>NC_064639.1:820791651-821391651 GCF_023864345.2 Schistocerca serialis cubense | reverse complement strand
TAACAAGTCTTTCGAGGTGTTTGGAAATTCCCGTTACAAACTTCTAGGACTTGTAGAGGGCAGTGAGTACATAATATTTTAAATAGGAACCGATGTCCGGAAACGTACCGTTTCCGTTCTACGACAGTTTCAGTTCAAATGTTTAGCTCATCCACTTCTGCTTGAGAAATTGAATCAGGGGTGACGCACTTCAATTATTAGGTAACAATTCGAAAGGAAATATAACGAAACGTCCAATTATCACTTAAGTACATTTGTTTATATTAGCACACAAACATTACGTGTTTACATTATTCCAAAACGAAAAAGAACGCAGCGTACTATACGTACAGAACAGTTCTGGTGCAAGGCAGACGTTAAGTGAAAGCAAGTGACCGTCTGATGTAGTACACATTATGCTGTCAACCCTTTTGCATACCAGGACAAGGAACTCCGAGACTTTTATCTTTCGCTCAGCAGATGTGGACGCGTTACACATCTGAATTGAAACCGTTATAGAACGGAAAAGCTACGTTCCCAGACATGGTTACCTACTCAAAATATTATGTACTCATTCCTCTCTGAATTCTTCAAGTCTGCAACAAGAATCCTGTATACAGGTTTCCCCAGAAATAATGCGACAGACTTCGAGGGGTTGTAGAGCGTGTCTTGATGAACAACTCGAGGGCAGGAACCAGTGCCCAGAAACGTCATCCAACGACGCATCCAACGACGCTACAGAGCGTCGAAGTTACAGGATCCAGCGCCTGCCACTGCACCGCCCTTTTGCGGCAAACGTGACTTTGGACGCTGACTGACTTGGAAGAACGTTTCGCACTGTCGTCTGTTATTCAGTGTTCGCGACTGGTTGCCACGATCGACAGTGGAGAATATCGACCTAGCTGCTGCGTAGGCAGGTCCTCTCTCCTGTGAATGCGATGCTCTGTTGCGTTGGTGGATGACTCTTTCAGACACGGCTTTCTCCAAGCAATTTTTTTGTCTCTTGTGTACCAAAAAGCATTTGGGACTTTTAAGTGTTCCAAAAGTAAGTTATTTACAGGTAGGAAGTTTCAGTTCGATCAGATTCGGCGTAAGGGATATAAATAAAAACGTTTTCATTTTCCCAAAGGTACTATTTTTCAGCAGTTAGACGTGGGAGTGTACCGTTGGGAATTTAGATACACGAAAAACGTACAAGAACGATAAACATTTAGGAATCAGATCTCTCCGGTCTTAACAAGTTGCAAGTGATAAGACCATAGAGACAGCGGAATCTGGAGCTCAAGCTCCGTCTAATAGAGAGTGAACAGGGCCTCTTTAGATTGAGTTTCTACCGTGAGCTTTTGGCAATTACAGAAAGATCTTCTGTAAACAGAATGGGATGTGCAGAACGAAATAAAGACACGTATGTAGGAACGTGGTGAGGTAGGAAAGCTGACAGTTGTTTGGCTTGGTGAAAGGCGGTGTTTTTATCCCGTGTTCTATAGTTTCCGGGTAATTGTGCGGGGCTTGGAGTTTACTTTCCACAGAATTGAAGGATAAATGATTAAGTTCATTTGATAATGAGGTGATTCGACGTCATAGTGGAATGATAACGTAATGTCGTAGGGTCTCATGTTCTTCTTTTAATCAGTGCATCGTACAGCAGCCAATGCACTCGTCAAAAGTAGCTTAAAAGTAAATACTCAGACTTAACATAATTTTCCTCAAGCGCGTCAGTAGGTGTGATATATGTATACTTCTACGGCGAAAATTTCTCGTTCCGACAACACAACTTTCATTTTTTACTTTTATTCGACATAATGTAGGCCTATTGTTAGAGTAATGCATTTTGGGCAAATTTTCCAGTGGGCTTATCTCGTCTGTGAAATGCCGTTCCGTAAATTCTGCAAAATACTCATCTATGGCCGTCGTTACTTCATTGGATTTTTAACTTTTTTTTACCGATGAATCCTGTGCAGGAAAC
The DNA here is from genome assembly GCF_023864345.2 of Schistocerca serialis cubense. Lineage (NCBI taxonomy): Eukaryota > Metazoa > Arthropoda > Insecta > Orthoptera > Acrididae > Schistocerca > Schistocerca serialis. The sequence goes on along the minus strand of NC_064639.1, from coordinate 821,389,706 downwards.
TGTATTGGTCTGGCGAATAATATTTTCTTTTGCATCCTGTCGGTGAGCTGAAAACGATCTTTCGTGTGTTCCGATGCGCCTCTTTCTGTTAACCACCCGGTACACCTTTGACGTACGCCCAGTACTATATCGTTCACTTTCTCGGTGTTTTCATCTTTGTTTGCAGTTTTGAAACATCCTCTCCATGGATTATCTTCAAGAGAGGCGAGATCAGCCACTGATTTCTTTACTATTAAACATATAGGAGCATACTCCTTACAAAGCTGCGCCTATTTTTCATCAGTTTCTAGTGATGACATATTATCCGAAACAAACAATTTTATTGCGCTACGGCATCCCAGTTTATCCATTTGAACGAAACTCAACGCGACCCACTCGGTTCAGTCTTTAGGAGTGACACTTTGGCAGGAGCTCGTGCAGGTGTGAAGCAGAGTTACTACATTCCGCACGAAACAAGACTTCTTACATTTATTCTAACTCATTCACATCCTGTGCACATTTCCGGAACTGACATCAGTGTTTCTGTACGAACTGCACTGTTTTTTCATTTTAGCTTTATTTACTGTAACAAAATGATGATCTATGCACATTAAGAAACGAGTCACAAATTGGAATTATCGTTCCGCATAAGCTGTAGAATATTTCGGAACAAATGAAAATCTGTGCTTTACTGGGACTCTAACCCGGGTTTCACTCCCAGCAGCGGTCCAAACTTCCATTTGTCATGATGTTTACACTACTGTGCAATGTACGGAAAGTATACGAATGTTCTTTTTTTTTTAGTGATTTCATCGAATTATTGACATGCGGAAACATTGTCGTTATTCAGTTTAGACGAACACATTATACGCACAAAATCTTGAGAATAAATCAGATTTTCGTCTGCTTCAAATTAGAACTCTCTCAGAGATATCGAACACGCGATGCTTGAGTCACATGAGGCAAATTATGCTCCAATACCATGCTCCCTTCGTCTGTTGGGATTCATTACGAGAAACAAATTGGTAGAATCGATCGACGTAGGAAAAGTGCTAAATGTAAAATGGAGCAAGATGTTCCAAACTGTCGTAAGATATAGGGAAAACGAGTGGTATGCAGTATGTATGAGAATCGAGAGGGAACAGTAAGATTGGAAGACCAAGAACGATGTGCTTGGGTTACAAAGGTGTAAGACAAGAATGAAGTCTTGCACCCCTACTGTTCAATCTGTTCATCGAAGAAGCAATGCCGGAAATAAAAGAAAGATTCTATAGTGGAATTATAATTTAGGGTGAAACGATATCAGTGATAAGATTGTCTGACCACATTGCTATCCTGACTGAAGATGATGAACTACAGGATCTATTGAATAGTATGAACAGTATAATGAGTACAGAATATGAATTGAGAGCAAACAGAAGAAAAGCTAAAGTAATGAGAAGTAGCAGAAACGAGATAGTGAGGAACTTGTCATCAGAATCGAGACTACGGAGTAGAGTAATTCTGTTGCGAAACAAAGAGGACATAGAAAGTAAATCAGTACAGGGAAAGAGGGCGTTCCTGGCCAAGAGAAATATACCAACACCAAACATCGGCCTTCGTTAGGAGAAGAAATATCTGAGAATATCTGAGGATATACGTTTGGAGCACCGTATTGTACGGCTGTTCATCATGAACTGTGGTGAAAGAGAAAAAGAAGAGAATCGAAGTATTTGCAATGTGTTGCCACAGAAGGATGTTGAAGATCAGGTGGACTGACACGCAATTAAAATGTTCTCCACAGAATCGGCGAGGAAAGGAACGTATGCAGAACACTGACATGAGGAGGGAACAAGATGATAGGACATGCGTTAAGACTAGAGGCAGCTGTAGAGGGTAAAACTTGTTGGAGAAGACAGAGATTGGAAATACCTACGAACTATTCAAATGTGTGTGAAATCTTATGGGACTTAACTGCTAAGGTCATCAGTCCCTAAGCTTACACACTACTTAACCTAAATTATCCTAAGGACAAACACACACACACCCATGCCCGAGGGAGGACTCGAACCTCCGCCGCGATCAGCCGCACAGTCCATGACTGCAGCGCCTTAGCTAACAACTAATTGATGACGTAAGGTGGAAGCGTTTCTCCGAGATAAGAGTTTACAAACAGTTTGCTGCAAGGTAGTAATTGGCGACAAACCGGATCAAAGCAGTCGGAAGACTGACAAAAACAAAAATGTTTATAATGAACCTACACCTACCTTTTCTGGTCAGCCTGCTCATTTTTAACATTAGAAAATAAAACTTGTGTGTGTGAATCGAGGTGGAAAAGTCATCTTAAATAAGCCTACTTGTACTGCGAGAATAGCGTTACATGAAATTCTGAGTGTTGCGGCAGTTAGACTACACACACACACACACACACACACACACACACACACACACACAGAGAGAGAGAGAGAGAGAGAGAGAGAGAGAGAGAGAGAGAGAGATTTCTTTGGCGTAAAACTAAGTTCCTGAGATAGCTTCGCTTGGTCTCAGCTGCTGATGATAGCCTTCCTGTTAAAATTTTCACAAGTTTTTGTTTATATCCAAAGCAGCTGCTATCAGTTTGATAACTTTTTTAACGGGGAGACGGAAGTATGTAACGTGAACTCCATGTTCTGAACTGATCTCGTACGGCAATCCCCTGATGAAGAGAGAGCAACGTCGAACATTTCCACTCATAACATCTGACGAACAATCTTCTGGCAATATCCAGTATGGCACAACAGACTATAGTAACAGCAAATATAGTAATAACTTCCCCAACTTTAAGACAAACAAAAGATCCTACAGGACAGCAAGCTGCATGAAACTGAACAATAGTGCAATCGAGAAGGGTTGTAAGGGTGTTTAGCAACAGTAGGTTGTTGTTGTGGTCACAGAACTCACGAGAATGGCTGAATGCGGGCCGGTCCTCTCGCGTGATCGTCTTCGTACCACTTCCTTCGCAGCCGTTAGTTCTAAAGTAATTATCGACGAATTATAGTTTTGAAAAGCGGTGCAAGTGTAACATTATTCCACAGATAAAAGAGCCATTTGTCTGCTGGTATTGCGCGGTACGTGCTACGAAACAAAAACAGAATTTGTTCAAGTCGGGAATGTGGCGTGGCGCTCGCACTGTGGACGGTCTGAGAGTTGGCGTTACACCCTTTGCCGTCATGCGGAGCTATCTCTCCCCCCCCCCCCCCTTCTCCCCTGCGTCGCCACCTCTCCACGCACGCCCCGGTCGCTCCAGGGTAATGAGCGCCGCATTCACTAGAGCCCCCTCGCGCCGCCGGCAGTGCGTGAGCTGAACTCGTGTACTGCACAACCGAGACTCGTTTGTGTGTGTGAAGATGCGCGTCTGGTACCGGCCACAAAACTTACCTGTGCGCTGTTATACACTCACCTCGCGCACCAGTTCGGGCACCAGCGAGGGAGCCGGTGCCGTAGTTGCGGTCGTCAGTTCGTAGACTGGTCTGATGCAGGTCTCCACGCTAGCGTGGCCTGGATAAGCCTTTCCTTCTTTGCAAATCTACGGCAACCAACATTCATTTGAACCTCTTAGCTCTCTTCAGGCCTTATTATTTATTTATTTTTCGTGTCCAGGTCTTAGACAACACAAAATAATAAAAACAATAACGAAATTCTGCCAGGCCCTGTTGACTCTCTATTAGACGGAGCTTGAGCTCCAGATTCCGCTGTCTCTATGGTCTTATCATTTGCTATATATAGATCTTCTGTGGTGTAAGGATCTGGCAGGCTTCTGCAGAGCAAGCGTTGCTGTGGCCTTGCAGGTCACCACACTGACGGGACTCATCCTGCATCGTGACACTCCTGTCTTCTGTCGGTTTAGTGCGTTCCACGTCACGTACAGCAGATGAAAGCTCGGAACAGATTCCTCTGCAGTGTTCTCTCCAACTCTTTCGGTTAATGAATTTCGCCATAGCTCTTTTCGGCGAGTTCCAGGTGCTGATGGAACTGCTGATGATGTGCGCATGAAGCTGCTCCTTGACTTCAAACAAGGTTTTTGTGGTACATATCAAACAGGTGGTGTCTGGGATCGATATCCTGCTTCTTTTTCTCCATTTTTGCGACAGTTCCTCTTCGGATGTCAAGCGACGCTATACCAGTAATTTGACAGATCTTGGCGACGAGCTCTCGTCATAGGCCGCCAGTCACAATGTGTCCAGTCACAGTCAACGAAGTTTCCATCTGTTTTTCGTATGTGTAGTTTCGCCAAACTAGTGCTGCTTAAGAGAAGCATAGTGCCAGGGCCGATGTATGGAGCACGTTTGGCTGCGATCTAGTAAGTTTACGGATGGTGGTGTTGAGGGAAGATACTTTTGGATTTGTTTCTTGGTCTCCCTCTACAGTTTTTACCTCCTAGTATTTTACACACCGCTATCGTCGTCCTCTCTTCATACTGTAATTGGCATCTTCCGCTAGTGACCCATTTTGTAGCTATATTCTTTCGTCTGTTCGTGGGCCGTCCGCCCTTTGGTGTTGTAGCCCTTTCTTTAAAGAACAGGAAATTTATTTTCACTCGCGTTATAGTACCTGAATCTCACGATTACTGTATGATACAAATGAAAAAGTCAGAGACATTTAGATCTTACAGAAAACTAATGGAGTCAAATCTGCAAACGGAAGTATTTGTGAAAACAAACAGTCTTTTGTGATTGTATTACCACATTTATTTGCACCTTGTCATGTTCGAAATCCTTTCCTAACTGTATCTAGTGCTGATGCTACAGTGTATTACTGGAAAGGTAACTTGAACACTACAATTGCGACTGAACATTTAGGCACTGAAATCTGTATGATGTGCAGACTGCTAAGACGTTATTTCTGCTGACGATATTCCATTTAGTGCAAAGGTTGGACAAAAATATTGAAACACCAAAAACACAACACATTACCATGCCTAAAACGGTGTAGGAAAACTGCTGGCATTTAAAACAACTTCCAGTCGTCTAGGAATGGTTAAATACAGGCCATCCATGATTTTCAAGGCAATATAACACTATTCTTCCTGGAAAACAGTGGCAGATTCACATAATGACGATAACGATCACGCACTATTCTGTCCAAGGGCTCAGTAACACTGATATCTGGTGACTGTAGTGGTTAGGAGAGCTGCGACAATTCATCCTCGTACTCACGAAACCAGTCTCGGACAATGCGAGCTGTGTGAACAAGGACTATGTCGTCTTATAACACACAATCATCATTGAACCTTGCCGAAAACCCTATCGGAACCCTCGCCATGTTTCTCTCTTGAGACCTAAACTCTGCCAGCAATTAGGAAGAGTGTGAAACAAGACTCATCCGACCACATGACTTTCTTCCATTGCTCCATAGTTCCTGTCTTACGGCTTCGGCACCACGTTTTCCTGTTGCAGGCATTTGCGTCACTGATAAATTCTTTTGGAAATCTAGCTCGCTCTGCAGTTTACTGCTTATGGAGCTCCCTTTGTAATGTTTTGGTGTTGGCAGGGTTCGCTGGTGCGACATTCAGTTCTCACTGACTTTTGCAACTGTTGTCCTGTTTTTTACGTCACAGTCCTCTTCAGAGACTTTGTCACGATCACCCAACACACGTTGTCGTCCGAGTTGAGCCATAGCGAATGTTTCTCTGCTTTCCCTGTGCGCCGTACAAATCTTCCAAACAGTGCTTCTTGAAACACCAAACACATTGGCTTCCTGGGTTACAGAACCTCCAACCATACGAGCACCAACAGTGTGCCCATCGCTTAGCTCCGACATGATTCACTAACAACTACATAGAACATTTTTCTGACCACGGCTGGCACTTGCAACGTACTGAGGACATTGCGTGGATGCCGTTCTTGGTCAAATACAACAGCGCAGCCAGCAGGCATAGTTAGCATATGCATTTATGTTGAAGCATGCCTTTCTCGCGGTGTTTTCATATTTTTGCCAAACCCAATAGCTTTGGAATAAACTGTGATTGTGGAGTTTTGTAAGACGTTCTCAGTAGGAGACATATGTCACTATTTGTTTTTTTTTCTTTCGTTACACTCTTTCAGACTGTGAATCCAATAATTATTTAATAAAGCTACTACTAGTTTCCCCGGCGAAATGTTTATTATGTGGCAAGTATGATGTCGAGAACCTCCGTTTCCAAGGGAATTAGTTACATACTGTCAGCTTTCTCAAGGTCTAACGTACGTTATTCGTGCTTCGCGTGATCTGAAATAACGGTCCTTACATTAATTACTTGTTCTAAGGCATGTTGTGCGTGGACCTTGGGAACGATTGAGATTCGGTACCTGCTAGTACCCAGGTTGTATCTGCTAGGAAGTATCGCCACAGAGTACACTCTAGTTACTGAGTGAAAGTTTCTGAGTAAGCAAGTGTTAAGAGCATCGTCAAAAACAAGTCGGTTGCTTTGTTTATGGAGATTCTAAATTCAGCCTGGTGCTTGTTCCAGAATATTCTAGACTTCTGTTCATCTAGCCGCGATAGATCAGGTATTGCCAGTATAATCTCGTAGATGGAAATAGATTCGGGCATTCTACACCTCAGCTACAGAACAGTCAAATAATAAGTTCTTTTCGTCCTAGTACCATTGAGGATTCTCCCTGTTTCATTGTCGATTTTCATTTTCGTTTTCAACATCCTTCGTCAGTCGTAAAGAGGCACGTGTAAATATAGGCACGCGGGAGACTTGGTATGCCATACACTACTACGCATTGTCACTCGTGTGCTGTGACTAGGAACATCTGCATTATTGCTCATATCATAATATGAACTCTAATATCATTATCGCTTTTGTGTGTGCCGCATTAGTCAGCACTTACAGCTAAACATATCTACGTGACTGCATTAGCTCACCTTTTAACGAACACAAATCACTGATTTTTTAAAAGGATCTTTTCGTTACTACAAAACTCTGATGGCAGCTGCATATTCTGTTGATGTACGATGCTGCCTAACGAAGAAATTATTGCATTGTAATATTTAAATGTGCTTTGAGTGACATAATCATCATGCATGTATGAGTAATGGATACTACGTAACTGCACGAGCAATAAAATTAGGAGTTTCGGTGAATCGAAACCACTCAATTGTTATATTTTATTTACACTGATATTCGGCCGTACTTACTTCTCGCGAGCCGTAAATAACGTAATATGGCGAGATGAAAAGGAAATAGACTTTGTTATTTAGCGGACATATTAAAAGGAGAGAGAGAGAGAGAGAGAGAGAGAGAGAGAGAGAGAGAGAGAGAGAGAGAGAGAGAGAGAGAGAGAGAGAGAGGGGGGGGGGGCAGTGAGAGTCAGAGAATGAATGGAAGCAGGAAAGGAACAAAGGCTTCTTTATAAATGATGAAATTGCGCCGATCACCTCGACTGTTTGTCAGTTATCAAGTCCTTTTCATTTGTATAGCTGATGATGATGATGATGATGATGCTGTGTTTTGGGCACACGGTAGCAAGTTCTTTAGCAGAAGCATGTATTTTGCCAGGTGTAGAAATTACAATTTAAAAGGATAAAGCAGTGAAGAGAGTCAAAGTAGCGTAGCAGGTATGGCAGGCTGAGTACTTGAATAAGCACTTACTGTGCAACACACTAAAATCTCCATTCCAAAAGCTTTCGGTAGAGTCGACATTGCATAAAAGTTTCACGACACGCTTACTTCCGCCATGCGTTCTCATTTATTTGTTGGATGTATTCCGATCTCTGACTTGCCTTAGACCTTGTACCCTCTACAGCTGCCTTCTTCCTTAATCGCGTCATCAGACCTTCCCTTGTAGAAGAATTTAGTGTACTTCTTCCACCTATGCGCGTAACAGTGCATTTCACATCGCACTCTTAATGTCGACGCACCAGCTTTTAATTTCACCGAAGATTGTTTTGACATTTACACTCCTGGAAATTGAAATAAGAACACCGTGAATTCATTGTCCCAGGAAGGGGAAACTTTATTGACACATTCCTGGGGTCAGATACATCACATGATCACACTGACAGAACCACAGGCACATAGACACAGGCAACAGAGCATGCACAATGTCGGCACTAGTACAGTGTATATCCACCTTTCGCAGCAATGCAGGCTGCTATTCTCCCATGGAGACGATCGTAGAGATGCTGGATGTAGTCCTGTGGAACGGCTTGCCATGCCATTTCTACCTGGCGCCTCAGTTGGACCAGCGTTCGTGCTGGACGTGCAGACCGCGTGAGACGACGCTTCATCCAGTTCCAAACATGCTCAATGGGGGACAGATCCGGAGATCTTGCTGGCCAGGGTAGTTGACTTACACCTTCTAGAGCACGTTGGGTGGCACGGGATACATGCGGACGTGCATTGTCCTGTTGGAACAGCAAGTTCCCTTGCCGGTCTAGGAATGGTAGAACGATGGGTTCGATGACGGTTTGGATGTACCGTGCACTATTCAGTGTCCCCTCGACGATCACCAGTGGTGTACGGCCAGTGTAGGAGATCGCTCCCCACACCATGATGCTGGGTGTTGGCCCTGTGTGCCTCGGTCGTATGCAGTCCTGATTGTGGCGCTCACCTGCACGGCGCCAAACACGCATACGACCATCATTGGCACCAAGGCAGAAGCGACTCTCATCGCTGAAGACGACACGTCTCCATTCGTCCCTCCATTCACGCCTGTCGCGACACCACTGGAGGCGGGCTGCACGATGTTGGGGCGTGAGCGGAAGACGGCCTAACGGTGTGCGGGACCGTAGCCCAGCTTCATGGAGACGGTTGCGAATGGTCCTCGCCGATACCCCAGGAGCAACAGTGTCCCTAATTTGCTGGGAAGTGGCGGTGCGGTCCCCTACGGCACTGCGTAGGATCCTACGGTCTTGGCGTGCATCCGTGCGTCGCTGCGGTCCGGTCCCAGGTCGACGGGCACGTGCACCTTCCGCCGACCACTGGCGACAACATCGATGTACTGTGGAGACCTCACGCCCCACGTGTTGAGCAATTCGGCGGTACGTCCACCCGGCCTCCCGCATGCCCACTATACGCCCTCGCTCAAAGTCCGTCAACTGCACATACGGTTCACGTCCACGCTGTCGCGGCATGCTACCAGTGTTAAAGACTGCGATGGAGCTCCGTATGCCACGGCAAACTGGCTGACACTGACGGCGGCGGTGCACAAATGCTGCGCAGCTAGCACCATTCGACGGCCAACACCGCGGTTCCTGGTGTGTCCGCTGTGCCGTGCGTGTGATCATTGCTTGTACAGCCCTCTCGCAGTGTCCGGAGCAAGTATGGTGGGTCTGATACACCGGTGTCAATGTGTTCTTTTTTCCATTTCCAGGAGTGTATATATACCGAATCAGTGTGGTGCTCTTCTTATTTATTACATTTCTGTGTGACTTATATTTCTGTATTCCCGTATTTCCTGAACATTTTCGTACTTCTTTCGTCGACCGATTGATGTATTTCTTCTGCTGCTCAGTGTGTCTACGCACTTACCTTCCTTGTTCCTATGTTTGTCTGCCCAATTTCTGTGATTGCCGTATTTAGTGATGTCCATTACGCTTCAAAAGAACTCCATACTGTGATATTTATTATCGCAGTGTTTGTAGTCCTACAGAACTCATATCCGTATTCCTTAGTACTTCAGCATCTCACTTCTTTGCATGTTGATAGTTGCAAACGAGTCTCTTAAACCACAATCTCCTCTTCATTACTTTAATTGTATCCTAGTCTGTATCTGTTCGTCAATACGCCTTTCGGAATCTCTGTCTGACCATGATGTAATCCAGCTGGAATTTTCTCGTGTCGGAAGCCTTTTGCGAATATACCTTCTCCTCTTGTCGCTTCTGAGCACTGTATTCGCAGTTGCTAGCTGAAATTTCATATACTATCTCTGTCTTGTAGTCTTTTGCTTGTAACATCAGCCTTTGTACCTGAAGTATTGTTGTTGGCGTTGGTTTGCTATCAGGTCTGATGAATTGTTCGCAGTAACGGTCTCTCTGGTCTGGTTTCCATTTCATAACGAATTCTACTCTCGTTATACCGTTTTTTGCTGCTATTCATATTACACTGTATTTGTCCGACCAGAAATTCTTATTTTCTTTGTGTTTCACTTCACTGACCCGCGTTATATTTAGACTTGTTTCCCTTTGCAGGTGTTCTGGTCTGTTCTGATTAATGACAGCCCACGTTGCAACTCGTATTGGACAGGGTGGAGGTCTGTTGTGTTTTCTGATTAAAACTGGTTCAGCTTCGGTGCAATGAGGACCATGTTTCGGTTAGAAGGTGGCCAATTGAGGGCCTGCAAACAAACCTGTATGCGTGCTAGAAACACTGGACCTACACTTGCTATTATGGTCTGGGGTGCGGTTTCGTATGATAACATGAGCACTTTAGTGGCCATCCCATGCACCATGAGTGCAAATTTTGACATCATTCTGGTGATTCGACCTGCTGAACTGCCTGGGGGGTTTCCAAACAGGATACACTCGCCCACATACCGCTGTTGTAACCGAACATGCTGCCTTCCGCTGCTTGACCGCAAGACATGTCTTCAATCGAGCACATTAGGGACATCGTTGGACGACTACTCTGGCGTCATCCACAACCAGCATTAACCGTCCCTGTTACTGACACACCAAGTGCAAAAGCATGGAACTTAATCCCACAAACTGACATCCGGCATATATACAACACAATACAGGCATGTTTGCATTCAACATTCTGGCAGCTACACCGATTTGTAGTGTACCAACATTTCACTTTTGCAATAGCTTATCTCACACTTAACATTAACCTGTGAACTTGCAATGTCAGTCACTTAAGTATGTTACCTAAACAAATATATTGCCAAAATTTCTTTACTCTCGGTCGCGAAATGGACACCACAGTGACCGTCGATCGCATCAAGATCCTCTTTTCAGTTGTGTGTGGGCTGCGAGAGAGTAAAGGTGCCTAGAACGATGTCTCCCGCCAAGTAGGAGGGCCCGCTGACAGGCTTTGCCTTAATGAATGCAGCCCACCTGACACAACTGCCACGCACTTCCTTCTTCATGGCAGTTCTCGGCCGCACTCTGCCGGGGCAGTGAAGACGCTCCTGCAGTCTTTTCGATGGGAAGTATTCGATCACCCACAGCACAGCTCTAACTGGCTCGTCCTGAGTATCATCTCTGTTCACATGAAAAGCTGGATACGAAGACAACACCTGGGCGCAGGGTACGCGCTATAGACCAGCGTAGAGAATTATCGGAAAGCACAGGCTGCTGCATTCTATGACGATGGTGTTGGGAATTTGGTATAACGCTCCGACAAATGTCTAAGTCGGAGCGGCGACTATGTAGAGAAGTATCTGGAAAGTCTAGCTAATTCGCGCACATAAAATGTTTCTGATTTTCACTGTGGTTTCCATTTAGCGGCCGATCGGAACTTACTTCCTGGACAACCCTCGTATTTTGTGGTGTTGCGATGTTTTTCCTTTAGTGTAGTTATAGCTGACTATCAACAAATGCTTTAGACATTCTACAGAAACTCTTGTTTCGGTCATCAGTCCAATTTATAACTTATTTCATAAGAGAAATATTCTTTCCGTAGCTGTAACTATGGGAGCGATTGCAAAAATGTGTTGCAAAGTTTTCAAAAGTTCTGAATATTCATCTTGAGAACTATCGTTCATGAAATCACACAATCTGTCAGGTACAGTTCTCTCTAAAAATGATGATCTGATTTCAGGTTTGAGCTTAGAAACGTTATTAGGCGATTTATATCCACTTACCTGCGCATTGAGCGTTCTGTCTCATATACAGTTCTTCCTTCTCGTACAAATGGAAATCCATTCGTCTAATCGTCCCACAATTTGCACATTCGAAAGTTAATTACACTCATAACAGCTAATATCGATGACTACGCCACGACCAGAGCTGAGTCGATTCGCGGTACGCTGCACTAGATGAGCGAAGCTGAAGATAAAGTCGCAGTGCCACGACAGTCGCCGGCCGGAATGGCCGAGCGGTTCTAGGCGCTAGAGACTGGAACCGCGCGACCGCTGCGGTCGCAGGTTCGAATCCTGCCTCGGGCATGGACGTGTGTGATGTCCTTAGGTTAGTTAGGTTTAAGTAGTTCTAAGTTCTAGGGGACTGATGACCCCAGAAGTTAAGTCCCATAGTCCTCAGAGCCATTCGAACCATTTTGAACCACGACAGTCGACGATCGCTTGATGTGTTGCCAACCTGCTTTTATCTCCTCCAATTTGTGCCCAGTTAAAATTTAAGTCCGCCAGAACACACCTGACATCATTGAACAATAACCTGTCTTGGAAGTTTCGTTTTGTTTACTGTTGTAAAATTTGCAGCCGCGGGCTGAAATAGTGCATTAAAAACGGGTGGAATCCGCATAAACCCAGTGATTTGGTAGCCCTTTGTCTTAAGGGGAAAAAATGGACAAAAGGACAAGTGCGAGTAAGACTTGAGCTCTCAAGATTTCGTACAAATTTATGTACATACACCGATGAGCCAAAACATTATGATCACTGCCCACCGCGACATTAGATGCCGCCTAGTCGCGTTGCGGGCACGTGACGCGATGACAAAAGTATGTAAGCGGTGCAGACATGGATGGGGGAACACCCAACACAAAGTATGGGCTGGAAATGGACAAATCTACCCAGAAAGCTGTTTTGCCAAAGGGCAAATTATTATTGAGCAGAGCTTGTGAAGGAATATCTCGAAAACGGTCGATTGTTCACGTGCTACTGTCGTGAGCATTTGCGGAAAGAGATAGTACAGTGAAATTACCGCTAGGCGGTAAATTGTTGGACGTCCACGAACCTTCACAGACTACGGTCGGTTATTTAATCTTTTTTTCATGATTACCTCGTCCTTGTCAGGTCCCTACCGGAGATCAGAGTGGTGGACTAATCGGGAATACTTTGCCAATGCAGATATCATTACGACACTTTCTCAGTTACAGGCCATAAACTCTGTAGACACACATCATGTGTCTTTGATGTAGTGGTTTCCATAGCGTTCTGCAGCCTCATGCCGTTGATCATGGCAGATTCTTCAGTTGTTCAGTGCAGTTTCCCCAGGAACTACCGTATGTCCGCTCCTCAGCCATCTTTGGCAATGTCGGTGAGTGATTGGGCTGATAGTTTTATTCAGAATTTAATCAGTGGCTAGTTCGAACACAAGACCCAGTACGTTTTGATTATTGGTCAGACGCGCTGTCTTTAAACCAGTGTTAGGTATGCGTAGTGTGAAAGATTAATCCTTTTATTACTGAATATGAATTAATTTTTTTCAGTTGTTGTACACTACTGTGTAAATAGACAGCATGCTCACCGCTAGGGCCGTTGATAAGACATAGATACATCGATATATATTTCAAAAGGTGTCGGGAGGACGACGGCTCAGTCCCACGTCCGGCCATCCTGATTTAGGTTTTCCGTGATTTCCCTAAATCGCTCCAGGCAAATGCCGCGTTGGTTCCTTTGAAAGGGCACAGCAGACTTCCTTCCCCGTCCCTCCCTAATCCGATGAGACCGATGACCTCGCTGTCTGGTCTCCTCCTCCAATCCAAATGGTGTCGATATATAAAGCCAATATTACCTTCCGCGATTAATCAATATCGAATTGGCAATATCGAACGCCTATATTTTTTCATTGTTATATCTTTTTCGCAGTTTTCGATGACTATATGAAATTGTTCTTTTGAAATTGTAATAGAATATAATTTTGCTTTCACTGTGTGAAGGAGTCTTAGTACTTTTTGTGCTTTCATCACGTCCAGTCTTTCCCTTTGATTGTGTGAAGCAAATATAGGTGGCACAAAGTAGTAGTCCGATTGCAATTGAGGATGGCGCTATGAATTGAATAACAAGATTTCCGACGTGAAGAAATAACACACCAGTTGCGTAAGAAAACAATTTTAACGCAAGTATTGTGCCTTTTCTTCACATTGTCAGTCTTCAAAAACAGTTGCTGAAAATGATGAACAAAAATCTAAATGAAGAGATTGGTCTTTCTGCTGGATGGAGACGCGTGATGGGGAAACGGCTGAAGTAATTGGCGCTTGGCGCTGCTACAGAAACTACAACGCTTCACTTCACCATGCAATTTTGCTGGGTTGCAAACGATTGGGGAGAAAAAAACAAAGGGAAGTCGAAGTGTTCCGGGAAAATCCGTTGTGTGACGAAACCGAACGATGGACCCATCGGACACCTCTTACTGTGCCACTTACATGCAGTTACCATTGTTAGCAAAGTGGTTATCGCTAAACGTGAACATGCATTGTTTTCCTTTCAGCTCTTTGCACTAAGGGGGATAAGCAGGCTGCTACGGTGTTGGTGTACAGAATATCGAATAATAAATCAATACTTAAATAACACTTATAAAACAGGCAGTATATTTACAATATGAGACGATAGTTTTGTATACCAGTGCCTCGATAATTTTTCCGCCGGTATATCGATATATCGGTCCTTTCTTTTGATAAATCGAGGCCCGATAATGATATTTTTGTAAATATCAATGTTTTGGATTAGAAATTTTTATATCGTTTCTAATATGAAAATTGAAAGTAATTATTTTCAAATATATTGTTTCTTGAAGTGCATTTCATTTTCTTCATGTTGTAGGCAGTCTTGACGTATGTAACGTTCCCGAGTGATGCAGAAAGATTCTGCGTTCATCTCATGTGGAATACTTAAGTATGTGTTTGTCAACACATATATTCCATATACTCCAAATAATTACAGAAACGTTAATAATGAATAAAACCAACTTTTTTCACGTCTCTCTTCCTGCCAGCTTCTGATTGAGTAAGAAAACGAAGATTATACACAAGGGGGGGGGGGGGGGGGGGGAATTACAAATGAGTTTCTTCTCAATCATTTTTTAAGTTATTTTGAAAGTTTATAATGAACAAAATTACAATTGGATAACCAAATTTTGAAAAATATCCAACATTTGAGAAATAAATAGCTTTTCGTAAACATAATAAAATTAATATTTTTGTGTTAGATTCATGTTTGAGCACTTACTCTGTGTATAAGTGTAAAAATCTATATTATTTAGGTTATTAAAACTATACGATGTGCGACATTACAATTTGAACTAAACTGTATCGTATAGCAAATTTATAAAGTGTATCGGGTTGTTCAGTACATTGTGAATGTAGCCCACTGGCCATTTGAGTTACACTCTGTAAAGGAAATTCACACATGACACTAGTGCGACAAAGTCTATAGTATTTTTCCATCGTTGCTATCGTATTGTGTAGACATGGCAGTAGTCATAGAAGCAATTAAAATACGCCTGCTAGAATCGTAATAGGTCGGTGCAGATCATGCGAAAGTGCAGGAGAAAGAATTGAGAAAATTAATTTGAAATACTTGTTAAGAAGACGACCTCGTTTTTAGCGAAACCTTGTTGGGTAAATTTAAAGAATCTGTACTGGATGAGATCTATCCTTCCATTCCGTTACCACAATGATGAGATCCATCCTCCCATTACGTTGCGACAATTGGACAAGTATAATGGGAGTGGGATAAGAGAGATTCAGGTTCGTTTTCACCACGCTCTGTACGCTAAAGGAATAGGACAAATAGTCGATAATATTGTACGAAGTACTCTCTGCTATCCAGTGTACGTGGACTGTGGTGTGTGTATGTAGATGTAGAAGAAAGCGACTATGCAATTTTTTACGAGCCTTTAAAAGATTCACATGGATTAATTTAAATATGTCTCGTGGAATCTGGGTTAATGTCTTCGAATTGATTCAACTTTAAGTATACTCCCGAATATCTTTCGTGTCGTAAGCGCAGCTTCATATCCCTCGTTCAGGAGGATAGGAAGTCTTCGTTTTTTGAATATGCCATGGGTACTTGTTGTACCCATCTTGATTCATTAGAACTTGATTACAATCTTTAATAAGCTCAGTATCGACGATTTGTTGAATTCTAAATCGTTATTTCCACTGTTTATATGTATTATTAAAGCAGATTTGTCTGTTTTCCTATATTCTTATGTTCTGTCGATATTTCTTTTCATTTTCCGGGATATCTAAGAACTTAAGCATAGCCCAGGAGTTCCCAAACTTTTCCTCTGACAGAACACTTGAGGGACTTCGATTGAACACGTTGTTTATTTTGAAGATTAGTAATCTTTTAAAGAATAAGAAAAACTTGGTTTACTCAGTGATTACTTCAATTTTAAATCATAACTAATAACACAGAAGTTATAACATTAAAAAAAAAAGAAATTAGTATCATCAAGAGAGAGAAAAAAAACAATCATGTTATTAACAGTTTATCACTGAGCTCTTACTCTTTTCCCGCGGAACATCAGTGTTGCATAGTCTTTACTTATTCAGTCAATGATGCATGCTGCCGTCAAAAATCTCTAGTTTAAGATTTAGCCTTCGGTATTGACTGACATCCGATATTCCACAGTTATATGCTGGTGGTGGTGTGGTTGTCTTCTATCCGCTGCAAATATCTTTGGAATACTGTTTATGTACACGGCTAGTAAAAAACGCTGTAGGCAAATGAAAAGGCTATATGTCCCATCAGAAAAAAATAGAATTAGACCTCATCCTTTGTTGTCTGTCCTAGACTGCTGAAACACAAAGTAAAATAAAAATAAATTATAGTTAAACTCAAAAAAACGTGCAAAACTCAGAATCTGTTGCTCCAGTTGTATACAGTAAAATACTATTTGTGGACTGTTTGCGCAAAAAATAAGTAAATAAAAAAAACACCGGCGGAAAAGTGGCTTCTGTATGCAATGTTCTGCGCATTAAAGAATAGTAATATTCTGATTATCGTCCAGGCGGAATCCAAGCTTTTCAGACAAAGCAGCGGTAATGAGTTTTTCTCTCAGGATTTTAGAAAAGCCTGGTTAATAATAAGCTGCAGTAACGTTGGAGGACGCTAATAACATTTTAAGTTTGGCAAAATTAAATACTTTTTGTTCTGCTGTAAACTGTTAATTTGTTTGCCGCAGCCATAAAATTGGCGGGAAAATAACAGTATGGTAAACGTCTTGTTATTACACGTCGAAGAGCTCTATTCCTTTAATGAGCCGAATATTAGACGAGGAATGGCGCCAAAGACATGAGGGAGCTTTATATGCAGTATTACGACGTCATTTGCTTTGCTGACCTCGTAACTTCCAGCAAAATTTTAGCGATGAATATTTGGGCTTTATATCTTAAGTCCGATTTCCAGAGTCTAGGGAGCTCCATCTTAAAATAATAATAGTGGGAGCATTATGGTACTAGAGTGATGAATTTCACGAAATTGAATATTGATCCATACAGAAAACAGGGCATGTAATGAAATGACTCTCTTTCTTTTATTTACTGTATATAAAATTGTATAGATAAACTGGTCTAGATAACTTTCTTATGGAATAGATATTCTCTTCATGCTGCTAAACCAGCAAACATGGTGTACCTGAAAGAGTAGTCTCAACTTTTAGATAGCCAAATTACTTTGACAGTGTTCGATTTGGTTCTATGATAAGTCATCGTCCTTCCCTTTTTTCATATGGGAAAGCAGCCATAACAGAGCAGAACACACTGAATTTCGTAGTGGGCCAGAATGTGGTGTAACCAAATTTTCATAGTATGAGGATTTGATAAAGTGGAACTTTCTTATACTGCGTACTGTAAAAGGTGTTATGTGGATGTGTTGGTAGAGGTATTAAAAATTACCCTTGTACAGGATAAGCATATATATTTTCAATTGAAAATGAGTACATATCAGCTCAACTATCCAAATATCTAAAATAATAATAATAACAACAATGCTGTTCTCTGATACATAATATATGAACACTTAAGATGGTGTGCTGCAACTTGGACCCTCCTCATTGTGTTTTTCTGAGGTTCCCACTTTTTCAAGAAGGGATGTTTTTTCCTTGTGTCATAACAAAATTGTGAAAATTATAGTTACAACTAGTTTTCGTTTTCATCACACTTCTCATTGTCTGCATCGAAAGTCAACTTTTTTCAGATGACCAGTATTTTGAGGTAACACTGAACACATTTTCACAGTCTACATTGGTTCCTGGAATAGCAAAAGTGAACTCCACAAACCTCTTGAATTCTTCATTTAACTTACACTCAGTCTTCATCAAGCATTGTAGGATAATTTCCCATCTTTTCTGAAGACTCAAATTATTGGTTCTTGGGGATTCCCAAGTGTTCTTTTGTTACTCGCTTCATGGAACAGTGCATATCAGAAATAGTGTTTTCAACATCATGGCACTCAGTAACGTTTTTGTACAGTTCAAAGCATGTATGTGTGTTACAACAGAATTTAAAAGCAACTTCCTTAGTTCCAGCATACCTTTAATAAAATGTTTAGACCAATTTTTGGGTATAGGACACACTCTTCGTAGAATGCCCTGAAAGTTTCCTGAAACTGAGTTCTACAGACAACAACATTCTTTACTAATGTGTTCTACAATGCTGTGACTGTAAGGAGAATAAATGTTTTCATTTGCCTACCTTCTAATGTCGGAATTAAATTGTTATATTCTGTTGCGTCTTCAGGTACAGTAATGTAGTCCCTCTTTATTTGTGTAAGAAAACTACCGAACAATTTAAGTTGTGCATGAATAAACAGAAACCACAGTTCAGTGCCTCCCTCAAAGAACTTTTTTCAAGTTATTGGGAAGTCCATATTACGTAAAATGTATCTCTTTAATGATTCAGACAATTTTAGGATAGATAGATAGGTTGATTTTTTGTTTGGTCCAGTTAGATTGGTACATTATGTACTGTGTGTGTACCTGTAATATGGAACAGGTCAACTTAACCTAATATTTTAAGATATTTAGCCTACATATTAAAATACAAAACAGCATACATGTTATTTACACACATCATACTACAATCTTTTCAGTTGATTACCGTGAATTCATAAAAGTAGTAACAGTAGTCCTCATTCTTTACATATACTTCTCTACTACAGAATTATTTTTTCCATTAAGTAATCTTTTAGACGTTTCTGGAATGTCCTTTCACTCTTACTGTCCTGTAGACTCTTCGGAAGATGCTTTACGACTTGTACACCTGAGTATCGAGGACATTTTTCCACAGCTCACAGTCTGTGCTGTAGACTTCTCAGCTGGCCTTCATTTCTTGTGTCATATAAATGAACATTTGCATTATTTTTCTTGTAATGTGTGGACTTCGATAAATTCCACCATGGGGAAGAGAGAGAGAGAGAGAGAGATCCAGTGAGTCTTCCCATGTTGCAGCACTTGCTGTTACTGAATTCCAGTAGTCACAGAATTCTTTCAGCTTATTTACACATTACGACATTACAAATGTCAAAGTGATCATATATCTTGTAACTGATGTTGTTGGTGTAAACGGGTATTGCCTTCACCTTGCAGATTCCAGTGGATTATGAATAACACATGCTACTGTCAGCATATTGTTCTTAAATGTCTTTTCCAGTATATTGTGTACTCGTTACCTTAACCTGTATTTGTAAGAGCGCTAAAACTGAAAGATGAGGTATCTGTGACATAAGCAAAAATTCTTCCTTCCAGCATATAACATATTAGAACAGATTGAACACATTCCACAACAATATTGGCAGTATCATTTGGAAGAATGCCTACTCACAGAAGCCTCATGTTTACATGAGTATTTATGTTACCAGTCAAGCTGGAAAATTTGCAGAGTCTAATCAAAACAGGAAGCATATTCTTGTCATTCCTATTTAATGCACCACGTGCTACTCCAATGAAATTTTCTGATTTAAACTCGTCTCTTAACATTTCTTCAAACCAGTTATTCAAAACATTCATAACGTTAGCTTCTGATTTAGTCCTTGCAACAAAAATTCGTTGATGACATGACTTTTTGAGAAGAGCATTTGTACAGTCCACAGTTTGAAACTGTTGATTATGGGCAACATTAGAATATGACCATATGATGTTTATGTGGTGCAATATCAGCTTCTCAGAAAACAGTTGTTTTGCCCAAAACACTGTTTCTAACCTAGTTACTTTGTTTTACTTTTAGATTATGCAGTGGTGTATTTAAATGCTGCTCAATATGATGCTTCCCTTTGTTCTGAATTGATAAAACTACATTGCAGGTGGCACATTTAGTCTTGCAGTCATAATCTGTAATTTGCTTTATTCCAGGATAGTCACTCTCAAAAATTAATTTCCAACGTGCCATTTCAGTTTTTGCACTGAGTAGTTGTTCACTAGTTGATAATACACAGCCCACAAGTGGTGGTGGTGGTGGTGGTGGTGGTGGTGGTGGTGGTGGTGGTCAGGGAGGGGGTGTCAAGGATTTAATAAAGATAATCATACAAGTCACAAATGCAAAGTAATTTAACGTAGACCAACATAGACCAGCACATGTACTGTCAACTCAGTATGCCACAGTGTCACGCAATATGCTAAATCAGTTCCCATCAATATAAACATGGCATATAGGATCAAAAGAATGAAGCAATAATATTCAGTGGTAAGTGAGCATCAGGTTGGCTGTACATAAACTTAATAATTGGCACCAATGCCAGCTGGTTCTGTTCTCTGTCAAAAACAAATGAAATTATTGCTGCCAACTTTGAATACAAAGTATGTTCAATGATGTGAGAATGGGGAATGCAAAAAAGTTCACCACATGTAAATGAAGGAAAAGTGAAGAGTATATAGAGGATAAGATAAAAATGAGTACTCATGCTCGTTTTTTTAGAGCATGTATGGTCATCGTGCCCTTGGAAGATCAATGCTCTCTACCCTTAATATGTCTTTCTGTTGACACCATTGTGTCACAGCAGATAAAACATTGCAACTTATGAGGTTGGGGCACCATTGGATAAGTAATGACAACTGATTAGAGTCAGTCTACCATAAGATGGCATCACAAAACCTCCAAAAACCCCTGTAAGGAGAGTTCATTAATCAACATCCAGTTTTGGTCAAGTATTATTACATCAGGTTAAAGGAAGGCTCCTTGGTACCAAGTACATAATTATCATCATTTACAGCGTGTGTCACGTAAACATTTTTTTCTTAGTTGCTAAAATAAATTCAGTGGCAGTGTGTATAAGTGACAGATGCTGCAATGGATACAGTGGATGATAATTATGTGCTTGACACCTGGGAACTTCCCTTTAATATTGTGTAAATGTATACATGATTCGAAGATAGTTGCAAGACTGAAACTGTTTGTGAACAGATAAATTCACAATACAGCAACTGTTGGTGGTTTTTCAATGCCATTCGTTTAATATGTTGTAGCTGTGGAGTGCTGTTTACAGAAAATTCTGTAATATTTCCTGATTAATGTAGTTTTAATTCCTCTGTTACTTTGTAGTAAATTTTTGTTGATACTAATGCTGATGTTGCTTTTCGTTTACCTCGGTGAAGTACGCCTATAACTTTTCTCATAAAATTTTGTTATTCACTTTGTTAAATGTGGCACGTACTCACACTGATGTGTAAATTTCTTGCATTGACATTTAAATTATTGATATTCAATAAAGTATTTTGTATTATATTTGTTTGGCAGCTGGTAATGGATCTTTTACCTCTTTTTCCAGGGAGTATATATCGACGAGGTGCTCGGAGATGGAGGAAGTTGTACCGGGTCAATGGACACATCTTCCAGGCGAAGCGGTTTAATCGAGTAAGTTAAAGAGTTTTTTTTTTTTTGTGATTATAGAATATTTTGAAGATTATGCCACTCTTTTTTCTTGTAATGTGCTATCAGTACAGGTGCACAAGAGAGCTGTATGAGTTATAAATCTGAAGTGCATGTATTACATACCATTGTGCATTATAGTGAGAAGTTCTTATGCTTCACACCCAGAATACAAAATGAGTGATGTGTTGCAATGATTACATTACTGAATTTCCATTTGCAAGGACTGAGACTGAAATCCTTATCTGGTCATACAGACTTAATTTTCCTTGGTTTCTGTCATTTCTCAAAAGGACATTGCCAATTTTCTTCCCCTCCTTGCCCAGCCTGAGCTTGTACTCCATCTCCAGAGACGTTGTTGACAGCAGCATGTTAAATCATAATCTTGTCGCCTTCCTTTCCAGAATCCAAATTTTTTCACGTCATGTGCGGACATAGAGTCAATACTTCGTTTATTTACCTTGTTACAAAATGATTTCTGTGGAAATGCACTTGTTATAACAGAAATATGGTGCAGCATATTATGAGTCTTTTTGTACTAGAATTGTAGACCAGCAGATTTCCTCGCAGAAATTACGCTTTTTGTGACTACTGTGCTACATTGTAACAAGATTGGATCATTGTCTACTGTTATAATTGAACGTGTATCACACTCTATTAGACTTGGATTATTACTATGCCTTTTATATTTTGTACCTTTACTCAAACCTCAAATTCTTTCTCGTTTGTAGTTCACTTACTGGAATCCATGAAATTTTATCTGCAGTTGCAAATCTATTTTGCTGATAATGCAGTTTGCAATAAAATTGAATGGTTTCATGTAATACAGCCTGCCATTCTTTAGAAGTGAAGGTGCTATAAACAAAATTTGCATCAGACACCAAAATATTTTGTCGTTCTTCTGAAATATCTTCCATGGATGCAGATACTTTTGCTGTCCACCATTGTTTATCTGTCAACACAAGGTTTTTCTGAAATGGTGCTGTATCTATTACATATTTATGAGTATTGTTCGATTCGTCGTTTGATACTTGAACAGCTTTACATAATCTTGATGCAAAGTCTCTCTGGTAGCAGTATCACTGTCACAGTTGTTCTATTTAATACATTCTCAGGCAATGAATGGAAATGCCATTACAGGATGCAAAGAGATTTCTAAGTGGTTCTTCACAATCATAATTGTCTCTGTAGATAATGACTGGCACTTTAGAAAAAATATCCGTCAAGTCATGGCAAGCCGCAGTTAGTTTTGTTGACTGAGCTGAGTTTTAATTTTCTTTTCATGGCAGAACTGTCGGTGAATTAATTATCATTGTTCTACTAACTGTACATCACACTGATATGTGTTGAGCATAGAGCAATACAGTTATGTCAGCTTTCTTCCCTTGTGGTTAAGTTGTGGAAGGCTGTACTTCAGCATGAGTTACATGTACAAGATTTGCCTGCTTCTGTTTAGAGTGAATGTATCAAATTACTCCAGAAACCACACAGCTAAAGCACAAAACTGTGTAATCTCACATGCTGAGTCAGAAGAGTAGCAAGACTGAACCTGGAGCACTGTCCATCAACACTGCTTTAAGTTTTCTGTTGGTTCTGAAAGTTTCTCAAGGCATTGACACTTTTTATAAACTTTGTGTACACTATACAACAAAATTTTATGCTAGGATAATAATTTCAGGAGCTTAATTACCAAGGACTGTTTATTTTATTCACATAAATTTCCTCCAAAACTTCACTGAAATGATGTCCACTGGTATTGTTTTCCACACATGCTGTGTTTCACTGTGAAGTTATGCAAGACAGATTCTTCAACTAAAGTGCGCGCCATTTATGGCGGCGGCCGAGTTTAGGTTCGTTCTGCGCATCTGACATCACAAAACACAGTCAGCCAATGAACAGAGAACGACGTTGCCAGAGCTCGACTGCAGTGCAGAGCAGGGACAAGTGTCTTCAGTTTTAGAAACGTTCAGTCATAAATAAAGTAATTGAACAAAAGCAATGTCTTGATTGCAGACTTTCTATAAAAGAAAGTTTGGAAAAAGCATTCTTTATACCAATTACTTCATATTCTATTAATTACTTGAACAAAACAAGCGATAAGCCTCCTAATTCAGGTGATATCAAGGAAATTCATTATCACTAACCGCTTTTTCGCAATAATGAACAGCGGTAATTGTTTATTTCCTATTGTAATTCGACAAAACGTGAATAATTCGTAGTCATACCAACAGTGTTCATCAGTATTTTGCGTGATGCTTTAAAGTCCTCCAGGAATAACGTTGATTGACGAGCTGCGTTAGCGTAATCATTAAGGTGTTTTGCTGCCAAGTAAAAGGTTCTGAGTTCAAGCCTTGTGTGGTGTTTAATATTTTCTTTATTTAAAACAGTATCGAAGTGTCTTAGCTCATGAATTTTATTCGTTTGAATGTAATTATTTGAAATTTCTAGTGGCAACTAAAATCGACCATACGGAAAGTATATGCTGTGGACTTTTACCTCTGCAAACTCTTGAAAATTTCGTGCAATGGTTTACTGCATTTAATGCTGCACAATAACTGCGTTGAACATCGAAACAAAATTAAGTAATTTATTGGGGGAAGGTATCAGTCAAGAAGATGAATAAAAATAAAATTTTTGGGCCAAATAGTTTTTGTGAAATCGAATGATAAGTGTGTCAAAGCAGTCGCAATACCGTGTGTCTGCACAGGCGAGCAGTGCAGTGATGACAAAATCGCGCACAGCATGGAGTGTGGGGAGCACGTCTCTGTAGCAGCGAAAGGGTTAATGTGGCCGTGGTGGCTTTACTTCATAAACTGAGCGCTGCCCCCTAAATGTAAGTTTGCGAACTATACTATGGCGCTGCTTCTCTTGGTGCGTGTAACTGGCAACACAGCAATCTCTCGCGTCTGGGCGGGCATGCGCGAGCTGCCAAGATAAAAGAATTGAACTATAATCGTCTTGAGTGAACCTGAATCTATGAGGCATTACTTCCAACTGACATGCTACTGCAGAAACTTACATTATTGTGAACAGTTATCAGCCCTTTAAAGATTGTATTTAGTTTTTTATTCTGTGGTAATATTGTCCAGCACTGGAAGTTCATCCAATAACTAAAGATTTATACTCTCACATCTTCCCACTCACAGTTGTGTACATTCCAGGGATGTTTTAGAACATAATAACCGGATATACTGAAGAAACACAATTCATTAAAAAAATACATTCTAGTTTATTTGCTTAAGAGAGCACAAGGGAAGGAGCATACAAGCTAGGGACATGATGCTTGAGAGAAAGAGGGCGGAGAGATTGGGGTGAGAGAGAGAGAGAGAGAGAGAGAGAGAGAGAGAGAGAGAGAGGGTTCTTTAAATAAATAGTACTTATAACAATATAGGAAACTGAGGATAAAAAAAAAAACTCTGTAAGTCGGACTAACTCCCACTTCCTTTCATTTTCAGCCTGTTAAAAACTCTATAATGGAGAAGATATAGACCTCTGTAAGTGGGAATAGTATTTCTCATCAGTGCGACCCCATTAACTTCCATCCTCATAAGTCTACCACAGAGCCACAATACTCATTTAAACTAATGATCTCATTTTAGAGTATTTAAAGGCACTCAGAAAACTTGAAGGCGTTAGAAGGAAACAACTAATTTACCTGCACAATAATTTTATCCAGAATTTGAAATAACTGTATATTTATATGCTTTTTGTCTTAAATTTTTGAATCTAGTTAAATTATAAATCTATAGATTGATGGAATGTTCAGTTATTGATACACATTTGGGAATGTTACACATTGTAAATGTTTTCTGATACCATTATTAGACAAGTAGTGTCACTGTGTGGTAGAATGCTGGGTTGACAAGTGGATGATTTGTTTTTGATTCCTGGCTGATGAAAATCCTTCAGGAATGGTGCATGTTCAATGAGCATTTCTGTAAAGTGCAAAATACATAAAGATGGGAAAAAATAGATAGCATTTGAGACTGATAGTTGCTGGATCACTGGTTTGAGCCTTTTTGGTCATCATTTTTCTGTTTCTCGTTTCTGTTTGAATACCTAAAACATTGAAATATGAAATTCATCAAATATATTCTGAATAACATCTACCTAATCCTCATTTTTATGAAAAATGCCAGTCCTCATTTTTCTTATTACATATTGTGCAAAAACAACCAGTTCTCATGTACAGATATAAATTCTTTATTACTGATCTTGTATAAAAGATGGTTAATAAAGATTGTGTAAATTAAAAATAATTACAAATTAAATTTTTTCATCTTTGTGTAATCAAATCTTCACAGAACTTGGATCTATGTTTAAAATACTACCACTCTAGGACCTGAACTTGTGCCACCCATATGGCAGGCAAGCATTCTACCACAGAGCCACAATACTCATTTAAACTAATGATCTCATTTTAGAGTATTTAAAGGCACTCAGAAAACTTAAAAGTCAATTTTCGTGAGAATTTATGAGAGAGAAGACGTGAAAGTTGTGTGGGTTGCACCAATATTGAGAAGGGCAATAGGAGTGATCCACTAAATTCTAGTCCCATATCATTAATGTTGATGTGCAGCGGGATATTGGAACACACATTGTGTCTGAACATTTTGAGTTACCTTGAAGGGAATGGTCCATTGACAGAAACAGAAGTGACTTACGGCATTCTCAAAGGTATTTTTATAGGCCCTATGCTATTCCTTACCTATATAAACAATTTGGGAGACAATCTGAGCAACCGTTATAGGTTGTTTTCATATGATGCTGTCGTTTATCATCCAGTGAAGTCATCAGAAGATCGAAACCAATTGGAAAAAAATTTTGGTGTGAGATCTGTATGGTGAGAAAACTGGCAATTGGTCGTAAATAATAAGAAGTGTGAGGTCAACCAAATGAGTGCTGAAATGAATCCATTAAAACTTCAGTTACATGATAAATCAGCCAAATCTAAAGGCTGTAAATTCAGCTAAGTACATGTTGTTTGTTGTTGTGGTCTTCAGTCCTGAGACTGGTTTGATGCAGCTCTCCATGCTACTCTATCCTGTGCAAGCTTCTTCATCTCCCAGTACCTACTGCAACCTACATCCTTCTGAATCTGCTTGGTGTATTCATCTCTTGGTCTCCCTCTATGATTTTTACCCTCCACGCTGCCCTCCAATGCTAAATTTGTGATCCCTTGATGCCTCAGAACATGTCCTACCAACCGATCCCTTCTTCTAGTCAAGTTGTGCCACAAACTTCTCTTCTCCCCAATCCTATTCAATACCTCCTCATAGTAGATCTACCCATCTAATCTTCAGCATTCTTCTGTAGCACCAGATTTCGAAAGCTTCTATTCTCTTCTTGTCCAAACTAGTTATCGCCCATGTTTCACTTCCATACATGGCTACACTCCATACAAATACTTTCAGAAACGACTTCCTGACACTTAAATCTATACTCGATGTTAATAAATTTCTCTTCTTCAGAAACGCTTTCCTTCCCATTGCCAGTCTACATTTTATATCCTCTCTACTTCGACCATCATCAGTTATTTTACTCCCTAAATAGCAAAACTCCTTTACTACTTTAAGTGCCTCATTTCCTAATCTAATTCCCTCAGCATCACCCGATTTAATTTGACTACATTCCATTATCCTCGTTTTGCTTTTGTTGATGTTCATCGTATATCCTCCTTTCAAGACACTGTCCATTCCGTTCAAATGCTCTTCCAAGTCCTTCACTGTCTCTGACAGAATTACAATGTCATCGGCGAACCTCAAAGTTTTTACTTCTTCTCCATGAATTTTAATGCCTACTCCGAATTTTTCTTTTGTTTCCTTTACTGCTTGCTCAATATACAGATTGAATAACATCGGGGAGAGGCTACAACCCTGTCTCACTCCTTTCCCAACCACTGCTTCCCTTTCATGCCCCTCGACTCTTATAACTGCCATCTGGTTTCTGTACAAATTGTAAATAGCCTTTCGCTCCCTGTATTTTACCCCTGCCACCTTCAGAATTTGAAAGAGAGTTTTCCAGTTAACATTGTCAAAAGCTTTCTCTAAGTCTACAAATGCTAGAAACGTAGGTTTGCCTTTTCTTAATCTTTCTTCTAAGATTAGTCGTAAGGTTAGTATTGCCTCACGTGTTCCAACATTTCTACGGAATCCAAACTGATCTTCCCCGACGTCCGCTTCTACTAGTTTTTCCATTCGTCTGTAAAGAATTCGCGTTAGTATTTTGCAGCTGTGACTTATTAAACTGATATTTCGGTAATTTTCACATCTGTCGACACCTGCTTTCTTTGGGATTGGAATTATTATATTCTTCTTGAAGTCTGTGGGTATTTCGCCTGTCTCATACATCTTGCTCACCAGATGGTAGAGTCTTGTCATGACTGGTTCTCCCAAGGCTATCAGTGGTTCTAATGGAATGTTGTCTACTCCCGGGGCCTTGTTTTGACTCAGGTCTTTCAGTGCTCTGTCAAACTCTTCATGCAGTATCTTATCTCCCATTTCGTCTTCATCTACATCCTCTTCCATTTCCATAATATTGTCCTCAAGTACATCGCCCTTGTATAAACCCTCTGTATACTCCTTCCACCTTTCTGCCTTCCCTTCTTTGCTTAGAACTGGGTTTCCATCTGAGCTCTTGATATTCATACAAGTGGTTCTCTTCTCTCCAAAGGTCTCTTTAATTTTCCTGTAGTCAGTATCTATCTTACCCCTAGTGAGACAAGCCTCTACATCCTTACATTTGTCCTCTAGCCATCCCTGCTTGGCCATTTTGCACTTCCTGTCGATCTCATTTTTGAGACGTTTGTATTCCTTTTTGCCTGCTTCATTTACTGCATTTTTATATTTTCTCCTTTCGTCAATTAAATTCAATATTTCTTCTGTTACCCAAGGATTTCTATTAGCCCTCGTCTTTTTACCTACTTGATCGTCTGCTGCCTTCACTACTACATCCCTCAGAGCTACCCATTCTTCTTCTATTGTATTTCTTGCCCCCATTCCTTTCAATTGTTCCCTTATGCTCTCCCTGGAACTCTGTACAACCTCTGGTTCTTTCAGTTTATCCAGGTCCCATCTCCTTAAATTCCCACCTTTTTGCTGTTTCTTCAGTTTCAATCTGCAGTTCATAACCAGTAGATTGTGGTCAGAATCCACATCTGCCCCTGGAAATGTCTTACAATTTAAAACCTGGTTCCTAAATCTCTGTCTTACCATTATATAATCTATCTGATACCTTTTAGTATCTCCAGGATTCTTCCAGGTATACAACCTTCTTTTATGAACTCAAGTACTAAGTACTTAGGAATTAAAATTACGAACAACTTAAATTTGAAAGAACACATGGAAAATGTTGTGGGGGAGGCAAACCAAAAGTTCATTTTATTGGCAGAACACTCAGAAGATGCAGCAGATATACTGTAGAGACTGCCAACACTATGCTTGTCCATCCTCTTTTGGAGTACTGATGCATGGTGTAGGATTAAAAGAGTACATCGAGAAAGGTCAAAGGAGGGCAGCATCTTTTGTAGTATCAAGAAATAGCAGGAAGAGCATCATGGACATGATAAAGGATTTGGTGTGGGACCTCGTTGTGGTGGGATCGTCTCACGTAATTTCAGTCACGAACATTCTCCTCTGAATGCGAAAATATTTTGTTGACACTGATATAAACAGGGAGAAATGATACTCATAATAAAATAATGGAAATCAGAGTGTGCATTGAAAGATATGTATGTTTGTTTTTTCTGCTTGCTGTTCGAATGTGGAATAATAGAGAATTAGCGTGTAGGTGATTCAGTGAATCCTTTACCAGGCACTTAAGTGTGATTTGCAGAGTAGATATGTAGATGTAAATGTAGAGTTGTATCGAACAGGTTGGTGATTGATATTTGAGTTCTGGACTTTATTTATCATGAGGATAAAAAAAAATACAAAAATTTGGTTATTGTGTGGTCTCCTTTTAAGAAACAAAAATTAATTGGTTGGCAAGTGTAAGTTGCTGAAGAATATTTAAGCAAAACATGAAACTGCTTTCTTTAGGTGGTCAGCTAAAAATTGCACAGTTTTTAGAAGGTGATAATTTGCAAACTGGGACAGTGAATTAGTTTGACATACCTCAGACCATATTTTACAACAATTTAAAAGGCGAAGATCATATATTTAGAAAATCCAAGCTGCTCAACTTTTTAACAGCATGTGGAGCAAATCAGATAAACTGTCAATAAAAATATTCCCACAGATAGACTTTGTTGAAAATAAATGTTCATAAAACTATTACTTTAGAGGGAACAGTGAAAATGTGTAAATTACAGACTAAAAGAACAGAAGCAGCTAACAAATTTCTTTTAAGTAAGTGTATAATTGTACATCATTTTCTTTTAGGTATTTAAATTGTATTAAAAGATTCCATCCTTGTTCTGTTTGCCCTCTTTTCTTAAGTGAGAGTTGTAATTGGCAGAGGCAGAGGTTGATAAGGAAAACCTCAGTAAGTCAGAGAAAAAACTTCTGAACATCTAAGTGAGGAACATCTATAAGCACAAAAGAATTCCTGTTTCCTTTAAGTCTTGTTTTTAGACTGTATGTGAAGTTATTGGCCTTTCTTTTATTTGTTAGAATTTAGTGTTTCCAGAAAACATCTATTTCTGTTCTATAGATGCCACTGGCAGTTTCCACAGTTTGTGGTTATGGATTGCAACTGTTATAGGGCAAGTTCTTTGACTTTTTCAGCGAGCGTTTTGTGCCTTTTGTCAAGATCGTATTTGGGGTCTGGGGCGCCAAGGCTTCAAGTGCATCCAGTGCAAGCTCTTGGTGCACAAGAAATGCCACAAGTTGGTGCAGAAGCCCTGCAGCAGTGAGCAAGTTGAGCCCATTGTTAAGGAGGAGCACAATGGAGAAACCCCGACAATCAGTAAGACGTGAAATTTTTTCCACACATTTGAATTAAAATGTAATGCAGACAAAACTGTGATTATTAAGCTTTCAAGCATGATAAATTTCATGTTATCAGGTCGCAATAATTTTTTTCATCACCACAAATGAGGAAAAGCAGGGGGATATTGATAGCGTATTTTATTGTTTGTATGGTTCAGTATTTGTTTAAGCATCTCCTAATACTTAAATCTGGTCAGTTAACAATTGATGTCTTATGGGCAAACCTGCTAGATAGGTAATTTTATAACATATCACCTGCTGATTCTTCAGAACGGATACTAGATATGAATCATTAAGGGGTAAATTATGTTCACTATTTTATTGTAGACCAAGTGTAGTACTATGAAAAACAAATTATTTTTGTTTTATGGCAGTGAAATTACAGTGAAATTTCATTTCACAGGTACACCTACATCAGAGCTGTTACCAGATTTGAAAGAATTTCCAGAACCACCACTAGATCTTACATCAGACTCTGTCCCTGTTGAAGATCCAACAAAGAGTAAGTATTCATATTAGTGAATGTATAATTATTGGATTCATTTGAATACTATTAAGTAATCACTGCAGTGGAAGTGTTGCTATAGGAGTTGTTGTGGTGCAGGTGGGCAGGCAGGCACGTGCGCGTCCCCCTGTTTTTCTGTCATAAATGAGAGGCATTCACTGCATCTTTCCAATGTGAGGCATTCTACACATAAATTTGGAAAACTCATTGTTAGTTTTTATAGATGTTTCAAAATGCATTAGGTAATTGATTGTCTGTAATCACAAAATGATACAGCACCTCTGAAAACAGGCACCTAAACAACCACAGCTTTCGGCCAACATATACGGAGTGTCCCAGGAGGAATGGTGTATATTCGAAGATGTGACAGGAACAATCATTTGAAGCAAGAAATTCGAGTAAACATGGGCTGTAAAATGCATACCTTAAACCCTACAAGCACTTGTTCAGTAGAAGAGATGCTTTTCATATAATCGAAGTTGACAGCCCTTAAGGTATGCACTTCAGGGCCCATGTTTACTGGACTTCTTGTCTTGTTTTGGTCCAGACTACCAGCTCTCAAAATATGAAAAGGAAAGGTCTTACAGTAGAAGAAATTCATTTCGGAGTTATCGAAGATGCAGAAGTGGACTTACGGTGTGAATTTCGGAGCCCATGTTAACTAGATTTTCTTGCTTTGCTTGATAATTTCTGGCATGTCCCTGAATAACATTTTCCAACAGTTTACCACAACAAATCTCAGTAAGAGACATGATTTGGAGAGCTCTTTACTGGTGTTTAATCTTGCGTAGTCATTGAATGTGAGGTGTCTAGGAAATCTGCTTTTTCGGATCGCTAGACAAAAATTCAAGCAAATCATATTGATGGGTTTTATTACAAAAAAATTAAATGACAATACTTAACTTTGACTTGTACATAGAAGTGTCGCAAGCAAAGGGCAACATACAAAATGATAAAGTTTCTTCAGTATAAATAATTCGTAAGTCACTGCTGTACAAAACACTAGTCTTCAAGCTGCTGTAGAACTGGACCATGACCAGTCGGGTGCAGCGCTTATGTCCTCTTTGCATAGAGGCTGCTGCTGTTGCGTTGTCATCCTGGAGAGGGGTCGGTCAGTGTGCAATTGGCTGACGTCTTTTCACAGCCCTCTCTGTTCTGTCATTCCAGACTGGCATGCCGGTGCTTGACTTTATGCCGTAACAACTGCAACTGCATGCTTAATGTTCTCGGTATTTTCATTTCTAATTTCAAACGTTTCATGTTTTGTGTGCTCAAACCCTGGCGTTCATGAATTCTCTTGAGGAAACAGCAATGTTGCCATGACCTCAGGGATCACTCACTGTATTTGTCATATTAAGAAAATATGCATTTTAAATGATATAGCACACACAACCACTGAGCTGCATTTTATACTTTAGCCTGTTAAAACTGCTTGTATACCCTTGCCTGTTTTTCTTCTTGGTTCATGTTTGAATCAGATCTGGGCGCACCAACTTACTTTATTTCCACCCTAACCATATGTTCCAGAATTTTACTTGATAAATTACACACTGTATTCATATTGTGTTGTTTTCAAAACTCACAAAATAGAAAACTCAGTAAACTTGTGCATAATACACTCAGAGAAACAAACTTGCTAATAATGGACATTACCCACAGTAAGCAAGCAAGTAAACTAAAGTAACAGTATGTATTTTGCATGCAGGTTATATTTTGTGCACTTTTCCTTCAAAGTGATATGTATGCTACCATACCCAAGTGCACTCTGGCAGAACATTTGCAAACATATTCCAACTGTAGACAGAATAACCAATGGCAGAAAGGAAAAAAAAACTGTCTAAAACACTATCAAAACAATAATAGTAGTATTGTTTTGATAGTGTTTTTACTGACAATGAAAGCTTAATAGAGTTATACAGAAACAGGGGTTTGATAGTGAAGTTTCACCAACTCTGTTCATTCCCTTTTGATGTAAGCAGTGGAATGTGAAAATAGTGTGCAGGTTGGCAGGACACCCTTAGACTGAAACACCAGGGCCTTCAGGATGCCCCTAATGACTGTATTTCAAGGAAGCCATGCCCCCAAACTTCTGCTACATAGAGCTAAGTGGCATTCCAAGGCACAGCCTGAAGACTAACTACTATGTGTTCAAGAAGTATCGCTTGGTATCACATATTAATGGTTCCAAAAATGTTGAAATGTGTTATTTAAATCAACTTGGGGAGTATGTGAAATGCATTCTGATAATTTCAATTCTGCAGTACATTATTGAGAAATTTATTTTAATATATATTTTAGGGTGGCTCCACCTCAAAGTCTTTAATTAAGAGCTGCACGTGTTTGAAAATTATGTTGTGTTTATCTTAATTACAGTTTGTTACGCACCCATACATTTATGAATCCATACAAGAAATTTTGTGTCATAATGAAACCATCATTTTAGTTACTTTTAAGAAGTGTCATATATTTAATTTATTTCTTTTTTTCCTGAATTTTATAATTTACTGTAACCAGTGAGTTGGCACGCGAGGAATGTCAGCAGCTTTGTGCAAAGAGATTATATTGTTTCACACTTATGGAGTAACTTACTAATTTGTAAATGCTGAGAGAATATAAGCTGATAAAAGTTTATCTGAGTAATGATAACACATCAGAAATGTGTGTCATTGTAGAACACAGAGTAACAAATAAATTTTATGGATTCCTGTGCTCGCGCTCTCTCTCTCTCTCTCTCTCTCTCTCTCTCTCTCTGATGCATGATTCTGATTGGCTAGCATTACTTTAATCAGCTTCTCTATTTTGTCTTTACATTTTCTTTCTGTACTTACTTTTAAGCAGTGGAAATTTAAGATGTAAATTTTGAGACTTAGTTTAATCTTTTGATGTTATTGTTGGAATGACAATAACTTGCAGGTTTTTGAAAGCTACATAATTTGAGCATATTCAGTTTGCTTTGAATGTGTAATAATCTTTGATGAGACTGCTGTTTTGTAATCACAGAATGAAGATTGGAGATAACAGAAATGCAGCAAGCAGAATAAAAGCATTTATTTAGCAGTTACCAGGAGTGGAACTCATTCGTTCTTGTATTTGTATGTCATGTAGAATTTCTAGCTCACTTTGATTTCTTCACAATTTTTACTTCTTCCCGACTATATTCTATACCGCTCATATCAGCTTTTAGAGTAGAGGGAAGAAACGCTGCTTCAAAAACTGGAAGTTCACTATTCTTTCTTTCTTTATGTTGTACTTCAGCTATGGTACAGTTTGAACATTTTAAGAAGTTTAGGTACATGTTTTGTTCTGACAAGGGGAGCCCACGACATTAGAATTATGGATTTACTTCAAACTTTGTACACTTTTAGTAGTCCATTAGGACAAGATAATGTGCAAGTAGTAAGTAAATAAGTAAGTACTTAAGCAGTTTCAAGAACATCACAAGAGTAGTTTTGCACACTGAGTATGAGCCAGTGTGTTGCTGCTTTGAGAAGGCAATGGTCAAGAGGTTAGTGACAGACCTCCATAATTAGTGGATCACTGGATTGAGTCCTGCTCTTAATTTTTTTTCCCATTTATGTTTCTCAACATTGGTCATATTGGTTCATATAT
This sequence comes from Schistocerca serialis cubense, assembly GCF_023864345.2. Lineage (NCBI taxonomy): Eukaryota > Metazoa > Arthropoda > Insecta > Orthoptera > Acrididae > Schistocerca > Schistocerca serialis. The sequence goes on along the minus strand of NC_064639.1, from coordinate 821,355,025 downwards.
GGCATTTGAAAAGTAATATAATGAGAAAATATGTGTATTTATGTTAACTTCTATTTATTTCCAGAGTTATTTGGCTGTTTACTAATTTTAAATATTACAACGTAACTGCTGACAAGTAAAAGACAAAATGTTTGAAGTTTTCCAAAAAATCCATGACTGTTGTGATATACAAAATCCTCTCTACCTGCAGCCAATATGCGTGGAACTGCTTTGCACCTGGACACCTAGGCCTGCAGACACAGAAACAGGCCCCCTTCAGCAGCTGACTTGTGTAATGATGAGACCTTGCTAATGTAGCAAGGATGAATGGTGTACATGTGAATTTTTTGAAAATCACGAAATATACATTTTTACTGCAAAAATGCATGTGTTCAATGTTCATTGACTACTGCAGTTAATGAATGTCGTAAAGATCCAATGGATAATGCTGCTGCAAAACATCTCTGACACTAACCACTTGATCACCACCATCTTGTGCTCAAGTGTCAGTCCACTGGTACATCCTCTCCACTCAAATCTTCCCTTGTGATTTTCTTCAAATTGCCTAAGTAGTATGCCTTACTACTTGCACATTACGTTGTCCTAATGGACTAATAAAAGTGTACAAAGTTTCAAGTAAATTCCTGATCTGAACATGGTGGCCTCTCCTTATGAGTCTTTAGACTATGGTTTCTCCAGTACGATGCATTAATTTCAAAACTTTTGTATACATGCTTGATTAATGTCCAGTTCCATGATTTAATTAACTATTGTGTGTTTTGCAGCTGATGAGGAGTCTCTGGAGCCAGGATCACAAAGACAGTACTCCCTTAATGATTTCGAGCTGATTCGTGTTATTGGTCGTGGGAGCTACGCCAAAGTTCTTATGGTTGAACTGAAGAAGACACGTCGTATATATGCTATGAAGGTTATTAAGAAGGCACTCGTCACTGATGATGAGGTATGCAGTGCTCAAGGTGTTCACATGCAACTCAACTCTGTCTTCCTGTAACATCACAGAGTCTTTTATTCCAATGTATATGTGAGAGGTAAAACCAACAGTGAAAATGACATAGGCAGACACTCACCTATAGAAGACGGATGTGTGGCACATAGACTTATGTAACAGAAAAAGTACACACATTCACAAACAAAATCACAGTTCCTGTCCCTTTACCACCAGACTCCTTGTTCATCACTCTGGTTGTGACGTCCTTGATCAGCAGCATCCTCCAGCCCTGCTGCATTGTGACCATGGAACACTAACTTTCCCAGCATCCCCCTGATACCAAACTCACACCATCTTTCATAATCCCCATGACCAACCACATGCTGACCTACGGTTATTTCACTTTTCGAGGCCAAATCTATAAATAATTCTGTGGTACTCCCATGGGTCCTTGCATGACACCATTCTATGCTGACTTACATTTGGACCATCTGGTGGAATCCCTCCTATCCAGTCAACACCTAAAACCCATTGTCTGGTTCAGATTCATTAATGATATTGTCATAATCTGGATACATGGAAAAGACAACCTTTCTTTTTGCATGCATAACCTCAACACCTATTCCCAAGTGTGTCCCAACTAGTTCTTCTGAATTCAATGAGCCACCTTCCCACGTCAGTCTCCACCTCTCATATGGTTGCATAAATACATCTCTTCGTATCAAGCTCACCAACAGCACGACTGTTTCGAAAACTGTCACCTGTTCCATGTGCAAAATGTCACATGCTTTATGCCTTCCATCAGTGGTACGAATTACATTTGTAGAGTTGTTTAATAAAATATCAAGTAATAATTCAGTGGTTAATATTGGCCTGAGAACATAATTTATTCTCCTTCTAATGGCCATACTAAGATAGAAAGTATTAAACACTATGAACTCTGACATATTGTGTGATAATAGTGGAAAATAGTAAATCTGATGTGTTTAATAATTCATTATTTTTACTTATCAAATACTAATATCATTTGAAGGTGTTTTAGCAGAAGCATGCCAAATCACTACTCCTTCCATGTCCAATAATGTGCTGCCTTCTCCCACGACTTTTTCTCCCTGGCCCCTCCATGTGCATACAAAAAAACGTAAGTATATATGTATGTCTGCCTCCCCCTCCCCATCTCCCTCTCCCCCTACCGAACAAGGACGAAGTGCCGCAGGGCTCAGCACACTGGACTCGCATTTGGGAGGACGATGGTTCGAACCCATGTCCAGTCATCCTGATTTAGGTTTTCCGTGATTTCCCTAAATCACTTCAGGAAAATGCCAGAATGGTTCCTTTGAAGGGAATACATCTGATGGGACTGATGACCTTGCTATTTGCTCCCCTCCCCCAAACCAACCAACCAACAACCCAACCAGTCTATCCCCCTTTCTGCCTTATTTAGTCTTTCTGGCAGAACTCCTTTCATCCTGTTGTTCAGCTGCTGAGACATCTAGCTATTCACTTTTGCCTCGCACTACCTCACTACCCCCTCCTTGCCTAACATGTCCTTCCCTACTCCCTCCCCTCATCCATCAGCCCAGGCAAGTGCTCTCAGTAATCAGTAATCATTGTTGCAGCTAGTGCAGTAGTGTGCATTTGGGTGTTTTTGTGGTCGTGTGTGAATTTCGGTAATTTCTACTAGAGAAAGATCTAGAGCTCAAAAGCTAGTGAACACTGTTTTCTTTTACACATGTCTGTGTGCCACACGTGAGTCTGCTTTAGGTGAATGGTTCCTTTCCCATACTTTGCATATTGTTCCATCCAGGAATTTCCATGTTTGCTCTCTACAGGTATACTTCTTGTCACTCATAAGTTATGCATTATATGTTAGTGGTCATGTTCTACTTAGTAAGAGGATGATAATGAGAGTACGAACTTAGTCTTGCATCTCTCTTTACTTGATGACTTAAAATCTTTCTTGCAGGATATTGACTGGGTGCAAACAGAGAAGCATGTGTTTGAAACAGCATCAAACCATCCCTTCTTGGTGGGCCTGCACTCGTGTTTCCAAACACCGAGTCGGTTGTTTTTTGTTATTGAGTTTGTACGTGGAGGTGACCTGATGTTCCACATGCAGAGGCAACGTCGCCTTCCAGAAGAACATGCTCGTTTCTATGCAGCAGAGATCAGTCTTGCTCTCAACTTCCTGCATGATAAAGGTAATGCACATTATAGACTTCACATTTTTGACTTAGCTAACATGTGACATATCGACAACAGCTGGTACTGTTATTCAATTTCATTGGTGATAATTATGAAGCCTTTTATTTTCCAGTTTACTTTCTTTATAAAATTTTAGTAATCTGACTGATAAATCTTGCACTGTGTTGATCACACAAAATTTGAGAGGTTTGTTAAAAAATGCAAATTTTTTTTTTTTGGAAAGAATTTTATTTATTCATCTACATCAATATTATACCCATTAAAAGAGTCCCTATTATTTTTTATAGACGTGTAGCTGAGCATTGTCCAATCCCTGGAATACTTCTGAGGCCCAGATTTAGGAATAGCTTTTAGGTGTCACAACCAAACCTTTTTAGTCTCATGTATGCGTATAAAATGTTGACTCTTTAAGTTTTCTTTTTTTTGCCAACAAAAAAAGTCACATATGGTTATGTCTGGCAACTGTGGGGGCTGGGGCATCATTACAGTATTGCTTTTGGCCAAAAATTAATGAATAAGTGATTGAGTTTGAGCAGATGTATTATCATGATGCAAAAATTTGGTTTATTTTGCAACAAACCTGGGTATTCATCCACCCCCTAGATTGCTTGACACAGATGTGTATCTTATCTTCATTTAAATTCCCTGGCAAATTAAAACTATGTGCCGGACCAGGAATCGAACCCAACAGCTTTGCCTTTTGCGGGCAAATGCTGTACTGACTGAGCTACCCATTCATGACTCAAAACCTGTTCTCACAGCTATACTTCTTCCAGTTTCTCATCTTGTACTTTCTAAACTTAATGAAGATTTTTTGTGAACTTTGCAGGTCTAGCTGTCCTGGAAGTAAGGATATTGTTCATACACGTGGCTTAACCACAACCTGGTCATGTGTCCAGAATGAATTTTCGACTTTGCAGTGGAGTATGGGATGATATGAAACTCCCTGGCAGATTAAAAGCATTTGCTGGACCAGAATCCAGTTTTTTCTTGAACCTTGTGGCAAGAACTCAGGTCACTGAAGATCACAGTGACAATAACCTTCACATTTGTTCACATTTATTGAGGTTTTTTCATTTTTGACAATCCAGAATGCTCCCTATAATGCTAATCAGCTCTGCTCACTGTGAAAATTGTGCCGAAGTTACAGTTTACTTTCGGCTTTCTAGGGGATGAAACAACCACTCAGTTCTTTGCCAATCTTAACGTTATATCATGATTTGTTTAATGTAAGCAGGTGGTCGGGTCAAATAAAAATTATAGTTTAAAGACATACTTTACTTTGTTCTATTTTGAGTCCACATGCCAGCACTGCTCTAACAGAAAAGACCCCAACAACATGTTGGGCCCCTGACCACTTGTTTGCTTCTGTCACATTCCTGACATGCAAAATCATCTCCTCCAAAATAACAATAATTTTCACAAGTTTCACACATTATGACATTGTAAGATATTGTTAAATGATTATTTTGCTGTTGTTAATGAAATGTAATTATTTCATTTCATTGCTAAGGAAAATTCTCCATAACATGTGGCACATGGATACAGTTATGCTCATATACCCATGTGGTGCATGAATACCATACCTAAGAGTACAGATTTCTGGTGAAACAACTGACATGTGCAAATAATATCTTTGAGTCATTTTTACAGCATCTCTAGGATGCCATCTGTCACTGGCCACCAATGTTATCGTGACATTCCATTCCATTGGAAAGAGTTAGTCTTAGTTTCTGCTTCATACACATAGTCATCATCTGTTATAGCATGTTACATTTGCTGTTGTTTTTGTTAAATTCAAAACTTTGGAACAAATTTTGGTGCTGCACATTTCATACCCAAAAATTCTGAAAGAATTTCTTGAATAAGCCAGTTCATGTGCTAACAGAATCAGTAAATTCTCCGATTGTGATTGGTGATCGTTCATATTTGATTGTTTCACTTTTTCCATGGTTTCATCAGTTGATGATGTGCTAGAGCATGCATGGTGATCATTTTTAATACCTTCATGACATTCTTGAAACACTTATACCACTCAAAAATTCTTCTTTTACTCACAACATATTCACTGAAATCTGCATTTTATTGCAATCCCATTGCAAAATATAGTTCAAATTCTCTTAACCACTTTTATATAAAAACACAATCACTGATACTACCAAAACATATAATTCTTTTTGGCAGCAGACTGACTAAATATCCAATATGGTCGACACTGCTCTGAAACTTTTTAAACATGTTTACAAACACAACAAAGAAAAAAAATCATGTGAATTGAAACTTATGTATAGACTAATTATTCAGTTAGTTTATACTAGAGGCAGTTGCCAGATTTTTTCAAGTTTAGGAACTGATGAGATTCAGGTATAGGAGCATTGAGAGAAATCGCAAAGAAATTCATGTATTATCTAAGAGATGCAACAAGACTAAGGAATGTGTTGCATAAAAGTTGTCAGCTAGCACTTAAATAGTAGCTGCTATCTATTTTAGTGTCTGAGGAATGCATTATCATTTTAACAGAGGATCATTGTTTGACCCAAATACCACCATACATAAAACTACTTCATTCCTGCTGACTATTTCATCTTTGCTCTTACAGAAATGGCAAATAATTGAGAAAATAAACAACAATGAACTGTCAGAATATTGTTTACAGTGCTCTTGGGAATGCTACCAGATGGTTATATCACTCCCAAGTGATATTGTAAGAGGAAAACTGCTAGCTAATCTGAATGCAGACTACAGGGTGTCCAGCACAGGTGCCCTGATTTCAAAATTGAATGACTCGAGAACTAAGATAGATAGATGATTGCAACAAATAGTGTGTTTATTGGGAAAGCTGTAAAAAATTTATACAAATGACTTGAAACAGTTTGAAAAGTCACTAACAGCTGGCATTGTAATCACAGTATGTAGTGCCTATAGGCTAAATAGTGCACCACAGCTCGGAACGATCAGTTCTACTGTTGAAATATGAAAGGAGGTTAGCGTACTGAGCCAAGAGGTCGAAATCACGTGTTTTTCTGGTATTGGAATACCATAGGTTAGAACACAATCCTTTGCCAACAAGGCACAGTTTTCAAACATGATTTGATGTTACAAAAGGAACTGATGTGAAAACCATTTGCAAATTCTTCACCAAATCTTAGTTTTTGAGATATTTAATTTCAAAGTGAGGGGTTCTGTTGCTGGACATCCTTTACCTGTGATGTCACACAGGAAATAAGGTAAGTGCCAGGGCATATGCATTCAATAGACATCACCTAATCTGTTATGAAAGACAAGTCCAATCATTATCACCATAATAGTAGGAATTGTTAAGTAGATGCCCTCAAGTGTTTGTAAGACCATTCATTAATGTTAATAGTGTGTTAGATCCCATGTGAAGAGGGTGAAAAAAAGGTCATTCTCTCATAAGTCGGCTACATGGGTGCTGTAAGTTATTTATCGCCTTCAAAATTCTGTGCCTCTCACTTAAAGTACATCATCTAAATCTCAGTGTTGTAATAAACTGTGAAGCAAAATAGCCAATAAAGAGACAACACACTGCTCTCATAAATTTTGTAAGACATACTAACTATGGGTAATAAGTAACATTAGCACATTATACAGGTTGATTGTAATTTAACTATCACTACTTGGGAGAGCTCTCATTAAATATGACTGAATGCGTTCACAACTGCTTGGAACTGCACTAGAGATACAATTTCACAATTGTTTGCAGCACTTTTTGAACAATGGACCACCCAGCTGTCATGACACAGCTGGTGCACTGCTTGAATATCCCATGTTGCATCCAGAATTTTCAGCCAGGCCAACAGTAACGTTTTCAACAGTCTGTGGCACAATTGGCCATCTGCCTCTCCCAGGAGCAATTCTCAAAGTACTGGTTAATTCAGACTTGCGAATCTTGTTCTTCAACCGTGGTGCAGAAAGAGGAGCAACACTATTGTTGTTGTTTTGATAAAACAGCTTTACAAGTACAACCCTGTTCCCTTTGTCCAGAACGTATTGACCGTTTGCAACTGTAATGCACACTGAAGTTTGTGTTTCGACACTGTCACTATACCAGCAGTGGTGCTTAATAGTAAGTCATGATGCTGACACTTCTAACAACACAAATTGTGCAGCAAACAGTCAGAACGTCATTCGTAGTGTGAGTGGCTCGAGTAACAAAAGTTTATTTATTACCATCCTGTACATAGTCACATCAGCAATGTTGCATCTCTTCGCCAAGAGACTGTGTAATTGTTTCTCACACTTAATTCTACATTGAATTTTTGTGTTTTTTGTTTCAAACTTGTAGCTTGAAGAATTGTATGCAGATGCTAACTTCCATTTTTAAGAAACAAAATACAGCATTTTATTTTATAAATCTGGGCAGTAAAAATATTTTGATTTCTCTTTCAACTTGTGTGTTTACAGGCATAATTTATCGTGATCTGAAACTTGATAATGTGCTCCTTGATCACGAAGGCCATATCAAATTGACTGATTATGGTATGTGCAAGGAAGGTATCAGACCTGGTGATACCACTTCAACATTCTGTGGAACACCAAATTACATCGCTCCAGAAATCCTCCGTGGAGAGGATTATGGCTTCAGGTATCAAGCAATCATAGACTCAAAAATGAAGCCTCTCTCTCTCTCTCTCTCTCTCTCTCTCTCTCTCTCTCTCTCTCTCTCTCTCTCTCTCTCCCCCCCCCCCCTTCCATCCCTCCCTCCCTGTGTGTGTGTGTGTGTGTGTGTGTGTGTGTGTGTGTGTGTGTGGTTTTTATGCAACTGTTCTTTCTTAGATGAGAGATTTTCTTTTCTTTTTACAAAATTCTTTTTCTGTTACTGATCCAGTTGATGGCAGTCTCTCATAAATCATCAGTAGCATTCTTCTCATTCTATCATTGACTTGTTGTGATTATAGAAAAGTAGGTTTTACTGTGGGCTCAAAATCAATATGTTATACTTCAATAATGTTCTATTCACAAATATAAAATTTATCTTATTTAATACACATTGTATTTACTGATCCTATGAATGATTGAGTGTTATGTAAAATGACAGATTTGAGATCACGCCAATTAGAGCATGTACACCTTCCATCGAAAAAGTCCTGTGACTGATTTTATTCTTGGTGTGCAAGTCGTGTTACCACATTGACTATAGTGGCAGCTTGAACTAACAACTGTAAACAACAGATGTGTATTTCAGCAGCCACTTCTGAGCAGGTAGCATTAAGGGCCATACTGCTCTGGGATGCCATGGCAGCTCTGCTGGCTGCTCTGCTGACAGTGCTCTGGTCTGGTAGTACAGGACGCCAGCATCTACATCTACAGCTACATCCATACTCTGCAAGCCACCTGACGGTGTGTGGCGGAGGGTACCTTGAGTACCTCGTGTCGGTTCTCCCTTCTATTCCAGTCTCGTATTGTTCGTGGAAAGAAGGATTGTCGGTATGCCTCAGTGTGGACTCTAATCTCTCTGATTTTATCCTCATGGTCTCTTCGCGCGAGATGTACGTAGGAGGGAGCAATATACTGCTTGACTCCTCGGTGAAGGTATGTTCTCGAAACTTCAACAAAAGCCCGTACCGAGCTACTGAGCATCTCTCCTGCAGCGTCTTCCATCTATCATCTCTGTAACGCTTTCGCGATTACTAAATGATCCTGTAACAAAGCGCGCTGCTCTCCGTTGGATCTTCTCTCTCTCTTCTATCAACCCTATCTGGAACGGATCCCACACTGCTGAGCAGTATTCAAGCAGTGGGCGAACAAGCATACTGTAACCTACTTCCTTTGTTTTCGGATTGTATTTCCTTAGGATTCCTCCAATGAATCTCAGTCTGGCATCTGTTTGACTGATGATCAACTTTATATGATCATTCCATTTTAAATCACTCCTAATGCGTACTCCCAGATAATTTACGGAATTAACTGCTTCCAGTTTCTGACCTGCTATAATGTAGTTAAATGATAAGGGATCTTTCTTTTATGTATTCGCAGCACATTAAACTTGTCTACAGTGAGCTTCAATTGCCATTCCCTGCACCATGTGTCAATTCGCTGCATATCCTACTGCATTTCAGTACAACCTCTCGATATACCACAGCGTCATTCACAAAAAGCCTCAGTGAACTTCCGATGTCATCCACAAGGTCATTTATGTATATTGTGAATAGCAACAGCCCTACAACACTCCCCTCCGGCACACCTGAAATCACTCTCACTGAGGGAGACTTCTCTCCACTGAGAATGACATGCTGCGTTCTGTTATTTAGGAACTCTTCAATCCAATCACACAATTGGTCTGATAGTCCATGTGCTCTTTCTTTGTTCATTAAACGACTGGTGGGAACTGTTTTGAACGCCTTGCGGAAGTCAAGAAACATGGCATCTACCTGGGAACCCGTTTCTATGGCCCTCCGAGTCTCATGGACAAATAGCGTGAGCTGGGCTTCACACGATCGTCTTTTACGAAACCCATGCTGATTCCTACAGAGTAGATTTCTAGTCTCCAGAAAAGTCATTATACTCGAACATAATACGTGTTCCAAAATTCTACAACTGATCGACGTTAGAGATATAGGTCTATAGTTCTGCACATCTGTTCGACGTCCCTTCTTGAAAACGGGGATGACCTGTGCCCTTTTCCAATCCTTTGGAACCCTATGCTCTTCTAGAGACCTACAGTACACCGCTGCAAGAAGGGGAGCAAGTTCCTTCGCGTACTCTGTGTAAAAATCGAACTGGTATCCCATCAGGTCCAGCGGCCTTTCCTCTTTTGAGCAATTTTAACTGTTTCTCTATCCCTCTGTCGTTTATTTCGATATCTACCATTTTGTCATCTGTGCGACAGTCTAGAGAAGGAACTACAGTGCAGTCTTCCTTTGTGAAACAGCTTTGGAGAAAGACATTTAGTATTTCAGCCTTTAGTCTGTCATCCTCTGTTTCAGTACCATTTTGGTCACAGAGTGTCTGGACATTTTGTTTTGATCCACCTACTGCTTTGACATTAGACCAAAATTTCTTATGATTTTCTGCCAAGTGAGTACATAGAACTTCACTTTCGAATTCATTGAACGCCTCTCGCATAGCCCTCCACACACTACATTTCGCTTCGCGTAATTTTTGTTATTCTGCAAGCCTTTGGCTATGTTTATGTTTGCTGTGAAGTTCCCTTTGCTTCCGCAGCAGTTTTCTAACTCAGTTGTTGTACCACGGTGGCTCTTTTCCATCTCTTATGATCTTGCTTGGCACATACTCATCCAACGCATATTGTACGATGGTTCTGAACTTTGTCCACTGATCTTCAACACTATCTGTACTTGAGACAAAACTTATGTGTTGAGGCATCAGGTACTCTGAAATCTGCTTTTTGTCACTTTTGCTAAACAGAAAAATCTTCCTACATTTTTTAATATTTCTATTTACAGCTGAAATCACCGATGCAGTAACCGCTTTATGATCACTGATTCCCTGTTCTGCGTTAACTGTTTCAAATAGTTCAACCGAGCGAGGTGGCGCAGTGGTTAGCACACTGGACTCGCATTCAGGACGACGACGGTTCGATCCCATGTTTGGCCATTCTGATTTAGGTTTTCCGTGATTTCCCTAGATCACTTCAGGCAAATGCCGGGATGGTTCCTTCGAAAGGGCACAGCCACTTTCCTTCCCCATCCTTCCCTAATCCGAGCTTGTGCTTCGTCTCTAATGACCTTGTTGTCGACGGGACATTAAACACTAATCTCCTCCTCCTCCTCAAACAGTTCAGGTCTGTTTGTCACCAGATGGTGACATATATCTCCACAAGTCGGTTCTCTGTTTAACTGCTCAAGGTAGTTTTCAGATAAAGCACTGGATTCTTTGTCCCTGCCACCCGTTACGAAGGTTTGAGTCTCCCATTCTGTATCTGGCAAATTAAAATCTCCACCCAGAACTATAACGTGGTGGGGAAATCTACTCGAAATATTTTCCACATTATCCTTCAGGTGCTCAGCCACAACAGCTGCTGAGCCAGGGAACCTATAGAGACATCCAATTACCATGTCTGAGCCTGCATTAACTGTGACCTTCACCCAAATTATTTCACATTTCGGATCTCCGTCAATTTCCTTCGATACTATTGCACTTCTTATCGCTATAAACACGCCTCCCTTCACTGTCCAGCCTGTCTCTGTGGTATTCATTGCAATCTGAATTAAGAGCTGCCAGAGGAATGCCTTCAGCTTCCACTCAGTAGGAGAGCTACAGACTTTATGTGTAGGTTCAAAATAAAAAGGGAATCCAAAAAAAGAAGTTCTGGGTACATCTCTTCATTGCTGATCAAGATATTTATGGGCTATTTGACTCTTTATAAATATTTAAGAAATTACGGTGCTAAATTTTCCAGTATCCTGAAAATGTTACTCTGTTCATTTGACAAGGTAGGGGAGATCTCCCAAGATTAACTGACAAAAAAGGTCATTGTTTTAAGGAAAGTAATCTCACCAGACGAAAACATTTACATGATGTGTGTACTCAGTAGGTAATTATTCATTGTACGTAGTGATATTTACAGTTTGAGTTGTTACTGTAAAGTTTACATAGAAGAGTTTTTCAGTTTTTATTTGAAAAGTACATTATTATAAACTGAAGTTCAATTTACAAATGACTTGGACAGAAGTCAGAAATCTGTTTCCTTTGTTTACACATCTTTTTTCTTAAAATAATCCTATCATGTCTGAATTCTATTGTGTCTGATGATCTGGCCCATTAGCATCACTTGTTGTAGCAGGAGATGTAGCTCAACTATTTCGGTCTGGAAGTAGGCTTTGAGGAAAACTTGCATAGCCCAGATAGTAAAAGCGCTTTGATTGTGATGTGACGCTCTTGTGTTGGAGTGGAGCATCAGGAACAAGCTGTGAGGAAATTGAGGGTCGATAATTTCCATGATCTCCAGGAAGCCAGAGTTCAGAAAGAGCATTATTGTAAGCAGTTTGAATGTGACTGTAACATGGAGAGGCTTATTCTTTGAACTGAGCTTCATTTATGACCCTCATAATTCCCAACACTTTTTTTAGCTCACGTGTTGAATAGTTCTGAGATGGAGTATCCTAAGTTGCAGAACTCCTCTGAATCTTACAGATAAAAGATTTGGTGTCAAAACTATCCATAGCGCTCATGTGGGTGGTTAAAATTAGGCAGGTAGTTCTTGGCAGGTCTACAGGTGCCCTGGTACGAGTGCTGCCATAAGTTGCCATGTATTTTGCTGGCAGGCCTGCCACACTCAGGTAGATGCCAGATGTAGGAGGCTCCATTGCGTCCCGTGCTTATGTTTAACATTGCCAGCAGACCTGCTGTGGCATCCCATTGTCGTAGGGCCCTAAGTAATGTAGGTGCCACCATGTTGTATCAATATCGTTGTGTCACAAATTGGAATGGTGCAACATTTCTATGTCAGATGTTCAGGACATACTGTAGAACATTTTGAATAAGAGAAAAGTGTTTATGAAGTGTCCCAAACAAAAACAGTAATGCATAGATGCTTGTTATGACTTGATAGAAATGCAAAACATCGACAGTTCTTTCTGAAAGAAAAAAAAGAAATCATCATGAGCAATGAGGCATAGTGTTAGCAATGAAAAATCTACCAAAAAAAGAAAGAGAGAGAGAGAGAGAGAGAGAGACAAGAATAAAAGAAAGAAAGAAAGAAAGAAAGAAAGTGCAGAAATTCGCATGAAGAGTCAACACTTTGACATCATAAGCAATATTCAGCCCTGTATGATGCGCCAGTTGAACAACGTCTCAAAGAAAGACTTTCTTGATGGGGTTGTATGAATATTCCATGTGTTGTACTCGAGTGAGGAGAGACTATGCAGAAAACACACACACACACACACACGCACACGCACACGCACACACACACACACACACACACACACACACACACACACAATACTACTACTACTACTACTACTACTACTAAATTGTCCCATCTGACTACATTGTACAGCACTGGAGATTGACTGGGGTAAGTTGTTTTTTTGGTTGTAGTTGGTGAGAGGAAAGAGAGGGTGTGGAGGGTAAAGGGGGAGGGAGGAGTAGAGAGAAGGATGATTGATGACTGGGAAGAAGAGACAGAATGTGGAAGAGATAGGAGTGGGACACTCCTCTTGTGCTGGCAGCAGACTGTGCATAGTGCCTAAGTTACAGCAGAGGTGATAAGTGATGAGTGGCTTCTCATGTTACCCTGTCTCTAATAGGGCAGTGTATTCTTATTGTGCGACTGGAAAAGAACGTGCTGGGTGGGTATAAAGGACAGGTTATGTACCTGGGTTTATCACAGGTATAAGACCTATGTGACAGAGATTTGAGAGTACGTAGGGCATAAGGATGGACCGGGGTATTTCGTAAACAAAGGAGGTGGAGGAACACCATTGTTGAAGATGTGAGGAGGATTGTGGGTTGGATGTTCCTCATTTTCAGGCATAATAAGAGGTAGTTGTAGCCCTTGTGAAAGGATGCAGTTCAGTTGTTCTAGTTTGGGGTAATTTTGGATAGTAAAGGGGGACTCCTTTGCAGTTGACCCATAGGGTGGTCACAGTATTAGGGACATCTGTGGATATGGCATTGGGGATGTGTTGGCAGAGTAGTTGGAGGCTAATCTGTCAAGCCCTAAGCAGATCTACAGTGTATAGAACATAGTATTGCTCATCACTGCAGGTGCTCCACCCCTAGTTGACCAGACTGTGTGGGAGAGACTTTCGTAAACAAAGGAGGTGGAGGAACACCATTGTTGAAGATGTGAGGAGGATTGTGGGTTGGATGTTCCTCATTTTCAGGCATAATAAGAGGTAGTTGTAGCCCTTGTGAAAGGATGCAGTTCAGTTGTTCTAGTTTGGGGTAATTTTGGATAGTAAAGGGGGACTCCTTTGCAGTTGACCCATAGGGTGGTCACAGTATTAGGGGCATCTGTGGATATGGCATTGGGGATGTGTTGGCAGAGTAGTTGGAGGCTAGTCTGTCAAGCCCTAAGCAGATCTACAGTGTATAGAACATAGTATTGCTCATCACTGCAGGTGCTCCACCCCTAGTTGACCAGACTGTGTGGGAGAGACTTTTTAGTATGGGGGAGGTGACATAAATTGGAAGGATTAAATTGACTTGGACAGGGATTTGTATTTATCCATTGGAAAGGTATAGTGACAATGTTCCGGAAGGTGACTAGTTGAGTTGAGGAAGCTCAGATGAAGCTATGGGAGAGAATTTATTGAAGTTGTGGAGGAATGAGAGGGAAGTGTCTTCGTTACGGGTCCAGGTCATGAAGATATCACAGTGGATGTAAACCAGACAAGAGGGTTTGGATTTTGTGTGGCAGTGGAGGTTTCTTCTATGTGGCACATAGGCAGTTTGTACGTGAAGGTGTCATGGATTCTCAAGACTGCTCCAAATTTGTTTGTTTTCTTCTCATGAAAGGAGTAGGAATCATCACTCAGGATGTTGTTGGTCAGGAGCATAAGGAATGAGGTTGTGGATCTGTATCAAATACAATTTTTCTGTTCTTATTTCTGACAGTGTAAAATAGCCATGATGAAAAATTTCACATACATTGCATGATCTAATAATAATTTGGCCCCGTACAATTTTAATATAGTGGTATCCGATACACGAGTGGTGGAAATGTGTAATAACAAACACAAACTGAAAACTGGAGAACAAAGTGGTATTTTACTTTTGAAAGTCTGTTTGATGTCAGGAGGGGTAGTGTTTGGCAGCAATAAGGGCAGGGTCTTGGGGGATGTGCATGTGTAGGGTGGTGGCATCAATGGTGATGAATAGTTTTTCTGATAGTTATGGTGTGAGGAATGCTTGAAAGGGTTTGAAGAAAGTGGTCCATAAAAAATGGGTAGTTCAGTCATGAAAGGCAGCCCATGGAAGCCGTGTTTCAGATACAAATTCTGGTCAAGCACATAATTTTAATTAGAAAGAAAGTGTAATAACAACGTATTCCCAGTATTAAATTTTCATCCTTGAATAACAATATTTAATACTTACGCTGTTAAGCTTCTGTGCTAAAAATTCTGTGAAGACAATGAAAAAGTAGTTTGAAGTGGGAATGAAGGGCAAAGGGAAAATATTTTGATTTTAAGCTTTTAATGTGAGGCTGATCTACTGGCTTTAAGCGTGAAATTCCTAGAAAACTTATTAAATGAATTGTGGATACTAATTAATATATAATTACTGTGCACCCATTGGAAATAACAGAAAACAGTGAAGTGATACAAAAATAATAATTAATTTAAAACTGTCAGAAGTAGTAGTTAATTGAGTCATTGAGTTACCGCTGGGGAACACAGTGTGTATGTACTTCGTTAACTTAATGGAGCGAGTGATACCTATCGGTATTTCTGCAATTCAGAGAATGTTGAGTTTCACAGTATAGTCAATTGCTGTGAGTTTATTGTGTGTGTGTGTGTGTGTGTGTGTGTGTGTGTGTGTGTGTGTGTGTGTGTGTGTGTGTTGGAAATTAAGTTGAACAATAATGGAAATTCTGGGATGGAGCAGTATTTAAAATAAAAGAAAGGCATGGTAGATCGATGCATGGAGCACAGAAACATTTACCACAAAACAGCATTCACACTAGCTCTTTTTATGGAAGTAGTACACCCATTCACATACACAACCACACAACTTCCAAAATAGAACCCTGTAATCACAGAAAGATTTATATTGACATTCAGTTATTGAAAGAAGGTGCCTGAACTGATGGTGGTGAGGTGGGGGGAGGGGGGAGTAGAGGAGGACACAAGGAGGGGCTAGCTGGAAAGAGGCAGGTCTTCAGACTGATGATTCCGCGGTCACACAAGAAAGAAAAACTACATAGGGTAGAGTATAAAAAATGTAGGAAGTGAGGGAGAAGGGGGGGGGGGGGGGAGAAAGGAGGAAAAAAAAACAGAAGGGGAAAAATAGAGAGAGGTTAAGATAAAGAGGAAGAAATGAAGAGAGTGGGAAGGGAGTGGTTTTGAAAACAGAGAATGAGTGCCCAAATTGAGGTGGGGAGGGGAGAGCAGTGGGACAAGGCAGTACATGATCAGGATGTAGGAGGAATGAGGTGACAGAAGAGAGAAAGGAAAAGGTAAGAGGAGGCAGTGGAACAGGTTAGTGTAGTTTAAGGCCAGGGGGATCATGAGAGTGCAAGGATATGCTGGGGAGAGAATTCCCATGTGCATGGTTGTTTGGTTGGTTGGTTGGTTGGTTCGTTGATATGGGGGATGGGACCAAACAGTGAGGTCATTGATCCCACTATACTCCATCCACCGAAACAAGAGATGTACTGTAAACACGGAAAGGCGCGTGACCACAGCGCTGCCGTTGAGGGGTGTACAAGGCAGGGGCCTTAGAAATTAAAAAATGAAAGTCGTGTTTTTTATAATTTGACACCTGAACATGATCAAGTGATCTGAGAACTACCTTCAGACGCCTTTTTTTACATTACATTAAAATTTATTGTCACTGAAAAAGAGAAATATTTAAGCTTTCAGAAAAGTTGTTTTTTCGCGTTACTCTATATTGATCACACCATATCTCCTAAATTGTGTGTCGCACAGCAAAATAATTTTATAATTGCCTTCAGTACTATATGTTGATGACGTCTGCAAATTTTCTGCCCATTGGAGTCAGTAATAGTGAAGTAATAAATTAAAATCTCACGTGTGATGCAGAACTTTTACCAAATCATCATCCGAAATATAGTAAGCGACAAACTTTTCCCCTTTAAATTTTTTTGTGGGGGTGTAATCGAGAAAAGTTTCAGAAAGGTTTGAATTTAATTTTGTAGTTTGTTCGAATGTGATGGGTGCAACCGTTTGCCCTTTGTGAGCGATGCATTGTGCAGTTCGTAGGCGCTGCGCTCAGTGTGGCCGTCTCAGTTGCAGGTGAGAGCTCGTTAGTGGGTGTTGTACAGCGGTGATTTCGAGATACCTTAATTTCATCTGTAAAGATGCTTGAAAGGCTAGTTGTTGATTATTAGAGTAAGTATATGTGTTTATAGTCATGCTGAGCATTCACTGTTTATCCAATAGCATCGCATGGTTTCTTATTTTATATATTCACGTATTTCATTAGCATCATATACGGCTGTCCTCATCATGTCATCCACGGATTCAGCGAGCGAGGTCGATGTGTCGGTTCTGAGTCCACCAAAGAAGCGAGCAAAGAAGAAATCATTAAGTTCTTCTGAGAAGCACATGGTGCCTAATGCGTATAAAATGGAACTGTTACATCCAGAGCAGTCGATGAGTGACATTGTTTCGAAAACAGCTGCAGCTACAGGTGTTGGACGTTCTTCAGTGTATCGTGTGATAAGTGAGTACAAGGCCACACAATCTTTGAAGTCTCCCAAGAAAGGAAAATTACGACAGAAACTTTCTGTAAGTGTTGATGACTTTGATAGAAATGCGATACGAAGTACACGAATTTTTTTTTTTTGTAACGAATTGCCAACAATTGACAAAGTGCTTAGAGTCAAAGAAGATGCAGATCTGGGCAATTTTCGGAGAACTACATTTCATAAGTTATTGAGAGAAATTAATTTCAAATATGTCCGACGTGGGCGCGATAGCATGCTAATAGACAGGGATGACATCATTTTATGGAGGCGGCGTTATCTTCGAACCATTAAACGGTTGAGAGATGAAGGCAGACTCATTTACTATTTGGGCGAGACATGGGTGAACGCAGGACATACCCGAAGTTACGTCTGGGTAGATGTCACTATAAATTCCGCAAAACCAGTATTTCTGTCCGGATTATCAAATGGTTCAAATGGCTCTGAGCGCTATGGGACTTAACATCTATGGTCATCAGTCCCCTAGAACTTATAACTACTTAAACCTAAGTAACGTAAGGACATCACACAACACCCAGTCATCACGAGGCATGTCCGGATTATCCACCGGAAGCAAGGGCCCATCACGTCTGATTATCGCAAACATTGGCAGCAAAGCAGGGTTCCTTGAAGTATGTTTGTGGACTTTCGAATCCAATAAAAGTGGAGATTATCATGAGGAGATGTGCGCCGAAACCTTCGAGAAGTGGTTTCAAGATGTTCTTCCTCGGCTTCAGGAAAATGCAGTTATTGTTCTTGATAACGTGCCGTACCATTCTCGGAGAAAAGAAAAAGTTCCCAATGTGAATTCCAATAAGCATGAAATATCAGAGAGACTAAAATCCAAAAACATCGATTTCGAAGACGGTATGTTGAAGAAAGAACTTTTAGATATAGTTAAAAATCACAGAACAGCGCACAACAAATACGCAATAGATGGAATCGCGAAGAATGCAAGGAAAACTTTTCTCAGAATTCCTCCGTACCACTGTAAATTAAAGCCATCGAGTTAGTGTGGGACAGAATCAAAGGCTGTGTTCCGGCGAAAAACAAAACATACAAAATGCCGGAAGTGAAAGTACTACTAGAAGAAGCAGAGGATTGGAACAAGTGCGTCCTCCATGTCGTAGAAAAAGTGGAAACTCAAATGTGGAAATTAGACTGCATTAGAGAGCAGAGAGAGGAGCGTTTTGTTATAAACCTCAATGAAAACAGTTCAAGTTTGACAGAGTGACCCTTGTTTCGTCCTTTATCATTATTATTACTGGTATTTTATTAAAATTAACAATTAATTGTGTTTGAATGGAGCGTTTTGTTAGCAACCTGAATGAAAATAAATCTGCTTCGACAGAATGAACTCAGTTTAACATTATTTCAACATTATTGTTAAATTTATTTCAACATTATTGTTAAATTTATTTCGTACATTGTTGCCCAGGTTTCTCATGGTCCGCTGTGACACCTCGGCAGCCAGCCGAACGCCGCCAGCTGCAAAGCGTGCGCCAAGGATTTTCCACACCCTTACGTATCACGTGAACACCGAATGCTTTCTCTGGAAATGAGCGTAGTTGCTCACGTGACACTGTTTGTGTTTCATCCCAGCTCTCGGTGAATAGACTATAGATTAGGGAAGGATGGGGAAGGAAGTCGGCCATGTCCTTTCAATGGAACCATCCCGGCATTTGTGTGAAGTGATTTTAAGATAATTATGGAAAACCTAAATCAGGATGGCCAAATGTGGATTTGAGCCATTGTCTTCCCGAATGGGAATGCTGTGTGCTAACCACTGGGCCACCACACTAGGTATGTACGAGGTTCAGAAAAAAGTGTGGTGAAAGGTAGTATCCAAATGGTCTGCATAGTGAAGCAGCTGTTGAAGTCATTTGTGTTGTAATGGCAGCTGGATGGTCAAATTTGCAGTTTGCCACAGTTTGACAGTGGTCTTCATATGAGTAAACAGGTATCCATGTTCTGACAGTTCTAGCCATGTGAATGCTAGTACTATGATCTTGGAAGATGAAGTCACTTGCTAGAAACAATACTACCACTGCTGAATACACCCCTTCTTATAGATTGTTTCATGGACTTAACTAGTTGGCTTTTCTTTCATTGTAACAGTATCACCCATTGAAAATCATATTAAGCTCACACAAACCACTGCTGAACTTCCACTGTGCTTCACAGCTGGGAGCAGTCTCATCTGGTCTTCTTCAAAAGTAAACATGTCCAGTAGTAGTAAACAATGTAGGCATAGACTTGTCAGGCCATGTTACATGCTTGTGTTTGTTGCTAGATCAAGTTTTATATACTTTGTGTTTATAAAAACCTTCTTATACATTTATGCGGTTTGTAAGACAGCACTCATACTATGATTGTTTGCTGGCAGTGCGTTTTCCAGACACATATTAAACCCAGCAGTCAGTTTTCTGGCACAGATGGTCTTACTAGCAGTAGCATTGCTCTCAAATTAATCTTGATTTTGTGAACAAGATGAGTTTTCCACACACTAATGTTTTCAACAGTTGGTGTTGTCTTTACTATCCCACAGGATACTCAGGTGTATAGTTTGTACTGAAAGTCACTGTGGTGTACAGCAGATCTACAGTCAAGTGTAGGTCATGAATAGCAACAGTAGAATGAACGAGCAGCTTCATTGTCCAAGTTACAAACGTAATTAAAATCCGGAGCCATGAACCAAAGTTTTCATGTATTTAGTGTAACAACTAAAAAATCATTTCATGCAAATAAGCAAGCTTTATGTCCCACACTGTGGGGCTGTATTAAGTCAGCTTGGTAAGTCTCCAGCACTGTCCACTGAATATGCTTGCTGTGATCCGTACGAGCAGCTTGGCCATCAATGCAGGGAGTTTGTGCCTGAACACAGTCTGTTCCCTCTGTATTGATACCGTATTGGAACTGCTGTCACATAAGCATCAGTTTGAAAAGAATTGGTAATCTACTCTTGCTGGAAGTCATTAATGTCTGATGTAAAAGTACACCAACACTTCAGTGGTCACAAATGTACTAGAAACTTGGAAAGTGTCTAGATGTGATGTAGTAGAAGAGGAAGACAAAAGCTGAAGTCAGCATGTTTCATATCCACCAGAAAACAAGCTGTGGAAATTGAATTTTGATACCTTGTAGCCCTTATTATTTTGCGAGGAAAGTTCTGGCAGAATGTTAATGATTAGATGCATGGGAGACAACTCACTGAATGACAGAAGTATTGGCACGCGCGCGCGCGCGCGCACACACACACACACACACACACACACACACACACACAGATATATATATATATATATATATATATATATATATATATATATATATATATATATATATATATATTTTACACACATTTGTGCAGCTACATTGTGCTGGCCGAACACACAATGCGGGGACTGCAGTCCAGCAGGTAGACAGGGATGAGGGGTTGAGTTAGATGGGATGCATAGATGGAGAAAAAAGGCAGGAAATAGAAGGAGGGGCTGGGGAAGGATGACTAAAAATTCAGAGGGAGGAAGTAAGTGCATAGGACAGGAATGCAGAACACTGGCACCAGAGCTGGTGAGCTCGTGTCACAAGAGGATCATGGAAACACAGGATGTGTTGCAAGCATAAATCACCTCTACGTAGTTCAGAAAAGCTTGCAAAGGATCCAGATGGCAGAGATAGTGAAGCTGCTGTTGATATCAAGCATGTTGCACTAAGCAGTGTGTTCCACATGCCACCATTTTGCATTGGCCATTCATTCTGGTGGAGAGCTGGTTGATGGCAATGCCTGCATAAAATGCTGTGCAGAAATTGCACCAGATTTAATGTGTGACACAACTGGTTTTCAAGTGGTGGGATAGGATATGTGTGAGACAGAACTAGAGCTTGGTGTGCTAGGTGGTTGAATTGGGCAGGTCTTGAAGCTGGATGTTTTACATGGGAAAGGGTTGGGTGTGGGAGTGGCACATGGATGGACCAGAGTGTTGTGTAGGTTTGGTAAAGCAGAATACCACTTTGGGAGTAGTGGTATTCCTCTGCCAACCCAAGCTAGGCAACATTCTGGTCCATCCCTATGCTACTCCCATTCCCAGTAAATTTCCACAAGTCATATCCCTGTGGAAGACTCAGGTGCGAAACCTATGCCAGCAGATGGGAGGCCACAGGTGAAAGCAGTCAAGTCATATACCAGCTTTGTGGTGATATATGCATAGCATTTTATGTGGCCATAACCACCAACCAGCAGTTTGCCAGAACAAGTGCCACTGCCAAACTGTGGCTAAGAGGTGAATTGACCTCTCAGTAGCAGAACACACTGCTGAATACAATATGCTTCAGCTCAGTTCTGCTTCACAACCTGTGCCATATGGAATCTTCCAGTTTTATGAACTACAGAGATAGGAGTTACCCTTGCAACATATGCTTTGATTCTGTAATCCTCCTGGCCTCAATCTTGGCTAACCCATTGCACATAGACCTTCTACTGAAGTCTCCCCATCCTCTCTCCTGTAACCCACTCGTAATCCAAATAAATAGAATCTGCTTAACAAATTGAAAACTGTAAATTTGATAAGATGTATTGCAAATAAAAGTCACAACGGAGAAAGAACCACAAGGGCTTTGATCAAATTTTTATTTGAATATTTCTACTCATTACAGTGATATTGTTGTGTTCTAAACAGTTTCTTTTTGGACAGGTCAGTAGGTGCAGAGAGTTCCAAAATGTGTAGCTGAAGGGGAATTGTCCCCTAGAATCCATGTTGAGAAAGAGATGTTAGGATCACATTTAAAGGGAAATTGTACAGTAAACAGCATCAGATAAGTAAATAACAAAATGTGACTTGGCATGCTGACTGTGCTTAGATAACATACGGCCATAGAACCGATTGAGGCCATCGAAGCATACAAGCATGCTAAACTTAAAACTAGAGCAATTAATTATAGTATATGGAGTGTAGGTTGAAATTGTGAATTTAACGGGTGTCTCAGTTTTATAAAATGAATTTTCAATTTTCTAGAATTAACTGCTCTTAGTTATTCAATCTGTTGTAAAGAAGAGAGTGAGCTGAGGCGTATTTGTATGCCAAAAAAGAAATAAAGATGCCTGTTTCTGCTCCTAAGATACATATGGAAATATTGATATAAATCTTTGAGTAAGTCAGTGTGGAAGCTGTAAGTGAAATATGGATGGGGCATTTTAGAGAATGCACATTGTAATAGTGTCAGTTTTTAGAGTTCCTTATATTGATCTCAATATTTATATTTGATAGAATGTTTTATTATGATGGTCAACAAGTCAGAGATGTCTACAGTTACCATAAGAAGTCGAAACAGCAGTGTAATAACAGTACAAATGTATATCAGCAGCTGTGAAATGAATTATGTGTATAAAATAGAGAAAAATAATGCAATTATAATACCAGCTTTAATATTTTATTATAACTTAGGTAATACACTTATTTTTAATAAAATGAAAGGGTTGGTTGGTTCAGAAGCACAGTTAATGTGGAATTGGGAGTTCTAAAAACACACAATTAAAGAAACTAAATTACAATGTTATGTGATGCAAATCAAAGAGTAAGTAATACTAAACACCCAGCTCTAATGCCATTAAATAGCAAGAACAGTTCTAAAAAACATAATTAACATTGAATGTTGTTTTAACAGTGATGTTATTTTCACAGTGTTGATTGGTGGGCACTTGGAGTCCTGCTTTATGAGATGTTAGCTGGTAGAAGTCCATTTGATATTGCTGGTGCATCTGAGAATCCAGATCAGAATACTGAAGATTACCTTTTCCAAGGTGAGATCTGTTTGTTGTAACTGCTCAGCAGTACATTTCAGTGCTGTACTCATTTCACCAGCAAGTTACTGTCTGCAACAGAAGGCTCTGGTAGTTTTTAAAGTCTTATGTGACTTTGCAGTGTATTTGAATGATGTGTTATTATTAATTTAGTAGTATGTCTTGTTCTTAGAGTCAGTAATACTTCTCCACTGTTAGTTAGATTTAACACAACAGATGATTTTAGGCTTTGCTACGCACAAAAATTTGTTGTTGTGTGTATTTCGATTGATTGTGTATGAGAAAAAAAAATACAACCAGTTGGCATTGTATAAATACACTGATGAGACAGAACATTATGACCACTGACCTACTCTCAGTATAAACCCATCCAGATGATAGCAATGTCACCTGGTGAGGAATGACTGCTAGTCAGATACACATGTGGTGCATGTAGTATCGGTGAGCATGTTGTCTTTGTGTAGAATGAATGGGGAAGGCGCACAATCTGAGTTTGACCGAGGGCAGTTTGTGGTGGCCCAGAGGCTAGGCATGAGTATTTCAGAACCTGCACAACTTTTTGGGCATTTGAGGAGTGCTGTGGCGTCTTCAACACCTGGTGAAACAAAGGTGAGGTCACATCCAGACGTCTTGGGGTTGGGTGGCCACCTCTCCTTACAGATGTCAAATATTGAAGGCTGGTCAGACCGGTAAAACAGGACAGGTGGCAAACTGTGGCGGAACTAACATCAGACTTTAATGCTGGGCAGAGTAGAAGTGCTTGTGAACACACAGTGCACCAAGCACTCCCAACGAAGGGTATCTACAGCTGCCAACCCATGCAAGAGCCACTGTTAAAATTGCATGAGCAACTACAAATGAAATGGGCTCATGACCATCGCACTGAATGTTGGTGCAGTGACAGATAATTGCATGGTCTGATTAATCCTGATACCTTCTTCATCATGCTGATGGGAAGGTGCAAATCTGTTGTCTTCCAGGGGAACACCTCCTTGACGCCTGTACTGTGGGATGGAGACAAGCGATGGTGGCTCCATTATTCTCTGGGAAGCATTCACGTGGGCATCCATGGGTCCAGTGGAGCTTGTGCAAGGCACCATGACAGCCAAAGAGTATCGTACATTGGTTGCAGATCACGTACATCCCTTCATGAGATGATCATGTTTCCCAACAGCAGTGGCATTTTTCATCAAGATAATGCACCATGTCACAAGGCTAGGGGTGAGATGAAGTGGTTTGAGGAACACAGTGTTGAGTTCCAGTTGATGTGCTGGCCGCCCAGCTCACCAGATCTGAACTTGGGATGTGATTGAATATGGCATCAGAGCTCACCAACACGCTCCCCAGAATTTATGGGCATTAGGTGACTTGTGTGTGTGCAGATGTGGTTCCCACTCCCTTCAGTTACCTATTCAGGCCTCATTACTTCTGTGTCATGACATGTTGCCACTGTTATCTGTACCAAAGGTGGACATACTGGCTATTAGGTAGGTGGTCATAATGTTCTGACTGATCAGTGTATGATGCTGTTATTTGACTAATGACTGTAAAAATAGAGTAAGTGTGGATGTTCTGGCACAAAATTCATTTTGCCATTCTTCTCTACAATATTTGACCCCTTAACAGATAATATCGCAAAGAACTGTGAAGATTGCCCAGAAAATCCTTTTGTGGCACAGGTTATTGTGTGCTGCAGTTCAGTATTTTTACAGCACTGAGAAAATTGTATTCACATAATCAAGTCTCCATAAATAAATTTTATTAATTTATGAAAGAAGAAAAGCATTATTGATTCATTGCATTACTGCATAATTATGTTTATAAAAATAATTACTATTCACCACAATCAGAAGAAGCACTGAGCAACAGACAGGCAGGTGGAAAAAAAGAAGGCAATAAATTGGTTAACTTGTGGGCAACATTTTCTCTCCCTCTCACCCTCTCACTATCATAGTCATAGTCATGATGATTCTGACATGATTGTATAAATAAATAAACCATTCGTCAGTCAGCCTGGTCTTCCCCCCTTGGTGGGCATTGTAACTTGGTTGAGTATCAGTCTTACCTGGGGAGGGGCTGGGAATGTGGAAGTAGAGTAGGATAGAGGGAGGCAGTGGAGCATTAAAGGAGGAGCTCAAGAACCCTTACTTACATTGAGCATTTAGGTTGTGCATGGGAGGTGGCTGGCAGCAAGGGAGTAGATTGGGGGCAGTTTCATGAGTTGCAGGAGAAATAGTGAGTAAACAATGGAGCATAAATATTTAGAATCCAGAATATGAGAAAGAAAAACAAAGGGAACATACAGGGCAGGCTCATAAATCAGCAATTAGTTTATGACCATGTTCTTGTGTGGAACAGTTTTTTAAACTTTTTGTTCCATTGATTCATCAGCTGTTTGGAACAGCATGATTGTAGAGCTAATTTTTGCTGTATGTAGAAGCAGTTTGTTTCAGAATTTCCTTCCTTTTTTGGTCCCTGAATTATCAAGTATACTGTATCTCCAAACTGATAAGAGGTAAATGACATATGTAAGTTTCAGTGCATTTCTGTCGTGTTTACTCCTGATAGTTTATGAAAGTGAGAGTACTCATTGTTCAGCTAAAGAAATAGTCTCTTTTTAAATAAGCTTATTGAATTTGTGTATTTCCAGTTATCTTGGAGAAGACGATTCGTATACCTCGCTCACTTTCTGTGAAAGCTGCATCTGTGCTCAAAGGTTTCCTAAATAAAAACCCGGCTGACAGATTAGGCTGTCATCGAGAAACAGGTTTCATGGATATTGCAAATCATCCATTCTTCAAAAGCATAGAGTGGGAATTGGTAAGTGTAATAAATGTTGTAACAATGTATAGGCACAGTAAAACTTAAGTAATTTTGATTTAATGCATATAATAGTTATCCGGATAAGCAGTTTCTTAAGTTCCCTTATGAACCTGAAATATTCTCCATTGACTTTCTTGTAAAAATATTGGTTTTAGCAAAATGTTACATTGTTAATGGCAATTCATTAGATTATTAATGATGCATTACTCTTTAAATGCCCATACCACTAGTAAAATGCTATGTATACTTTATTTCCATGTGTATAGTAATTACCTACCAATGGGCTAGTTAGATTTAGAAAATAAGATTCTTCCTTGGGAAGTACAACAGATAAATTCATCATTCATCTATTTTTCGCAAACTTTCTCAGTATTATCCTATCACTATATTATTGACACACCTTGAATGATTAATGACATGAAGCTAACACAAATCGTAATTAGATTAAGACTCTAGTACATGAAATTGTGAGAGTAAAATTAATGGGATCGCTGTGTGTGCTATCTCCCCACTCCTCCAGGCTTCTCCACCTGTTGCCTGCTGCTAGTTACTAATTTTCATTTTATTTTTACTTGAGACTTTACATTTAATATTGCCTATGGAAACTAATATTTGAGCTATGCCACTATTTCGCAATCAGCACAAACCCGACTCCAATATTTAAGCACATCCAGAGTGGATTGCGATCTCTCTCTCTCTCTCTCTCTCTCTCTCTCTCTCTGTCTGTGTGTGTGTGTGTGTGTGTGTGTGTGTGTGTGTGTGAAGACATTAATAATAAAAATAAACAAGTACTCTAGTCGTGTGCTTTTTCTTCATGTATTTCTGTTTACAGCACCAGTAACTCAATTAATTTTGGACACATGCAATTTTTTATGTTTGTGCTAAACTGTTTTGGATGAGTAAAAGTTATTTTCATTGTAATGACTTCGGTTTTATATCATTTCACTTAGTATTGATTTGATAAATATTATAATACTGCTTAACATGAAACACCGTATATCACAAATAAGTTGAAAGACCTTCTTGGGAGAACTAGTTCAGAAGCAGATGTGAATCCATGGATACTGTGATGTGAATAAGAACATCCTGTACTTTAAAATTTATTTTAACATTTTTCTTATTAACTTCAGTTACTGAACAGTCTTTTTTAGTTCTAAATTCATTTTGAATTAAAAAAGAAATTGGTTGTTGCCAGAGCAACAGCAATGGATCTAGATTTATACAATTGCCCTTTTATAAATTGCTGATATGCGGCAGACAGGGAGATTGACTAAATTTAAAGGATGTGGTCATTCTAGTTTATGTGCTTACCTACTATTCAGCACCCTGACTACGCAGTGAATGGTTACTACTTTGGAATAATGTATGTAGGAAGTATAAGAGACAGGTATTGACACACAAAAGCCACAATTGCTCAGTAAATTAACATTTACTGTTCACACTGTTGGTACAGAAATGATCATAGTGTTATGAAACACCCATCACAGTGGTGACCACTTAAATTACTATACAGGGCTTGCCACAGGAGTGATCACCGAAAAACACTGTAAACTGTCCGTCACTTTGGTGACCACTGGACTCACTGACATGCCCCATCTCACGAGTGACCACTATTGCACTACACAATCTGTTGCTTGGGTGACCACTGAACCAAAGCATAATCTGTCACAGGAGCAAGCACTATTGACACTACACAACCCCTCTCTCGGGCGACCACTAAAATCACAATGAACGAGCATGTTTTGATGGGCATCTCTTTATGTAGTTATGTATGGGTTCAGCAAAGTTGCAGTAAAGGGAACACATCAAATTGGATTCCATCCTCACAGTCTCTATCGTTAGGATTCTGTATTTCTGCTATTATGTTGGCTGTTCCATCCACACAATAGCAGTGCCATGCTGTGATCAACATGATTAACCATAACCATAGGTTGGCTGAGGCTGTTAGCAGTGCTGCATTGCAGCCTATTGACCTTTGCCAGAGAGTGGTATTTTGTTCAGCAGTCGTGGATGTCGGTTGCCACACAGACGCATGCACACCCTCCTGCCCTCCCTGTTCTATTCCTGGGAGTATCAGAGCATAGAGGCAACTCAAGCTGGCAAGTGCACTCATTGCCCAGAGTGGGGTGTATTCATGCTGTGACTTGCAAAGGCTACAGAATGTAGGTATTGATATCTTAAACATCTGTTACTCCAGTCAGTAATGAGTTTTTAGAACTAAAGGAAAACTTTCGTTTAACTATTTCTTTTTGTCCGTAACATCTAGAGTGCCACATTCTATTTGTTTCATTGTAAGGACAGTAATTTCTCCAGTAGCCATCTTCTAAAAGATTCAGTTCTTCAGTGGAGATTTTAAACTCTCATCTCAATGGTTCCTGTGCTTCCTGAACAGGAGACAAAACATTCAACAGAAAATTATGTCTGAGGCCTTGGCATGTTTCCAAACACCACAAGTCTCTTATAAAGTAAACAATGACAGTAATTGTGCTGTCTACACATGGTACAGTATAATACAGAAACAGATGTTATCACAGCAGTGAATACGGTACCAACAGAAAATTAACACTTTGTACAGAAATGGTAACTCATCCTGGTGTAAATTTGCAGTATTCGATATACAGCGGCATGATGTGAGTAGCTGTCAGATTCTTGAAAGAATAATTTGGTACATAGCGTTGATAGATATTGATGGTAGCTTGCCATTCATTATGAACATTATGGGAATATATTAAATGAAAAAAATTGTTCACTTTGCCCAAAAATCCAGATAGAAAACACACACACACACACACACACACACACACACACACAAACAGGTGGGAAAGGAGATGGAGGGGGAGGGAGAGAGGGAGGGAGGGAGGGGGGGGGGGAGGCTTATTAACTCAACATTGATTCATTTTTAAAAAAGAAGGTGCTGCTAAATGTTCAGTAATTTTGTATGAAGAAAGATACATGAAAATACTTTTCTTCTTATAACCATGGGTAGTGACAAAAAGTTGGGCATTTAGCAGTGAAGATTTTAGGTCACTTGTACATCATAAATAGCCAAATGAAAACACACAGGGCTCAGAATGTTTGCGGAGCAAAAAAATACGTTTTACCTACCTTTCAACTATGGACACACACACACACACACACACACACACACACACACACACACACACACACACACTCTCTCTCTCTCTCTCTCTCTCTCTCTCTCTCTATGTGATCAAAAGTATCTGGATACCTGGCTGAAAGTGACTTACAAGTTTGTGGCGCCCTCCATCAGTAATGCTGGAATTCAATATGGTGTTGACCCACCCTTAGCCTCGCAGGCGTATGTTCAGTCAGGTGCTGGAAGGTTTCTTGGGGAATGGCAGTCCATTCTTCATGGAGTGCTGCACTGAGGAGAGGCATCGAAGTCAATCGGTGAGGCCTGGCACAAATTTGGCATTCCGAAACATCCCACAGGTGTTCTATAGGATTCAGGTCAGGACTCTGTGCAGGCCAGTCCATTACAGGGATGTTATTGTCATGTAACCACTCTGCTGCAGGCTGTGCATTATAAACGGGTGCTTGATCATGTCGAAAGATGCAATCGCCATTGCCAATTTGCTCTTCAACAATGGGAAGTAAGAAGGTGGTTAAAACATTAAAGTAGGCCTGTACAGTGACTGTGCCATGCAAAATAACAAGGGGTGCAAGCCCCCTCCATGAAAAACATGACCACACCATAACACCACCGTCTCCAAATTTTATTGTTGGCATTGCACACGCTGGCAGATGATGTTTGCTGGGTATTTGCCATACCCACACCCTGCCATCGCCATCGGATCACCACATTGTATACCGGGATTTGTCACTCCACACAATATTTTTCTACTATTTTTCCACATCCAATGTTTATGCCCTTACAACAAATGATGCATCATTTGGCATTTACCGGTGTGATGTGCGGCTTATGAGCATCCTGTGTAACTGTCATAGTACTTGCCGTGGATCCTGATGCAGTTTGGAATTCCTCTGTGATGGTCTGGATAGATGTCTGCCTATTACACATTACGACCCTCTTCAAATGTCAGTGGTCTCTGTCAGTCAACAGATGAGGTCGGCCCATACGCTTTTGTGCTGTACATTTCCACTTCGCTGTCACAGTGGAAACAGTGGACCTATGGATGTTTAAGAGTGTGTAAATCTCGCATACAGACGTATGACACAACTGACACCCAGTCACTTGACCATGTTCGAAGTCCGTGAGTTCCATGGAGTGCCTCATTCTGCTCTCTTACAATGTTTAATAACGTCTGAGGTTGCTGATATGGAGTACCTGGCAGTAAGTGGCAGCACAATTGCATCTAAAATGAAAAACGTATTTTTTTGGGGGTGTCCGGATACTTTTGATCACATAGTGTAGCAGAAAATGTGGCATTTTTATGAAGTGTCATCTCACCCATATATGAATGACTTGGGTCTTATAGGTGGAAGTCTCCTGTTTGGTGTCTCTGTTATGTACCTGTTATTTTAGTTCAGTGACAGAGAACGTTTCTTCTGAAACTAAAAATGCAAATATTTGGGTTGAATTTTTTCTTACTGCTGATCTGAAATTTGTTCCACATGATACTGAATGTGATTGTGCAAATCTGTTTTCACTTTTACCTTAAGCCTTTGGTGTACTTGTCAGTTGATGTTACTCAATACCTGTGGAACATTGTCTTTTTTTTTTCATCATTGGTGAGTATTCCTTTTCTTGCAGCTGAACCAGAAACAAATCCCTCCCCCTTTCTGCCCTACTTTGGAATCTGAGCTGGACCTGGATAATTTTGATCCCCAGTTCACGCTGGAGCCGGTCCAGTTGACCCCGGATGACCCGTAAGTGAGCCAAGCTACAGTTTGAGTCCTGTCCCCTTTAGTGCCCCTACACGCTGCACCATTCACCTCACAAGAATCTTAGGACACTTAAAAAAATTCTTTTGTATGTTATTACATTGGTGCCTCAGCTGCAACAAAGTTTACAGGCAGAAAAGGTTAAACAAAAAGCCATTTCTTTAAAAAAAAAAAAAAAAAATTTGCTTTTATTTTAAATCTTAACGAACACTAAGCTTTGTGTATTTCATTTGATGTAACCCTATTTGTAACATGTGGCTCAGTGATTACAACAGAAAAATCAAGTACGTCTCTAATGGAAATAGAAAGTTCGGAAGTGCCTGTTAGAAACATAAACATGCACCATTGAACAGACTGCACGGATAAATTCCATTTTGCCACGTCTTTCTTGATTTAATATCATAATTATGATTTAGTGATGGGAAGAAGAACAGGAAAGAAAAAGTGAAAGTAAGGGGAGTAAGTTTAAGTAAGAGTGGAAGGGGGGCAGGTGGGGGCGACATAATGTTCATTGTGATTCACTTCCAATGTCAAAGTTTATTGCTGCAAAATTTTATCGAAACATGAATAGCCCATATATTATTTATAGTTTTAAAACTAAATTGTCTTTTGAAGATAGTTCACAGTATTTTGGAAGCTTTTTTTGTATGAGTTCATCAACTACGTTGCTCCGAAAGAGTGACTGCAAGAGTTTCCTGCTATACAAAAGTTTACTGCCTAGTAAGTAACAGTGTTGAGAATCCTAGGTACCATAAAATACTATATTCTTGAGAAAGTAAGTGGGTGCCATAAAATACTGTATCCTTGAGAAAGTACCTAGACCAAGGAGGATGTTTGAAAAGGAAGTAAACAAACTGGGATAGATTACTGTACAGAAAAATTTTGCATGCTAAGAACTTTGTTGAAGAGATCGGTGATGGTGGATGGTGCACCAGTGTTCAGGGCACGATCATTCCAGAATGTAGTGAGCTTTAGAAAGCAGCCAATAGCTAAGAGCTGTTTTGACCCCTTCTGCCTGTGGCCTGGCTCCTAAGTAGATAGTTTGCCTTGCGTAGTGTAGCCATGCATCTTGTTGGTCCGCAGCTTGAGCAGAAGCAAGTGGCTCCCCCGTACAAACCTCGCCTCGAGTCGGACCGAGACCTGGCCAATTTTCCTCCAGAATTCACCGATGAGCCTGTTCACCTCACGCCTGATGACACGTGAGTTTCACCCTTTACCTAGCTGCCAGCCATATTATCCAACTGCTGTGCTACCTTTAAATTTATAGCTTTACTCTTTACTGGCTGTGACATAGTGCTTGGTTGCTTAGTTGTAAATTAATTAAATACTATTATATTGTAATTGTGTTTCTGAATCAATTATGTTAATTTATTCATCAGAAGCAAGGATAGTGTTAAATCCCAGCATAAGTTAGTTAGATTTAATCTGATGCTTCAAACTTCTGATGGATCCATGAATGAAGCATAAAAAGCTGCTTCACTGGTGAGCCATTGCATGATCCCACTTTATATTACTGCCATGTGTGTCAGACATCCCTTTCTCATTGTGGTTCCAAGGAGAAGGTGGGATGGGAAATACACTCCTCTGTTTTAAATTTTCCTTAGGAGTATATTTAATGTTGATGTACATATATTATTTATTTTGGTTTAAAACTTCTTACATACATAACAACTTGTAACTAGTGAAAATGTGAATTCAAAAAGAGAATGACATTTTTGTGCGAGAAAATTAGCTCACTTTTTGGTAATTTATATGTATCTAGTATATTTCAGTTGACATGCAGATTTCATATATAAAAGTCGGAGGCAATTTATCCGTAGGATACTTGCCATGAATCCCACACTTTCAGCAGCTCTGCAGTCACACTGTATGATTTTATGAAGGAAGAATATCTGTTGCGTATCTAAATTGAAAATAATGTGTGGAATTGCATGCACTTGATGTCACTATTTTTAAAATTATGATGATTATCTGTCTTGGTTGCTATTTTTATTTTTAAGAGATTATACACCTTAACATGTTTCGGCTACAGCCATCATCAAAATCTGTCAGTTTAAATCATTTAGTACCACCTGAATCTATAATTTTTCCTTTATTGGTTGTACAATTGTACAATTTCAGTCATAGATCATTATCAAGGATCAGTATTTTAGGTATCTGGCACCAACATTACTTCCAGTCCTAAACAGTGCATTTGTTGCATGTTTTTTAGTTTCACTGGTTAAATATTCAGTATCTTTTGAAGTGCCAGCTGAAAGCCTTCAATTGCTCATAATTACTGTGTTTTATTGTAAGTGAACAGTTTCTTTTTTCTGTACCCTAACAATTTTCACAAGCTATAAAATGTATTGTGTAGGTGTTAAGTCAGGAAACTGTAGCCTGTGGAAATTGTAAAGATACTAATTATGAGCAGCTAAAGGCACTTTTGCATCATTCAAACCTGTTCAGCTGGAACTTGGACAAATGTGGTACTGAATATTTAACGAGTCAAACATGAGGGACGTGCAACTCATACACTGTCCAAGGCTAGAAGCAATGGTGGTGCCTCTGACCTAAAATGCAGATACTCGATAATGGTGTAAGACCAGTATTGTACAACTGTACAACCCATAAAGGAAAATTGACAACTGCAGGTGGTATTAAATCATTTAAATAATTCATCGCAACTGTGGACCCACTCTCATTGAACATCATAGTCTCAATCAGATTAGAAATAGGAAAACGAGAAGTAATATTTATACAAATATCACAGTAAAGCATACATAGGATAAAATAAAAACATACCATATTTAAGAGCTTGACACACTTTATTTTCAAAGTTCTCCTGGACACATGTACATAGACTAATGCTGTGTATCAAGATAGTCTAGCTTAAATAATTGTCAGTGATCATTAGGTGGCAATAAATGTGCAAATATGCAGTTATTGAAATTGAAAATAATGCTGCGGATGCCATATCAGTGAAAGAAAGAAGTGAAGTTTTGTTGGTTAAGACTGAAATAAGGTAAATTTAGAAGATAAAAGCAGGAAGTAATCATGCAGGTTTCAGGCCAGAACTGCAGTTGGGTATCATGATGAAGGCATTGCAGGTTTTGTACATTTTTAGAAAAATTAACATTCAATGCCATCTAAAGGCCAAAATTTTATTCAAGGTAGACTGCCTCACTAAACATCACTAGCCGGTGCTACAAGTGCACATGAGAACTGACAAGATAAAGTATACTGAGACTTTGGACGTGGTATGTTTCCATTACATCTTGTACATGTATTATTGTAATACTGTAAATAATTTAGGACTCTATGGGACCACTCACCAAATAGCAGAAGCATTCAGTGATTGACAGTCATGTCTAGCCAGCACAATGTAGGTCAGAAAGCAAGCAGAGTTTTCATTCTGTTTTGTGTATATTTGTCAATGACTCAGTGCTTCTGCTATTCAGTGAGTTGTCCCTTTTATTCCTAAACAAATTATATTCTGTGAGAACTTATGTACTGTATTTATTATTGTCATACATCTAGAAATACTACTTTTCATTTTTCTAATTCTAATCTGACATATTCTAATAATGTGTTTAGCTGTTAAGGGTACAAAAATAAAAATTAATGATGAATATGGGCAATTACATTGATTAGTAACAATGATTAAGGACTCTTGCACTAATTTTATGTCATTTATGGACAGTATTTTAAAATCACAGTAAACAATAGATCATTGTCATGAAATTGTATTTTTGAACATTTTAAGAATAATTCATTATAATTTTACTTCATTAAACTAAATTTTCTGTATTATAAATTGACCCCAAGTTTTTTTTATGTATCTTCTGTTCTTCTATGGTCTGTTGTGCATTATAACATACTTGCGCACAGTATTATCGGCAGGGATTGTTTGCTTTACATTGTTAACAAAACTAGGCAAAAATCATTTTTTGACATACTGTAGCAGGAAAAGACATAGGTCACTAACCAAACAGTTGGACAAACAGAATGCTCCCAAAAGTCTGAAAGCTACTCACTGTAATTAAATTTTTTAGCGTTTTGTATGGGATATTGAAATAGCGGACAACTTTAAATATTTGGGAAGTGTTTTAATGGGGACAGAAATTAGCAAAAGAATACAACAGAGTTGTACATTTTACCAGTGTGTGAGAGCCTTGATGTGGGGAAGGGAAATGCCAATGAGGTGCAAGCTGGTACTATACAAGACTTACTTCACACTCACACTAATTTACAGCTCCGAGACTTGGACTATGACTAGAAGAAAGGAGAGTAGGATACAATCCAGTGAAATGAAGTTTCTGAGACGTATGCTAGGGAAGACATGGAGAGACAGAGTGAAAAATGAAGATGTTAGGAAGAAAATTGGAGTGGAGAAGTTGACTAAAAAAATTGAAAATAATAGATTAAAATGCTTTTGGCATGTGAAGAGGATGGGAGAGGGAAGAATGCCAAGAAAAAGGATGGAGTTCAAGATTGAGGGCAAGAGGCCAAGAGGAAGACTGAGAACAAGATGGATTGATACAATAAAGTTGAGTTTAAGGAGGAGAAACCTGCTATGGAACCAAATTGTGGAAGAAGAGTGGTGGAAAGACTGAGTAAAGTGGCGAAGTACCATTGATACCCCAACCCGACCATATGTTGGGTAGAGGGGGAATGAAGATGATGATGACAGAACTCTCAGGGTGCAAACTCCACTTGCACTTGTCTGGTTTTTCTTAACTTAAATGGGAACACATCCATCCTACCAGGACCTAGATGAGAATGGATAACTGGCTCAGAATGACTTAGAATTTAACAGCACTCTCTTCCATTATCTGACTGTCTTCAGATGTCGCTGTATAGCTAGCTCTGTGGGTTAGCAATATTCTTATGGGGTACAGTTACAGAACAGGAGATGACATTTAACTACTTGTCCAAGCAGTCATTTTTCCCTGCTATATATACCATTATAAGTAATTTTAGTGCCCTTACTAATATTTATGAGTTTATCAGATAACGCTTTAACAGTCAGAGTGCATAGAATGTGTAAATTCATAAATTACCGTATTTACTCGAATCTAAGCCGCACTTTTTTTCCGGTTTTTGTAATCCAAAAACCTGCCTGCGGCTTAGAATCGAGTGCAAAGTAAGCGGAAGTTCTGAAAAATGTTGGTAGGTGCCACCTCAAATAACTTCTGCCGTCGAATTATGTAGCGCTACACTGGCATGCTTTGCAGGCACAAAGATAAATACTGGCAACAAAACCTCTGCGTCAGTAAATTTAAAAAATAAAAAAAAGGTGGAAGACGAGCTTTTTTTCACCGCCCCCGAGTTTCGACCACTGCATTTTCATACATTATCCAACGAAGTAAATACAAATTCCGTATTGTTCATCTTCGAATGTAGCAGCATTTTAATTTACTACGAAAATCCGACTGGCAAGATTGTTTGGGATGTTTGTCAATATGGCCAACTCTACGTTCTGAATTTTTTCCTACCTGTGACAAGAGATCGTTGCTAATAAGAGCTTTTATGAATTGTGAATCACATGCAGTATTCTTTTCACCGTAAGAATAATACCGTACGAATATAAACATTTTGCCATGTATTCTTTCGTGTTTGCTGCTATCTCATTTAAATCCTGTCTGCCTAATAAACTACGAAACTAGAGTGAGACAACAGCAAACGCGGAATAATATACATATCATGTCATGTTTATATTCGTATTGCTCTTATGCCTAATAGTGATACAGTCAGAAATGAAGCATGGCAATTGACAAGATTTTTAAATCTAAGATGACTAATTTCTGTGCAGAATGTAATGTACTAGGTACTAAAGAGGCGTCTGCAAAGATTTTCAACCGGAGAAAAATTTTCGCTAAACTCTCGTTCAGAACATCTTCTATCATACACAGTCTATTATTTGGTTCTTGTTGATCATTATCAAAGAAAGCAGCAGTGTAAGTAATAGCAAATAGCAAGCAGTGTCTTGCCATTGTTTCGCTAATGCGGCTGTAGCGCGCACAAAAGCAAGCCATGCCGCGAGCGGCGACAGGTCGTAAACACTCACTATCAGAATGCGACAAACAATGCATGACACAGTACAGTTATGCATTTTCAGCTTAGAGTGACGTAAACATCTATAACAAAGAGAACGGCACTTACCAGACCAAAGAAAAATAAGCACGTGAAAAAGGAATGGTACCCGTAAAAATACGGATGGAGCACCTGACACGTAGCAATGGCTACATGGTAAAGCTTAACTGCTAAGCTTAAGACTCGAACCAAACTATTGTAGCTGTATCGTCATTCATTCGACCTAAATTGTGTCTCATATTACAGTGGACCAACTTTGTTTCGATTTGGATGTGTGGTCTAAAACTTTTCTCTCCCTTGGAATTTCGAGGCTCAAATTTCAGGTGCGGCTTAGATTCGGGAAAATTTTTTTTTCCTTGATTTCGAGTCTAATTTTTCAGGTGCGGCTTATATTCGAGTGCGGCTTAGATTCGAGTAAATACGGTAGTGAAATGAAAATTGGCCATTTACCGTCACATCTTACTAAAAGTAATATAATACATAAAAAATGGTGCCTATAGCTGAGCAGGATTCTCACAGCTCATCACTGCTGTGGATCCTGCAGGACCTTAGACCTCCTATGTAGGAGTATGAAATGTACTAATTGCACTGTCCCATAGGGGCTTACAGCTCTTTCGTGAGTTCATGCATGGCACACACAGGATGTCCTTTCCATCTCTGTGAGTCCTTGAGTCCTTGTTTACATCGGCCTGGCTGTCCTCCTTGTACCTTACATTCCTTATGGTTTCTGTTACTCTTGCTTTCTCATTTTCATCTTTCCTCTTCGGCATTTTTGGTCCCCCTTTGGGATTTGACCTCCACTTTAGCATGAGGCCTTACTGCTTCTTTCATTTTTTCCTCAACAACATTCTTTCTTTTAACAGTAGATAGACAGCACAGCAGCCAGTCTGTGTGGTTGAGCACCTGACAACAGAGAGCTCACACTTCTGATACCTGACCTGATACCTCCCCATGTATGCCTAGGAGTGGTTGCTTGTCATTGTGGACCGTTGGATTTCCCAGCAATGGCTGCCATGCCAGATGGCCCTTGCTGTGCCTGGATGGCACCCATGGGAAGAGCTGTTGATTGGATTGGAGGTATCAGGGCAGATACTTTACGTATGAAATGCACTAAGCTTCAAGCTGGCCTTTCCTCAGCGGCCATCTCTTTAGTTGGCAATGGATTTTTTTAATGCTTCTTCTTATAACCCAACGGCCTTGCTTCCTCTGGCTACACTCTTGGAGGGAGGGCCAGACTTGCTGGCTTGGTGTGAAACCCTTTTCCTATTACCAGGTTTCCACATGGACTGATGTGACACTTTCACCACCATCAAGCCATTATTTTTTGTGGGAAATACTGAAGACAAGTTTGGTGAAGTGGACTCTCTGAGTAAGATATGGTTTGTTTTGCTGTTTATCAGAATTTCTTTTGTTCTACAGTTTGCATTGCTTTGCACCTGTGACCGTCTTGGCAACCACCTGGTGTCAATTACTCCTCACCAGTCTTTCAATATGGTTCAGGAAGTCATTTTTCATAGTAATCTCATCCTTCATACTGATTAGGAATTCTGGGCCAATCCGGGACAGCAGGGTGTTCATTTTGTTCAGCATGTTCAGAAAGGGCGTGAGGACAATTGCATTGAGACCAGTGCCTTTAGTCTGGCGTTTGAGGGGGTACCATTGGGAAAAGGTAAAGTTTGTGTGTCGTCAGTGTGATGTTAAGCCATACATCCTGCCATCCATGAGGAGTTTCTATTGTTTGCATTTCAGGCACATGTCTTCCCACTGTACAGTGGACCCTCTATGTGGTGAAAGTGCCCCCCCCCCCCCCCCTCCATGAGGGAAGCCCTTGTTTTCTGCTGCCCATGCATATTAATTGTCATAATCATCACTATCCATGGTCACCATATTGTTCAGTTCATAATTAGGAGAAGAAGATACAGGAGTGTAAATCCTTTAATGGTTCATCCTACACTCAGGCTCGACAGAAATATGACTGTCAACGCCTTGTGTCTGTGACATCTCACTTTGCTTCCATTATGCATTACGTCCCTTGGCCCCCCCTCCCCCCCCCCTCCGCCACCTCTCCCTCCTTCTTACCTCAGTCTCAACCCCTCTCCTCTCTCCCTCCCCTGTGGCTCCCGCATCCTCTACCCCCCCCCCCCCCCCCATATGCTGCTTCCCTACCTAGTTAGAGAAGTGTCTCCCTTCTTCAGCGCCTGCCACTGATTAGGGGCCCCTCTCCCGGGAACCCTGCCCCCAGCATCTTCTTGACCAGAGGTCTGCTGACAGGAGTCGGCTTTGGAACACACAATCCATTTTCCCCAAGATCATCCACACTCTCTCAGTTCCAGAGCTAACTGAAGCCTTCTCTCTCTCTCTCTCTCTCTCTCTCTCTCTCTCTCTCTCTCTCTCTCTCACACACACACACACACACACACACACACACACACACACACACACACTCACTCACTCTCTGGGCCATGTTGGTGACAGATAGTGACCTCACAGTGTGACCAGTTTCAGCCTGTTTGCCTCCCCACCTTCCATGCTTATTCAATGGAATTGTAATGGGTACTGCTGTTACCTTCCAAAATTGTAATCCTTTGTTTCCTTTGTCTCTGAAGCTTGTGTTGTTCTCCAGGAATTTCATTTTCAAGCTGATTACTCACCAATGCTTCATGGGTTCCATGCTTTCTGTTTGAACCAGGTCAACCCTTCGAGGGCTTCCGTTGGTATCTGCATGTTGGTCTTTATGGACATTGGTAGTACAGGGACACCCCCCCCCCCTTCCCTCAAACTGAAAGCTGTTTTTCTGGTCCACTTGGACTCTACAATCACTGTTCGCAATCTCTACCTCCCTTGTGACAGGCCACCTCCTTCAGCAACTACCACCTCCCTTCCTCCTCCTTGGAGATTTTAATCTCCATCAACCCTTGTGGGGCAGTTCATCTAGTTGGAGTCTCTTGCTAGACCATTTTCTTGTGGACATGACCTGTGCCTTCTTAATGATGGTGCCTTTAACCCATTTCAGTACTGCTTACAGCACTTTCTCTGCCATAGATCCTTTGCTCATTTCCTCTCCTCTTCCCCCTTCATTTCACTGGTTGCAGTACAATGACCTCTGCAATAGTGACTACTTGTCATTGATTGTTTCTTTCTCTTCCTACCTCCCAATGGCCAGGTTACTGTGCTGGGCTTTCAATGACTCTGACTGGCCTCTATATACCTCCCAGAATGTATTTATCCCCTCTTTGTCAGGTTTTATTGATGAAGTCATTTGTGACATGTCCGATACAGTTATTAATGCCACCAACATTGTTGTTCCCTACTTGACAGGCCCCTTTCACTATGGGGTGGTCCCATGATGGAGCATGACCATTGCCATTGCCATCCATGATTGCCATTGGGCCTTGCAATGCCTTAAATGGCATGCATCATCTGCCAGACATATTACCTATAAATGTCTTCATCCCAAAGCACATTACATAATCAAACAGAGCAAGTGGGTGTGTTGGGAATGCTTTGTCTCCTCCGTAGGTTCTTCTGTCCCTACATCACAGGTGTGGTCTATGCTCCATACGCTCTTAGGTTGCCAATGACAGTCTTCCATCCGAGGCCTTGGACTTCTGGTTGGCCTTCGTGTGGATGCATTGGTTAATGCAGAGCAACTTGCAACCCATTTTGAAACAGCATTGGCATCAGCCTTCTATCCAGCTGCCTACCTCCACCAGAAACAGCAGGCTGAAGTTTCTCACCTATGTTTTACCTGTGTGAGATGGAATCTTACCATAAACATTTTACTGAGTGGAAGCTGTTTCTGGCCCTCTTCTCTTTGCACAATTCAGGCACTGGCCCTGATTCCATCCATAACCATTTGCTTCAGAACCTCAGTCCTCTACAACAACAGTATTTCCTCTGGATGTTGAATCATATTTGGCTCTAATGTGTTTTCCTCTCTCGGTGGAAGGTCAATATTGTGGGTCCTGTCTTTAATTCCAGTGAGGATCTGTCATCCCACAATAGTTACCTGCCGATCATTCTGACCAATGTCCCCTGCAAGTTACTGGAATAGATAGTGGCTCATCTGCTCATTTGGATCCTTGAATCTCGGGACCTTTTGTCTTCTTACCAGTACAGCTTTTGGGAGGCACAGTCTTCCTTCAATCATCTACTTTGATTGGAAATCATAGTTTAGGAGACCTTTTCTCAGCACCGCCATCTTTTCGCAGTTTTCTCCGATCTTCATAAGGTCCATGACATGGCTTGGCACCATCACATCTTGTTTACATTCATGAACGGGGTCTTCAGGCTCACCCCCCTTTGGTTTGGTGCTCCCAGCTCCTGGTTTCCAATGCTATCGCTAACCACTCTTCCGCTGTTCACCACTCCTATTCTAATTTTTGCAGCTTTGGGACGTTGCCTGCCCGTTGCCTGCCATCAGGTGGATATATTGGTTGGACTCCACC
Organism: Schistocerca serialis cubense; assembly: GCF_023864345.2. Taxonomy (NCBI): domain Eukaryota; kingdom Metazoa; phylum Arthropoda; class Insecta; order Orthoptera; family Acrididae; genus Schistocerca; species Schistocerca serialis. The sequence goes on along the minus strand of NC_064639.1, from coordinate 821,313,524 downwards.
TCGCTTCTGTCTTTATGGGAGTTTCAGGATGCTATTATTTTTAACACTTGTGCTTCTAAATCAAGTGATCACTTGGAATATGCCTTCACATCTTCTGTTGGCAGGAAACACTGTCTGTTGCCTGCCATGTGCGGAGTATTTACCATGAAACAAATGGCAGTCTATCGAGCCCTCTCCTTTATTTAATAGTCCACCCTCACCCAGAGTTTTGTTATGTACGGACACAATCAGTAGCTTTCAGCTTGTTGCCTGTTGTTTTTGCTGGCACACGTTGGTCTTTGACATCCACAACCTTCTTGCCAATCTTGGCTGTGCTGCTTGTTTGGTTGATTTACTTTGGTTTCCTGGCCAAGTGGGTATCCCAGGTAATGAGCTTATCAGTGGTTGAGCTGTGGTGGCAGCCACCTACCCCCTGTTCTCTGTGGCCATTCCAGGTATGGATTTGTGGCTTCACATCAAATTCCAGTTTGCTCAGTTGTGGGCTGACTCTTGGGAGCCACCCCCTATCTAATAAACTTTGTGCCATCAAGTGGACTCCCACCACATGGTGTTATTCCCTCTGCCTCTCTTTGCAGTAATCTACGATCCTCTGCCATCTTCCCCCTGCTCTTACCTGGTTGATCCATATTTTTACTCATAGTGAACTGCCTCCCCCCCCCCCCCCCCCCTTTTGTAGCTGCAGGGCCTCCCTTACAGTGATCCATAGTTTGCTGGACTGCCCCTGCCTTGTGGCCCTTCACACTAAAATTCCCTCCCCCTTTCTTAATGTGGTTGTCAGTGGATGACCCTCACATGGTTACAACTGTTCTGTTTTATTTGTGAACATGTTGTGTCCTCCTAGATTTAAGTACCTGAATTTCCTTCCAGAATTGAAGTCCCTTGGTTACCTTTGGTGTTGGTTGGGAATCCTTTAGCCTTGCATCCATGCCAATCAGGTCCCCCCCCCCAATGTTTAGTCTGGTCTTCTGTGCCATTTTGTTTCCCCTTTTGTTGTATCTTTTTCCCGTAGTATTGAGTATTGTCCCAGTTGTGTCACAATCATGATACAATATGGTGTAGGGCTCAGGATAGGTCCATCATGTGTAGCACTTATGCACTTTTGGGGAGCCTCCTGCTAATGCCCTTCTCCCTCTCCTGTTCTTTTAATCTTCCTGCCATCCTGGCATTCCTTTTGTTTGCCTGTTTTCCTTTCCCATTGACTGGACTGTGCTGTTTGTGTTGTTCCTCCCTTAGTTTCTGTCAGCTCAGATCGTGGGACTCATAACCTCATTGTTCGGTCCCCCAAGCCACCTCCATCCCCACCCCCTATCAAGGAACCAACCAACCAACCAACCAACCAACCAACCAACCAACTCACCCTGCAAACCATGAATGAAGGGAAACAGGCAGATTCTGTATTCCTAGATTTTTGGAAAGCATATGGTGCCTCACTGTGTACTGTTAATGGAGGTACAAGCATACAGACTAGTTTCCCAGATATGAGTGGCTTAAAGACTTTTTAGGTAATATAACCTAGTAGGTCGCCTTTGAAGTCGAGTAGGGTATCATCAGGTGTGGCCCAGGGAAGTGTAATAAGACCTCACTTGTTCTCTATGTACAAAAAAGGAGTGACTGATAGTGAGAGTACCATTCTGCAACTATTTGCTGATCACACTGTACCATTCTGCAACTATTTGCTGATCACACTGTACTATGGAAAGTATCACAGTTGAGTGCCTGTAGGTTAAATATCTAGACGTAATGATTCAAAGTGATAGGAAGTGGAACGAGTGCATAAGGGCAGTAGTAGGAAAGGTGAATGGTCAGCTTTGGCTTATTGGGTGAAATTTAGGAAAGTATGGTTCATCTGTAAAGGAGACCACGTATAGAATACCGGTTGGATTAAAGGAAGACATCGAAGTGATAAAGAGGTGGGGTGCTATATTTGTTACCAGAAGGTTTGATCATCTTGCAGGTGTTGCAGAGATGCTTTGGCAACTCAAATGAGAATCTCTTAGAGGGATGATGATGATCTTTTTGGGGAACTTTGTAGAGAAAATGTAGATAACTCTTATTTGAATCTGACTGCAAAATGATCCTACTGTCATCCATGTACAATTCGCATAAGTACCAGGAAGATAAGAGAAACTGGGACTTGTTGAGTATGTTTGTAGATGGAGTTAGAGAACTGAAGATAAGTGAAATGCTAAGACATGAAATCAAATCAGTGCGATCAATGCGATGTACTGAATCTGCATTGTATTGAATTTGTAGTGACAATTGAAAATTTGTGCTGTGTCAGGCCTCGATCCAAGATTTATTGCTTGTTAGGAGCAATCATCTTAACCATTATGCACTCTTGAGCCTCATGCAAACTTAGTTGTCGCTAGATTATTGAAATGAAGTGAAAGAACTGATGGGCAGGGATTTGTACATTTGCAGGTTCAACATCTCTGATCAGTTTTCACTAATATTTCTTGTTGTTAGTGCATCTTGCTTGATTTAGTCGACATTTACCCTTTGATTTTTTTCCAGTGCATTCAATTCATTTCATACGTATCCTTTGTGGCAGGGTAAACCAGAGCACTCCTTCAACTCTGTTTTCCCAGTTGTCCTATTCCTGTTTACCATTTGAGAACAACAGACTGATGTTGTGTGGTGGTGAGCCCCCCCGGACTTGTGAGCTCACTGGAATTGTGGCTGGGAGGATTGGGAGGATGATGGTTCAAATATATGTCTGGCCATCCAGTTTTCGGTTTTCCGTGATTTCTTAAAATAATTCCAGGCAAATGGTAGGATTGTTCTGTTGCAAGGACATGGCTGATTTCTTTCCCATTCCTTGAAGCATTCCAAGCTTGTTTTTTGTCTCTAATGACCTCAATGTTGATGATACATTAAACTGTTGATGATACATAAAACTCTAATCTGCCTCCCTTTCTTTGAGAGAACCTCCAGTGGCAATGTTGGGAGATCACTGATGGACAAATCACTGGATTAGATCTGCAGCTTGCTCCCTTATGGCAACTCTTGTGGTAAGCAAGAAATATGGATTTGAATTGAAGCATGGCACAAATTCTCAATTGTCTACAAATTCATAGAATTATTAATATTTGAATTATCATTTTTCAGCATACTGGTTTAATATAAGATGTATTCCCTAATTTTCTGTTTATAGAAACATCTGAAATGATGGAAGTTGAACAGGTCATTAGCAATGAGTGTTGTTACTAAATTAAAAATGCCCATACACATCACTGGAAAAACTGGTTTATAGTATTCATGTCTCCTGTGATAAGATGGAATTGATTTTATTTTAAATGTTTTGGGGAAAAAGGATGACACTGCATTTGGTGGTGTTAGGCAGTATTGTTAATGCATTGTGCAAATATTGTAAGTTGCCACTTTTTGTGATTCTGAAACTGGATTATTTATTGGACATTAATACTCATGAGACCAGCTATGACAAAATGGAACTGGTCTAGATGGCACAGTAGCCAAACAGTGAACACCTGTTTGGTTGGAGCAGAGTTCATGTCCGTGTACGTTTTTATTTTGATTTAGGTTTTCTGAAGTTTCTGTAAATCACTTGAAATTAATGGTAAGATAAATGTTTCAAACAAGTTTCGTTCAATTTTTTGCCCCCATTCATGCATTACCAAAGTGTGTGCTCTGCCTTCAGTGATCTTTTTATCAACATTTGCTTCAACAATGAACGTCTTTAAATCCATAAACTAATGGCTCTCTATTATAGCCACACCAAAGGTTATGACTTATCGGTGTATAGCATTCTTTCTATGTCTATATCCATGCTCTACAGGCCACCTTACTGTGTGTGGAAGAAAGCAATTTGTTTACAACTATCATTCCATTGATCTTATTCGCCATTCATTAATGGTTTTCAGGAGAATGACTGACAGTAAACTTCTGTATGAGCTCCAATATCTCTGATATTATAATCAGATTCATTTCAGAAGTAATATAGTTCTTGACTCTTCCTGGAATCCCCACTCTCAGAATTTTTATAGAGAAACTGTTTCTGATGCATGATACAGCTCCTATGACATCTGCTACTAGAGGTGGATGAACATCTCTATGATACTCTTATGTTTGTAAGTGAGCCTTTGACAAAATGCACCTGTCTTCTATCTTCTTATTAATATTACTTGGTAAGCTGTATGCTAGAATCATTTGAATGAGGATTTTCTAAGCCTTGTACCTCATGCCTTGTAGGTTAATTAAATTCACAGAGGTTTCTTCCATTGGTTCTCAGTCTGGCCTCTGCTTTTCCTACAACTACTTTGGGTGCTCATGTGTTCATCTACTTACAGGCACTCTGCATACACATGTACCTTGTTGTTGTTGGTTTTTTTTCCAGCTGTGTCTCTTTCCTGGTGTTGGTTAACAAACATGTAATTAAAGACTAATGATTTCTTTTTTGCTGTTTATGCACAAAAGGCTATATTTGTTTACACTTATGTTTTCTTTCGAGACCAAGGATTGATTCCCTGCAGTTCTTCCTGCAATCCCTTAAAATTTTCTTCTTTATATGCAACAGTAGCATCTGAAATCAACCTATCAGATATTCTGACTTTATCCTTAAAATAAGGTGGTGGCAGCCAAATAACAGTCCTATGGGATACCTTCAAAGCTACTTTCTCATATGATGGTTTCTCACAATTAAATATGATGGTATGACACGACGGAGTCATCACCTCCAAATATCCCCTTACTTTCTTCCCTTTGCTGGTAATTTTAGGAAGTGGATTATGAAGAGCTCAGTTGATAATGGTTAATGACAGATCACTGACTGTATGATTTATTTCTGAAGTTCTTACACATTTCAAGCCAGTTTAACTACACGCCATTTAACAATGTCCCGTACATTACCATACAATATTAATTGCTTCACACTGAAACTTTAAGGCTGTAAGAACACATAATTAAACTACGTACATTATTTCCAAACATACACATCTGAATACAGATGTGGCCAATCAGCAGCAATAACGGACTCACCCACACTACTGTATCACATTAAGTGTGCACATGAAATGACAATCACAATTTGAATAGAGTTGCCAGTGTCAGTAGGCAAAGATTACTCCTAAATGCTGAAGATAGCTTAACCAGCAGTAGCTGCAGTAATATCGCATTCAGTCTATGGTAACACTATGCAATAAGTTTAGAAAAAGTGTCAAAAAATACAACAAACATTCCCTGTCTGACTGTAAGTACCCCGATACCCATAAATATTGTTGAACTGGCCACTAGCTGTGCCAAAAGTTGGACGTAGTTACTGGAAAGGCAACTGTTGGTGGTATGATTGTGAAGTGAAAACAGGAAGGAACTACCACAGCTAAACAAAGACCAGGCTGATCTCATGTACTGATAGAGAGGGACTGTCGAGTGTTGCAGATGGTAGTTGTAAAAAAATTCTAAGGAATCAATCATGAGTTCCAAAGTGCTACCAACAAGCACAGTGACTGCATGAATGGAGATGAAAACAATGGGACACAATGGCCAAACTGCTCCTCACAAGCCACTCATTTCTATCGTCAGTGCTAAGTGATGCTTGAGATGGTGTGAAGAGCTTTGTGCCTGGGCAGTCGATGACTGAAATAAGTGATTTACAGTGATTACTTATGCTGAAAGTGTGACAAATGGATGGTGGGGTCTGGAACATTATCTGCTATCATATGTAGTACTAACAGTGAAGTATGGAGGAGGCGGCGGTATGGTATGAAGATGTTCTTCATGGTTAAGGTGTGTTCCTGTTATCACAATTAAAAATACTAGGTACAGAAGAATATGAACACATGTTATGGCATAGTGTACTGCATACAATAGAGGAACAGTTGAGGTACTATGATTGATTGTATCAGCATGGTAATGCTCTCTGTCATAAAACAGCATCTGTGAGGCAGTGGTTTGTGGACAGTAACATTCCCAGTGATAGACACTGGCTGGCCCAGAGTCGTGACCTGAACCCAGTGGAACACTTTTGAGATGAATTAGAACGTTGGCTGTGCTCCAGACCCCAGCATCCACCATCACTGCCATCAATGTAATCAACATATGGGACTGAACATATGTAAACATTATAGGGTTATGGAAAAAATGGAGGGGATAACCAACGTGTTATGATACAACCAGTCAAAATTTATGGTTGTGAAATGGTGGTGAAAGTGATGTTAACAACTGCAGTAAAAACTTTCATGTTATTAAGTGTGTAGCACTGCGATGAATATGATGTCTATATTTGTAACATTTATTATTAAATGTTGAAATTGATATTGGAGGTGAGTTTGCAGCAAGTTCAGTGGGGTAAGTGAGATAAATTAAATTTTCCACTTGCTCTACTGCCAACAGGCTAATTTTGTGAAATCATGAATTCAGCTGTATCTGAACTCTGTGGGTATTGGTAGCAAATAATTATCTAGAAGAATTGTAACATTTGTTTTTGCATATAAATAATTAATGTGTGATTAACTACAAACACCAGCTACAATGTTTCAGTGAAAGAACACTTCCTCCACAATTGAGTATTCTGTAACTTTATTTTCACACACTGTTTTCTTTCCTTTTTTATTTTATTCTTTTATTTTTCTTACATTCTGTGCAATGGTGTGAGTTAAAGGTAATTGGTAATGTTCAACCACTACCTACTGGCTTTGCAGAAAGTCAATTTTATAACACCATGAAAATAAGAGAATGGCAATAACATACAAGAATTGGAACATAGAAGAGACTCTGAATGAATGTGTGAACCTCCAGTGAGAAAAAGTGTTACTCACGTCTTTTGGTTCTACAGAAAGCATATTCTAAGTAAAAATTGAACCTATAGAATAGTGTACATCTTAGTATATATTAGGGTAAGGATGACGGATCATCTTTCTGTTGGGTCTTTGTTAAGTGAATACTGGAGATTGTATTGAATGAGACAGTACTACTAAATTTTAATCCTATGAGTGAGTAAGTATTAAGGGATGACAGATTTTTAATTTTACAGCACTTGAACAGTGACCTGTTAGCTCTCCACTGACAGATCTTGTGAATTGTTATGCTACCCTTTTCTGTTCTTTGGAGTATCCTTTGTGAAAGCACAGAACTGCTTCAGAATAATATTTTATATGACATAATTGAGTGAAAATATGCAAAGAAGAATAGCTTTTGTATGTCAGTATCAGTGACAGTGCAGATTATTCTGAAAATCGAGCCAGCAGCACTGTGGTTCTGCAAAGGATCCTGAGAGTGATACTTTCAAGAAAGCTTGTTCTTATAAAATGCTTCCTGTAGAACTGAAACACGTGGGTAACACTTTCTCTCAATAGAGGTCCACACAGTCATTCAGAGTCTCTGGTGTGTTGCAGTTCTTATATGTTATTGCCACTATCTGTTTGTATGGGTGAAATGGCTAGGTGAAATTATTTTACACATTTTAGTCCAATATAAAAAATGTAGTAAATTAAAATTTATTCTTTACGTTTTAGTCTTGTGTGCGTCAAGTGTTTCAGTCGATTTGAAACATTTTGATGAGATCAAAACAGAGACGTTGTAAATTTTAGGTTTGCTTCAGTTTTTCTTCATCTGAGTGAACCATTATATTGCTTTCTTCTATGTACATCTCATGAAGAGACCATGATGGTGAAAAGTAGATATATTAGAATTCACACAGAGACTTACCAGCAACTGTTCTTATCAGTAAACTTTTGTGACTGGAACAGGGAAAGAGGAAAATGGCAGTGGTATAAAAGTGCCTCCACAACACACCAAACTAGAAAGTGAGTTAAGATTGCGTTGTCATCCTTTCCTGAGTTACGTTGAAAGTTTCAAGTCTATAGCTCTTTGAAAAGTTAGTTTAGAATCAATTCCAATTTGTACTGGACAGACAGACAGACAGACAGACAGACAGACAGATAGATAAGAAAGTGACCCAATAAAAATGTGTTAAAGTAATTATTTAAATAAAAAGCTTTTTAATGTAACACATTTTAAAATAGACTGAAAAGTATAAAATAATTTCTCCTAGACGGATACAGATTCCTAATCCCATACAGATAGGCCTGAAAAATTTTGCTGGTTAATTTTGAATGGCTACAAAAATATGTGCTGAATTCAAAACAAAGAATGTGGGATGCATGCAATAGATAATAGTAAGGAGATGATCTGTTCATGCATCAATTATGTACTGCATATTAACCATGTTTTTTTGATTTAAATTCTGTATTTTCATAGCTAAAAAATTCACAAACACAAATTTTCAGTATTATCTGTATGAGGTTAGGAATCTGTAATGAACCAGGAGAAATTATTTTACACTTTTTTGTCCATTTTAAAAATGTGTTATATTTGAAAAATTATTCAAATATTTATTTTCTGCTCTTTTGTCTGGTGTGTGTCAGACTTTTCAATCGATTTCACAGATTTTGATATCACAACAGAGACATGTGGTAAATTTCGGGATTATTTCAGCTTCTCATCACCTGAGTCAACTAATACATTGCTTGCTCCTACAATTGTCTCACAAAAAGGCCTCAAAGGTAGAAATTAGAGAGACTTAAGCTCACATAGGGACTTACTGGCAACAGTTCTTACTATGAAACATTTGCGAGTGGAACACTAAGAGGGGGATGTCGCAGTAGTACACTAAGTACCTTCCACCACCCACCAGACATGAGAGTGGGTTAATACTGCATTGTCATTGAGTTTGAGCTATGTCGAAAGTTTCAAGCTTTTAGCTCTTCAGAAAATTAATTTAAAATCAGTTGCAAAATTTGTACTGAAGAAACAGACGAGAATGCGACCTAATAAAATGTGTTAAAAAAAGCAAAAGTCGTGAGTTTGAGACTTAGTCTGGCACACAGTTTTAATCTACCAGGAAGTTTCGTGTGTTATAAATAGCTTCAAAGAAGTGAGGTAATTCATTTCATAAATAACAATAAGCCCGACCTTTCATGTCAGTAAAATTAAGTGGATATAATATTCAGTAACAACTGTGGTGTCATGATTTTAGTCCCCTCAGAATTGGTTTAACACTGGAAGAAAAAAGTTAAGATTATGAACTGAATTTGGGCTGTTAATCCAGAACAGAGGAAGAGCATATTCAGCTTTAATGCAAGCATGAAAATAACTTGAAGCTGACCTACCTGGTGATAACATATACCATAAACATGAAATTTTTCTTGATTTTTACTGCTTTTATTATGAAATAATTTTTAGCAGGAACATTATCATTGATTTCCAGTGTGTGGTATGACTAAATGAAATTTTTATGTGTTTAAGTTTTATTTTGCTTTGTTCTTCATGAAATCTCGGTTTTTAATTCTTTTAAATTTTTTTTTATTAAAAAAAAACACAGTGACACTCTTCAAGAGTGTTGATATGAATATTCTTCTACAGATTCCACTGTAGCTTGGTTGTTATTTCATTTTCCATTACATATACTACAATCCATTTGTCTTGTGCGGTGATTCATGTTGTTTTTACACGATGTTTCTAAAATTAATGTAAAAATGAGAGGGTGCATAGAATGGGTAATAATAAGCAACTTCCACATAGCAACCCATGTCCGCATTCCTTAGCATTCAGCACTAGGTGTCATTTAGCATCATTATGTGCCTTAGGGAAGACAGGAATATAACCCACCATTGAAGCTGAAATGGTGGCAGGTATTTGATTTTTTTTTCCCCTTTCTTTTCATGACACCTGAAACGTGATTCTTACAAAACACCTATTGTGATGGATGAAGAGCTGATAGCGTGAATTACAGCAGCCTCTGATGCAATCCCCACTTTTTAAATGGTGTTTGAAAGGGTGTGACAATCACTCTGGTATTATTGCATGGCTTGAATTCAAGCAGGAGGGCATAATTTCAAGCTGTTTCTGTAACTGTTCTCCAATAAAGGTCATGAAACATGAACCCCACCTCTTTTAGCTTGATGTCACAAAGAAAATGAAAATGTTTCCGTGCAGATCTGTTACTGTGTTGACTCTGATGGCAGGTTGTATGCCTACCTTCCTTGCAGCATGTAATGCTGTTTAAATTATGCCTAGTGCCAAATTCAATGGGATGCAGACATTGGGTGCTATGTGAAAGTTCACGATATGACCCACTCTAACAACTGTGTCATTTTTACATTCATTTTAGAATCACCCTGTATAAAGAAGCCTTATAACTTTCTGCAGAATTTTTACTATTTCATTCATATGTAAGTCTATCCTGCTGAAATTGTTTCCTTATGCTAGAGATGTGAGGTTGATCTATGAATCCTTTATGGCTCTAAAATAAAAGCATTTTAAAATCATTTGTGGCTGATTGCATTAGTCACCCACATTCGTTAACGGCCATAGAGTTTACAAGATCTGACATTGCTAAAATAACATATAAATCCTTCATTTCTAAGAGAACCAGCCATAATTTTAACTGGCATTGTAAAAAAATAAACTATAGTCTTAGTAGACACTCACTACTAAAGGATCTCTTCATATGTGGAATAAAGATGGAGAATAATGCCAGTGTTGTTGGGCATTGCTGTCCCTTCTTTGTCTGTTACTGAAATAAATAAAATTTAAAGTATGTCTTTAATTGAAGACACAATGTAAACATTCTTTTGGTAGTGAAAATAAAAGAAACAAGCAGGTCTTTACAGTATAAAGTCTAAGCTTAAAACTTACTAGAAGTTTGATGGGAGCAAGTTTCATTGCTTTTCTGCATATCGATGTTGCTCATAGACAACAAATGGTTTGCTAGGTAGTTATTGGTCGGGAGGAACATAAACAAGATTAAAATATTGCTGAGTGTACAGACAATGTGCTCTTTCATAGCTAACTTGCAAACAGTGTAAGAGTCTTTAAGTATACATTATAAGGATCTGTGACTTGAGGTTCTTTGATGTAGGTAGCAATGCTCATATGCTGAGCAGGAGTCACTCTTTCATTATTAAGTTTTTTCTGTGAGTTACACAGTGCATCTATTTCTATACAGCAAAGAGTAACAGTAATGGACATTAGTGGCAGTGTCTGTAACTGTGATACAATACAGCCAAATGATTTGCAGATTTCATTGAAATGAATAAGTGTGACAAACATCAAAAACAAGTTTCTTGGTGCACTTGTTGAAAAACTGGGCTCAAAGATAGGAGGAGTGATGTTTAGATTGTCATTAAGCCAATCAGGTACTAGTTTTGTGGTCTTACTTGAAATCACTTTTGGAAAATATCCAGATTATTCCTTCATAGGGCACATGACATGTTTCCTTCATCACCCTTGTCCTTGGTACCAGTAAAACTTCCCTAATCTTTCTACCTTCTCATGACTAAAGGGACATCATCAGATGATGCTGTAAACTTAATATTTTACAAAGTACTGTGACAGGCTTTCTTTAAGAAACACAGATAGATCTGTATTACATGCAATTGATAAGTAATCATTTTGTGCCACGTCTTCTTAGGAAAGAGTGCTTGAAAACCTGAATCAACAACAGAATGTTGACTGTAATTCGATCTCATATGTAACCGGTATATGATTAAAGAACGATGGGTGAAACTATTTTAATGAGTGAACGTCATTGGTGGTATTAACTGGTATTTAATCATTAATATGTAGTTGAATTCCAGAGTCTTGTTTGCAGTGATGTCACAGTATTGTTAAAATACATAAAATCCTTCTAAGGCAGACTGTATGATATGTTCGAATATGTCGTGTAAAGATGTTTGGCACTTGCAGAACTGATTATGAATGGTTGCAGACTAGCATTTTCACTTTGCTGTAGGGAGCAGTTGCTGTTACTTTAATAATATTAAAAATTTCACTCATCACATGGTTCATTATTTTTCACCATTTTGCCCTTAGCACTATATCCCCAAATACGTTTTTTTCACAAAATCATGTATGTGTGTGTTTCTTATTGTAAATGGATTATAGTAGGGGTTGATGTGGTATAGATAACAACAAGTAAATTAGCAATCCCGTCATTGTTTCTGGACACTCCTGCTTCACAGTCAAATCTAAATAGACAAAAAATAAAGAAATGATGAAATTGTAGTTACACACAATGTGTTGGTTTGTAATAAATATCGTGAGTACCCTATCCTCCCTGATTGACAATGTGTCCAGTGGTGTTAGAGTGGTTGAGGGGGCAGTACCTGATGATACATTTCAACAAATAGTACATATAATGTAAGTTAATGGATTTGACATTCTTATACAAGCCGCTCTGAAACGGTTTGTTCAGATTAACATGGGAGGAAGAAAACATCAAAATAAATACATTTAGTTGTGGTACATATAGTCCCTGACAGCAATTTCTGATGATAGGAACAATTTACACATAGAGTAGTTTGGAATGACAATCACAGCACTGGCATTCATAGGAACTGCTTGAATGTACAACCAGTGGCTAGTATACATGAAGTACTCTGTCAGGCTATTGATAGTAATGTCCATTCGAAGATCCCTGGAATGTCCACAGTGGTAGCAGCAGCAATGGCAGTTCTAGCGATGAGGTCCTCTTCTGTTTCCACAGTGGTTTCATACAGCAGATTCTTCATATACCCTCAGAGAAAGAAGTCCAGATGAGTGACATCAGGTGGCTTGGATGGGCAGGTCACAGGGCCACCTCAGCTGATTCATCAGTTCTCAGAGATGAGTCTCAGATGATACCTCATAAAAATGCTGGTATGGCACACCATTGTACTGGAAGTACATCTTTTGTCTTAACATTCAGAGGTACATCCTCCAGCAGGTCTGGTAACACATTTTCCATGGAGATGCAATATCTCCAACTGTTGAGGCAGAATGGAAGAATGTATGTTCCAATCAACCTATCACTGAGAATTCCTGTCCACACATTAACACCGAATTTCTGTCAGTGAGCACACGGTCAAGAACCTCATGGATTCACATGCCCAAATATGTAAACTGTGGGTATTTGAATGTCAATACACATTTCCACTGAATGACACCAACACAAGATCATATGTCAGCATCACTAAAAAAATATTCCCTAACATTATAAGGTGACTTAGAGACCATATGTTGATTGTCAAAATACATTTGTTTCACTGTTCTTTTCCTCATCCTAACACTGCCTTATTTACATGATCCTGAGACGGTAAAATTTTTTAAAAATTTTATTGTACCAGTTCAATCCCGACAACTTTTTTGTTAAGTGACATAGTCAAATTCAGCACCAGAATGAACTCAAAACTGCATGTGTTATGTGCTGCAAACACACACCATTGTAAAAAGGGAACATTGCTCTTGGGCCTCCAGCTGTTCAACAAGCTTCCCATATGTATTACATCTATTGAAGACGACATACAATTTAGTAAAGCTGTGAAGTCATATTTGTTGTATTACTGGTTTTACTCTTTAAAAGAATACGCAGAAAAGCAATTTTGTTCATTGTGTTTAAATGCAAAACATGAACTACTTAATGGAGCTATTTTGTTCATACTGTTGCAATGTATTATAAGACCATAATCTACTCATAATAGAGCTTAACAATGTTAACAGATTTTATCAGTCTTCTGTAACACATTGTGTACTGTCATATCACATGGATTAAATAAATAAATACCTCCCATATTAATTTGAAAGAATACTTTTGGAACACCCTGTATATGATGATTGCTTAAGTAAACTTGAGAATTAAAGCAGAGTGAGTTGAAGGCTTTCTGTGTGTTGTAGTATTGTTAAATAAAATGATTCAGCCTACCTGGAGATACCTACACGTACAAGATGGACCACAGGTTGAACACATGGAAATGCAGGCAGAATCTGCAGTATGCATAGTATGATTGATACAGAATCTTGGCAGTTGTAGTTCATTTTAAAGGCACTACCACTGCATGGAGATTATCAATCACTTGTGCTCTTAAGCAAGCTGTGGAACACAGTTGGAACTCAAAGTAGGTCTATTTGCTATAAACCGTGTTTGGTGCTCAGGCATGCTAAGAAGTATGTCTAGACAAATGAAACCAGTATATGCACCATAATTGTCAATATGGAGAGCTGTGTGCCGATTAGCAACAGGATGTTCTTTTTTGACAAATTATTGGACATTTGTTATCAGTGGCTTCATGTGTTTCAATTCCACTGTAGTTAACTTAATTTACCATTTCTATTGTTTTTGTAATGATTAAATTTTTGCTATGACTGCCCCCAGAAGACCCTTACCAGTTTCCATCCTTATCCACAAGCAAACAGGCTAGTGTCTAATAACTTACATGTTAACAGACATCAAATTGTTAACTTACTTCCTTCCATTGTCTGCTTTGCAGAATCATATTGGGCCACTGCTGGTGGCTAATGTTTGCCTGGTACACACTTATGAATTACTCAGTCTGTAGATACATGTTGAGAATGTTGTAGCGGATGTACTCTTCAGACAATACAGTCATGGCATGATGTTTTTGCAATATATTACAACTGCCTTTAGACTGGATGCTAGATGAGGTGGTAGCATTAGATCATCAATATCAGAATCTGGCTGGATTGTCAGCCCTTGCGGGATGAGCCATAGTTTGGTCGGAGATAACCTGCCCAGCACCTGAAGGTTCTAGTAAAACATCATTAACAAACAAGCATTTATTGTTTCAAAATATACTGTTGCCTTTATTGATGGCTGCTACCATACACACCATACCATCTCGGCCACTGCTGTGATGGAGATGTGTATTTGGCACCCAATGATGTCTGGCACATTAGTCGCAGCTCGGTTGGTGTTGTCCACCCTGCCTGTAGTGTTTGCAGCTCTGGGCAGTGGGTTACCAGAGCGCTGTCATTGACATCATAGACAGTGTCCCAGTAAGCACCCACTGGCTATGCATGGAGTGTGTGACATAGGTCTGGGTCACACTGTGGCCTCCAACAAGAGAAAGGCATGCACCATCAACGTGTGTGTACTGCAACAGAAAGTGGGCATTAGTAGTGGCACACCCCTCTGTGATGCCAGTTGTTAACTGCTCCCTGGACCCACAGGTTAGGCCACTAGAAGACCTGATGGTGGATGTCACCCACAGCTTCCCACCACACTTCGCTCGAATGGCTGCACTGCAGCTTTCAGTGGCAGTGCCCTCCAGGCAGGACACATAGAACATGCCTACAATGTACATCTGTATCTGTATTCCCATAACCCATTGTCTTATGAATGACACAGAGTACTTTGGATGCCATTATTGTTTACTCTTCATCCTGTTACATTCATGAACAATGCACAGGAAGAATAATTGCAATGAAGCTTATGTAAGAATGTGAATTTCTGTAAATTTACTGCTGCAGTTATTTTGGTGATTGTATGTGGGATATAGTAATACGTTGCCACATTTTTCTTGAAGTATACCCTCTCCATGATGCCCAGTACCTCTCTAGTTGAGTTTCTGACTGGAGTTTGATGAAAATCTGTCTGTTGAAACATACCGTTTTTCTGTAGTTCATTTTGATCTTCTTTTCTAGCCCTATTTGGCAAGGTTTCCAATCTGATGAATGATCTCAAGAATCAGTCAAATGAGGGTATTGTAAGTTATCTCTTTCGTTTCCTTAGAACTATTCCATTGACTCTGAGCCCAACATCTGCTTTCTTCATAACGAGTTTTTTGTGATCCTACTGTAGATTGCACCTGGCACATACTCATTGGTATTTTTTCAGTGGCTGATAAACAATAGTGTAATTGAACTGCCATGAGACTTTCTGTCAATTTAAATGCAATGTGTTACTTTTATTTATGTTGTATGTCAACTCTCTGTCCTTGCACAAAGTGTTGATCCCCTGCAGTTCTTCCTGTGTATTTCTATTTTTCTAGTTTTGCAGCTATACTGCATACGACAACATCATGGCCAAACATCCACACAAAACAGTATCCACCAGCTTTGGTGCTGTACTTATTGTCATTTCTCATCTCCCATGAATTGGACTTGAATGAACTGTCACAATTAGTGCAAATAATAAAATGTACCTCTTTATTACATTTAATGGTGGATTTTAAAAGTTTGCTAACTGTAATCACAAATAAAAATAAAAGTCTTGTGAATTTCCCTGCCAGACTAAAATGGCCCTACAGGCTTCGAGGTAGATGCCATTTTCCTTGACTTCCGAAAGGTGTTCGATACAGTTCCACACTGTCGCCTGATAAACAAAGTAAGAGCCTATGGAATATCAGACCAGCTGTGTGGCTGGATTGAAGAGTTTTTAGCAAACAGAACACAGCATGTTGTTCTCAATGGAGAGACGTCTGCAGACGTTAAAGTAACCTCTGGTGTGCCACAGGGGAGTGTTATGGGACCATTGCTTTTCGCAATACAGATAAATGGCCTAGTAGATGGTGTTGGAAGTTTCATGCGGCTTTTCACGGATGATGCTATAGTATACAGAGAAGTCGCAGCATTAGAAAATTGCAGCGTAGTGCAGGAAGATCTGCAGTGGATAGGCACTTGCTGCAGGGATTGGCAACTGACCCTTAACATAGACAAATGTAATGTATTGCGAATATATAGAAAGAAGGATCCTTTATTGTATGATTATATGATAGTGGAATAGACACTGGTAGCAGTTACTTCTGTAAAATATCTGGGAGTATGCATATGGAACGATTTGAAGTGGAATGATCATATAAAATTAATTGTTGGTAAAGCGGGTGCCAGGTTGAGATTCATTGGGAGAGTCCTTAGAAAATGTAGTCCATCAACAAAGGAGGTGGCTTACAAAACACTTGTTCGACCTATACTTGAATATTGCTCATCAGTGTGGGATCCGTACCAGGTCGGGTTGACAGAGGAGATAGAGAAGATCCAAAGAAGAGTGGCACGTTTCATCACAGGGTTATTTGGTAAGAGTGATAGCGTTATGGGGATGTTTAGCAAACTCAAGTGGCAGACTCTGCAAGAGAGGTGCTCTGCATCACGGTGTAGCTTGCTCGCCAGGTTTCGAGTGGGTGCGTTTCTGGATGAGGTATCGAATACATTGCTTCCCCCTACTTATACCTCTCGAGGAGATCATGAATGTAAAATTAGAGAGATTCGTGCGCGCACGGAGGCTTTCCGGCAGTCGTTCTTCCCGCGAACCATACGCGACTGGAACAGGAAAGGGAGGTAATAACGGTGGCATGTAAAGTGCCCTCCGCCACACACCGTTGGGTGGATTGCAGAGTATAAATGTAGATGTAAATGAAAGAGGAACTTTGCCTTTCAAGGGAAGTGCTCTGAAAAGGCAAGATTTTTGCTTGAAGTCCACATATGGCACAAAATTTTAATGTTTCAGGAAATTTCACAGTACTATACACTATATTATAGAGTGAAAGATTTATGTCTCTCCTACTGCTGCTAGTCATTCTGTTTCTGGTTGAACACTGAAATGAAGCAAGGGATCAACAACTGTTTATTTGCCTCCCTACAGGCCATGATTTCTCTTATCTTTTATTTGCAGTCCATGCAGGACATGTAAGTTGCTGGCAGGAGGATTGTTCTAAAGTCAGTCACAGATGTCAGTACTACAAACATTCCCAACTGTTACAGAAGATATTTTAAGTCAGTCTTTGCAACCAGATGAAAACGAGCATTTTTCTCACCAAATGCATTTTGTTATACTGGAAATAAATGTAACGAGAGACAGTAACAAAATGACTTTCATTCTAGATCAAAAAACAGTTGAAAAATGTTATTTTACCTATGGTATCAACATCTTTTTTAAGAATCTTTTTCATTCTAGAAAGAGAGTCAGTTTGTAAGTATCTTTCGTTAGAGACCACTGATAATGTTTTATTTCAATAAAAGTAAATGCATTTGGTGACAAAAATGCAAATTTTCTTGTAGTTGAAAAGGTGGAATTAAAATACCTTCAATAATTATAAAGCAATTGTGGACAATATGGTCACACAAATGAAGAATTTCATTTCTGAACAGTGTTTCTCAGAAGAAACATCGTCTTTCCTTGAGGGATTGCCATTTGTGTTCACACAGCATTTCTGTAATGTTAGTGTTTTGATCAAACATTGTGCTAGCAGATGTAGCAGGACCCCTCCGAATTGATTCTTTGTTTTGTGGGGATCCCAAACACTTCAGCAGTACTCAAGAATCAGCTGCATAAGTCTTACCTATGTTTGCCTCTAAGGATGACCTGCACTGATCTAGAATTCTCCCAATAAAGTGAAATCATCAACTCATCCTAGGTGTTCGTTCCATTTCATACCACTGTAGGTGTTATGACCAGATTTTTAATCAATATGGCTCTGTCAAGCAGCGCACCACTAATATAGTGAGATGACAAAAGTCATAGGATACATCCAAATACACATCATATCTCCTTATTTCTGGCAAAGCACAGTAACTCGATGTGGCTTGGACTCAAAAAGTTGTTGGTAGTCCCCTGCAGGAATGCTGATCAATCCTGCTTCTATAGCGATCAATAATTGTAAAAGTGTTGCTGGAGCAAGATTTTATGCATGAACTGACCTCTCAATTATATCCCATGAGTGTTTGATGGGATTCATGTAAGACGATCTGGATAGCCAGAACATTTGCTCAAAATGTCCAGAATGTTCTTCAAACAAGATGCAAACAGTTGTGACCCTGTGCCATGATACATTGTTGTCCATAACAATCCCATTGTTGTTTGGGAATGTCAAGTACAGGAATGGCTGCAAATGGCCTCAATGTAGCTGAACGTAACTGTTTCAGGTAAATTATCAGTTTATTTGGAGTAGAGGACCCAGACCGTTCCATGTAAACAGAGCTCACACCATTATGTGGCCACTACCAGCCTGCACAGTACCTTGTTGACAACTTGGATCCATGGCTTCATGGTGTCTGCGCCACACCTAAACCCTACCATCAGCTCTTACCAACTGAAATTGGTATTCACCTGACCAGGCCATAATTTTCCAGTTGTCTAGGGTCCAGCTTAAATGGTCACGAGCCCCAGGGGAGGTGCTGCAGGTGATGTCGTTGGTGGTGTGCTCCCATAGTCTATTAACGCCAAATTTCGCCACATTGCCCTAAGGATACATTCATCCTAAGCCCCGCATTGATTTCTCTGTTTATGTAGTACAGTGTTGCTTCTCTGTTAGCACTGATAACTGTTTGCAAAGGATGCTGCTCTCGGTCGTTAAGTGAACACCATCGGCCACTGAGTTGTCTGTGGTGAGATGTAATGCCCGAAATTTTGTATTCTCGGCGGACTCTTGAAGCTGTAGTTCTTGGAGTATTAAATTGCTGAACGATTTTCGAAGCGGAATAACTTGTGCAGCTAGTTCCAACTACCATTCCGCTTTCAGTGTCCGTTAATTACCCGTCGTGTGGCCATAATCACGTCGGAAGCCTTTTCACATGAATCACCTGAGTACTAATGACAATTCCACCAATGCAGTGCCTTTTTATACCTTGTACATGTGATACTATAGCAATCTGTGTATATGCATATTGCTGCCACGTAACTTTTGTCGCTTCAGTGTACTATATATTGGTAGTCAGTGTCCATCACCTCAGCTGCCTTTCTTACAACTGGCACAGATTTGATACCCT
The DNA here is from genome assembly GCF_023864345.2 of Schistocerca serialis cubense. Classification (NCBI taxonomy): domain Eukaryota; kingdom Metazoa; phylum Arthropoda; class Insecta; order Orthoptera; family Acrididae; genus Schistocerca; species Schistocerca serialis. The sequence continues at coordinate 821,294,030 of NC_064639.1, read as the reverse complement.
GGTCTGTGTGGCAGGCCAGGTTGCGGTTTCGGTTTGTGATCACTTATTTTCATGGAGGGAGGAGGTGTCATCCGCCTCCCCAACCCACCCGCCATCGTGTACGCCCGTGGGTACAGAACGATGACGCTGCCACGTGGCCTCTGCCCACATTAAGTCGCCCTGCAGAAGCGGACGTACGCCGAGTCGGTGGCCGCTCGGGCGCTGCTGGCGCTGCCTGTGGGGGATTCCCCGCCGGCTTTACGAGCGCGCGGGTTCGCTCCCCCCCTAATAAAGCGCGCCGGCCGTCCTTAAATTATGTCTCCCCGGCGCCCGCGCCGCGCCGCGCCGCCCGGCATTTGCATACGGCCCGCCTGCAGGGTTTCATCAAAGCCGACGCCCGGCCAGCGGCGCTGCGCTCCGCTCGTTAATTGTGCGCGGCGGCCCAGGCGTCGGCACCGCGGCGCTCTCTCCCTCCGGGCAGCCGGTTTTATGGCGGCTCGCCAGCTCTGCGTGCCGTGTGTAAGTGGATAGCGCCACAGTCTGTCTTCTGCGGCTGTTAAGTGTACGTGATTAGCAACTATAAGGGGACAATTTCGATAAGACAAGCGCCAGCCGCCGCCGCTGTAAAGCCAGTGTGCTTCGCGTGGCGCGTTTGAATGCTGCTCACATGCAGACTGATGACTACAGTACATGTGGTCGTGTGATCAGGAACTTGGGAATGGGCTTCCAGGGTTGATACAACAGGTAATCTGGACTAGTACAGAGCATATATTTCAGTGTACGGGATACATGGGGTCGCACCCGGGGTAGGAAGTTGCTAGGTGTAGGCCAGACTAGGACGTCGAACAAACTAAAGAATGCAGACAACGGGACAGGCGGCAGCTAACGTTAAGATCTGTTGGCAGGAGTCATGGGGTGTAGAACTACAGGCCGTGCATCCTAAGGAGGACGTCTGTTCTACTCGAGATGTGGATAACGAGAGTGACTGTTACTGTGTTCTGCCCCCCTCCCCCCCACACCACCACCACCACCACCACCACCACAGAACACTGAAGAGCCCTCTCAAGTGACCAGCCTCCCACACTTGCTGTCGCCGTGAACTGATGCCGTGAATTCGCTATCAACTACAGCAAAGGGCTTGAAGGCCACTGTTGTCTGTAGCTTTTAAACAGACAAAACTGCGCACTCTCCGCTGCAGAGTGAAAATCACATTCTGGAAACATCCCCCAGGCTGTGGCTAAGCCATGTCTCCGCAATATCCTTTCTTTCAGCAGTGCTAGTCCTGCAAGGTTCCCAGGAGAGCTTCTGTGAAGTTTTGAAGGTAGGAGACGAGGTACTGGTGGAAGTAAGGCTGTGAGGGCGGGGCGTGAGTCGTCCTTGGGTAGTTCAGTTGGTAGAACACTTGCCCGTGAAAGGCAAAGGTCCCGAGTTCGAGTCTCGGTCCGGCATACAGTTTTAATCCACCAGGAAGTTTCAAAACTGCCTCGTGTCTGAAAGGCAGGCAGCTTGTGTCACGTAGGCACAGCCGAAGTTACTCTGGGAGAAAAGTGCTAAAGACTTAGTTGGGGCCTTTGAAATAAATATTTAATAAACCAGTTCTCTAAATATTCATGGACTGGCTGCCACCACTCTCTCATTGATGGTATTTGCAACTGTAATAATACAGCACTATTCCGGTTATCCAAGTTAACGCGAACCCAAGACCACACAGATAACCGAAAAATGTGGGCGATCCAGAACATAAGGATATGTTTTACTGGAAACATAGACACGATCTAGTCACATTGTGACCACCGCCCATGTTCGACGCCACCGTGCAAACTCAAAGACGTCAGGTTGCAGCACTAGCAGTAGTGTATATAAAGTGTCTCAGTGGGATCGACGGCGGTAAACATTACAGTCGTTGTCGTAATGCGGAAACGGACCGATTTATCTGATGTCGAAAAAGGCATGATGACTCGCTTTCGGGACACTGGAAGCATTTCCGGAACGGCTGAGTTTGTAAACTGTTCGCGTGCCGTCGTTGTTAAAGTATACTGTGCTTGGTACAATGGCACTATCTAAAACCAGCACTGTGGTAACTGTGTTGTACCACGGGCCATGAACGACGGCTGCGGAGATGTGTACAGGCGAACCGACGTGCAACTCCCGAGCAATTTGTCGCCCAGATGAACTAAGGGGCTATCGACAATGTCTCCTCAACGACCGTTCAGCGAAAGTTGCTGCGTATGGGTCTCCAGAGCAGGCTCCTGGTTCATGCACGCATGCTGACTGCTGTTCATTGGCTGGAATTTGCAGGTCAGTACCGAAACTGGACCTCCACACAGTGGTGACAGGTGGCCTTCTTAGACGAATCCCTGTTTTCTTTACCGGACTGAAAGCAAACACCCTGCAACTATCGTCGGAAGGCTCCAGGCTGGAGGAGGGAGCGTTATGGTTTGGGGAATGTGTTCATGGCATTCTCTGGGCGATCTCGTCATTCCGGAACACACAGTGGATCAACACAAATGTGTCTCTACCCTTGGGGACCATGTTCACCCCTACAAGCAGTTCGTTTTTCATCGGCATGATTGCATCTATCAGCAGGACAATGCAACGTTTCTCACAGCTTGAAGTGTACGTTCGTGTTCCGATCCCTCCAGATTTCAAACCCCAATCGAGAATCTGTGGACCCTGATCAATGAAGCAGTTCGCTCCATGGATCCTCGACAGAGAAACCTAGCTCAACTGACCATGACACTGGAGCCAGCGTGGCTCCACATCCCTATCAGTATCTTCGACAATCTCATTGACAGTCTTCCTGCATGACCCGCACCAGTCCGTAGTGCAAAAGATCGTTACTCAGGCTTTTCACAGATGGTCACATTAATATTACTGGACAGTGTATGTACAAAAAAGAAAAAAAGATGAGAAGAATCTAGACAGCTATTAGTGCGTATTAATATGGGGTGTGACCATGCTTTGTCTTTATGAAGGCATGAACTCACCACAGGACACTTTCAGTGAGTTGTCTTAGTGTCTGTGGAAGAATGGATACGGAGCGATGTCGAGATTCTGTTCCGCCCCAAGGGCCTTCCATTGGGTTCAGGTTCCGAATTCTGGAGAGGCCAGTCCATGTCAGGAACGTTATTGCTCACAATAACTGTCTCGCAGATGCTGCTTTATGACAGGATGCATTGTCATGCTGATACAGCCATCGTCTCCAAACTGTTCCTCTGTTCTACGTAGTGCTGTACAATTTGTATTCTTAAGAGGTATAAGGAGACTACAACCTGACCACGAAAAGCGACCCCATACCGTAAAACCACCGTCTCTGTCCCTCACTGCTGACGCAACATATGATGGCAGTAACTTTCTCCAAACATTCGCCAAACTCAGGCTCTTCCATTAGATTGCCACAAGATATAGCATGATGTATCACTCCATATCTCTCATTTCCAGCCATCCATTGCCCAGTAGCGCCATTTTCTAACTCTATAAGCGTAGCCATTGTGCTGGATGTGGTAGTACTTTGTAACTCATGAGTTGTTCTACCGATTTTATGCGATTTTGTACAAGCTCCTTCCGCAATGTTCGACGGTTCCTGTCTATCGGTTCATGAAGTCTGCTTTGCCTTGGTTTAACTGTAGTCGTACCTTCGCGCTCCCACTTTACAATCACATCACTAACTTGGACTACTTTAGAAGTATTGAAATGTCCTCGACGGATATGCTACTGAGGTGACATACAATTAGTCTTTCGCCTTCGAAGTCACTGACCCCTCCTGACCGACCCTCACTGCTGTTGCTGCTTCCGAGCTGACTGCAGAACACTTCCGGTCCGTTTTTATACTGACGGATCAGCCTCTCATGACGTGTAGTGTCAATTCCGCACTATTTAGTGGTTTTCAGATACTTTCGATTAGGCAATGTACATTTACATCCAGTCTCTGCAAACCAATTTGAAGTGCATGGCAAAGAGTACTTCCTATTGTACCATGTATTACCAGTCTTTCTCGTTCCATTCTGGCAAAAATTCTCGTATGTCACTGTTATGTAGAAGATCTACACCTAATACAAATGATGTCAAGGAATTAGCAGTCAGCGAATTAATTTCGAAGTAAACCATTTTCTTTTATACTTGGCTTTTGCAACATATTGATGTTACGGAAAGGGCTAGGGAATCGTACGTAGAGGAAATCATCCGTGGACGTATTACAGGACTAAAGTTCCCATATTTAGCCCAAGACGAAATGGAAACAACGGAAAATATTACTGAGAGTCACGTACATGATAGTGTGATTTTAACTAAAAAATTCATTCTGATTAAACTACACCTCTGGATCCGTTTTTTATATTTTGTTCAAAAGTCGCCGGACTATTGCCTGGCGGAAGGAACCACATGTAGGGTGACTATAATAAAAACTTACCAGGTATTGGCGCACCAATCACTGATCTGTGCATCAAGCAGTAGCTGTGCAACACACCAATATTGATTTGAACTTTGGATACATAATAATGCCTTTTCCACGCGTTTACGTAGCCGAACCGGCCGAAACAGTCTTAATATGAGAAATCAAAAACTAGGGATCCAAATTTTCCGATACCATTTCGGTCACAAACTACCATATTCACTGATCACGTGCAGAATGATGTGGTAATTTTAACCAACACACAACGCGAAATTCTAAGGATGTATATGACTAGGTACTTTCTAATACTGACGTGACCCGACGGCCTTTAGTTCCCTCTTACACGGCTGTCCGTCGTAGCTATTTTCTGAAGGCCATCTTTCACTTGAGCGATGTTTTCTGGTGTTTAGGATCTTTTCAGATAGTTTCCTAATGTCCTCTTTCCTGGTTAGATTGCGTTGTCACGAAATGCGGGAAGCGCTTTACTGACCAGAATTATTTTGATCATATTGTATTCTGTTTTTCCCACTTATGTTGATAGATGGAACATCTGCAGAGTAGCTGCTCACATGCTACTCTGTGAGTTATTGTTGGGCTAATTTGTTCTACTTCGCGAATCGGCATGTGTGAAGCTTAGGAGTACTCATAGATTCCACCCAAAACAGGATTATTGGTATTCTCTCATAAGATTTTTCAGAGATTACAGGGCTACAGAATTTTTTACTTGAATCTTTTCAATACTTGCTTCAGTGATGCTATCCGACCATAATGTTCGACGTCGGCGTATGTAGTAACCACAGATATTTATAGACGATAAGGACCGAATGTTTCTTTCAGCAGTTTTCTTCATACGAATGAATTAACTCGCACGTGTATATCGAAGTGTGTTACTGTTCTCGGCGCTATCTGTCAACAAGTCACCCAGGCATTACGATTTACCAGAAGAGTTCGAGACACTACATCAAACGACTCAAATCAAGTTTCGATACGTGGCGCATCACATCTTAACTTTTTTGTGTGCAAAAGCGTTGTGGTACATTTGATATAATTACAGTTAGTATTAAAACTGCTATTCATCTCCCACAATACTGCGATGGCATTCGTCAAAATACTGGTGGTCAATATCGGCGACAGTTGAAGTTCACCCGTTTGCTTAATGTTCACGGCCAACAAAACGACACGCATCGCCGATGCGGGTTGCTCAAAACGAAGACAGTGAACATATCATTAAGCAGAGAACTACTTAAGTCATAACGGCTTTTTAATTGGCTCAGGACAAATACTACGCCTTAACTTTATGGTCAGTAATTATGACCCTAACAAGATGTTAAGCCTCTTTCGTGGATCTTAAGACGTGCGGTTTAATGTGTTACAATAATCTGTTGTGCAGTTAGTATTAATGGCCTTAAGAATGAAGTACTGTAGTAACGTAATAATAGTTCCTCATATTTTATCTCATTTTTAACCATCTCACCATAAAATATGCGACTTTTTTTACACGATTCCTTCGTTACACGCTATTTAGAACTTGCGTTGTTACGGTTGCATTAATAAGCGTTTCCCTGTTAGTAAGGGAGAAATGTAACGTTTTGTATGATGGACAGCACTGCTTCAATAAAAGACTTGTTAGATTTCCCAGCTTGAGCAAATACACTGTTTTCTTTTGTGGTTACGGTAAGTTGTTACGCCGACGTGTAATGCAATGAATTCACATGAAGTATTTGTAACACGTTTGTGGAAGTACATATCTCACAAACAAAAGGCACACGGACAGTGTTTAAAATTATCTCTTATTTTAGAGTAAGTGTACCTTCTGGAAGTCTGGATATTAAATGCTTACCACGTCAATTATGTTTTCAGAATTTTATCTGATGATCTCCATGTGTTGACTTTCAGGTTCTCTATAGTGTGGTTAGTTTTCGCCTAATAACACAGACAAATAAGAAAGCAATAACTTTTGGTGCCAAAGGGGATGTACGGCAACTGGTGTGCGCATAAGCAGATTTTGCTGCAAAAACTCTTAAAGATTGCTCGCTTCCTGGCGTCGCGTGCTTGGCAGCAATTCCCATGCCGCAGCGGGAGCCAGTTGCCTCTGGGCAAGTAATCACTTTGCTGGCCTCTGTGCGAATTTTTTCCTTCTCTGACGCTTCAGCGTGAAATACGGCGGGCCTTCTGGCGGCAGAGCCTAAATTGTGTTGCAAGAAACTAATTATTCGCTTTGCTGATGTAATTAAAACGTCAGCGGCACAAACGTCTCCAGTAGAGGGGTTTTATTTGTGTGTCCCACAGCTGGTTATTTACGTTCGTGCGACAAGTCCGATAGCGGGGCGTTAATGTTCATGTTGGAATGTCGACAAAATCAAGCCCTGTGACGGGTTCTATTCACGTATGGAATGGAATTTTTGTACTGACGTTACGCACTGTTGTTTGTATTTAGGTTTGGTGGTTGACAATCCGCCACAGGCTGCGATGTTTCTTGTGTCGACAACGCACTGAACCGAGCGAGATCGCGCCGGTGTGAGACTGGACTCATATTCAGGACGACTGCTGTTAAAATCCTCGTCCGACCATTCAGATTTAGGTTTTTGAAGATTTCCCTAAACCGCTTAAGGCAAATGTCGGGATGGTTCCTCTGAAAAGGGCGAATTTCCTCCTGATTTCCCATGAAGTAAAATTCTGGTTTTAACATTTATTCATCATCTCCAGAAGAAAAGTATGTTTTATTATTTGATGTTTCGCGTTTTTGTATCAAATTTTAATTTATTTGAATACTGGCATCATGATGCAATTAGTAATTTAAAAAATGTTGTTGTTGTCTTCGGTCCAAAGACTACTTTAATGCAGGTCTCCACGCTACGCTGTCCTGTGCAAGCCTCTTCATGTCTGAGTAACAACTGCGACCTACATCCTTCTGAATCTGCTTACTGTATTCATTTCTTGCCCCCCCCCCCCCTCTACGGTTTTTACCCCCTAACCTTCTTTCCAGAAGCCGCGCGCGATTAGCGGAGCAGTCTAAGGCGCTGCAGTCATGGACTGTGCGGCCGGTCCCGGCGGAGGTTCGAGTGTTCCCTCGGGCGAGCGCGCGCGCGCGCGTGTGTGTGTGTGTGTGTGTGTGTGTGTGTGTGTGTGTGTGTGTGTGTGTGTGTGTGTTTGTCCTTAGGATAATTTAGGTTAAGTAGTGTGTAAGCTTAGGGATTGATAACCTTAGCAGTTAAGTTCCATAAGATTTCACACACATTCTTCCTTCCAGTACTAAATTGATGATCCTCGATGGTCAGAATGTGTCCTACCAACCGATCAATTCTTCTAGTCAGGTTGTGCCACAAGTTCCTCCTCTCCCCAGTTCTATTCAGCACTTCCTCATTAGTTATGTGATCTACATGTCTAATCTTGAGCATTCTTCTGTAGCACCACATTTCAAAAGCTTCTATTCTCTTATTGTCTAAACTGTTTATCGTCCATGTTTCACATCCACGACTACAGTCTGTACAGATACTTTCAGAAAGGACTTCCTGACACTTAATTCTATACTCTTCTTCAGAAACGCTTTCCTTGCCATAGCCAGTCTACATTTTATATCCTCCCTGCTTCGACCATAATCAATTATTTTGCTGCCCAAATAGAAAAACTCATCTAATGCTTAAAGTGTCTTATTTCCTAATGTAATTCGTGCCGGCCGGGTTGGCCGAGCGGTTCTAGGCGCTTCAGTCCGGAACCGAGCTGCTGCTACGGTCGCAGGTTCGAATCCTGCCTCGGGCATGGATGTGTATGATGTGAAAAAGATAAATAACTTTCATAAATGTTCGATACATCACTGAATGCGGTACATCTTCAAGTTTTATTTACAAATGTTCAACGCGGCTAACTTTTGTAACACGACGAAAGTCCCATCTACAGTAAATTTGCTGCCAAATCCTATGAAGCGAGTCTTGATGCATGGTGGCAACTGCTTGTGTTATCCTTTGTCGCAGCTCGTCGACGTTTCCCGGAAGCGGAGGAACAAACAATCTGTCTTTAATATAATCCTATACACAGGAGTTCATTGGGATTGGATCAGGTGATGGTGGTAGCCTGGATGTTGTTCCACCACGTCCAGTCCAAGTCAGCACATTCCTACGGAGATATGCGACAACTTCACGATAATATACCGGCGCGCCATAATAACTCGGCCGTGATACCTTCCAAGTTGTAACACGACGGATATTCAATTTTAAGCTCGCACGTCTCGTTCATTTTCCCGAACTACGAATGTAAGAGTGCCGAACTTGTTTAGTTGCTGAGTCGGAGACTGCTGGTACACCCTGACCCGGCGTATGATACACAGCCGGTTTCGGTGAAGCGATAATACCAGTTAATAGCAGCTTGTTTCAGAGGTCGTGGATTGCAATGCTTAGCACTGAGTTGCCTCTGAACTGTAGTGGCGGATTTAGACTCATGAAACCATAAACAACATTACACACGCTGTGCATTATTATACGACTCTATGATGACTGTTGGAATAGTTCATCTTGCCACGTAGCGGGAACGCCATGGCGCATCGCTGCTTTGGTAGTAATTATAAATACAAACGAGGATAAAAAAGTTGCATCTAGCTAGAAACAACCGAGCAAACTCTGGAGTACAAGTACAGAACGCTACGGGCGGCTGTGTTGAAAATGTTCAAATTGTTCGTACTTACTTGCGCCGAAAAATCTTCAAAGTCGATTTTTAGTGTCTTTGAGAAGTGCATCTTACTGTCGTGGGAAATTCATCTTATAGCACCGGAGTATAAGCGAGAAGGAAAGCGAAAAGTGCCAGTCCGTAAGCTCCTGTAAGCAGGCGAATCGTTCGCACAGCGCTTTACGTCCTGCACTGGCGCTGCCCAAGCGCGTGCTGTCCGGCCGGCTGCTACCTCAATTTGTGCTAATTGGCGAACAGCGTCCGCGCATTCCCGGATATATTACGACACGGGGCCCCACCCAGCCAGTTCCGCGTCATGCTTGTGTTCGTGGGTTCCTGGCTCAGCTCATGTATTGCTGCAGAGGAGTGCAGAAAAAAATACCCTGCATATCCTCCGATCACTAACATTTGGTCTGCTTTATTCTCAGTAACAAAGGTTGCACTGGATGTGCAGCGCGGTAACGGATATTCGTACCGCTAATTACATGCGCGTATCGTCTTGTAGCCCACATAATTCTTACGGGAGTTGTGGGAACGATAATTTATTCGTTTAAAACACATTACTCATCTTTATTATTAGTGGTTGATAATTCGTGAGTAACGTGTTATATATGTACATAAGACCTAAAATGCTTGTCTAAAAGTTGTACTCTAAACTTATTTTATATTCTGTTCTTGCATTATATTTCCTGCCAGCTTTTTATCCGCGGCTTCGTCATCGTTAGAGTATGTCACTTATCACGTATGTGGCACACACCGCCTCTCCCTCCTGTCTCTGCCCATCTCTCTCTCTCTCTCTCTCTCTCTCTCTCTCTCTCTCTCTCTCTCTCTCTCTCTCATCCTCCTCCTTCACCATCCCATTTTCAGCCCCATCCCAATGGGAGATACGTGGTTCTTACCCCAGAGTGCTTCTTTCTAGGCAAAAAGTGGTATGTGTACTAAGTGTAGTTGTAATTGATCCAGTGTCTCAGGAGGAGATCTGGAACATACGTACGTATGTACATATTGTTGTATCCTTTAACGAAGCCGGTCGGTGTGGCCGAGCGGTTCTAGGCGCTGCAGTCTGGAACCGCGCGACCGTTACGCTCGCAGGTTCGAATCCTGCCTCGGGCATGGACGTGTGTGTTGTCCTTAGATTAGTTAGGTTTAAGTAGTTCTAAGTTCTATGGGACTGATGACCTCAGAAGTTATGTCCCATAGTGCTCAGAGCCATTTGAACCTTTAACGAAGCGTGGGTTCTAAGACAGAAAGCGGAGAATGAGACACGCAACAGCAGATTGGTAAAAGGCGTTTACTTAACTAAGTGATTTGCCGAACACAAAAGCAGTCAGATTCAAACAGAGTATTGAGCTTTCCGAGTTCATGGCGAAGTCCATATTTAGCAGCCACTGTTAGAGAGAGGCTGTGTCCTCGCAAGCGTCGATCGCAGTACACGAGGGGGCTCATGATAGTTTTCGGCGGTCCCCTTATACAACTACAGTTCAACGGCGGCGTTGCCTGCGCCGGCCTAGAGAGGCCTGCTCGTAGGGCGGCCGCGATTGCTATGTGGCTCCCTCTGGAGCCAGCACTGTTAGCATCTGGTATGAAACAATGAATTACGAATCGACGCGCGGGGGTGCTGTCTGTAACGTACGACACCACACATACAAGTATACGTACACCCATTTTTACCTTAAAATTCCACAATATTTCGTTAAGTTGTATGATGAAGTTGCCAGGTGGTAGTACTGTTCCTTGAGGCTCATAAAGTATCCGATAGGTGGCAGCGTGGTGCTACAAAGCGGGAGAAGGCAGCAGCGTCCACAACAAGATGACCACCCCGCTCTCAACATGCTTCACGGTTGAGCAGCGATCTGTGAAGCGTTTTTTGTGTAGTGAAGGTGTCAAATCAATCGAAATTCATCGCAGAGTGTCAGCGTAGTATGACGATTCGTATATGTCATTGTAGCAAGTGTACGTGTAGTTTAAGAAGTTTAAAAGCGATGTAACTTATGTGGAGCAGGCCAGGCGCACCGCGTAATGACGGACGAGAACATTTGCGTTACAGGCGATGAGACTTGGGTTGACTGTTATCAGAAACAAAAAAAAATTCAGCACTCAACCATCTCCTAGAAAAATCATACTCATTATCTTACGGGATGCAGGTGGAGTAACTTTGGAGTTTTTGCGATATGTAGCTGGAGTCGCCTAAGCGATACTGCTCGTTACGCCTTTCGTGCGACTCCCAGTGTGGAAGGAAAGCGCCGCTTTGTTTTTCACCATAAACAAAATTATTTTTAAACTGGAGTTTTACGTTGTCATTCAGTAGAATGGCCACAAGTTAATCTAGTGCGGTATTCTTTTTATCAGTATGTATTAACAGAGGCAATACAGCGCGAAGATTAACCAGTACTCTTGCATGGCAGTAGCACTCTGCACAGACTAGTCGGTACTGTCGCTGCTAAAGTACTGGTTAAAACTCGTCTTTTACTGCCCCTGTTAATACATATTGATAACACTAATATTTCACTAGACTAATTTGTGGTCATTCTGTCTAATGAGAATGTAAAATTCCGATTTGAAAACCATTTTGTTGGTAGTGAGAAGCAAACCGACAGTTTTTTTCGACATTGGATGTTGCATGAAAGACGTGACGAGCCGTACTTTATTGCGCTGACAACTGCTACACATTGCAAACATCTACCAAAGCACCAGAGAAAGTGCACCAGACGGGTCTCACGAGGGACGCTTCGCATACAGATAAATTGTGATATTATTATTACAAATGTTGTTTTCCCAATGTATCACCTATTAGAAGTTTTGTTCGTTCGCTAACTAAGCACACCGATCAAAACACGTGTCACTCCCAAGTGACATCGCGCTAATACCGTGCAACATCGCCTCTAGTCTTAATAACGGCGAATATTCCTCGAGTAAGAGAGTGGCCAGTTTCTCCAGTTATAATAGATCTAGCTCTAGGCACTGTTTCATGATTACACCCATAAAGCTACTATATTGTGGAGATGTTGACTGCTACGCTTCACCCGCTATTCCAAGTACTTCCAGACATGTTCCGTGGGATGAAGTTCGCATTATTTAGCGGACCAGTCAAGGTGTAGTACGCCGTGTGAGTGTACGTCAAACCAGGATTCTATGCGTGCAGAGGTGCGGACATCAGTCACTACGTGGTCGTGGTCGTGGTCATGTCCAAACACAGTAACTCATTTCTGCCATTCTGTCAGGTCTCCACGTTGGTTCATTTTCACTGCCCTGACTTAACGTCATTGGTGAAGGGACACATGACAGCTGGGTACCAGACCTACACCATCTGCAGTACTCCAAAGCGACCAGTACGCTCTTTTATGGAAGAAGGAACCACGGCCGGCCGAAGTGGCCGTGCGGTTAAAGGCGCCGCAGTCTGGAACCGCAAGACCGCTACGGTCGCAGGTTCGAATCCTGCCTCGGGCATGAATGTTTGTGATGTCCTTAGGTTAGTTAGGTTTAACTAGTTCTAAGTTCTAGGGGACTAATGACCTCAGCAGTTGAGTCCCATAGTGCTCAGAGCCATTTGAGTCACCCAAGGAACCACGACGACGACGACCAATGTTTTGTCCAGCTAGCTTGGAGTCATATTCGTGAGTATGGCAGTTTATTTCCTCGTTCGGCCATCCAGATCGAGGTTTTCTGTTATGCTCTTAAATAGCTCATGCCAAGTACTGACAGTTTCTTTCAAAGAACAGGGCCGAAATCCTTCGCTGTTCACCTCCAACCCCAGCTGTGCTCCATGTTAATGACGTCGACGGTAGTCAGATCCTATTATTCCTTCATTTCTCTGCTTAGTCACTTCAGACTAATGCTGCGGTATATTCCTCTCCCACCCCCTTTGTTTCCACGTCTAATACGAGGAAGTACTCTGTTTCTCCTTCCGTGTACGAAAGAGAATTTAAAGTAGTATTTTCAGATCAATGCTTAACAGAAGTGAATGAGCTATTACAGTTTAATCGTCACTCTGTGGCTCTTACTTTAAATCTCCCAAAAACCTGCAACTATAAATTAGTTTCAAGAGGGGTGTAAAGTCCGCTCAACGTCGAAATGCCTCAGACATATCTCTTGCACACTGCAGTTACAAAATATTGTAAGTTTTTAAATTCTTGATGGAGCTTGACAACCGAATAATTCTACTAAAGAAATCATGTCCAGTCGCAGGACGCTAAAAGACAACGGTATGCTGTTGTGTTGGCCGAATGGTCTGTGGAACTGTACTTCAGTGATAGGAATTGCATGACACTTTTATGTAGTAGCATTTTCGGTAGACTACTGTCGTATCATTAGTGCTTATTGAAAGCAATCCTTAAATTGGTGCAGCCCCTTGGACAGAAATCGAAAGCAATGAGGATGTACAACGGTTCCCCACTGACAGAAATGCTAAACGCAAGAAAATCGGGGGAAAGATTCCTCCTCCTTTTCGCGAACGGAAGTCCATACCGTACTCAAAAAAAAAAAAAGAGGAATCTTTCGGTCGACCAGATAAGATTTCGAGAGGTGTAAGCCCTCTGCAGCCCTCAGCAGGGGCTGCATATCTGTAGGAATTTTCACTCCTCGCCCGTTTGAAGTTACTCGATTGATCTCCGTTTGGTGGAAGCCCAGCTATACCGCCACATTGTATTTGAATATAAAACGAATTCGGCTCTCGTAGGCCTTAAATCTCCTTCAGAGGTTTAACCGTCTCATATTTTGCTTTGTATAAATAAAAGTATCACTGAAAATCTGATTTTTCTCGGAATAAGAAAAAAGCGAAGAAAAATGGAGCGTTAGTATAAGTAAACTGACGTTTCTGTATAGTCTGACGCGCAGGTGAAGTGCAATTTGTGACACGTTGCCTCGGTGACCTGTGCACTCGTAAATACGGTGAGACCATACGTTAATGCTGACAATGAAAGAATCGTGAAAACCCCTTGTGGACTGACAGGGTGATAGATTTATGGCTAGGAGTCCTATTCGTGATGCAAGAGCTCATTGTGCAGCGCTGAACTAGTTGTTAACATACTTTACGTAAATAAGTCTACGCAATTGCATTTAAGAAAAGTAAGACGATTTTTTCCCTGTATCCATAACCAACTAACATTTTTATTCTGTTCGGACCTCAATGTGTACAAGATTAGTCTCTAACGTTGCATCCTTTTTTCCTGCTTCTACGATACATTCGTTGTCTAGCAGCCTGCATGAAATAATGTGAGTGTATATATTCCGATATTTTGACGTTAACCGTTTCTAATTGCGGATTGAGAGCATTTCCGTCGTAGAACATTTCTGGGGAACCTCACTGGGGCATGTGTTAGAATTTACATCCATGCAACTGCCACATCTCCACTTGTACATGTATATCTGTATCTATACTTTGCAAACCATCGTGAAATGTGTGGCAGAGTGTACGTGCCTTTGTACCAGCTATTAGGGTTTCTTCACGTTTGGAGCGCGGGACGAGTGAATGCCTCTGTTCGTGCTGTAATTATCCTAATCTTGTCCTCAAGATCCCTATGTGAGCGATAAGTATGGTGTTGTATATTCCTAGGCATAATTGAAAACCGGTTCTTGAAACTTTGTTAGTAGATTTTATGGAGATACTTTACATCTATTTTCAGTAGTTTGTATGTTAGTTTTCTTCAGCATCTCTCTGACACACTCTCTTGCGTCAAACAAACCCGTGACCATTCGTGTTGCCCTTCTGTGTATACGTTCACTATACCCCGTTAGTCCTACATGAGGCCGGCGGGTGTGGCCGAGCGATTCTAGGCGCTTCAATCTGGAGTCGTGTGACCGCTACGGTCGCAGGTTCGAATCCTGCCTTGGGCATGGATGTGTGTGATGTCCTTAGGTTAGTTAGGTTTAAGTAGTTCTAAGTTCTAGGGGACTGATGACCTCAGATGTTAAGTTCCATAGTGCTCAGAGCCATTTGAACCATTTTTTAGTCCTACATGGTACTGGTCCCACACACTTGATCAATGTTCTACATTGAGTCGCACGACTGATTGCAGTTCCCCAGTACTTTACAAATAACTGAAGTCTACCACGGGCTTTCCTACTAGTAATCCTGGTGATCATTCTATTTGATACCCGTACAAACTGTTACAGCCAGGTATTTGTATGATTTGGCCGATTGCTACTGTGACTCACTGATACTATAGTCATAGGATATTACGATTTTTCGTTTTGTGAAGTGTACAGTTTTACGTTTCTGAACATCTGAAGCAAGTCTTTGCAGCACTGTAAAATCTTATCAAGATCTGACTCAATATTTATGCAGCTTCAGTCAGCCAGTACTTCATTAATGAAGTTTAAACATAACTGCATTATCTGTAAAAAGTCGGAGGTTACTATTAATATTAATATTGCAGTTAACCAGGAGTAGCCCGTTTGTTATCCTTCTGTTTGTGGAATCCATGAATCATTACCATTCGCATTTTGATGGTTACTTCCCTTGACACCATCTTGAATTTTTTTAAAACGACCATGCCTTCCGATTGAAGACCGTTATTTCTTCGGAACATCTTACTTGTCCTGGCGCGTTTGTTTTAGTCTGTTATACTTTGCAGGTGTGGCGTAGTGTTTGATTCATAATGTATCCGTTTCTTCTTTCATAATATTCCATACTTTTGTTTACCTGAGACAGATACCTTTGAAATCGTTAGGTTGCTAGTTGCTTTAGTATATTTTCTTAGGTTTATTTCCGTAACGTAATTAGGATTAAAATGCCGATATCGTTCCATATGTAAATTTGTAGTGGGTTACAAATGCTTCTTGCAACAGGCACTTGAGGAGAGCACTTGTTTTGGAACTCGCAGATTTGATGTGTGGTCACTCATCTTTAGGCTTCAGCGGTACATTAAGCATTGCGCATCTCTTTACCATCTTGTAACAGCCCAGTAACAGGTGTCCGTTGTTGCCTAATGCTCAGTATCTGCATTTTATACAAAAGAAGGAAAGCTGTTAATACGAACGAAACAGGAATGACTCAGATGTAAGGCAGTTGGCGGTAGGGCGGAGGTAAGACATACATGTGATAGTGTGGAAAAGCAGGGAGAAGGGAATGTTGTCCCCTTTCGCTCTTGCAAATATCAATAACGTGTTTGCCCTCTCCAGGACATAGAACGCCAGGCAGCGTAGTAACAATCGATCCCGAAAAGTTAATAATAATGACTAAAAAGAATAATGGTAATTATTACTATCAGGCGTTTTTAGGGTTCTGTACCTCAGTCGGCGAAATCGGAACTTTTGCGTGATCAGTTTATTATTCGTCCATCCTCCGTCTGTCCGACTGTTGAAAATCGTTTCTCTCAAGAACGGGTAGACGTAACAGGTTGAGATTTATGTCCTGTAGTGAGGCGTATGGCTCCTTGGCGGAATAAAAAACTGAAGCCTCTGAGTCAATGCAGTCAAAAGATACGGCCATTTGTGTTATATATTTTGACACTCTCAAACTCGCTGATCTAAACCTATAGGACAGTTCCCGTTGACCTATGACCATGATGTTTGGTGATAATCAAGGCTCCACCCTACAAGTAAAGGAAAGAATCCGAAGATTGTTGATTTGTGATTCCATCACACTAAAAATATTTGTTTTGCTATTTGCCATCCGACTTCAAACTTAAAATCAAAACATTCTAGAAAATCTTGGAATTCCCGGGACAGATGTCTTGCGAGTGTCAGTGTCGTTAACAGGCAACAATCGTAAAGATTCTGGATTTCCGAGATGGATGAATTGTCTGTGTATGTAATTAATGTACGTGACACTCAGAGCGAGGGTCCCAATGTCACACGGCTAATTTTTACACGTAGTGTATGTTTTTCATTTGTCATCTTCTGCCTGGCTGATTTGATGCGTTCCGTTCAGAGTAGCACTTGCACCCAACGCCCTCGGTTATTTGTTGGATGTATTCAAATCTCTTGTCTTCCCCTGCAGATTTTATCCTCCACAGCTCCTCAGGTACCAGTGAAGTTATTCATTGATGTCGTAAAACACGTCTTATCTTCCTGTTCCTCCTCTTCGTTAGCGTTTCCCTTATATTTCTCTCCCGTTCGTTTGTGTGGAGAATCACCTCATTTCTTATTTTGTCAGTGCAACTAACTTTCAACATTGTATTGTATTGTATTGTATTGTATGTTAACCGGGGACCTAGAAACGACGGAGAGGCTCCGTCCCCGCCGCAGCTGCAGTGGTCCACAACCCCACGGCGACTACCGCAGTCCACTTCACCTCTCCGCCGCCGCACACCGAACCCAGGGTTATTGTGCAGTTCGGCCCCCGGTGGACCCCCCAGGGAACGTCTTACACCAGACGAGTGTAACCCCTGTGTTTGCGTGGTAGAGCAATGGTGGTATACGCGTACGTGGAGAACTTGTTTTGGCAGCAATCGCCGACATAGTGTAACTGAGGCAGAATAAGGGGAACCAGCCCGCATTCGCCGAGGCAGATGGAAAACCGCCTAAAAGCCATCCACAGACTGGCCGGTTCACCGGACCTCGACACACTTCCTGCGGGCGGATTCGTGCCGGGGACCAGGCGCTGCTTCCAGCCCGGAAAGCCGTGCGTTAGGCCGTACGGCTAACTGGGTGGGCTAACTTTCAACATACTTCTGTAGCAACACACATCAAACGGTTCGATTCTCTTCTTTTCCGGTTTTCCCACAGTCCATGATTCACTTTGATACAATGCTGTGCTCCAAACGCACTTTCCCGGAAATATCTTTCTTAAATTAAGGATTACGATCGATACTAGTAGACTCCTTTTGGCCGGGGATGTTCTGTTTCCCTGTGTTTGTCTGTTATCAGTTCAAATGGTTCAAATGGCTCTGAGCACTATGGGACGCAACTGCTGAGGTCATTAGTCCCCTAGAACTTAGAACTAGTTAAACCTAACTTAACCTAAGGACATCACAAACATCCATGCCCGAGGCAGGATTCGAACCTGCGACCGTAGCGGTCTTGCGGTTCCAGACTGCAGCGCCTTTAACCGCACGGCCACTTCGGCCGGCTTCTGTTATCAGTGGTATGTAATCCAAATAGAAGAAAATGATGATATTGATACTGACCTGTAACATTTAACCACACAGTAACAATTATTGCAGATATCCGCGTTGCTGTGGGCTTTTACCGTCGAAATAATTAGTTCTGCGGATCTGTCCACGGATATCCACATCCCCACAGACTGTAGCTGATAGAAGCTCGGCAGAGGTTGTTTCAAGGTCGGTACGGCTGCGTGTAATGACGTGTATTAATGCGTGCCCAGAGAAGCGCTAGCAAGTGTCAGCGGAGGCGGCTGCGGCGGGCGTCAAAGGCCGCTCTCTGGTGCGGCTGGGTTCCAGCCGGCTGGACGCTTCAGCGCGACCCGCGCGCAGGTGTCTGTTGCGGGGTGTCGCGCTCCCTAATGCGATTACGTGCACGCTGGTGCGTAGACGGCGGCACAGGCGTGGCGCTGGTTACAGAGCACGGCCTCTCGCGCCCGAGACAGACCGCATGGCAGTATGCTCGCTGCTCCCAAGTCCTCCATAACGCTACCTTCGTGGATTGCGGCAGCCACTGTCAAGCAAATGATAGGCGCGGGATGTAATGATAAAGAGTGCCTTCAGCTTGATGCGGCATACCTGAAGAAATTGAGGCCATTATGGAGGTTAGGCGGTATTAGCGCGATTTCTCGAAGGAGGGGGTGGGAGGGGGTTCCGAGAAGCCATCCACACCGCACCATATTGTGTGTTGCTAAGCAGTATAAGAAATAGACAAAAAAAAGCCACCTTCGCACCCGTCCCATCCACACGGGGCAACGCGATGATACCGCGTATCAATCGTCGCTAGCCTTGAAAATGGCCCCAATTCGACTAAGAACAGTGTTCACAAGTTACTTAAGGTATGTCACATCCAGCTGAGCTACCAAATTGCGGTGAGATGGTCGGTCGGTTGGTCGGTCGTTCCGTTAGATCATTTGAACTACTCTTTTGTTGAAATGATCTGTCACAAGTCACAGGATGTGTGTACATGATTAGTTCAAATGGCTCTAAGCACTGTGGAACTTGACTTCTGAGGTCATCAGTCCCCTAGAACTTAGAACTACTTAAACCTAACTAACCTAAGGACATCACACACATCCATGCCCGAGGCAGGATTCGAACCTGCGACCGTAGCGGTCGTGCGGCTCCAGACTGTAGCGCCTAAAACCGCTCGGCCACTCTGGCCGGCACATGATTAGTGTTAACATTAATGTACACAGTATTATTTTAGTCCTACTCATGCGGCTACTCTTAAAAACTAGTTTTTTTCAGTCTACCAGTTTTTAAATATAAATTCGAATTTCACAGTTCTTCTCAAATTGTTAAGGATTATTTATGGTGAGTCCCATTAACGAATACATGAATTGTAATGGTGCAGTTAAAGTGTCCAACTCCTTAAGGATATGCCTACATGACGACATGACGGAATGCTACGTTTCACTCGCTGCTCCAAATAGTCCGAGACATTTTAAATGGAGATTAAGATCAAGTGATTTAGCGCTAAAGGCGAGGGTCAGGAGGTTCCTGCGTGTTTGTCAAACGAGGAACATACGCTTGCAGACCGATGAACCGGGGGTGTTTTCTCTTCTTGGAAGACCGGAGTGTCCACAATGTACTCATTATAAAGATGTAGACGAAAGGGAAAACTTTCTCATACTTCATGTTCGCTATAATTTCAATGAATGGGCCCAACTCATGTCCCAAGAAAAACCCTGAAACATCGTAGAACCTGAACTGCACCCTGCTCACACTGCATATTAGTGCCTCACCGAACCGTCAATGGACTCGCCTCTTAGCATCTTTTGAAAATCGATAAAATGGCGTTTTGTCAGACGGCACTACACGACTCCAGTGAGCGACTGTGTTCACTGTTTGCCCCCAATGAAGACGTTCAGTTTTGCTCAGCGCCTCCTCATGAGTCCATCCAAACACGACAGCTCCTTTCTGTCGTTGTGTCGCGTCTCCTCGTCGACCCAACTCATTGCGCTGATTCTATACAATCGACACAAACTCACCACTTCCGTACCATGACTTTCGTGAGCGGTGCAGGGTCGCATGACCGCCTGGTAGCAGTTGTTGTTAATCTGCATCGCTGCAAACCGTGCAGTACACTAGGGATTGAGTAATATTTTGTCCGGTGACATACGTAAAAGACTGGCCTGTTTTTCCACTTGGTGTACTCACTGCTAGTTACCCTTTAAGGCGGATAACTTCAAGATAATATTCTTCAACCGGAGAATGAACCCAGTAGTGTTTGATTATAAGATCAGCCGTGAACCTACCAAGCCTTAATATCGTCTCAACATGTTATGTTAATACTACGCAACGATGGGCAGTTGAACAGCAAACGAAACCAGTTCCGGAGAAGGCAAATGCTATTTATTTGTGGCTGGGCTGGGAAGGAGATTGTGAGAAATTCCAATGCATATGTTAGGGAAACAGCGTGAAACAAAGTGGTGCTGGTTTTTCTAGAATACTGTTCCCAGTTCTTACGCAGTAGGCCTGACAGCAGACCTCGAAAGAATTCAGAGACGTGTTGCGAAGGCATATCACTTACTGATGACAAGGACTCATAAAGAAACGTGCAGATACATTACTTTAGCGAATAGGATAGGAGAGAGACAGTAGCTAATAGCGGCGCTAAGTACTCTCCTCCCATAAAAAGTACCCGGACACCCCCAAAAACATACTTTTTCATGTTAGATGCATTGTGCTACCACCTACTGCCAGGTACTCCACATCAGCGAACTCAGTAGTCTTTAGACATCGTGAGAGAGCAGGGTGGGGCGCTACGCGGAACTCACGGACTTCGAACGTGGTCAGGCGATTGGGTGTCACTTGGGTCATACGTCTGTACGCGAGATTTCCACACTCCTAAACATCCCTAGATCCACTCTTTCTGATGTGACAGTGAAGTAGGAACGTGAAGGAACACCTACAGCACAAAAGCGTGCCGACCGACTTCGTCTGTTGACTGACAGAGACCGCCGACAGTCTAAGATGGTCGTAATGCTTAATAGGCAGACATCTATCCAGACCATCACACAGGAATTCCAAACTGCATCAGGATCCACTGCAAGTACTATGACAGATAGTCGGGAAGTGAGAAAACTTGGATTTCATGGTAGAGAGGCTGCTCATAAGCCACACATCACGGCGGTAAATGCCATGCAACGCCTCGCTTGGTGTAAGGACGTAAACATTGGACGATTGAACAGTGGAAAAACGTTGTGTGAAGTGACGAATCACGGTACACAACGTGGCGATCCGATGGCTGGGTGTAATATGGCGAATGCCCGGTGAACGTCATCTGCCAGCGTGTGTAGTGCCAACAGTAAAAAATGGTTCAAATGGCTCTAAGCACTATGGGACGTAACATCTGAGGTCATCATTCCTCTAGACTTCGGGCTACTTAAGCCTTCCAGAGGCTGGATTCGAACCTGCGACCGTAGCAGCCGCGTGGTTCTGTACTGAAGCGCCTAGAACCGCTCGACCACAGCGGCCGGCGCCAACAGTAAAATTCGGAGACGTTGGTGCTATAGTGTGCTCGTGTTTTTCATAGAGGGGGCTTACACCCTTGTTGTTTTGCGTGGCGATATCACAGCATAGGGCTACATTAATGTATTAGACATCTTGCTTCCCACTGTTGAAGAGCAATTCGGGGATGGCGATTGCATCTTTCAACACGATCGAGCATCTGTTCATAGTGCACGGCCTGTGGCGGAGTGGTTACACGACAATAATATGCCTGTAATCGACTGGCCTGCACAGAGTCTTGACCTGAATCCTATAGAACGCCTTTGTGATGTTTTGGAACGCCAACTTGGTGCCAGGCCTCACAGACCGACATCTATACCTCTCCTCAGTGCAGCACACCGTGAAGAATGGGCCGCCATTCCCCAAGAAACCTTCCAGCACCTGACTGAACGAATGTCAGTGAGAGTGGAAGCTGTCATCTAGGCTAGGGGTGGGCCAACATCATATTGAATTCCAGCATTACCGATGGAGGGCGGCACGACCTTGTAAGTTATTGTCAACCAGGTGTCCGGATACTTCTGATCACATAGTGTACGTAGATAAAGAGGTACCAGCGACATACCATTCATAGTTTTTATTTCATGCGTTTCTCGTATATTCTGCTGAACCAACAGCCAATACATATGAGTGTAGCATTATTTTTTTATATTTAACGCAGCCCAGCCCCTTGTTCAGTAAGATGGGCCGTATCCTTTTACACCTAATTTTCCTTCAGAGAGAGTGTACAATACAGTTTAAACACGTTTTTGCTTTCCAAACAATTTTGGCCTCCCCTTCTCAACTCAGCCACCGGACAAAGCGGTATAGTGAATAAAGCACTGGTCTCGCATTTTGTGAAAAAAGGGATCAAAATCACGCCCGCCTATCCACATTGCTTTAGGTATTTCGTAACTTTTCGAAATACTGGTATGTTTCCTATGAAGAGGACGATATCTTTCCTCTGAAACAGAAGTAAAAGTAGACGTAAACACCAAGTGTTGAAAGTCGGCATCGATAAAATGATTGCAGTTTATTGATATTAAAGTTAACAACGTTTAGGTCGAGGCAAAAAGTGCTGACTAGGCAATACAGCTACCGCTAACGGTCATGTTCTTTCTGGCTTTGAATAACTCTGTCCTTCCTCTTCGTCTAATTACTTTAGCGTGAGCGTTCTACGTGTAGCAGTTTGATATACGGTGGTTCTTGCGGTATTTTAACTCGTGGACAAATGCCTGTGACCTCGCACCTTCACTTCTAAGAATCGTTGCGAAGAGAACCGTGCTTCTGTATGCGTTTCCCCATTGCATGACGTGGGCGCTGTTTCCTCATTAAACACATGTGTACCTCGTTAAAGCTCTTCGTGCGGCCACATCGTAAATCTGACAGACCCGCTTCGGTTACTAATTCCAGCATCTTCTAGCTGCAAAGATTTTGTAGCTGAGAATGTAGTTGCAGTCACCGATGCAAAGAGAGTAAAATTTTTCGCGGTACACATAGAGAGTAAGCTAGTTAGCTTGTTAGATTTTTTTCAGTCACAGTAAATACAAATCACAAGGTGTAACAGTAATCCCATGAGGCCCTATGGTACCGTTTCCAGTAATTTCACATTCTTAGTTTGGACGACTAGTAATTTGGGTTCCATTTTCACTTCGGTGTCTTCCATTTGAAGCTCAAAAATAAAACATACTAAAAAATGTTCTCACGTTCTCCGGATAGTTGAAGACCTGTGTAAGTACTAATCCTGGGACGTGGTGGGTGGTGGTGGTGGTGGTGGTGGTGGTGGTGGTGGTGGTGGCGATAGTTCTGAAATTAATACATTTTTAAAATAGCATGTAAAATCATTCTGCGCTCGTGTTGTCCATTTTGAATTTTAAAAAAGGATATCGCCGTTTTTGTTAATGATTTCCATTCCAACAGTTGCATCTATGTATTGATCAAGTTTTATTTCCTATGGTAGACCAGTTAATTGCTATACTTCGCGTT
Organism: Schistocerca serialis cubense; assembly: GCF_023864345.2. Classification (NCBI taxonomy): domain Eukaryota; kingdom Metazoa; phylum Arthropoda; class Insecta; order Orthoptera; family Acrididae; genus Schistocerca; species Schistocerca serialis. Next base: position 821,270,483 of record NC_064639.1, on the reverse strand, counting down.
GTCTTCTTCTGTTCACTGCAAACAGCAGTGTATATCTTCATCTCTTTTGATTAGATTGGCGAAATATAGACTGTTTCTGTAGTGCAATACACGAGCGCCGGCCGCTGTGACCGAGCGGTTCTAGGCGCTTCAGTGTAGAGCCGCGCGATCGCTACGGTCGCAGGTTCGAATCCTGCCACGGGCATGGATGTGTGTGATGTCCTTAGGTTAGTTAGGTTTAAGTACTTCTAAGTTCTAGGGGACTGATGACCTCAGATGTTAAGTCCCATAGTGCTCAGAGCCATTTGAAACATTTGCACTACACGAGCATTTACGCTGAAACTGTCTAGGCGCCTTTTCCCCTCCTCCCTTCTTTCATGTAGTAAACTTTCAATTGTTGATTCTTTATTTCTGGGACCGATGACCATAGCAGTCTGGTCCCTTTAATCCCACAAACCAACCAACCTTTATTTCTCCCCCGCATGTCCATACAAATGTTTCCAAAAAGTTTCATTGTCCTACGATCACTCGGTTTTCATGGGGCCCTCTAAAGTAGCGGGACTTTACTTATAACCAAAAATGTTCAAATGTGTGTGAAATCTTATGGGACTTAACTGCTAAGGTCATCAGTCCCTAAGCTTGCACACTACTTAACCTAGATTATCCTAAGGACAAACACACACACCCATACCCGAGGGAGGACTCGAACCTCCGCCGGGACCAGCCGCACAGTCCATGACTGCAGCGCCCCAGACCGCTCGGCTAATCCCGCGCGGCTAGTTATAACCACCCTGTATTTCATGCACCTGAAGGTAGGCAACCCAACTTATATCATCCACCCGGGCTAGTTTTATGTTGCTCACCGTTCGCAATAAAAGTTTTGACACTATTTATATATGATAGGAGGAAACAATTAAAAAATATTTATTCAGTGAATACACATCCTTCACATTTAATATCGTATCAAAAGTTATCCATTTCGTTCAAGACTTCGTCGATGATAGTCAACACGAAAGGCGTTCGTAAGTTTGACAAAGATTGTAGTCCATTCACAGCTTGTGCATTTATTGGTAAATCAGCGTTGTTTTACTAAGCGTCGGTGGAAGAACACATCTAGTGTTTGTCAAAGAAGACGACGACGACAGAATAACACGTTACGAGAGTTACTGGAGCCGTTTGTGGTATTCATCCCACATGCCTCGTTCATAGTATCCGTATTCTTCTTGTACGGTAGTGATTTCCCAAAGCACATCCATTTTAATGGCACAGCTAAGTAAAGCTCTAGCAACACAGCGGAATTGTCGAGAGTTGAGTATACGAAACACAGCTGAAGCACAGGGAGGTGCTCCTTGTTCTGGGAAATTTATTCCACCGGCAGCGGTAATTTATTCCCTTCCCCCTGCGACAGTCCATTTATCCGATCTTGCAGAGCTCGCCGCGCTGGCACGGTAATGAATTCGTTTAATTGCTCCCCTTTGCACACGACGAAAATAGCCCCGGTCGACGTGTCGTTGCAGAGGCAGCCACCGGCTAATGCCGCATTTCCTAGTCCCGAAACTGCTTCCCGCAGCATGCCTGTGGGGCTTTGAGGGGGAGGAGTCGCAAAGACCAGCACCTCTCGCTTTATTTTTCCGTCGTCTTTGCGAACGCACGGAAAAGGAATGCAGATCAACATGACTTTGAGGTGCTGCTTTTCTTGTTGCTATTGCCCATAGTCAAGTGTTTTGCCTGTTCCACGTTACTGATCAGTGAACCACGAACATCTTTGAAGAGCTTCGCTGTAAGAAATAAGCATTCCGTTGGTATCTAGATTGACAGAGAAAAATTACTCGGTTGGATAAGAATAGTCTAGGAAACGGGCCGCTGTTTTTTTTAAAATTTTTTTTAAAGGAATTAGCCGAGCCTTCTTCCGAAGTGACATGGAAATCGCTGGAAACATAAATCGGGATTTCCATACTTGAATTTGAACTCTGTAGAAGAGCCCAGGGTCTCACTCACTTCGTATCCATACGTGCTAGAGATAACACAGTGCGTGTCTTTTGATTTTCAAACCTTTGAATTAACTTCTACATTTGTACCCCGGATGCCACCTTACGGTGTGTAGCGGAGAGTAATTTGAAAGGGAACGTAATCTCTCTGATTTTAACTAAACCACACCGTGATGCACAAGGTCTATGATCATTTTTTCTGAAAGCTTCTTGGAAATCTTTGTATTAATGTTACGAACCTTAATATCCTCAATCGTAACCCTTTTCGCTAAGCTGTCGAACAAATGAACGGGTCTGAACTAGATCGTGTTCAGGAATCTAGTAAAATCTAAAAGAGAAGAATTTCTTGGCAGGCATTAACTTCTCATACTCTTTGTCTAAATGGAGTAAAATATGTTGATCTAGATCTTTTTTATTTTTTTTCCGGTTACGTCTCAGAGGGACCATTTGGTTTCTGACATTGATGACTTTCCTAAATCAGTTTATGTTATAAAACTCATGTCTTCGTCATACGATGTTTTATTGACATTGAAAGCCGATTTGTCGGCTGCTGTGGCCGAGCGGTTCTAGGCGCGTCAGTCCGGAACCGCGCAGCTACTACGGTCGCAGGTTGCTTAGGGAACAACTCCGGAATTCGCCTGAAGTAACGTAGTAACATCATGGTGCACCCCAGATCGACGCACCCAGCATCTCCGGAGAACGACACTGATTTTTTGACTAATGTACATTCTTTTGGTGTCTTCTGCTCCGTTGTTGGCAACACTGAATCGAAAATAATAGTACATCTTTCAGTCCCCACCGAAGTTAGCGCCTCCTCTCTCCGCCCCCCCCCCCCCAAAACACACACACACACACACACACACACACACACACACACACACACACACACACACACCACGGCTCAAGCGAACACTTTTCACATCTCGTTAGTCGCTCTTTGTCAGGTCTGTCCACACTCGGGCCAAAACGAATTCATAGCTTTACACTTTTTTAGGCTTCGCAAATAGCGAAGCGTTTGGTCGTGCATTTCGGTAATTAATTCTTGTCGCGTCCATTTTCATAGTCTCGCAAGAGCTTGTGTATAATCTCGAATTCCATCGCAATCTTGAATCTACCCACTGTTATCAAAGTCGGAAACCAAGCGTGTGGAAAAGGGAATACGGGTGGGATGCCGGCGTTGGCGGCAGAAGCCAATCCCGCGCCGTCGCCGTGTAATTCGGGGATTTGCATCCATTTGCCTGGTAACTGGAAAAGTTTGCTACGGCAGTCGACGAGCCAACTCCGCCCGCTGCATTCAGGCTGCTCCCACCAGCTTAACGCTAGTCACCCGCTGAAGTGCGTACCTGCTGTAAGACGTACCGAGCGGCTAAATACAAACTTCCGGTGAACAAAGGAATACACGCATTGACAACTCTTCTGTAATGTTGTATTGGAGACCAAAACCTTAAGCCCCCGCCCCTCGAGGTCCTGTATATACGTTTTCATATTTTCCCATGCCGTATCATTTCTTAAAAGGCGGCTGATGCAACCAGTAGAATCAGTGCGTCAAACCCGAAAGTTTCAGGCCTATACCGTTAATCCACCCTAACTCCGGTTCTCTTAAAGACTCGAACCCCCATGTATAACACAGATGCGAGATGTGCGGGAAAAGTGATGAGACTGGCTTTTTCAGACAACAATAGTCTCTTTCGAAGTAATTCCCTTCGGCAACTATACACCGGCTGAGTCATTGTTCAGTCTCGGTAGCAGCGCTGAAAGGCTTCAACTGGTAGGGCTTTTAACATGTCGGTCACATTCTTTTTCATGTCCTCTAGAGCCCCAAAATGACTTTCGTTTACGACATTTTTCAATTTCGGGAAAAGAAAAAGGTGACGACGATTCAGATAAGATGAGTAAGGGGGCAGTGGAACAACAGGTACGCCTGTTTAGGTCAAAAACTGGGTGATGGAAGTGGCCGTGTACATGGGGCGTTATCGTACGCAACATTCTCTTGTCTGCAATCCCCGGTCTCACTCTTTCTTTTTTTTTTTTTTGAAGCCTCTGAAGATCAGCTTTGCAAGACCTTGGTTGGTGGCTTGACCTGGAGGTGCACACTCACAAGAGCATGCACAGTTTCGAAATTTTCGTCGCTTTTTTAAGTTGAAGATCTTCCTGAGTGAGGTTCGTCTTCAACGTGTTTTCGGCCTTCGAAAAAATGACTTATACCAGCGGAAAACATGTGCGCTTGATAAGGAATGTTCCCCATAGGCTGTTTCAGCTTTTCGAAGATCACACTGGCGGGTTTCCCAAGTTTAACACAAAGCGTGACGAAACGTTGCTCTAAATTCTGTTGTTCCATTTTCGTAACACACAGCAAAAACACAACTTCACTGACGGCGCTCTCAAAAATCCCGCAATAGCTGTACGGAGCTGCAACTCGGACTGAGCATCTGGAAGGAGTGAAAACACCGGTCTACACAAGTAGAACAACACAGCGTTACCAAAACGCTCGCAGTCTTGTCAGTCACATTACTTTTCTCACATTCGCTCTACGTGTGCAAAATGTGTTGCGAGTAGCATTAGCAGTAAAGAATAAATGACTTAAAACGTCACGCCTGCATGAATTGCGAAAATTTAGTAACCAATAAACTTTTTATCTTTCATTATTTTACTGTGGAGGCGTCAGCGAGAAAAAGTTTCCAAAATGTTTGAGGCTATTTGCTAAATTTGTTGATAGCCACAAAGTGCTCTCAGTTTCAGATTACTCTAGGTAATTTGTACGCCGTGAGCAAGGCTGCCTCAAGACATACTTTTTTTTTTACCTTAAATATGTGACGTATTGCGTTAAACCTTTAACGTAAGATTATGCCTCATAATGACTAGATTACACTTAGGGGACAAAAATCATGGGGTAGCGATGTGCACATAAACAGATAGCCGTAGTATCGGGTACACAAGGTATAAAAGGCCAGTGAATTGGCGGAGGTGTCATTTTTACTCAGGTGATTCATGTGAAAAGGTTTCCGACGTGATTATGGCCGCACGACGGGAATTAACGGACACTGAACGCGGAATGGTAGTTGGAGCCAGAAAATTGAACACCTTATTTCGGAAATAGAGAATTCAGTATTCCGAGATCCACAGTATCAAGAGTGTGCAGAGAATACATGGCATTACGTCTCACCACGAACAACGCAGTGGCCGACTGCCTTTACGTAACGAACGAGAGCAACGGCGTTTGCGTAGAGTTGTCAGTGCTAACAGACTAGCAACACCGCGTGAAGTAACTGCAGAAATCAATGTGGGACGTACGACGAATGTATCCGTTGGGACAGTGCGGCGAAGTCTGGCGTTACTGGACTACGGCAGCAACTGACCGATGCGAGCGCCTTTGCTAACAGCGCGACGTCGCCTGTAGCGCCTACCATGGTCTCGTGACCGTATCGGTTGGACCCTGGGCGACTGGAAAACCGTGGCGTGCTCAGGTGCGCCCCGATTTCAGCTTGTAAGAACTGGTGGGAAGGTTGGAGTGTGGCGCAGCTATCACGAGGCCATGCACCCAAGTTGTCAACAACGCACTGTAGAAGCTAGTGGGGGCTCCATAATGGTGTGGGATGTGTTTACATAGATTACTTGGTCCTCTGGTCCAACTGAACCGATCGTTCAGCAACTTGGAGACACTTCGAGCCATTCATGCACTTCATTTTCCCAAACAAGTATGTAATTTTTACGGTTGACAATGCGCCATGCGACCGTGCGAGGTGGCGCAGTGGTTAGCGCACTGGACTCGCTTTCGGGAGGACGACGGTTCAATACCGCGTCCAGCCATTCTGATTTAGGTTTTTCGTAATTTCCCTAAATCGCTCCAGGCAAATGCCGGGATGGTTCCTTTGAAAGGGCACGGCCGACTTCCTTCCCTAATCCGATGAGACCGATGACCTAGCAGTTTGGTCTCTTCCCCTTGAACAACCCAACCCAACCCAGTGCGCCATGTCATCGGGCCACAGTTGTTCTCGATTGGTTTGAAGGACATTGTGGACAGTTCGAGCGAATGATTTGGCCATGCAGATCGTCCGACATAAATGCCATCGAACAATAACATCCTGCACCGGCAACACTTCCGCAGTTACGGATGGCTATAGAGACAGCATGACTCAATATTTCTGCAGTGGTCTCTTCCAACGAGTTATCGAGTCCATACCACGCCATGTTGCTGCACTAAGGCGGGCAAAAGGAGGTCCGACACGATATTAGGAGGGATCCCATGACTTTTTTCACCTCAGTGTATGTTTCTTTCGCTATAAATGCTAGCAATTCTGCCGGTAATCCTACCATTTACTTCGTTATTTATGTATTGTACCAAAACTACCGAACCGTAGTTTCGGTTGAACGCAGCTGTCGACTGGCACCGCCGTGATTTATCAGAGCGCCGGGGCGTCACATGACCCATTGTACCAATTCTGTGACATTTATAGGGCTCCATAGAGACCACTGTGCTCTTTAAAGGGGGGGGGGGGAGGCGGATTGACCAGTATTCTATTCTGCCCGGGGAGCTTGCGTATCAGAAGAGACTGGACTTTTTCCTCCTAAGCGACTGTCACAGCTTCTTCCAAAACTTGTCGCAGGAAGAAGACGGCTGCGGTGACAGGAAAAACTGGAATAAATGGTTGACGTTGAGCGGCGTGGCGCGGCGCGGCGCCGCGGCCGTGTAGCAGACAGCGGCTAATTAACTGCCGACTGTGGGCCTGCGGTGTGGGGGAGGAGGAGGCGCGGACACTCGGCTGCCAGCGACAGGCGGCGCGCAATTAGCCCGCAGCCGCGCACCAGCGATGGCAACTCGAACGCGCCGCAGTGCCGCGTCACGTCACACGCCGTGTGTGACCACCACCACCGCACCCTCTGATATGGCAGCTAGCAGATTTCAGTCGGAAACGAGGTGTCAGCGTTCCGCTTGGTTTCAAGAGCCCTGTGTTCGCCCGACCTGGTCCTAATCTGTACATCTAGTCGCACCTGACGTGGCCATCCATCCGTAGATCGACATCCACGTTACCATTGTCGACGAACCGTGGTCCGGACCATTGTTAACCCTTTCGTAGTAAAAACTCATTTTACACATTTTGGAGAAATAAACGGTCAAAACCGATCTTAAACTTTTACTTAGTAGCTCTTTCTTTCTTTCCTTTTTTATTTTTTATGTGCTCATTTCGATAATCAATTAGTTGAGACATAGAAACTAACTATATCGAACTTTTCTTGGAACCTATAATTTTCAAATGTCTGTTATTATCTGTTGAGGGACTTTCGACCCAGATTACGAAAAGGATCACAATAACTCAGTACCAGAACGCATTTATGCTCAGACAGTTGAAAACGTTACGTTTATCTCTATAAAAATTTTCAACATAAAACTTGAAGATGGCTTTGACGTCTTTTTGGGAGATTGCTGGGACATACGAGGTGTGTGAGAAAAATAATGAGACTGACAACTCTGCAAGCAATCTGGCAGTGTTGCGTTGTTCTGCTTGTGTACACTGGTGTGTTCATCCCTTCCAGATGCTTTGTCCGAGATCAGACTCCATACAGCCATCACGTGTTTTTGTCAGCGCCGTCAGTGAAGTTGTGTTTCTGGCGTGTGTTACGAAAATGGAATAGCGGAATTTAGAGCAACGTTATGCCATCACGTCTTGTGTTAAACTTGGAGAATCCGCGAGTGTGACCTTTAAAAAGCTGAAACAACCCTATAGGGAACATTCCTTATCGAGAGCACAAGCTTTTTGGTGGTATGAATCATTTTTGGAAGACTGAGAACACGTTGAACTTCAAAAACCGACGAAAACGTCAACGTGTTCTTGCTCTTGTGGGATCAGACCGACGTTCAGTAATAAGGATGACAGATGACCTGATGAACACTTTTGCGAGACATCAAATTTTGACGGAAGATTTACCCATGTGAAATGTTTGTCCCAAAATTGTGCCGAAAACCTCACAACTGAGCAGAATGACAGTGGAAGATAAATGTGCGTTGATTTTTATTGATTGCCAATGACCACGAATGGGTCAGTGTTGATGTGATCACAGGAGATGAATCCTGGATTTTTGAGTATAATACTGACGCAATGCGGCAAAATGAGGATGGCACACTGAGAAGTCTCCCGGACCGAAAAATCTCGAATCAGCAAATGAAAGGTCAAAACAACACTGATTCGCGTTTTGACAATAGGAATTTGTTCCTCCTGTACGAACTGTGAACAAAGTGTTTTACGAAGATATCTTTAAAAGGCTCAGGAGAAGGGCGAATCGAGTGACACCGGACATTGTGGACAAATGGTTGCTGCATCATGGCAACGCCCCACGTCACACAGCCACCTCTATCACGGAATTTTTTTCGTCAAAAGGCATTCCTATTGTTCCACAGCCCGTATTCACCTGATCTGAGTTCTTGTGACCATTTTCATTTCCCGAAATTGAAAAAATGTCTTAAAATGACGTCTTTATGGGACTCTGGAGAACATTCAAAAGAATGTGACCCACATCTTACAGGCCCCCCTACCACTTGAAGCCTTTGAGCGCTGCTACCAAGACCGGGAACAATGACTCCGCCGTTGTACAACTGACAAAGGGAACTACCTTGAAGGGGACAATATTGTTGTTTGGATGGATAAAAAAACAGTGAATGAGAAAAAATCAGTCGCATAACTTTTCTCACAGATCTTATATAGGCGCAACTAAATACGATTGATCTACTAACCAACCTAATTACTAGTGTTCCAGAAAAAATGCCTGTAATACAGAAGGGAACACATTTACTCTGTTCAGGTCTCCTTCGAACGGCAACGATGGTGATTCGATGTGATTTCCGTAAAACATATACACTATGCTATCTATAAACACAAACTAACTCAAATGGACATTGGATGTATCATCTCTACGTACAACCCATGCTCTCTAGTACTTTTCTCCTGGTTCCGAAAGCTGCTTCTACTGGCAGCACCAGAGAGACATGATTCTTCGACCTCCAACCTCAAAACTGCGTATTACTTCAGACGAACACATGTATCACTTTAACCACGGAGCAGTGAAATAAAATAAATCAGTAGCAAACGATTTAAAACAAGTTGTCGCTTCATGTTTCTTTCTACTTAAAAAACAATATTTAAGGTTAAGGCTCTACCCAAAATTTGTAATATGTAATAGTTGCAAAATACTAGTACGAAGTATTTATAAAAGATCGTAAATACTGGTGGAACTTGACCTCGGGAAGGATCGTTTTTTATTTCCAAACAAATGTAGAAACACGCGACGCAGTAGCAACCCTACCACTTACCCTAGAAGACAGGAAAATATAATTGCACAAGGCTTTTGACAATGTTGAAATTTTCTAGGTATCGCGCATAAAACAATGGGAGCGAAAGATTATTCACAACTTCTGCAGAAACCAGATTGCAGATACAAGAGTCGAAACACATGCAAGGGAGGCTGTAAATGAGAAAGGAGTGAGACTAGTCTGTAGCCTATCCCCGATGTTACTCAATCTGTATATTGAGGAAGTAGTGAAGGAAATGTTGTAGGAATTTGAAAAGGAAATTAAAGCCATGCAGAAGACATAAGAACTGTAAGGTTTGCCGATGCTGTCAGAGACTATAGAAGAGTTCGAAGTTCAGTTGATTCAAACGTATAGTGTCTTGAGAAGAAGTTGCGAGCTAAATATAACTGGAATGTAGTCGAATTACATCAGACGATGCTCAGGCAATTAACTTGGAAGTGAAGTACTAAGAGAAGCAGATAAGTTTTTCTATTGGGGCAGTAGTTATTCAGAGATTGAGAGGTTCGCGCAGGATGTACTAGCAAGTAAAGCTGCATCAAGCGAGTTTTCACTGTGAAGATTGGACCCGCCAAATCAAGATTTCGTGTATGGTTAGGCTTTTAGTCATGCAGAGAAGTTTCATGTGTGTGCTCTACATGCCGTTTCGTACAAACACGTGGGTTCAGACACCGCGATTCAAATTACAGAACGTAAGATAGCGTGTGTGAGACTGGTGGATTCGAGGGTAGTGTGGTTGGTTGCTCGCAGAATTCGATACGGCACTGCCTGCGGCAGGAGAACATCGATGCCCCGCGCCCATGTTGTCGCCGGAAGTGCTCCCATATTTGCAATAACAAAAGCGGCCTTTCAACCCCGGAGCACAGTTTTTGTTTTCTTTATCGCATGTTACGCGAACGCTTTGTCGAGGAAATCGTATCGGAAATCCGTGTTGTGAGCTTGCAAAACCGATCGGAAGTAATACGGCGTTATTGGTTTCTCCATTTCAGAGGCATATGAATTTTCCGCGGAGATATGTTTGTTTACAAACGATGGGACGCTCTTCGCGAGATTTCGGCGGGGGCGATGCCCTTTGCGTTCACGTGTGCCTGCTGCGAATGGTGTGAGGGGGTACTGTATTACAGCAGAGGGTGTTGGCGGACTGCTGCTTTCGTTTCGCAGTACGTTGCAGAGTTAAATATTTTCGGCAGTGTCTTTCTACGCGATCGTCGAAGCGAATAGTTCACTAGAAACAGGAATATAGGGCTTTGGTAACTATTGGCGATAAGCATACATATTTTCACAGTAATATAAGATACTTCACGTGACTACCTAAGTTCTTAGAATGTGATTCATATTTCAGAAAAAAAAGCCAAGATGAAGACGAACAGTGTTCTGGTGTCAGTCTTTGCACGATTAGTTGACCGGAGTCATCCTCCGGAAATCCTATTACGCCATTGCTAATGAGAAATCGTTCTGGCTTCCGATACATGTTAAGGATAATTTCTAAAAGACCAGTTAAGAAGACTTGAACCATACGAAAAAACTGAAAAAAATAAATAAAAATAAAAATATCGGCCTGGAAAGGAATGGATAATTTGAAGCAATTTTTTGTAGTGGCCAGAACTATGGGTTATATTGCACTAGAACCAATTTCTGTAACGTACAGTTTAGGGTATAAGGAACTTATAGATCTGGGGGAAGAAGTAATGGGATCATTTAATTTAATTAACTTGTATGCACTCTGCAGTCAGGTTTGCAGCTTCGACATTGTTGTCAATGGTTTTCACCGGAGGATGGAACGAATGCTACTTCATGCAGTGTCGTCATAGTGAACGTTACCTAGCGAGTGAGTGTAATTTGTGTATAGATCGCGTGCAAGGCTGAAGCTTCTCCTCATTTTACCTTGTTTATTACTTGTTATTAATAGTTTAGCTCATCCCTAAGCAACAGAATTCTTCGCTTCTCCAACCTTCTTTGCCTTGCTGTTTCCGCGTCGAGTGTGACCCCGAGTGTAGTTTATTTTAAATGACATTAATTCGAGCCCCCCACCAACAACGATGATTTCCAAATCCACGACTCCCGTGGATATACATACTTTGTAGTCGTTTACTGTACAGGGCTGCAAGTCTACAGTTTCGTGTGTTGATTTTCTTTTTTTAGATCTCATAAATAACGAACAAAAACTTCGAATAAAGTTTTTTTATTATTGTTCTGGACATAAACAATAACACGAGATCGATCAAATGAAGCACCTCGCTGCCTCAGCGTTGCCACCTTCATCGTAGACAGAAACAATACGAGGCGATGTTCGTAACATACGCACGTTTGTAGCCCTGTCCTCAAAGCGTCTGCTAAATAATACTCGTCGAGTATCGCGTGAAGCCTGTCAGCATAACTGCCCATATACCAGCGGTTCCCTTCAGCCAAGGCTGTCGGTTACCGTCAAGCGGATAGTTAGGTCATTCCCATGCCGCCAGACAAGCACGCAGTCACAATTACGACGTGTCTGAAGACTAAAGTATCGTGTGAGTTTGTGTTGGCGGCTAGTTTTACAGACAGTTTAGCGCATCCAAATGAGATTGGGAGCTCCTCACAAATTTGTCTGTTTTGATTGCATTATAATTACATTTGGACCTATAATATATTGACTGAACCGGGTTGCTAGGTGATTGGAGGGCGCAATACGGACGAACACAAAACTTGCTAGAAAAATGCCACAATACAAACCAGAAAGTATGTTATTGTGATGCATCTGAAACGATTCCAGTTGATCAGAAGAATACAAAACTGAAACTGGATTTTGTCTAGGTAAAGGATTATGAAAGATATTGGTATATTTTTCTTTCGATATTTTAATCGATTAATAGTATGAAAATGTCGCCTTTTAAGTACAGTTAACTATGGGAATCGATATATTTTGACCTTACGCTTCGATTGAAGTACATCATCAGCAGCAAGAAGATGAACTGTATTCTTATGTCAGGCTGTGAAAAAGGATTAGTTGACGGAAGCCATCTCACACAACCCTATTATGCCGATGCCAGTGAGAAGTTGTTCTGACTTGGAGTAGATGCAAGTGAAGCTAAGGATAATTTCTAGAAGACCAAATATGAAAATTTGACAAACACGAAGAAATCTGATCAATTAGATAATAAAGTAGTAATTAAATAGTAAAATAGAAACATCGATACGGAAAGGGACGCGTACTTTGAAGCAGTTAATGTGGTGACCGGAAGTGTGTGTTACGTTACATCAGTACCAACTTTTATTACGAACTGTTTAGAGTATATCGAACAAAACAGACGTCATCGACAGCAATCGATTTGGAATAGACTTATTAGTCGGAATCGATCTCGGATTTACGGAAAGGACAATGAGTTCAGTAGAATTATATCGCAACCACTGTGCCACTTCTCTCGTCCTCCCGTCATTCTTTCATTGTTTTCTCGGCATCTTGCTTCCCGAAAACCTTAGCTCCTCGCGATTTGGTAGAGCACGTTTGCCCCATCGGCTTCTGTCAGTTTCTCCACAGTGTTCCTGGTGACCCGGTACCACTGGGTCGCTCAGGACTGGACCAAGTTGCGCCTTTCCGCCGCCGCAGTGGGGAAAACTTCTCGCGTGTCGCGGTGTTGCAGCCGGCGCTGCGGCGGCGGCCTCCCGGTGCAGCTGTAAACGACACGGGCCGGGGTGATTACCCGGCAGCCCCTTCGCGCCGTGCCATTAGCCTCACACACTTTGACGGCGCACAGTATTTTACGGCATCGCGGGGCCTGGCGATATTAAAACCGGACCGTCATTAGTCGCGGGCGCTCATAAAGTCTGATTTATACATTCCGCGACCGGGGGCGGCGCAATTACTGCCCAGGCTGGACACTGCCGCCTCTCGCTGTAAACAGGCCGTGCGGACAGCAGGCTCCCGTACGTCCCAGCCCTCTGTCCAATTTACCCTCGGTCCGCTCACGTCTTTGACTTCTATCTCAGATGCACAGATCCAAATGCTGATAGAGTAGTAGTGCTGACGCGGGACAAATATTCCGGATTGAGATCAGAAATGAGCTCCCTTCACTCGCTTTAAACCCGCCAATTAGTATTGCGACGCATCTCTGAACTCGCCATCTCCGTGTGCCCGTAGACTCTACTCCTGAATCTCCGCCGCAGCCTAGACGCCACCTGAGTCTGTAGTCCGGTACAAGTGGACCCGACTCGCTCAGAAAGCAGAGCGAGTACACTAGTTCATATGTGTAACCGCGGGCTCGCGGCATTGCCGCTACACACGCAACCTTTTCGGAAGAAATTTCCGCCGTTTAATTTGTAAATTACTCTTCGTTTATTTCACACGATCATGATTTCGGCTTTGTAGCCATTATCAAGTCCAAGTTGAAATGTCACAAAATCTCCGACCTGCCTAAATGGTACAAGCAAGTTATGTACCATTATAACGACCAATCGGTTAGCATGTACCACGATTCTATTTATACATACATTTATATAGACAAAACTTTTTCGAAGACTTCTGTTAATCTGTTTTAATATTTCATGTCTATTTAGAAAATGTCTTCCAATTATGTTGACATCCACATACTTCCAAGGCATTTCCGAGTATGAAACACCGGTACCGGAAAACATGGCATAAGGATGAAGTTCAACCTCTAAATGGAGATTGGTTACTAAAACAAATTACCAGAATGAGGGGTAGGCCACACAACTCGTTGTTAGCACATAAACGTAAGTTAGTTACCCCGACCAAATGAATACAGAAATAGCTCGCTTTTTTGTTGAATTGACGTTCCTCTGCGCCTCTTTCTTTCTTTTTTTTACGCAGCAGCACATGTGTTTTCTCATAAACAGGAATACAGTCGTTTTGTTTCTATTTGCCTAAATTTGTATCTCTTTCGTCTGAAGCGTGGACTATGGCGTGGAACTTATGCCAGACACCACTTCTCCTCTAATGGAACCCATCTGCAATTATCGCCTTTGCATCAGTTACTTTTCGTCTTATATCGTGCAGAGTCTCACAAAATGCAGCTTCGTTAAAAGTCATCTGAGCCCGACAATCGGTCGTTTCGCCTTGTCAGTTCTACTTTACAGCAGCTAGGTAGTGCACTCATCTTCCGTACTAGCAGCAAGTCACGACTAGCCTTACATTCCTGAATGATTCAGTAAGAGAGAAAGAGTCGCCGAGTATGAAGCGATCGCAACGCCACAGTTCTCGGACTCGTCACACTCTTAGAACTACAGCGGGAACGAAGCAAGCCCGTCGGTACTGATGTAACAGTAATGCCATGTATGCAACCCGAACATTAGACTGTCCTCGCCCTGTTTCTGATCTCCAACACCGGACTGATCTGTTGAAATTGCTCTCCAGTACTAGTGTTCTGCGTTTTTTATTGTGCCCACAAAGTCTTTCACGACAGCAATCTCTTTGGGGTCTGACAGTAGAAAGGTAAACCTGTCGTCAATCCGAAGGCTCCGTGTCGTATACTACTGATGCAAAGACATCGGGTCCAGCGGGGTGGCAATGTAGAAATACCGCGACGTTTCGACAAGTTTCATACCCATCATCCTCTGCTGCTGTACCTAGCAGATCACCTTACTTTATCGCTGTGCTTCCTGGCGCCCAACAGAATAGTACCCGCTTCACTAGCATTCATCAATGGAGAATGTGCATCCTTGTTGGTCATCGCCTATTTCTCTACTGGTTCTTTTTGAAAAAGTTCAGAAATACGAGTTGAAGTTTCAAAGTTCCCGAAATATTACTTCGTCATACCTTATTGTGTACGATATCCTTCAAAGCAGAAAATTCGCCGATGCCTACGTTTCTGCCACATTTGAAATTCGTCCTCGAAGGCTTTGTTTGTTTATACGCTCTGCGATTCTGCGTGAATCGTCTCTACTGTATCCCAGCTTTTCCTTTTCATCATGGGGAAGAGAACGAAGTTAGACACAGTTACGTGTTGTAACTACGGCGGGTAGGAAACAATTTTTCCCCTTATGTGTTGTAAAAAATTTCCTAATAAAATGTGCCGTATAGGGTCAAGCATCGTCTACATCTACATCTACATATGTACTCCGTAAGCCACGGTGCGTGGCAGAGGGTGTGCTGTAACACTAGTAGTCATTTCTTGACCCATTCCATTCACAGAGTGAGGTAAAAAACGACGGTCTACTCGCCTCCGTATGAGCCCTAATTTCTCGTATCTTGTCTTCGCGGTCCTTACGCGAAATATATGTTGCTAGCAGTAAGTCGTCCTGCAGTCAGTTTCAAAATCCGTTTTTCTAAATTTTGTCAACTGTGTTCCTCCAAAAGAAAGTCGCCTTACCTCCAGGGACAACCCATCTGAGTTCCCGATACACCTCCGTAACACTTGCATCGTGTTTGAATATGCAGGTAACAAATCTAAAAGCCCGCCTGTGAATTGGTTCGATGTCTTCCTTTAACCCTGTCTGGTGGGGTTCCCAAACACTCGAGCAATACTCAAGAATAGGTCGCACTTGCGACCTACGTGCGGTCTCTTTTTCAGATGACCCACACTTTCCGATAATTCTGCCAACAAACCGAAGTCGACCATTCACCTACCCCACTAGAATCCTCACATGCTCGTTCCATTTCCTATCGCTTTCCAACGTTACCCCCAGATATTTAAACGAAGTGACAATGTCAAGCAGGACACTACTAATGCTGTAGTCGAACACTAGGGGTTTCTTTTCCCTATTGTATCCCTACTTACATTTAGACCAAGCTGCCATGCACAACACCATCTAAAAATTTTGTCTAAGTTATCTTGTATGCTCCGAGAGTCATTCAACCTCGACACCTTCTAGTAAAGCACATCATCAGTCTCCAGACGTTCGTACGCCACTTCTGTAGGCGTTTTCTCGTGATGTCCTCCCCTCGTGATAGAATTCTTTGTTGAACACCTGACTAGGAGGATCAAGCTCTTACTGAGTAATTTCCTCAATATAAGCAAAATGATGGACAAGACACAATGTTGCCCTTGACATGCTGAATTTAATTCGGAGGAAGTGGTGAGGGACTCTTCCATTGCGACGATTACTGTTTAGTGTCACGGTCGTGGCCTTAAAAGCAACTTTCGTCTGCAGTGAAAACCCTTAAAAAATCTGGACGGTTTTGAAGCAGCTGTTTAAGTTGCTTACAGACTACCATGCGATGCTGCTTCCGATCGTCCTGAAGGAGCCGTGGCACAAACTTCGCCGCAATCCTCCTTATATTCTATGGCGCTGACAGAATGCGTTCGCATGTACAATGACTTACTGTTAAGCTGTTACAGAGGCCTTCGATCGTCTATTACTATTTAGGAGACTCAGCTTCACTTTCTGAAGATTTTCCAGTCTCATGCTGGCTGGTGACTGACCAGGACGGTCGTCAGCATCAGCCGATTTTTTCCCGTTTACGAAAATCGTAATACAATAGTGCGTCTGACCTAAAACTTTAGCTCCTAAACCTCGCTGCTACGTTTGGTGCGTTTCGGCAGCGGTTTTCACAAGTTTTAAACAAAACTTTATACTGACACACTACTCTTTCACGCCAGCCTTCGCAAAACAGCGAAGTCATGCAAACACGTCAATGGAAGTACGCTAACCAGCAACTGACCAAACTATTCAGTTCGCAGCCACTTGTCACAGTGATTGAACAAGACTGTGTGTAGAGACGCCTAGTGGTGTTTCAATGAATTTGTTTGTAACAGTTTGCACGCAAAATTCCAATTTCGGAAACTTCCGAATACGTGTGCCGACGTGTAGCCACGCTCCGTGATGACGACAGTAGCGGCAGTTACGCACCGCTTGCGACAGACTGACGCTGGAGACTTCGGCGTGCAGACAGAGTGGCTGCGCAGACGGCGACAGGAAATGAGGCATATCGGCGCTGCTGGGCGCGCGAAATGAGCCGTCTCGGACGAGCGCCAGCGCCGGCCGGCCGGCCGGCAGGCAATCAGAGTCCATTGAGCGCCGCTGGCCTAATGATCCGCTTTGTGCGTCCCAGGCCCAGCCCTGTAACGCGAACCACGTGCCCAGAGCGCGCACCGATCGCTCGGCGCACCGCCTCTTCCATGGGTAACCCTCAAGGCTCAGGACTGGGACCTTTGTTGTCGGTCGCTATCTTATTACCAAATACAGAAACCGATACCACACCTCCAAGGAGCTGAAACAATGGCGCTGTCCTATGGGGTCAGACGTGTCATACACCTCTCGTACACGTATTAGACAAAATAATACGAATACGCAAGTACACTGAGGTGACAAAACTCATATGATAGCAATATGCACATGTACAGGTGGCGGTAGTGTCGCGTACACAAGGTACAAAATGGCAGTGCATTGGCGGAGCTGTCATTTGTACTCAGGTGATTCATGTGAAAATATTTCCGACGTGATTATTGCGGCACGTTGGGAATGAACAGACTTCCAACGCGGTGTGGCCTTTGGGGCTAGACGCATGAGATACACTACTGGCCATTAAAATTGCTACACCACGAAGATGACGTGCTACAGACGCGAAATTTAACCGACAGGAAGAAGATCCGGTGATATGCAAATGATTAGCTTTTCAGAGCATTCACGCAAGGTTGGCGCCGGTGCCGACACCTACAACGTGCTGACATGAGGAAAGTTTCCAACCGATTTCTCATACACAGACAGCAGTTGACCGGCGTTGCCTGGTGGAACGTTGTTGTGATGCCTCGTGTGAGGAGGAGAATTGCGTACCATCACGTTTCCCACTTCGATAAAGGTCGGATTGTAGCCTATCGCGATTGCTGTTTATCGTATCGCGACATTGCTGCTCGCGTTGTTCGAGATCCAATGACTGTTAGCAGAATATGGAATCGGTGGGTTCAGGAGGGTAATACGGAACGCCGTGCTGGATCCCAACGGCCTCGTATCGCTAGCAGTCGAGATGACAGGCATCTTATCCGCATGGCTGTAACGGATCGTGCAGCCACGTCTCGATCCCTGAGTCAACAGATGGGGACGTTTGCAAGACAACAATCATCTGCACGAACAATTCGACGACGTTTGCAGCAGCTTGGACTATCATCTCGGAGACCATGGCTGCGTGCACCCTTGACACTGCATCACAGACAGGAGCGCCTGCGATGGTGTACTCAACGACGAACCTGGGTGCACGAATGGCAAAACGTAATTTTTTCGGATGAATCCAGATTTTGTTTACAGCAGCTAGATGATCGCATCTGTGTTTGGTGACATCGAGGTGATCGCACATTGGAAGCATGCATTTATCATCGCCATACTGGCGTATCACCCGGCGTGATGGTAAGGGGTGCCATTGTTACACGTCTCGGTCACCTCTTGTTCGCATTGACGGCACTTTGAACAGTGGTCGTTACATTTCAGATGTGTTACGACCCGTTGCTCTATCCTTCATTCGATCCTTGCGAAACCCTACATTTCAGCAGAATAATGCACGGTCGCTTGGTGCAGGTCCTGTACGGGCCTTTCTGGATACGGAAAACGTCTGTTCAATGGTGGCCGAGCAACTGGCTCGTCACAATACGCCAGTCGCTACTGTTGATGAACTGTGGTATCGTGTTGAAGCTGCATGGGCAGCCAAGCTCTGTTTGACTCAATGCCCAGGCCTGTCAAGGCCATTACTACGGCCAGAGGTGGTTGTTCTGAGTACCGATTTCTCAGGATGTATGCGCCAAAATTGCGTGAAAATATAATCACATGTCAGTTCTAGTATAATATGTTTGTCCAATGAATACCCGTTTATCATCTGCATTTCTTCTTGGTGTAGCAATTTTAATGGCCAGTAGTGTATTACTTTACGGAAATCGTTAGGAAATTCAGTATCCACAGTGTCACGAGTGTGCCGACAATACCAAATTTCAGGTATTTCCACGGACAACGCAGTGGCCGACGGCCTTCAATTAACGAACAGCAGCAGCGGCGTTTGCGTTGAGTTGTGAGTGCTAACATATAAGCAGCACTGCGTGGAAGAACCGCAGAAAACGGAGTGGGATGTACGACGAACGTATCCGTTAGGAGAACGTGGCGAAATTTGGCTTTAATGGACTTCGACAGTAGACGACCGACGCGAGCGCCTTCACTAACATTGCGATATCGCCTGCAGCACCTCTGCCGGGCTGGTGACCATATCTGTTGGACTCTAGACAACTGGAAAACCTTGGCCTGGTCAGTAAGTCCCGATTTCAGCTGCTAGGCACTGGTGGCAGCGTTTGAGTGTGACGCAGATCCAACGAAGCCATGGACGAAAGTTGTGAATAAGTACTGTGCAATTTGGTGCTGAGCCAATAATGGTGTGGGCTGTGTTTACGAGGAACAGACTAGCTCCTCTGGTCCAACTGGACCGAGTATCGTTTGAAAGTGGTTATGTTCGGCTACCTAGATAACATTTGCAGACTCTCATGGACTTCATGTTCCCAAACAACGATGGAAATTTTATGGCTGACAGTAAGCCATATCATAGGACCATAGTTGTTCACAATTGGTTTGAACAACTTTCTGGGTAGTTAGAGTTAATGATTTGGTCAGTCAGATCGCCCGATATGAAACCCATCGAACATTTGTGGGATATAATGGGGAGGCGAGTTTGTGCACAAATTCCTGCACCGGCAACATTTTCGCTTTTATGGACAGCTGCAGAGGCAGTATGACGCAGTATTTCTGCAGGGCACTTCCAACGACTTGTTGATACCATGTCACGTTAAGTTGCTGCACTGCGCCGAGCAAAAGTAAGTTCGACACGGTGTTAGGATGTATCCCATGACTTTCGTCACCTCAGTATATAGTGTTAGTATGGAAAAAAACTTTAAATTACGACGTATTTTTTCCTTGATCTGCTTTTGATGAAATAAACCCTGTATGTTGCCCCAAGACAAGCTCAAGTTGCCTGTGAAAACCCCATGTAATTCGTGTGGTATTTTTGGAGATTAGCATATTGAGACAGGCAAACACGACGGTTTTACGCTTTGCAAGTGGTCGAGGAGGGTGAAAGGCTCTCGGTTTTGTTACCACGCAAGTATTTAGTTCAACGCTACAGAGGTTAGTTAAATAGCGCTACTTCGTCCAGATGCTCATTTGCCGTCTTTGATTTTTCCCGCAGCGTGAATGATGACACTGTTAACAGTCCTGCAACACTGATATGAGCTCCATACAAAGATGCTCCGCCATGTTTCTTAGAAGGATGAAGGTATTCTGTTCTGCGCGCTTCTCTTGGTGTTCTCATGCTTTGCATTGGATACTATCATTAGTTTTCGAAAACTTTGGATTGAGCACTTAGGTTAGTGTTTTCAAGCTCTTCCTATGGTACCCAAAGACGTCTGGCGATAGGGTTCAATACAGTGGCAGACTCATCGGTCTGCTTTCCATATGTGCATTGGTCGGTTTTCCGTGTTTTGTCCGCATTCAGCATTTGAAATCTCATATTAAATGAAATTGGTTTGGAGGATATGTTGAAACCGCTGCTTTGCAATTCATGCTTCGTCTATAAAGTTCCCAACGCAATGTTTTTCCCGACGCAATGTTTTTCCCGACGCAATGTTTTTCCCGACGCAATGTTTTTCCCGACGCAATGTTTTTCCCGACGCAATGTTTTTCCCGACGCAATGTTTTTCCCGACGCAATGTTTTTGTTGATACAGTATTCTGATCCACATAAACAGTTTAACGACCACTTCTGTGTTATTGATCATGCTATATCCATAGTTAGTGGTCCTCTGATGTAATTCAATAATGTAAAGACTTTCTATGTGTCGATGAATTCAATTTCCTTTCCGATGCTGTGCTTAGCTTACCAAGTGTTCTCATGAGCTCTTCCGGCCGTCACGACACACACTACAAACAGTTCCCCTAGATGTGCCTACTACATTTGCGACGCTTGGCAG
This sequence comes from Schistocerca serialis cubense, assembly GCF_023864345.2. Lineage (NCBI taxonomy): Eukaryota > Metazoa > Arthropoda > Insecta > Orthoptera > Acrididae > Schistocerca > Schistocerca serialis. Next base: position 821,249,350 of record NC_064639.1, on the reverse strand, counting down.
AGCCGTACCACCCAAAAAGGGATAGAAAATTGAGCCTATTGAAGAAGGAAGGAAGGAAGGAAGGAAGGGAGGAAGACAGACAGACAGACAGACAGACTGACTGGAGTTACCGTCGACTACGAGGTTGAGACTGAAACCTGTAGGGATTGGTAAAATGTGGAGAAGGAAATCAAACTCGTCCTTTCCGAAAATCTCTTTAAGCGATTTAAAGCCCGGGGTGACTATAGATCAGAATAACACAACAACACTATCAGAGGTCCTGCTGGCTCAGAACACTTCATAAAGTGATATTTTTCTTTCAGAAAATAAGACAGTTTAACTGATTTGCAGCCTTATCAGGAAACGAACTCCCGAAATTATGTTTTGAGTGCAGACGTACAGTATTTAGGAATGCAAGATGGCACATCGTTATGAGTTAATAAAGTAGTTTTGAATTTCTAGCCAGGCTACGTAGCCAAAGTTTTATGGCTTTTGGACTGAGTACTCCATAGTCAATGTCAACTGGCAACTGACAGCCGTCAAGTCGATGGTTTCGTATTTGTAGGCACATAGCCGCGATACCAACTGTGGCGTCATTGATGGTCAGCGCGTCGCTAAATAAGGCTATGTTTTAGTCCTGTATATGGGGTCGCTCTCCTAAGAGTTGTCTGGCGCATTTTCTCTGGTGTTTCGGCAGATATTTGCTCTTTCCTTTATGCTATGTATAAATGGAGTATGCCCATACAATCACTGCTTATTACGTATTTATTACACATTTAATGCGACGGCCCATGTCAGTGGAAATCATGTTTGTCCCCCTTATAAATAGAATGATTTTTAAAGCGAAAGTTTACTTGCCCATCCGATACAGTCTTTCCAAATTAGTCTAGTGCGATATTAGTTGTATCGATACGCAGTACTCCACTAGCGTCTGAGTAGCACTGCTGCATTGCGGTAGCAGATACCGCGGTGCAGGGCGGCACGTGGTCGCTGCTGGAGTATTATTTATTCTTCATGTTTTACTGTCCCTGTTAATAAATAGGGACAACACATAAAATTCCGCTTTTAAAAATCTTTTTGATGTAACGATAAACAAATCGATGCTTTCTGTTGACATAAGGTGTCGCATTATAGACTTCATGAGCAGTATTTGTTTGGGCTAAATCCAGCTACACATTGTAAAGACGAAATTAGAAATATGTGGCGAAACACCAGAGAAAATGCGCTTGACGATTCGTAGGAGGGGCACCCGGTGTATATTTAATGTTAATAAGCATCTGTGAGTATAAAGAAGGTTCACATCAAAACTTGTGTCATGAAAGTGATCTAAGGAAATAGAATTTTCACATTGGCAGCTGCTGCAGAAGCCATTGTTAGACGTGGTTGTGTGGCGAGTACCATTCGTGTGACGTCCAAGCGTTGGTGACTAATAGTGGGTAGCTGACACCTCCGCCACCCCTTCCGCCTGACCCCATCGCTCGCGTCGCGGCCGCTGATTGGCAGCTCTGACCTCCCACCCCCCCCCGCCCCCCCCCCTCTCTCTCTCTCTCTCTCTCTCTCTCTCTCTCTCTCTCTCTCTCTCTCTCTCTCTCTCTGCCCCCTCTCCCTCCCTCCCTCCGTGTGTGCTCTACCCTCTCATTAAATGCCCCCGCACTCCCGCCGGATTAATTGATCGGACACGCGCGTTCCTAATGCAGCGACACCGAGATTAAAATGCCACCTGCCCCGGGCCCTATTAGCTACGCCCTTCTGCGCCGTACCAGGGGACTCGCTACAGACCTCCCTCCCCCAAGTGCACGTGTCTGCGCAGAATTCCCACAGCAGCCATGCTCTTCAGTATGCACAGTGATCCTAAAAAGCAGCAGGTTACAACGAGTAGGGTGTATAAAAATATTGTTTACGCCTCACTCTAAAATCAAAAGGATCTTGTCCAAATAATTGCATCTAAACCAGCGGGTAGTAGTTCCTGCTGTTATGATCGGATGATTTGTATTATTCTATCGACTAAAGATCAATGCAACCATAGTGGCATGTTATGATGTCTGCAGTATGTACGAGAATTCTCTGGATCATTTCTGTTGTGTGATGTAAAGCTGAAGTGTTGTCTACTGGCATACGCCGATAACTGTCAGCAAATACTGTGCAAGTTGTTCCCTACAGGTCGTAAACATTTAAGGAATATGGATATTAATTTGCTGAAATTTTCAATCTGACCCTGCCATCGTCAGGGAGCCTGTCTAGGAGTGGAGAAAAAACGACATGTATTTGGCTATATCACTGTGTACATAAATTATGAACATATTGTTGTGGAATCAGAAGTAGAAAAAATGACTTCCAAGAAGCTGTTATGAGTCACTCCAAACAAAACGCATAGTATTGGCCAATGTGACCGGAAGTTACTGTAGATATAAACAAAATATTTGTATAAGACACGTTTATACTGCATTAAATGTCGTCAGAAGGGTAAAACTGTAGAGATAATGTTGTACTAACATGTCTTACGCAACTATTTGGTTTATGTCGACGAAAACTATAGGTTCTGTTATAAAGTACTGTATACACTGCCTGCAAAAGCAATGACGCACCCATGAGACATGGTCGGTTGTCAATGCAACTCCTTGCTCGTACACACCCTTGGTGGTAATCCAGAAGTACAGCTCTCTGTGACAGGTAGAACAGAGTATCCGTGTATCCGTGTGTAGTGTTGTTACTGGGCCAGATAAGGTGTGTAAGGGGCGTAAACAAAATCAGATGTTGAGTGATCGTGTGAAAGACACGGAGGTGCCGCGTACTCGCGAGAGAAAGCGTTATCAGCACCTTAGAGAAATTGTAAGGATCCTCACTGTGCATCCCCATTTGGCCTGTTGGCCGATTCGTGTAATATCCATATTTGTGGTGTGTCCGGATGTGACAGTGTGAGAGCAGGCATGACGTGACGTCTACAATATTCCGATCAACCACGCCTGATGGCCGTATTGTGCGCCAAGCACATCCTAACTCCTTTACAACCGCGCCTGCCATCGGAGGATGTTTGGTTTGTGGGGCACTCAACTGCGCAGTTATTAGCGCCCGGACAAATTTCCAATCTTTACACAGTCCAATCTCACCCCTTTCACGAATTATGATGAAATAATGAGGACAGTACAACCACCCAGTCCTGGGCAAAGAAAATCCCCAACCCAGCCGGGAAGCCGGGAATCGAACCCGGGACCCCGTGATCTAGACGCAGCAACGCTAGCCACTAGACCATGAGCTTCGGACCCTGCCATCCGAGAAAAGGTAGTGGATTCCCTGCAGCATTCTGTGTCATCCCGCAGCAGTGGTCGGAGACTAGTAATTGCCGTAGTAGGGTATTACTATCCCATGTTTAGGCTGCATCCAGCACAACAAAAATGGCTGAATTTGGAATGGTGCTGCGACCGGCAAGCATGCACTTCTAATCAGTGGCTTGGCATTGTGTTCAGCGATGAGCCGTGGTTGTGCGCTACCTCGGACGATAACATAGGCTAGTACGATTGCGACTTGGTGAGGGGTCACATTTTTTGACGTAGGGAACTATGGCGGTACAGCGGTACAGAATGTTTGTGGGACCAGCTCGGTCGCCATCTCCGTCCCAGCACCAGTATCCACATCAAGTAGTAACTATCAAAGTTGTGGGCCATCTTGGTTCAGGAGAGAATACAGCAGCTTCCTGTCAGCCTTCCCGATCGTTCCAGTGACTGCATCCAGGCCAGAGAGGGTGCAGCGTCGTATTGAGAAGTGTGCTAATACTACCAAGCTCTTTGTAAATTTGACTCCATTTTGTAATCACTGGAATAACAGCACATACCCCCTCAACCCGTGAAGTTTCATTTCCCTTGACCCTCCCAATCTGGGTGCTGTACTTTTTTTGGAGGCATTGCTCTTTATTTTCAGCGAGTCCAAACGGCTACTTGCAGTTAAATTTTTATTATTGACGCCACAACAGTAGTAATCATTTATTTTTTGCGTTGCCGAGCAGATACGCTCAGAATAGACACAAAACAAATAACAGTCCGTTACTTAGCAGTTTATGGTGTTACATTAAAAATAACTTTTTTAAAATCGTCAGTAGAAATGACGTATATACGTGTGAACATTGGTAGAACGCTAGGAAAGGGAAAGGGAGAGGGAGAGAGGGGGGGAGAACACATTTTCGATATTCTGCCGGGATTTCAATTTTTCATATATTTTTTGATACTCTTGTCGCCTGGATACTTTATTGCGAGATGGTGTGTCGTAAATATGGGGGCTGTGCAGATTTACTGCCGTCACCGTTTTATGGCACATGACGCGTGCAGCGCAGAATCGCATCTTCACGTTGTTGCCTTGCCTAGTAAGTGTGCCCTGTAGTCACTCCATCTTTACTGATGACCTCGCTACCTATGTAGATCCATTCGAAAGGACTGAAAAATTTTCATCCCTTGTGGTGACAGGTGAAATGCACGTACAAGCTACTCATTAAACCCACCAGCTACACATGAAGTACGAAAATTAGCCTAGTGTCATATGTCATTTGTATACACTGATTTAGTGTTTGTTCTTCTACATACAGTTTATGTTTGGGGTTCTACTAGCGGTACAAGTTTTGGCAAGTTGGCGGAAACAATTAAACAGTTTTCTAGGCAGCGAATATGAGACGTATATTTTCACAGACTGTTGCCCTTCTTCACGTAAGATTATGTTTCTTCCATGGTGCTTGTATTTGACGAAACACAAGCGCCAGTAAAAATTCTTACATCTGTTTGTAAGATGAACGTCCACTGGCGTTTCCTTGTGGATGCGACAGCGTAGTGTTCATAACAAAGGCTCCCCATTTCATGGCATTGGCCCCACGGAAAACAGAAAACACTACGAGGATTCTCGCTGGAACGTTGCCAGCGTTTACGTATGTAATATCATTAGCACTTACGTTCCCTCTTAAATCCGCTAAACGGCGATGTACTTAGTTATTAGTTCTGTCGCAAACGTTTTCGCCATTGTAATGCCTATTCTGAGGACTGATTAAATGATTTTGCTAGCGAATTTCAGTGTATAGAAAACAGCTTTCAGATGACATCTCTGGGTATGGAGGGGCCGAACACGGGAGGCAAACAGGGTAGAGAGAAGGTTGTGGATGAAGAATTACTGTTAAGACAGAAGGAGAACTATTGTCGGCAGTGTGGGCCATTTGGTGTTACTCGCGTTTGACGCAAAACGGCGGACGCACGCAGTGCGTGGAATAAAGCGCAGGCGGCACTCCGCCGTTTGCTGAAACGAGTGATGTAGCTCTTGAGTTGTCGTCATATTAAATTCTGTTTTTGAGTGTCGAAGTCGGTGAACGGTGTAAATTTCTGCACCGTTTTATACTGTTAATCGTAATATTCTTACCTTACTAGTATTAACATGAAAGTAGTCTAATGTGTATTGTATCGTACTAATGAAATTCCGCTCACTCAAACCAGAATTTTTTCCCCCCCCGCAAATATCTATTCTGCAGAATCAGTCGCGCAGTAAGAGCTACGCCAAAGCTAGATGCTAGGGGTTCATACAGGAATTGTTTTTGTATTTAGGGCGCGATGCCAAGACTAAGAAGCAGGCTGTCGGTGAGGGTCATAGGGAGTGGTCCGCAACTACAATGAAAGATGCGGTTTCAGGTGTTTTGGAAGTCGAAATGACCGAAAGGGCTGCCCCCGATCGTTTTAATCTTCGCAGAACTACACTACAGATAAGATAAAATTATTGTACAGTCGGCGGACATCTGTGATCTCATGTGGGGCTGTTCAAGCGGACGTTTGAGGAAAATTACAAACAACTGTTTATAGAGAGATTTAGATTAGGTTAATGTAGCTATCGAAGACTCTGTTTCAGAAGTTGGTTTACAGTTTGGCAGAAAATCTAAAACTGCGTCACAGAAATGGGCAGGTAACTATTACTATCGAAACTTCATGAAGAAGCACCCAGAATTATCTTTCAGAAAACCTCAGTTCTCAAGTTCAGTGCGTTGTGTCGTGTTCGATGGATCATAAGTTGAAGGTATTTTAACCAACTGTTTTTATTATCTTGTATTTTTGATAAATAAGCAGATTAGTCTGTGAACCACAAAAACAGGCTGAGTGTCCGTTTGATTAGAAATCTCTTTTTCACCATTCACACCTAAACAAATATTCAAGTAAAAGTTTTTTGCAGTTATACCTTTTTCAAAACAACAGAATTTTTTACCAGTTTTGACTTAACGTGACCCATCCTCGCTGCCGTTCCTTGACAGACGACATGAGAAGCCATTGCTACGGTATTGCGGAGGAGATCCCTGTAGAATTGGTTTGTTAATAATTAGTTGATTGGTTTTGCTCTCACTATTTATGTTGTGCCGTTTTGCCAAAAGTGACTGTAACACAGCACGCTATCGTAAACTGAGAGCTCTTCTAGTGATAGTATTTCCGTGCTGCCATTTCTGTCGCCGGAATTCTTATATCGCCTTAAGCAGATCGAGAGATATTTTTCCACGACACTCTCATTTACTGGGGACAGTGATTCGTGACGTAATGGCCAAAGAGTCACGTTTTGCCTTAGTCGTTACTCTCTTTGAAACTCTTGTTGTGTAAAACAGCTTTAACATAAATCACTCTTACACATACCGACCGCCTGTCAGTCACCTAATATAGATACTTGCACACCACGTGATACACGTCAAGAGTATAATTGCACTCTACCAACACTACGATTCGGTAGTTTTGGTACACTACATAAACGACGTAGTAAATGGTAGAATTACCGGTAGTATTGGCAGCACTGATAGGGGGAAAAAAACCATAGTGAATGTGAGAGAGAGAAACTGGGAACCGACGACATCTCTCTCTCTCTCTCTCTCTCTCTCTCTCTCTCTCTCTCTTTTTTTTCACGTAATTGGAGCAGGACATCATTCAGTGTTTGTCGATTGTGTATTTTGTATCCTTACAAAATAGAAATTGCGTAAGTTCTACGCTTTTATTTAACCAAAGCAGTTACTTCTGAACTGTTTGGGTAAGGACGTTCGAACTGCACGATTGGTCTCGGGGCATGATGGAAATTTGTATGCGTATGGTTGTTTGGTTTAGCGACGAAGCCCACTTTCATTTGGATCGGCTTGTCAGTAAGCAAAATCAGCGCATTTGGGGGACTGAGAATGCGCATTTCGTGACCGAGAAGTCCATTCACCCTCAACGGGTAACTGTGTGGTGTGCAATGTACAGTCATCGAATAATCGGTGCGATATTTCTTGGAGCTACGGTGACTACCGAACGGTACGTGAAGGTTTTGGAAGATGATTTCATCCCCATTATCCAAAAGACGCTGATTTCGACGAGATGTGTTTCATGCAAGACGGAACTCAATCCCATCGAAGCAGGAGAGCGTTTGATGTCCTCAAGGAGCACTTCGGGGACCGCATTCTGGCTCTGCGTGCACAGAGGCCACTGGTATGGGCCTCAGTTGGCCGCCATATTCTCCGGATCGGAACACATGTCACTCCTCTTTGTGGTGCTTTATTTAAGACGAAGTGTACAGCAACAAACTCAAAACCATTCCTGAGCTGAAAACAGCTATTCAGGAGATCATCGACAGCATCGGTATTCCGGTACTTCAGCGGGTCATGAAGAACTTCGCTATTCGTCTGCGGTACATCATCCCCAATGATGGCAGGCATATCGAACATGTCATAACCTAAATCCGAGTATCTGTATTGACGTTTGCATGTTGATTAAACTGTGTGAACGTCGTAGTTCGTAACTAATTTACGTTTTTTTCGTATAGGTAAATAATTGTCACCCTGTAAATGCGAAAGTTGTGTATGAAGAAACAGAAACTTGTTTTATGTAAGTTCCACGAGGTACTGAAGCGATGTTTGATATGTTTTTGTGTTGAGGTTTTTTTATTTTACCAGTTTATTGAGAAAATTGCATTTTCTAGCGCTGTATGAGAAATCTTTATTGTTTATTTTTTCTACGGCGTTCCTCTGTTTCATGTTACAAACCAACAGTGTAGAATAGAACCTGAATTAAACGTTGACAGTTTCTTTTTTACTTTCAATACTGTTTATTTTTGAGTAACAGAGAAGAGGATACCTATGTAGAACAAAATTTTTCCATGGGTTTCACTGTTCTTTATACACTTACGAAAAAAATCGCAACAGCAATGAGGAGTTGTGTGACAAAAACAAAATATGGTGGGCTTGTAAAATTAATGGGCGTGCTTTGGCGTCTGAAACATGACCCCTGTTCAAACTTCGCCCCAGTCGCATTAGAATGGCGCTAGTAGCGCCCCAATGAGGATGCAAATCAGGTTTGATTCAGTTACATACGTACTGTAACAGTCGTGAGTGTTTGTTACCACTGAACTTGGACGTAATGATTTGGTGTTAGTCAAGAATGCCTTTAAGGCGACAAAAACGCCACTATTAACACCTCACTGAGTTTGAACGAGGTCTGTAACATGGCTACGAAAAGCTGGATGTTCCTTTTGTGATACTGCAGGAGTCTTGGCAGGAATGTAGTCACTGTACATGAATGCTGGCAGATGTGGTAAAAGGAATGTACGGTCGCAAGAAGACTTCGATCCGGATGGCCACATGGCACTACCGAGAGAGAAATCCATCGTGTTCGGCGTAGGGATGTGGAGCATCGACCTGCATCTGCAGCAGCAATTTGAGCAGCAGTTTGCACCACAGTGACCCAACGAACTACTAGACATCGAATTTTTCAGTGACAGCTCCGAGCCAGACGCCCTGATGCATGCATTCCTCTGACTCAAAACCACCGCCACTTCCGACTTTTGTTGTGTTTCCTGATGAAAGCCAGTTCTGCCTCGGTGTCAGTGATGGTCGTGTGTTGGTTAGGGGGATGCCAGTCGAGGGCCAGCAGCCAACCTGTCTGCATGCTAGACGCACTGGACCTACATCTGGAGATATGGTCTGGTGTGTGCTTTCGTATGACAGCAGGAGCACTCAGTGTTATCCCACGCACCCTGACTGCAAATTTGTGAGTCAGTCTGGTGATTCGACCTGTTGTGTTGCCATTCATGAGCTGCATTCCATGGGGTATTTTCCAACAGCATAACCCTCGCCCACATATCGCCATTGTAACCCAAGATGCCCTACAGAGTGTTGACATATTGCCTGGGCCTGCTCGATCACCAGATCTTTCTCCAATCGAGCACGTATGGGGCATCATCGGACGACGACTCCAGAGTCATACCTAACCAGCGTTAACTGTCCCTGTATTGACAAACAAGTGTAGCAGGCATGGTACTCCATCCCACAAACTGACATTTCTCGTCTTATAACACCGTGCATGCACGTTTGCATCCTTGAATTCAACATTTTGACAGTTACACCGGTTATTAATGTACCTCTGTTTTATATTTGATCTCGCACTTGCATTAACCTGTGATCATGCAATGTTTTCCGAAATTTCAGTACTGTACATCATTTTTTGGTGTCGCGATTTTTCTTTCCATTAGTGTATATCTTCTTTCAATTTCTAGACGGTATACTGCTTCCGCTTTTTAGGGGAATCTAGTAAGACACTGGTCGGATACCTGAGGAAAACGATTGTTTCGAGGTAGCGCCCAATGGGTATACAACACACGTAACGTACAGGTGACATGGGTACGACCTTAACTGACCAGAGCTACTAGAAAAACTACCGTAGCGTACACTTACTTATGATAGTCGTCGGTAGCCTATGGTAGTTTTACAACTCTAGTCATGAAACACATCCTGACCTCTCTATCCACGGTATGGTGATAATACTCTTCATGCGATTCAACAGTGTATTCGCTAATGCTTTTTGATTCGTCCTGTTGAAGAGTGTGTATGTAGAAGCTGGCTGTCATTCTTCGCACCTTCCCAAATGCGTGGTTTACCAGCGTCGATGGCTCGGGAGGGCAGGGAGTCCGGTTGGGCGTGCTTTATTTTTAGGGCCCTGGGCACGGTCGGCGCCTCGCACCTCATAAACATGGGGAGCCTCATTCCCTCATGTGCGGGTCCTCTCGGCGCCTCGTAAATCTGAATTTTCAGCTCGGGCCCAGCGCAGCGCCCCAGCGCGGAGCGGCAGAGAGTCCCTGATTGCCGGTTAATTTGGCGCAGATTTACGACGGGCGCCCGCCTCGAGAAGCGGCCCAAGGCGTTTATTGGTTTTTCCGGCCTGCAGCTCTAGTTTTACTCTCGGCGCGCTGCTTTTTATGTCCGCTGGCGAGTTATCTTTGTGGCTGAGTGAATAAAGGTCCGCCGGGCACTGGTTCCCCGCCTCGGACACCGCTTGTTGTTGGGTTGTAAAACCTGGTGCCTCGCGGGACAAGCTAGCAGTCTTGGCTAAAATTTGTAGTCGAAGTAAATCTCCCCATTTGGTACGGGAGGCAGAGAGAGAGAGAGAGAGAGAGAGAGAGAGAGAGAGAGAGAGAGAGAGAGAGCGCTTCGACAAATATGAAAGAAAATGTAAAGTGTGTTGTTCTACAGAGTTACTCTGTAAACAAGTAAGATCTCAACGAGCCACATAAGACAGTCGTCCATTATCTCGTCTAGATCCAAAGACGACGACAGTACGTATCACTCGATAAAGCGAACCCCAGTCGCGGCCATAACGCGAACTAACTTGGTCTCAAGACAAGATACAGCCATGGCCCGGATCAGAGTAATGCGTGCTGTTACCTCAGAGAGAAAGCATGGGAAGCAATCACGAAAGATATCCTTGTGCGTAGCCGCGAGGGCTGTTTACGTCATTGAATCTAGTGATGAAGAGAGAGAGAGAGAGAGAGAGAGAGAGAGAGAGAGAAAGGAATGACAGTGATGATGCAAATGATAACGGAACTTGCTTTGATAAATTGGAAAAAAAGGGATGGTCTCAGCTAAACTGTATCTCTCTCTCTAACAAAACAGGTCCACAACGTCAGCGTTCGTGATTTCGTTACATGCTGATAAGATAAATGTCAGCCTCCGCCTCTCAGTGGGCAGCGCGGTGGACTGGAATGCGAAATTCGATTCTCGGGACTTTCAGGGATTTTTTTCTTGTTGGAGGGATTGGAACGGGATGCACTCAGCGTCTTGGTGCCAGTTGATAAGCTATTTGTGTGAGAAGTAGCGATTCCAAGATGAGAGAGGCCGACAGTGCCCGGAAGATCTGTGTGTTGACCACACGCTTCTCCATACTGCATCCATTAATGTCATAGGCAGAGGATGAAGCGGAGGTCGGTCGGTCGATCGGTCCCGATTTTCCCATCAGGGCCCGAACGCGGACGGATTTAAGGTGTCCATAAGCAATAATTTTCAGCTGCAAAACTCTGAAATTTGAAGACTGTACAAAATCTGTCCGAGTTCATTGTTACAGCTGTAAGAATCGACACGCCGTGCTGAACGGTTGAGATAAAGACATATTGAAAGAAGTGTTCCAGTGACAGGTGTTTTAGCGGACATCTGGCAGTAATGGAAGCTAGGCCGAGTGGCTAGCTTCAGGCGAAGTGTGCACACGTGGCGCTCGACCTCGTTGCCAAGGACTACCGGCAGCTGGTACAGAAGCCTAAAGTGCATCACGCTGCGCAATAAAAATTGCGCTCCGCTACTGCTGCGCCGTAAATTAAACGGTGTATCCTACAGGGGCCCCCGACGCTCTGCCGGCTTGCTCGAATATGCTACATGTGTAGCAGATGGAGATATAAACTACACTTTGTCGCAGTAGCCTTCGTTTGTGTTCTTGCTTCTGACACACTGGGCGTCCCGAACCCACCGCCTCTTTTACGTGTATGACACATCCGGAAAATATTTCGTTCCGTACGTGTCTCGCTGCACGTTCTAACACCTTAATGATAGTTTGTAGTTCACTAATTTTTTATCTTTGGGAGCGTTATCTCTACAAGCAAAATTCTGTTGAGCCTCATAAACCCATAGAGATACGCAAAAATCATGAGGATCAGAGAGGCCAAGTTACACTACGTCATTTATTTCGTGTAACTAATTCGCTCTTATTTTCAGATTTTTATCTCATTGTATTAATACATCGGGGTTTCCTTTATTTATTTATCGTTTGGCATAAAAACTTGGAAACATGTGGTACATTGGGAATTTAATTTCAACAAAAATAAGCTGTAAAAAGAACCACTGGAAAGGACAATCTTCGGAGGTGCTCTTGGCAATGCTGCGTTTTGCCGACTGACGAGTCGGATGCCGGAGAATGACGGAAGTCCTGTGTAAAATGGGCGTGGTCGAATTAACACTTACACTTGATCAGCGGAGATAATACTTGTTAGAGATAAAACTTAACTATCGTTTGTGGTCTGTCAAGGATCAAAACTTACCTGTCGATTCTGCAGAGACATTGCCCATATATCAGTAGGTATCATACCTTCTCCTTTTATGTTAAGCCGGCCGGTGTGGCCGAGCGATTCTAGGCGCTTCAGTCTGGAACCGCGTGACTACTACGGTCGCAGGTTCGAATCCTGCCTCGGGCATGGATGTGTGTGATGTCCTTAGGTTAGTTAGGTTTAAGTAGTTCTAAGTCTAGGGGACTGATGACCTCAGATGTTAAGTCCCATAGTGCTCAGAGCCATTTGAACCATTTTTTTATGTTAAAACTATCCCCAAGCTTAGATATTTGGATGGCTTCTTTATATAGCCGTGGGTAATATTTTTAACATGGTAGATAAAGTTGTGGTTTGAGAAAACTTCACTTCGTGGTTTCGTGACTGAAGCATATGTTGTGCTACAGCTGGTTGTTCTATTTGCCATAGTCGGCAAAGACTTCTACGTTGTTTCAGTCTTGTATTCACTTTTTTCTTGGTAGTTCAAAAGTAGACCGTTCTTACAAATACATAGAATCTTGTATACCCTACATGCTGACAGAGGAGGACGTTTATCCTTAACAGGACGGAGTGCTTGACACATTTTCTTAACTGGAGTAAAAACTGGTTTGATGCCAAATTTTTGTAAAATCTTTCCGATCTGATCAGGTACATTTTTACATTAATTTAAGGATAAATAGTGATTTTTCAAGTAGCAAACAAACTCAAGTTAACAGCACAGAGATCTTGGTTATATAAAAAAAAATTCAGTGACAAAACAACATATAAATTTATGAAAATGACATAAAATTAATGTAAGTGTAAAAAAAAACACAAGTATGTATTTGTGAATAGTTATGTAACGTAATTGAGCTGCCAGTAATAACTAAGCATCTCGTATGAACAGATACGTAATGAAAGGTTTGTGCGGCTTCCCCCGTCGGAGGTTCGAGTCCTCCCTCGGACATGGGTGTGTGTGTTGTCCTTAGCGTAAGTTAGTTATGCATTCATAATTAGAGACTAAGTAAAAACTTTATAAAACATTTTCAGTGAAGAAAATTGAAAGTGATCCGGGCCTGAGGACTTTATTTGCATTTTAATTAGATGAAGACGCTGTTCATTTAATGAAATGCACATATTACACGAATATTTTGAGAAGTTCTCAGTTATTCCAGAATAAGATTTTCACTCTGCAGCGGAGTGTGCGCTGATATGAAACTTCCTGGCAGATTAAAACTGTGTGCCGGAACGAGACTCGAACTCAGGACCTTTGCCTTTCGCGGGCAAGTGCTCTACCTACTGAGCTATCCAAGCACGACTCACGCCCCGTCCTCACAGCTTCACTTCTGCCAGTATCTCGTCTCCTACCTTCCAAACACTTGCCCGCGAAAGGCAAAGGTCCCGAGTTCGAGTCTCGGTCCGGCACACAGTTTTAATCTGCCAGGAAGTTTCTTCTCAGTTACTCATAAATCCATTCATTATGGATGGCATATGAATAACAATGTTAGTAGCTGGCAGACCTTTTCTGTTTGGGACAGGTGTGATCCAACAAAGACCGTTGTTACCGTGGAAGAAGGTTTTTTCTTCATCGCTGGCTGAAGATTCAGCATACTGATCAGTTTCGCAATTATCCATAACTGGCGGCAGAAGCATCGGCTTCAGAATCACTTTCATCACGAAACTCACTCACATCACTTTCACGATTGAGTTATTCTAACAGTGCTTCTCTTTTAGTGTCTCCTTTTGGTGAAATGTCATTCACACGTGCCATTTCCACGTAAATGAACTTCACACTAAATCACAGAACAGTTCCGCAATGTCTACTCCAGGGTCACAGTGACCCTCCAAACATTTGTGGCAGTAGGCTGTGTGTGCGCAGTGGCGCATGCACAGTAACAATGCAAAAACTCCAGGGTCTGTGTCCTTGTGTACGCCTCTAGAGTTAAAGTATGAGTAATTCTACCGTTCTACTTACAAGCGACGAGTATGGCGACTTTTTGTCGGATACTTAGGCTCAGTACACGAGCAGTATCTTAGGGGCTTTGTGCTGTCGTCTTGAAATGTAGGAGGCAAGGGGGAGGAGGAGGAGGAGGAGGTGGTGGTGGTGGTGGTGGTGGTGGTGGAGGCAGTAATGAGAACGAGACGTGCGCTTGCGTTAGTAAGCGGCGCGGCTCGGCGCTGCCCTGGGCTGGCTACCGCGGTGTACCTCGCGCGAGCCATTACGATTACGCGGTCGATGCGGGCGCACCGCGCCTGCGGGCACTAATTGCGCCGTTATTAGAGAGCTGTCTGCTCCTTCCTATTCTCTCTTGATTAACTTTAAATTACTGTCGCGATTGATGGCTTTAATAAACGCCTCCAGGGACAGAGGCAGGTGCTCCGCTCGTTGCGCCTTGTTATCGACTCTGTAAAAAGTAATGTGCTCGTAGATATATACCGCCTGTAATCTGCAAATCTCGTTCAAGCGCAGAAACAGATGCGGAACTAATTAAACGCATCTTAATCGTGAGTTTACTATCTCAACGTGTGCTGCTCGAAAACACGACGCAGCAATTTCCGTGTTTCAAATTACTTTGTTCCGCACGTGGAATTAGAATAATACTGCGAAACGAGGGTTTCTATCAAAAAGTCTCACGTCCGTCATAAAATGTGACCTAAAGGAGCTGCATAACCGTGGAATGTTCACGTACGTGTCGAATAGTTCTCTCCTAAACAACTTGAAACACTTTCCAGACATCGATTTTTGGATGTGATTGACGAGGGAACCTTATCGACACGTTTGTTACAGTCTTCCTTATGTAAACTCAGAATTTTACGAATGAATGACTTTGATAAATAATGAAACACACATCTCCTTATTTTTAAATCATTTGTATTCGGTTTTAGTCATTCGAACTGGGGTATTTCCCTTGTCAGTGAGAAGCTTTGCAGAATCGAGCCACCTTGTAAATTGACTTCAACGTAAAGCCGCGTCCACAAAGGACGTGCAGCACAGAAAGACGCAGAGCAGCACAGAATTGCGCAGAATGGAGCAGCGTGTTCGTAGGTGCGCAGTAATGTTCCAGTGCGCCCTCGCGTCGCTAACAGTGGGAAACGTCCAAACAGAGCCGTGCACGAACGAACCATTTCCTTCAATGTACCTACACTGCACGCTACTTGTTCGTTGTTGCGCAGAGAGGCGTGGTTTGACGTCCACACCAGAGGCCCCGCGCTGCGCCGAACCTCTTTTCTTGGTTTTGCGCGGTGCGTCGCAGCGTAGCCGGTGTGGACGCGGCTTAACACATATACTGTTAGTGTTGCGGCGTTCGCTGCGTGGTGGTTCTGCCCTCCCGATCGTGATACTGTGTACTGTATCCATAATATACGGTGTAGAGGAACCGTGTGCAGCGGCGATCTTTCCATGGATTTATTCATTTCAGGGGATGCAAGGGGTGGGAGCATGTGCAGATTTGAAATAGTCATCTGAGACGACAAGATTGTGTAGTCTGGGTGCCGATGTAGCTACGTTGTATCATGTTCCTCAACCATTGTTTTTCCCTGTACTTTACACACAAATGAGAGGCAAACAAGAAATTTTTGTTGTACTCTTGTTTCGGGAAGAACACTGTTACATATTCTCCATTTAAGTAGCGTAGTAGGAACGTACGTAATCGTGCTGTATGTTTTCTCCTTCGAGGAGCACTTTCCTGCAATGACAGGCGAGAGCTTGTAGCGTACTGTTTTCAGATGAGAGATCCGCCTTGACCCAGGGACTTCGCTTTTGTCTTGTTTGTGAAATTAATTGAGAGTAGTGCATAATGATAAAAGTAGTATGGTGTGAGCTCCCTAACAGTAGAATCCAATTACCTGCTCATGGGAGGGTGGAGGAAACGCTAGAAGGCTTAAGTACAGTGATGGCCAACAGAGAACAATTACAGATGTAGCAGTAGTCTTCACTCAAATTCTAAAAGGAGGATAGAAAGAACCAGCCGTGGCGGTAAAATTTCTGTTGTATTTTTATTTTTTAGTTGATTGGCTCCGATATATTAGGGCCGGATGGGATATTTTTATTTTTTAGATGATTGTCTCCGATATATTAGGGCCGGATTGGATTTGAGCACCGGACCAGCGGAACGCGGCTGCATTGTTTTAAGCACAGGATTGCCAGGGGTTGGTAGACTCATACAGATTTAAACAATAGCTGCAAGTGTAGCGCAGTTAGTTTGCCATTCTCTCTCGTGTATATACAGGACCTGAAATACTATTCCGTATTTTGAGAGGCGGTAGCATGGACCAAAAAAAGGCCAGAAAAAATGGGCTCGAATATTCACATCGTAAGAGTCTGAGCCGTTGTTGATCTTTGCTCCTGTGAAACACATCTCTTCTACGGTAAGCTCTTTGCTATTTATGTAAATGGAAGGTGGAGGGGGGGGGGCGAAAGAAATGGAAGGGGAAGGAACTAATGATATCAGCTGTATCAGAACGTTATGCGGAATCAGTGGATATGAGTGAAAATCTGTGGCGGTCTAGGACTCGAACCCGGGACCTCCTGGTTACGAGGCAGTTGCGTTAACTACTCCGTCATCAGGACACAGTGTTTACTACAAATGCGCGGACTATCTCTACACGCTACCCGGCCGACTCATTTTCACCTAGCGCCACCTATCCGCACCCCTCGTCCGTGTCCTCCATGCTGGCTAATTTTAGATGCCCGCAGGAGGCCGAAAGTAGATGTGCATCCGCACTGAAAGTTATCGATTTGTTGCCCATCAAGACGAATCTGTTGTGTGAATACGTGGTGTCTGTTCTTTCGGACATGTCCATTCATAGTAAGGTTCGTAATAGCAAAGAGCTTGCAGTTTCATACATAAGGGACAGTCAAATGAAAACGCGACAGCTGAAAAAAATTAAGTAAACTGTTTATTAGTTGAAAAGTAATCGCCATAATTATCATTATTGAGTAGACCCGGAAGAAGGCCGCTGCAAACGTGACCGAAACGTTGGTTTTTCTCCAGCAGCAGTAGTAGCAGCAGCAGCAGTAGTTTTATACATTATGACGCGGTACCATACACAGATAAATTTTATGTCGACTGACCCTGGCCGACGCAATTATATTTCCATAATTATTATTACATTTATCCAACAGTGAGGCAAGACGTGTAGTGCCTTCATGGAAAAATGTTCGCGATTGCCTGTTCAATCATGATTGTACGTGCCTGTCTACCCCTTCGTCCGAAACAAATCAACGGCTGCGAATGTTTTTCTTCAGGGCTCCAAAAATGAAGAACTCGCACGGGAGAGATCGGGTCCGTGGACCGGCCCACATGTTTCAAAGGTTGCTTCGACAATGCTGCAGAAGTTTCGCAGGGAAGTACTTGCACATCCTCTATAGAATGCTGGACATTTGCCACACTTGCCCCTTCGCCAGGTAGCGATCCCTCAGGTAAGGGACGCCCCTTCCTCGTATTACTTCTGTCCTCTTTCAAACCACCGTCTCCACATGTTGCTCGATACAACCAGTACGTAAGGGACCTTCTTCTTCGACATCTTTGCCAAATATAGAGCTTCTTTCCGAAATCGAAATACTTATAACATTTGGGAAACAAACGATTATGTCAGTATGTATCCAGAATGAGATTTTCACTCTACAGCGTAGTGTGCCCTGATATGAAACTTCCTGACAGATTAAAACTGTGTGCCGGACCGAGACTCGAACTCGGGACCTTTGCCTTTCGCGGGCAAGCGCTCTACCGACTGAGCTACCCAAGCACGACTCACGCCCCGTCCTCACAGCTTTACTTCCGCCAATACCTCGTCTGCTACCTTCCAAACTTTACAGAAGCTCTCCTGCGAACCATGCAGGACTAGCACTCGTGAACGAAAGGATATTGCGGAGACATGGCTTAGCCACAGCCTAGGGGATGTTTCCAGAATGAGATTTTTCACTTTGCAGGGGAGTGTGCGCTGATATGAAACTTCCTGGCAGATGAAAACTGTGTGCCGGACAGAGACTCGAACTCGGGACCTTTGATAGAGCGGTTGCCCACGAAAGTCAAAACTAAACTCGAAATATATCTATTTATAAAAGCAACTAAAAATTCGGTTGACGTCTTTTTGAGAGTGAGTCTCCAATCCTTCCAAACTATGTAAGTGAAGACCATATGTGTCTTAAGTTCAAAGAAATAGTATCAACGGCACTCGAGAGATTCATACCAAATAAATTAATAAGCGACGAACTGATTCCCCATGGTACACAAAACACGACAGAGAGCTGCTGCAGGAGCATCGAAAAAGGCAAGTATAATTTAGACGAACGCAAAATTTCCAAGATTGGCGAAGTTTTACTGAGGCTCGAAATTTGGTACGGATTTCAATGCGAGATGCATTTAATAATTTCCACAACGAAACACTCTCTAGAAATGTGGCGGAAAACCCAGAGAGATTCTGGTTCTATGTTAAGTAAATCGGCGGAAAGGCTCAGTAAGCGATGCGGTGGAGGGGGAGGGGGAGGATGGAGGGGGAGACAAGGCGCCCAACCCTTCGGAGCAGGTGAAATCTTGGCAAATGTACGGCGTGGCAAATGTCCGGACACCCCTCTATACGGTCCCGAACGTTCCCCATGCAGTTCGCATATTTTTGGATCCCTGAAGAAAGACACATTTGTGGCCGCCGATTTGCTTCGGACGAAGAGGTGTACGCTTAGGTACAATCATGGTGTAGCCACCTTTAGTACTAGTCAGAGACTTCACAGAAAGCTAGAATTTACGACAGCGTTAATTAACACCACATCGCATGTTGAGCTAACTAGAGACGTTCGTGGAAACGGCGCGCTTGTGAACTTGTCGGAGGCTGTTGGACGCAAACAGGGTAATTAGAGGGGCCCCGCCGAAGTGGAGAAGCGAGCGAAACGGAAT
This sequence comes from Schistocerca serialis cubense, assembly GCF_023864345.2. Taxonomy (NCBI): domain Eukaryota; kingdom Metazoa; phylum Arthropoda; class Insecta; order Orthoptera; family Acrididae; genus Schistocerca; species Schistocerca serialis. Next base: position 821,230,175 of record NC_064639.1, on the reverse strand, counting down.
GGCGCTCGCGAGCGCAACAAATCGGGCAGCCGCGCGTGCACACGTGCTCTGGCTGTGGCCGCCAGGATTAACGACCCCGTCCCGGGCGGCCGGCGCGGCGGCGAGAAGCCGCACTGAATTGCAGCCGCGGGCGGTCGGCCGGCCGGACCTGGACTCCAGCTCACGACGAGGCGTGGCACGGCACGGCTTGGCGCGCTGCTGGCGGGAAAAATCTGTTGCGTGGACATTGGCCGGGTATGAGGATTGTAGCTGAGTCATGCGCCTGTCGCTCGCACGCAACAAGTAGTAGCGTCTCGCTCCCTGCCGCACGGGATTAGACGAGCGGTCTCAGGCGCTGCAGTCATTGACTGTGCGGTTGGTCTCGGCGGAGGTTTGAGTCCTCCCTCGGGCGTGTGTGTGTGTGTGTGTGTGTGTGTGTGTGTGTGTGTGTGTGTTTGTCCTTGGGATAATTTAGTTTAAGTAGTGTGTAAGCTTAGGGGCTGATGACCTTAGCAGTTAAGTCCCATAAGATTTAACACACATTTTTTTCTCCCTCCCTGGTGACACCGCTCTGTTACCACTTGTAACCTGGCGCACGCACTACGGTGCGGAGCGCCTTCCTATACTCATAAGCGTCCCTGGTTCTATACCCGCGCCTGCTCACGATCGCAGCAGTTGCGGTGTGGTGGGGAGTGACCGAAATGCACGCGCACCATGTGGTCGCGAGAACATGGGAGGAGCGCCAACTACGAAGTCGAGGACGATAGATTTTGACAGAGATACCTTATAATAGCAACAATGCCGAATCCATATCGTCTAATACCGTCAATGATTTCGTCCTTCAATCCGCAGTGCTAGGAATCTTCTTTCGCAAGAAAAGGTGGGTTCGCAAAATATACAGTGTATCGTAAGACACTGATTAGTTTCAGAAAGTTCAATTTACGAAAACTTCATATGTGTTATCATGTCAAGGAGAGTACGGAAATGCAAAATGTGATGTGCTTGGCCGTGTACAAGAGGTTTTTGTGCCATTCAGACGGGGTACAATACTGCACTATTTTTAGCAAAGTCCTAGCAGCCTTCCACGGATTGCGATTTGTTAAAAGCGTACTTGGTATTTGTAGCTGACCATTCTATATCCGCTTTATGTTAGAAAGTTTCGATTGGGTGCGTTATAAAATATCAAAATCATGTGTCCGACGTAGGTTATGGCAGATGACTGCTCGTAAAATCATTTTAAGGATCGTGTTGCATATCTGTAGCAGTATGAATATCAAAGGCACATACCTCGATGCGACATTCTCTACAGCGTTGAAGTAAGTGTAGAAAATGTAGGTTTGTCAAGGAATTTGTTAGTTTAATTTTCTACTGAAGGAACATCAGTCATGTTGGGAAATAAATAAGGATTCATAGCGCAGCTGAGTGGGAAAACGAAAAACCTCGAAGTGCCCAATACGCGCTGACAACACAGCTTTAAATAATTGATCTGCAATGAATGTGATAGGCACTGTGCAGTCCTGATTTCTTCAAGCAATTCCCTCAAGACTCATTACCTCGATTACAAAATATACAAACAGACCACCCACCCCATCTTTTTATGACAACGGAGGGGGTACAGTGCCCGCCGCTCGCAGAGCGCGTTTACGGGAGAAGCGCTGGATTTTACATCTAATACACAGCATAACTAGCTTCCTTCCTACCTCTTATTTTCCGAGAATATCTTGCGCAGATTTTAAGTCAGTGTGACTGGAAAAGAGTGGAAATGACTACTGTTTTACGAAAATGTTAAAAGATATAGACCAGTATCACTGAAGTCTGTGTGTTTCAAGGTCCTAAGCTAATCCATGATGATGTTCCTGGGGAAAAACTAGCTTCTCTGGAAAACCAGCACTGATTAAGGGAAACCCACTCGTGTGAAACTCAGCATGCTTTATTCATATAGACATATTACAAACAACAGTTGCAGCTGAACATACAGAATCCGTCGTTGTGGACTCCCTGAAGGTGTTCGACACTGTATCACGTCGTCGACTAGCGACCGAGAGACGGTCGCACGAAATATCTCCGCAGATATGTGATTTGCGTCACGAGTATTTGACTAATAGATCCAGGCACGTTATACTGGATGGTGAATGTTACACACAAACTGAAAGTGTGCGCCAAGGAGCGTAACGGCATCGACAGATTTTTCGGTAAACATGAACTATTCATCAGATGGGATCAGCATCCTAACAGATTGTTTAATGATGATGATGTTGTGTAGGGGAAAGTATCAACGTTGGACGATCGTAAGAAAATGCAGACAGACCTGGATAAAATTTGCACTTTGGTGTAATGAATGGCAGCTATATTTAAATGCGGATAAATTTCAGATAGCCGGCCGGGATGGCCGAGCGGTTCTAGGGGCTACAGTCTGGAACTGCGCGACCGCTACGGTTGCAGGTTCGAATCCTGCCTCGGGCATGGATGTGTGTGATGTCCTTAGGTTAGTTAGGTTTAATTAGTTCTAAGTTCTAGGGGACTGATGACCTTAGAAGTTAAGTCCCATAATGCTCAGAGCCATTTGAACCATTTCAAATTTCAGATAACGCCTGTAAGAAAGAGAAACAACCAGAGTGTATGCGATTACAAGATGACTGGTGAACATCCTGAGAGCACGTCACGCCTCTACATATTGGGGTAATACTAACAAATAATATGATGAAGTGCATTGATCGCCTAACATCAGTATTAGGGTAAGTAGGTGGTAGACTTCGATTTGTTGGAAGTGTTCTGCGAAGATGCATTGCATTCCTAAAGGAAATCGCACCAGAGAACGCAAGTGCGACAATTTCTTGTGTATTGTTCGATTGTTCAGAGAATCATTATCAAGTAGTTGAGCCAACAGAACCAGAAAAAATTCAAGAGACGCACCGGTAGGATCGTAACGAGTTCGTTACAGTCGTTATGAACGCGTAACAGAAATCTACGGGGAACATAAATGTGAACCCTTGGAAGGAAGATGATGTAGTTCTCGTTAAACCTTCTTGGGTAAATTTAGAGACTTTATTCAAGAAAGACTGCGGCCAGTAAGATTTCGCCATCGTGTATCACGCATACAGATCACGAGAATAGAATAAGAGAGCTAAGGGCACGCTAGCAGTCAGTTTTGTTTCGCTCGATACGTGGAGGAAATGGGAAAGAAAATTCGTAATACAGGTACGATATATCCTCCACATTACAATATACAGTAGCTTCCGAAGCGTATACGGGCATGTAGTAGATATAAAGGGCAAGAAATGAATACGTCTGTCAGTGCGCGTTTTGAAGGGGGAACGCATGTGAGGGACGTCTTAGTAAACCACATTATGTTTCACAATGTCCCGACAAAGTTGGTAGCGCCACGTTGCAAAACATTGCACGCTCCTCGAGCGACGTGACCGCACAGTGGAATTCACCGCTATTAATAGCCCATGTTTGGTTGTCGATCATACAGTATTGCCTGTGGCGTGGACTTTCAGACGTGTATTTAATGTATGTTGTTGCAGGTTCAAATGCCCGTAAATCCGAACAAACGTATTGTTGTTGTTGTTGTGGTCTTCAGTCCTGAGACTGGTTTGATGCAGCTCTCCATGCTACTCTATCCTGTGCAAGCTTTTTCATCTCCCAGTACTTACTGCAACCTACATCCTTCTGAATCTGCTTAGTGTATTCATCTCGTGGTCTCCCTCTACGATTTTTACCCTCCACGCTGCCCTCCAATACTAAATTGGTGATCCCTTGATGCCTCAGAACATGCCCTACCAACCGATCCCTTCTTCTGGTCAAGTTGTGCCACAAACTTCTCTTCTCCCCAATCCTATTCAATACTTCCTCATTAGTTACATGATCTACCCATCTAATCTTCAGCATTCTTCTGTAGCACCACATTTCGAAAGCTTCTATTCTCTTCTTGTCTAAACTATTTATCGTCCATGTTTCACTTCCATACATGGCTACACTCCATACGAATACTTTCAGAAATGACTTCCTGACACTTAAATCAATACTGGATGTTAACAAATTTCTCTTCTTCAGAAACGCTTTCCTTGCCATTGCCAGTCTACATTTTATATCCTCTCTACTTCGACCATCATCAGTTATTTTGCTCCCCAAATAGCAAAACTCCTTTACTACTTTAAGTGCCTAATTTCCTAATCTAATTCCCTCAGCATCACCCGACTTAATTAGACTACATTCCATTATCCTTGTTTTGCTTTTGTTGATGTTCATCTTATATCCTCCTTTCAAGACACTGTCCATTCCATTCAACTGCTCTTCCAAGTCCTTTGCTGTCTCTGATAGAATTACAATGTCATCGGCGAACCTCAAAGTTTTTATTTCTTCTCCATGAATTTTAATACCTACTCCGAATTTTTCTTTTGTTTCCTTTACTGTTTGCTCAATATACAGATTGAACAACATCGGGGAGAGGCTACAACCCTGTCTTACTCCCTTCCCAACCACTGCTTCCCTTTCATGTCCCTCGACTCTTATAACTGCCATCTGGTTTCTGTACAAATTGTAAATAGCCTTTCGCTCCCTGTATTTTACCCCTGCCACCTTTAGAATTTGAAAGAGAGTATTCCAGTCAACATTGTCAAAAGCTTTCTCTAAGTCTACAAATGCTAGAAACGTAGGTTTGCCTTTCCTTAATCTTTCTTCTAAGATAAGTCGTAAGGTCAGTATTGCCTCACGTGTTCCAGTGTTTCTACGGAATCCAAACTGATCTTCCCCGAGGTTGGCTTCTACTACCTTTTCCATTCGTCTGTAAAGAATTCGTGTTAGTATTTTGCAGCTGTGACTTATTAAGCTGATAGTTCGGTAATTTTCACATCTGTCAACACCTGCTTCCTTTGGGATTGGAATTATTATATTCTTCTTGAAGTCTGAGGGTATTTCGCCTGTTTCATACATCTTGCTCACCAGATGGTAGAGTTTTGTCAGGACTGGCTCTCCCACGGCCGTCAGTAGTTCCAATGGAATATTGTCTACTCCGGGGGCTTTGTTTCGACTCAGGTCTTTCAGTGCTCTGTCAAACTCTTCACGCAGTATCGTATCTCCCATTTCATCTTCATCTACATCCTCTTCCATTTCCATAATATTGTCCTCAAGTACATCGCCCTTGTATAGACCCTCTATATACTCCTTCCACCTTTCTGCTTTCCCTTCTTTGCTTAGCACTGGGTTTCCATCTGAGCTCTTGATATTCATACAAGTCGTTCTCTTATCTCCAAAGGTCTCTTTAATTTTCCTGTAGGCGGTATCTATCTTACCCCTAGTGAGATAGGCCTCTACATCCTTACATTTGTCCTCTAGCCATCCCTGCTTAGCCATTTTGCACTTCCTGTCGATCTCATTTTTGAGACGTTTGTATTCCTTTTTGCCTGTTTCACTTACTGCATTTTTATATTTTCTCCTTTCATCAATTAAATTCAATATTTCTTCTGTTACCCAAGGATTTCTACTAGCCCTCGTCTTTTTACCTACTTGATCCTCTGCTGCCTTCACTACTTCATCCCTCAAAGCTACCCATTCTTCCTCTACTGTATTTATTTCCCCCATTCCTGTCAATTGCTCCCTTATGCTCTCCCTGAATCTCTGTACAACCTCTGGTTCTTTTAGTTTATCCAAGTCCCATCTCCTTAAATTCCCACCTTTTTGCAGTTTCTTCAGTTTTAATCTACAGGTCATAACCAATAGATTGTGGTCAGAGTCCACATCTGCCCCTGGAAATGTCTTACAATTTAAAACCTGGTTCCTAAATCTCTGTCTTACCATTATATAATCTATCTGATACCTTTTAGTATCTCCAGGGTTCTTCCATGTATACAACCTTCTTTCATGATTCTTAAACCAAGTGTTAGTTATGATTATGTTGTGCTCTGTGCAAAATTCTACCAGGCTTCTTCCTCTTTCATTTCTGTCCCCCAATCCATATTCACCTACTATGTTTCCTTCTCTCCCTTTTCCTACACTCGAATTCCAGTCACCCATGACTATTAAATTTTCGTCTCCCTTCACAATCTGAATAATTTCTTTTATTTCATCATACATTTCTTCAATTTCTTCGTCATCTGCAGAGCTAGTTGGCATATAAACTTGTACTACTGTAGTAGGTGTGGGCTTCGTATCTATCTTGGCCACAATAATGCGTTCACTATGCTGTTTGTAGTAGCTTACCCGCATTCCTATTTTCCTATTCATTATTAAACCTACTCCTGCATTCCCCCTATTTGATTTTGTGTTTATAACCCTGTAGTCACCTGACCAGAAGTCTTGTTCCTCCTGCCACCGAACTTCACTAATTCCCACTATATCTAACTTCAACCTATCCATTTCCCTTTTTAAATTTTCTAACCTACCTGCCCGATTAAGGGATCTGACATTCCACGCTCCGATCCGTAGAACACCAGTTTTCTTTCTCCTGATAACGACATCCTCTTGAGTAGTCCCCGCCCGGAGATCCGAATGGGGGACTATTTTACCTCCGGAATATTTTACCCAAGAGGACGCCATCATCATTTAATCATACAGTAAAGCTGCATGCCCTCGGGAAAAATTACGGCTGTAGTTTCCCCTTGCTTTCAGCCGTTCGCAGTACCAGCACAGCAAGGCCGTTTTGGTTATTGTTACAAGGCCAGATCAGTCAATCATCCAGACTGTTGCCCTTGCAACTACTGAAAAGGCTGCTGCCCCTCTTCAGGAACCACACGTTTGTCTGGCCTCTCAACAGATACCCCTCCGTTGTGGTTGCACCTACGGTACGGCTATCTGTATCGCTGAGGCACGCAAGCCTCCCCACCAACGGCAAGGTCCATGGTTCATGGGGGGGACAAACGTATTAAGCAATCCTAATTACAAAAAATTGCTTTTCTATTTTGCTTCCAGGCACGATTTTTGTGTGTTGTTTTCTGCACGACGCTTTTCTTGAAATAATTACCATTATCAAATGCGTTTGTCGTGTAGTACATTTTTAAGTGTGATATTAGCATGTTTTAGCTTACATTGTTCTGGTAACGTGCTATTCTAGAAACAAGTGCAGTTATTCAAATTATTGTTGTTTTTTTTTCCTGTATATAATAGGAAATTTGAAAATGACTTGTACTTGTGGATTTTTGTTGCTGCCTTACGTGCAAACTCACGCATATTGTACGTAAGTTATACAATATGCAGTCAACACTGCTTGTTAAAAACGGAAACAAACGATTAGTAAAGGTGTGTCGTAACGAATTGTGAGGAGAAATGTTTCTGCTTTACCTTACGTTTTCTACAACTAGTCACGTGACTCGTCAAGTGTCGCTCACGTGCCACAAATAAATAAAAGTCGTGAACACAAAATGTTAGTATCGTAACGGCATTCCTTTAGCATTAATAAGTAGAGGGGGAAACTGTAGGTCTAATTAACGATATTAGCTATTTTAGTCACCGCTATACGAGTCATTTACGTAGCTAAACGTCATGAAGTTTGTATATCATACAGGGCGTCCCAGGAGAAATGGTAAATAGACAGGAATGTGAGAGGAACGAAACATAAAAGTCTGCTAAACATGGGCTCTGCAGTGCATGCCTTAAGAACTGTGAAATTCATCTCTTCTAGCTCTCAAGGTATGCATTTTAGAGCCTTTGTTTACTACACTTTTTCGGATTCGAATGGTCGCTCCTGTCATATCCCTGCATATTGACCATTCCTCCTGAGACACCCTGTATATGCATTTTTCCATTGGAAAATGAAGTGTTGACATGATACTATCCTCCGTGATAGCGCATTGAAGCGCTACAGTACGCTTCGCCAAGAGAGTCAGGTGTACCGCTAAACGCACATGTTACGCAGGGAAGTCGGTAGCCCAGGCGTTTCGTAAGTGAGATCAGCGCGCTTGTAAGTCGGTACAATGACCTTTCATCAAACTGCGTGTCTTGCAAACGTAGTGTCAGTCGTGCGACTAGATTCGTGATTTTCTGTCGGAAAGTTTTAGTTTTCAGTTTGTAGTTACTGACAAGTTACGTTTTGAGTTCCACAATGACGAGTTACGGGCACTCTAGTGCTCTTTACCTGGATAAACGATTTGGCGGCAAATTTGAGTAGCCCTTAAAAAAAAAACCTCTCATTTACTGTCTACTAAAGTCATTAAAAGACAAGGGCGAATTGAGAAACGTCTCAGACAAGGCATCCGCATCGTGCGAAAAGTGACAATTGACGCGAAACAATAAAAAGTGTGATATCTTCCGTATGAGTACTAAAGAGGAAAATCCTTGAAATTTCGGTTACATGATAAATCACACAACTCTAAAGGTTGTCAATTAACTAAATACTTAGGAGTTGCAATTACGAACAACTTAACGGGGGAGAGTGTGTGTCGCGGGTGAGATAGGCGAGTAAGGGTAGCAATTATTAAAACCAAGGGCTGTTTACGTAGCGGTGAGATTTTTCACGAAAGTTACATCATCAGTCTTTTTCTACGCATGTCAAAATATTTACTTCCTCCTACATAGGGATAAATGTCCATCGTGATGAAGTAAGAGAAAACGGAAAGATTTAGGGGGTTTATTTTCTCGCGTGGTGTTAGAGAGTGAAAAGGTAGAGGCAAAGTGGTACTATGAACCTCTGCGAAATGCTTCGGTGTTAATAACTGCAGTGTGATCTACTGGATGTTGATAGTAGGGCTGTGTTTGAGCACGACTCAAACTGCTCGTACAGTGTACGTCACAGTTCGGGAAACCACGTGTTCTGTTCGATATGTCAGTGGGGCCACAGTCCAGTGGCTCTTGTTGTACTATCTCTGCCACTGGTTTTAGCGTTTTTAATGGATAGTGGATTTTGATAATAAAAATAACTGTGAAGCACGGACTACAGTATCTTCTAGGATGCAGGTCACGTGTAACAAAAACAATTAATCAATAAATAAAAGATTGATGTCAAGATTCTGTCCACTTCTCAAAATTTCGCTCGTCCCACGATTAGTGTTGTCTGATGGTACTATCTCCAACACGGGTCTTGCCGCTCTAATTTATTCTCGCGGCAACAATTCAGTCAGTTTACCAAAAAATATTTCGTTTGTTAGACTTTTAATTCTTGATTGAATTTTTTCCCTTGTTTCATCTAAATGTTCCCATCTTATTTTCAAACATATTTGTAACGTTCATGCCAGTTGTTATAACGCGTAAAAGGAACTGAAATGCTATTTTGCAAACCACTTCCTAAATTATTAGCTCCTCATAAAGAAATAAGGTATTGTACAGGGATAAATATTTTTAGCACAACGTTGTCGCCTTTGTCTGTTACCTTTACTCAAAAATCAGCATAAATATTTAAACACCATGCAGTCATATATGTATCTATAGCCTGTGGACGTCAACTTGTAGTAACCACTCACAGACGACGGGGGGCAGCTCTAGCAGCGCAGGATATAACGTGTGTGACGGAGGAAGGGGGGACGCAGAAAACAATGCAGTCGTTGTCATAAAGCGGTTAGGGATCGATTTATCGGACGTCTAAAAGGGCATGATCACTGACCTTCAGTCCAAGGGTGGAAGTTAAGTTTGTAGTCTGTTGGCTTGCCACCGTGGTTGAAGTATACCGTGCATGGCGAAATGGCGCTCGGCGCCGAGACAACCATGGTGCACGACGGACCAGATGACATGTGGAGGCTGCGGGGATATGGTAGGGCGAATAGACGTGCAGCTTCTGAGTAACTGACGGCCCAGACGAACCAAGGGGCCAGCAGCAGTGTCTCCTTAACGACCGTTCACCGAACTATGCTGGAAGTGGGCCTCAGCAGCAGTCGCCTGGTTCATGCACCATGCTGAGTGCCGTCAAACGATGACAAAGTCTGGACTTGACACGCCAGTACCTCAGCTGGACGTCCCACTGAGTGGCTACAGGAGGCTGTTCAGATGAATCACGTTTTATACTCCATCGAACAGATGACCGTTGGCGCGTACGACGTGAAACGTCCGAAACCAAACACTGGGCAGCAGTCGTCAGAAGGGCCCTGGTCAGAGGGCATTCGATGGGTGATCCCATAATTATGGAACGCACAGTGGATCGGCATAAGTTTGCCTCTATCCTTCGGTACAATGTCCACTCCTAAATGCAGTTTATTTTTTCTCGGCGCGACGGCATGTACCAGCAGGACAATGCGACGTGTCACGCAACTCGCATCATACGTGTGTGGTTCCAAGAGTACCAGGATAAGTTTAAGCGAATTCCCATGGCCATGAAACTTCCCGTATTTAAGAGCAGTTGAGAATCTTTTGGACCACCTTAGTCAGGCTGTTCGTGACATAGATTCTCAACCGAGAAACTTAGTGCAGCTGGTCACGGTACTGGAGTCAGCATGACTCCACACTGCCCGTCGATACCTCCCAGAATCTCATTCTCTCTCTCCCTGCACGTCTTGCGTTGGTTCACACCGCAGAAGGTGGTTATTCAGGCTGTTGATAAGTGGTCACATTAATGGTACTCCACAGTGTATATCCATACAGACCTATATGAGAACTCTTATTGCATATTTTTTTCAGATACATCATCAGTTTGTACAGTGGTAAGATTTAATACTATTCCGTGTGAGTTTCAGGAAATGTTAAGTGGAAGCATTGATTGTACGAGTCGAGTAGTTTGTGGTTTCTCGCGCATCTCTTGCACTCGCGACGCCCCAGCCGAATGTCAGGTAACGGTTCGGACAAGCTCGTTAGCCTACCGAGCATTGTTGCGCTTCGGGAAATGTCGAGCCAGTTCGAAGACGGGTATCATTTGTCCTATACACATTCAAGTGACATAATTGTGAAGAAAGTGGAGGATGAGTAGCCCGCAAGATCTTCTTTGCAGATACGAAGGCAGTTTTGGTTTTCTACGATGCAGTGTTGGCATTTCTGTCGCCTCCACGCAAGAGAGAATTGGGTCAACCGGGCACTGCACAGAGCGAACACCTCCTCTCTCCCTGCTTATATCCCCCCCCCTCCATCCCTCCCCCCCCAACAACCACCACCACCACCACCACCACCACCACCACCCGAGTGCTCGGTGCTTGGTATGAGCCACCGCCACTGTAAAGAACACGCAGCAGCGGCCAGCGCTTGATAGCATAGCATAGACAACACAGCGTAGTATAGCGCAGCGCAGCCTGGTCCGGGCAGGGCGCTTAATGAGCGCGGGATGCGGCCGGCTGATTGATGGCGCGCGCCGGCGCATCCATCTTGCCAAATCAAATAGAGCCGACAGCCGGCGCGATGCATAATTCAGCAGCGCCCGCCAATCTGCACGCCCCATGTTTAATGTACGCCACGGCAGTCGCTGCCGCCGCCGCCGCCTGCAACCAACCAATTTCCGTTTATTTTTCGCCGTGCTGGCTCCGCTGTCTGCCGCGGGGCGATAACTTTTCAATCGCTACGACAAATCCTAAATGTGACGCGTTTCGTCGCTAGAGCTGTCGCCCCTAGCCTCGGAGCTCCACGTATTAATTTTCGGTCCCTTCTCCGATTTACAGTCGATCCACGTAATAATGACAACGCATGATCTCTCAGGTTCTTCTTGTGGATCACAGTAAACAAAGAAATGCTGGCACCCTAAATTGTATCTGCATTCCTCGAGCGATCGCCGTTCGCCGAAAAGGTATCAGGTGTTACAGGATATGATCTATAGACATATATGATCTGACGGACAGAGTTATCTGCAGTCTGCGACTGTTTGATGACAACGCTGTGAGATACGATAAAGTGTAGAGGTTGAGTGACAGTAGGAGGATTGAAGATGATTTACAATTAGGCAAAATTTCTAGTTGGTGTAATGAATCACAGCTTGCTCTAAATGTAGAAAAATGAAAGTTAATGCAGATGAATAGTAAAAACCCATCCCGTAATACTGTAATACGGTATTAGTAGTGTGCTTAAATATCTAGGCGTAATGTGGCAAAGCGTTATGAAATGGAACGAGCATGTAGGGATTGTAGTGGGGAAGGCGAATGGTCGAATTTGGTGTACTGGGAGAATTTTAGGAAATGTTGTTCAAATGTAAAAGAGACTGCGTATAGAAAACTAGTGCGATCCATTCTTGAGTATTGCTTGAGTGTTTGGGATCCGCGGCAGGTCGGACCAAAGGAAGACACTGAAGCAGTTCAAAGACGGACTACTAGATTTCTTACCGTCAATTTCGATCAACCTGTCTGTATTACGGAGATGTTTCGTGAACTCAAATGGAGGTACCTGGAGGGAAGGCGATGTTCTTTTCAAGGATTACTACTGAGAAAATTTTGAGATCCAGCAGGTGACGTCGACTGCAGAACGAGTCTACTGCCGCCAAGAGTGGGACTTAAAATAATAACGTGTTCATTTATGTTAACAGTAATCTTGTATACTACTAATAATAATAATAGTACAAGATACTGTCTGCCATGCACCACACAGTAGCGTACGAAGTGTGGATGTAGATGTAGCTAGAGCGCGATCGCTTTCACACAAGGAGAGGAAAGCGCACAAGTCTAACTGAGCGGCAATTGCTGTCGAAATGAAGAACATCTGGGAAATAGGTTGAGACTCTTCCAGAGAAAGTGAAGTCAAGCAACGTTTTCTATCTTACTGGCCCATTGCTCGGAAAGATGGGTAGGCTCCTGCCGAAACGTAACATCCATTATATTTCACTTCCAATAACAAGGATAAGAAGCTAAAGAACGATTTAAGACACCGAAAGTCGGGTACGTACGACATTCCATGCGAATGTACCATGTTTTACCTGAGGCAGGCCATTAGAACAGTTGATGAGACATGCAAGAAATATGAAAGACATACCCGACTACTACAACGACCGAGCAAATCAGCTGTTGCGAGGACTGTCTTGAGAATAATCAAGAAGTGAAATACGATGGGACCAGTATCGGTGGTCCACTTACCAAGTTTCAGGGACAGCATAATTAAGGAGCATATCGAAATAAATATGTCGGAAAACATAATAAACAGGTATGGAGGTTCAATATAAACAAGGCTTGTGATCTGGCTCTCGATTTATTAAAATCTTGTCGGTCGTCACATCTTCTGGAGCTGGGACACACTGAAAGAATGTGCATTGCACGCTCTGGAAAACAAAAGTGCGGGCATCAGCTATAAACACGGCTCGACACCAACGGTTGAGTCTAAGGGGAGAGTTTTCTTACCAGTACAACTCACAGCACCTGTCAAAATATTGTGCATAAAACAGAAGCAGCAACTCGACTGAACACCCTCTAGCACAGCATTATTTTTTCTGTAAAATTAATGTAATTTTGACGTCTCTGTCATTACAAACCGAACTTTCGTTAAGCAACTGAGCTGAAGGAGTGAATCAGTTACCGCTGCTTTGAAGAAACATACGGATAATTTGTCTCATTTAGGAAGACTACAGAAAAGCGGTCTCCTCCCCGTAGAATAAAATTGTAATTACTAGGTTTAATCATGAAAGTTTCCCCTGACTTGGCACAGCTTCAACAGTTCCGCTTACACCGAGGTGAGAGAAGTCATGGGATATGTCCTAATATCGTGTCGACCTTCTTTTGGCGGACGTACTGCAGGAATTCGATGTGGCATGGAGTCAAAAAGTCGTTGGAAGTCCCCTACAGAAATACTCAGCCATGCTTTCTCTGTAGCCATCCATAATTGCGCAAGTGTTGCCGGTGCAGGATTTTTCGCACGAACTGACCTCTCGATTACGTCCTATAAATGTTCGATGGGATTGATGTCGGGCGATCAGGGTGACGAAATATATACGCTCGAATTGTGTAGGATGTGCAGACATGGCGCATTGTCATCTATAAAAGTTTCGTCGTTGTTCCGTTGTTTGGCGACATGAAGTAGATGAATGGCTGCAGTTGGTCTCAAAGTAGGCGAATATAACCATTTCCTGTCAATGATCGATTCAGTTGGACGTGGGGACTCAGTCCGTTCCATCTAAACATACCACACACTATTATGAGCCACCATCAGCTTGCACAGTGCCATGCTGACTACTTGATCCATGGCTTCGTAGGGTCTGCGCCATACTCGAACTTACTATCAGATCTTGTCAAATGAAATCGGCACTCATCTGACTAAGCCACAGTTTTCCAGTAGTGTTGTGTCCAACGATATGATCACGAGTTCGGGAGAGGCGCAGCAGGCGATGTTGCGTTGTCAGCAATGGCACTCGCTTCGGCCGTCTGCTGCCATAACGCATTAACTCCTCATTTCGCCGCACTGTCCAACGGATACGTTCTGCGGTTATTTCACGCGGTGTTGCTTGTCTGTTAGCACAGAAAACTCTACACCACAACGCCGCTGCACTCAGTCATTAAGTGAAGGCCGTCGGCTACTGCGTTGTCCGTGGCGAGAGGTAATGCCTGAAATTTGGCATTCTCGGCACACTCTTGCCACTGTGTATCTCAGAATGTTGAATTTCCTAACGATTACCGAAATGGTATATCCCGTGCGTCTAGCTCCAACTAAGATTCCGCGTTCAAAATATGTTAATTTCCGTCGTGCGGCCAAAATGACGTGAGGAACCCTTTCACACGAATTGCCTTAGTACAAGGGACAGCTCTGCCAATGCACTGCCCTTTTATAGCTTGTGTAGGCGATACTACCGTCTTTTATATAAGTGCAAATTGCTATCCCGTTATTCTTGTCACCTCGGTGTATTTTCAGTGGGTAGCGCCGATTAGCTTTGACTGCTCGACCAGCGGGAAATGGTATTGTTACCCGGACTGGAGACGCGTACCTGCAAACATACAAAAATATTAATCACTTAATTTTATTTCTCGATGTGGTAATTAAAACGATATGACTACTACTCACACGACACAGGTGGATGCTCTTCGTTATTGTGGTGTGTCTTTCAGTAATTATTCGTTATTAATGACCTGTATGACAACTTGCCTCATCGTCAGCTGTGTTATTACTTCCAGAGATTCATCAAAACCATGAATATCATAAAGTCCTATTTTACACCATTTCTTCAAAATACCAGACGTTTGTTGATGTGACTATGTCGCACTTGTGAACGACAACGTTCAAAGAAAGCGCTGTCTTAGCCTCGCAGAATACTGATGCGCTGTTCCTTGCTTTGACTCCCGTAACCATTTAAGAATTTTTTGCCGTGAGGTGGTCTGAAAGTGCTAGTCCTTTTTATGGATCCATTTAGGGGGGTCCTGCACTTTTCCGTTTCTGTGTCTTTTGTCCTCGCGTCTCTCCATATTTGTTGCTGTTTTGGTGTCTCATCGGACGGTTGACTCTTTCCATTTTTTGTTGTCGTGGTCAGTCAACCAGTCTCCGGCCATCTTTTTTTCTTCTATTTCTTTCTGTCTGGTGTTCGTCTGTACTCTTCTTTTCTGTAGTGTTCGTTGCCTAATTTGTGTTCTTTAGCACCTGGGGGGGGGGGGGGGGGGCAGTCTCCTTCCCCTTGGGGTTTTATCTGCTCTGCGACTTTGTCTCGCTTGTTTTTGGAATGGGGGACTGATGACCTTAGCTGTTTAGTCCCCCTTAAACATCCCAACAACCACCACCACCACCACGCTCAGCCACATAAAGTCAAATGAGATGATGTTTGTGTTAATAAGTGAGAAACTGACACGCAGAACCGGCATTAGTGAGTTGACATTGAAAGATTTGCACCCGTTACTCGTGCTGGTTTATCGTTGTGAAACGGCAAGCTAAAATTGCTTTGAAAAGATTCAGTACCGTTGGCTGTGCGTTGCGGCCAGGGTTTTCAATGAAATAAGACACACCTTGCGTCATGGCGAGTCGTGGCTACGTTGCAGTACGGGGTGCAAATACCAGTTCATAGAGTGAGGTCATTCAGATTTACGAAATCTGAAAAACTTAATCCAAATTCAGCGTGAAAAGTCATTCCAAGAGTATACTGAAGCATGTCCACACGTTTTCAGTTAGTAAGGGAAGCAGGTTCAAATGGCTCTGAGCACTATGGGCCTTAACTTCTAAGGTCATCAGTCCCCTAGAACTTAGAACTACTTAAACCTAAGTAACCTAAGGACATCACACACATCCATGCCCGAGGCAGGATTCGAACCTGCGACCCTAGCGGTCGCGCGGTTCCAGACTGTAGCGCCTTTAACCGCTTGGCCACACCGGCCGGCAAGGGAAGCAGGACAGAGCGTGATACGTAATGTTTAACGATTTTTGCAAAATACGAGAGTACAAGAAAACACTTTCTAAAGATATAAAAATTCACCTTGTAGTATAACCTAACCTACCTTACTCGAAAATCACTTAAAACTGTGTTACGTACTTTTTACAGTGTATGAAGGAAATGCTTGAGTATTTCCCGTTGTTCCCACCCTTACGGCACAATGGGATAAGCAAATTTTGTTTTGAAATTATTGCATAAACGTTGAAATTATTTTTAATATCATCTTAAAACCAACACACAAGGTTTCTTAATGAACAATTTGGACTAATGAATGTGCAATCGTCAAAAAATAGTCAACAGTGAGAAAATATATTGTCATTTTGAAAAATATACAATTGTTTTTAATGCTTTATACCAAGTTACTCTTACTATCACTTTTTGAATCCCTTCGTTTCTGCATCCGATGTATTTTCCGGTTTGCGAGTAGACAATCCTGTAACCCAGTACTGCCAAGCTAGACAAGTTCTTTTGTCAAATCTGTGTGGTAAACTATTTCTTTCAACTATTTGGTAGGTTAATGATCTGACAGTGAGATATTTCATCGCTGGACTATAAAGTTTGTTCCCCATAGACTTCTAGTATTCTACCAGCTCGTCATTTTGTGAACAAATTTTTTTCAATTTACTATTGATTTGTCAACTCTGTAGTTGGGATTCTTGTTAGCCTTATAAATGTATCTTTGCAACCTTTATTTGGGTGCGTTAAACTTCTTATGAGCTTTCAAAATTCCCATTTCAGCAGAGAAATCGAGTGAAACTGCCATTTCCGTTGAGTTAATACGCAGTTGCTATTTAACAGTCTTTCTAATGTGAGTTCACGCCATCTGGAAATGCGAGAGGGGGGAAGACAAAGGAATGTATGGCTTGAAATCTACTTGCATCAAAACATGAAAGCCCCGTCCTCATCCACTCCGAGAACACATTCCAGATTGATCACTTTTATGGAGCATAACAACTGATGGGCTTAAAAGTTTTATGTAACGAACTTACAGCGAATGGCATACATTTCTACATTACATGTTATTTAAGGGCGTACAATTAAAAATTAACCGCCCTACCTTGCGTTTAAATTCAGAGATAATTATAAAAACAGAATTAGAAACGTGAAGGACAATCTTTAAGTTACAGTTCGCACTCCAAATCACTTCAAAATCACTGTCGCACTTTTCATTCCATTCAGAGAAGTAGTTTCATGGCACTACAGTAGACAGCAGCATTCCCAAATCTAGAAAACAGCGTAATCCCGTCGTGCCCCGCTATCCACTTCTGCCCCGAGTTCCCGTAATAGATATTTTTACAGTTGTCACTTAGATATCAAATCCCACAACCAATGTCTGTCTCCCTTGCGTATCGGAAAATCCACGGTCAATCCTACATGTTTTGTAGAAATTTATGTAGAGGAAGTACGCGGCCTATTTGAGCAACTAGGTTTTGGTAACATGATGGAATTTGGCACCGTATTTCTCAGGTTTATAGCTTATGTAGTGCCTAAAGGACACATTTAAAAAAGAATTGGTGTCATGAGTACGATCCTACCACAAATACCACAGTGGAAAATGGGTCTCTGATGGGTTCGCCAAGACCAAAGAAGATGCAAATATGACGGACAAGTTGAACGAGGTCTCAAAGAAGAACTTTTCGCAAAGTTTTACGTGGCTGAATTAACGTTCTGTGCCTTGTATTAAAGTTTGTGTGTAAGGGTGGGGTGGGGGGGGGGGGGGAGACGACGACGACGACGACGACGACGACGACGACGACACGACACGGCACGGCACGGCATTACGTAGAACATCTGAACCATTAACGCCGCCATCTTAAAATTTCTGTGTGTCTCCTAAACCAGTTTTTGACAGATAGTGTAGTACTTGTATAAAGAACTTCACAATGAGATTTAATACTTTGTTGGTAGCTCTTATTTCCTTTCTTAATACCGAAACATCACAGTGGCAAGCTGGGTAAGGAGGAGAGGAGGAGGAGGAGGAGAGAGGGAGTAACAACATGCTTGACACAGTATTACAGCATTCGATCGAACTGTGCACTTTTAACACTGGTTTTCTTACTGTGTGAAGGTGGCGTTTGTCAGACGTATCTTCCTTACCAGCAGTATTATTTACGAAAAACTCGTTAGTGCAACCGCGAAAACCAACAACTGTCATTCTTATAGTGCGACTTGGATGAAGTACTAACAAACACAAGCGTCTTCAGAGCAAAGTCCCATGTGTGTGAGCCTGGGCGTAACCTGTGCGATCTGAGAAAGACGCAATTTCTATTTACAAACGAGGTCTCTGCATTGCGCAAAGTTTGCATAAATCAAGAGCGGCGTGCGTGTGAAATGTCGTGTCGTATTGTAATGCGCGAAACAGGAAGCGCCGTGTGTGTGTGTGTGTGTGTGTGTGTGTGTGTGTGTGTGTGTTGGCAGGTATTAAGATGCTGATGTAAGCCACGTGCCGCTATTGCGGACGACAGTACCGTTGCAGTTTTACGGGAACGTGACGAAAAATCACTGTAATCAACCGGTGTACGCAGTATTGTTGCAACGAAGCTTGGAACTCCAACGCGGAACCGGAGGAGGAGTACGTAAGAGTAATGAATACAGTGTGACACTCGTTGCCTCGTCATGGAGATGATAATTAATAATTTTGCAGCCATTATCGGTCTTTTTGTCGCCCTTGCCGGGGTTTTGGAGACGGACGGCGTCGTAGCTTCTCTGCATTTGAAAGTGATGAACTGACGCCCTGTCAGAGATGGATGCCCGCTGTCACAGGCCTATGCGTTAGCGCCCATTCACGCCAGCGTCCTTTCTAAGTAAGAGGTAGTTCACTGGCCCGAACCAGTGTCATCTGACAGCAAAATCATAACCACCGAAATCATTATCTTGCAGGCATTCGCAGTTCATAGCTAATTGCAATAATTTTTTGACATACAGGTCTGTAGCGCTTCTGTCAGCTATAATCTGGAATCTCTAGTCACGCCTCATTAGCCGCGTTTGTTTTCGCGCTGCAATCGTCCTTGGGGCCCCGGGTTGCAGCCTTGGTGGTAGAAAAGTCAGGGAAAATCAGGGGAACCGAAGTCGTCTGTGCATGATTTCCAGGTATGGGATAAGATATCAGTCTCCTTTGCAGTTTCTCATGACTTATTGCAAAATGAAACAGTTGAAAGCCATCTGTCCTTCGTATGGTGACTGTCCCTTTCCATCCATCACCCTCTACCTTAATAGCATGGCGCTACGTTCTATTAGTGCACACTTCCTAGCCACATATAACAATTACACTCCCAATACGATACCAGCCTTCGGTGAAGAAAATGAGCCGATTAAGAGACTGCAACGAACTGTAGTAACATCCCATCCATTTACAGTATGTGAATATTTTTAGTGCGCTGCTTGAACATACGTTGTTTGCCGTTTCTGATTAATTATTGTTTTCAATTTCCATAACTTATGAACACCGTTCGAGTTCACAATAAAAATGAGTGAAAGTGCTCAGTTTCGCCTTGAAATGGCGACCATTTGAGTATTTGCTTAAGCTGTGGGCGTTCGTATTTTACTTTGTCATACAGAACGTACGTTTGACATCGTTGTATGTCTTGGCACAATTCTTCGCTTTATTATTCCCGTTCATTTCTGCTATATATATATATATTCGATTTTTAGGATGTACTTCTCCGTTGCAGTACTCCAGTTGTTTCTGGTATTGTTTCTTTCTAGTTCGTTTTCCTCGCGTGGTTTCTAGAGGAAAATTAGAAATCATAGAACGGTCATATGTCGTTTTCTTGCGGAAAACGAGTCACGTAATAATAATAATAATAATAATAATAATAATAATAATAATAATATTGACGTACTCATGTGGAGTAGTGAAACGTAGTAACTCAGACCTAGAAGCACTCAATACACTTACACGATCACAACGCCACAAACATAGAATACATCACATACATTCAGCAACAGAAAGATTCACATTAAGCAGAAAGGAAGGAGGAAGGGGATTTATCGACATTAAAGACCTACATTATGGACAGGTAGACAATTTAAGAAAATTCTTTATAGAACGAGCAGAAACTAGCAAAATACACAAAGCAATCACTCACATAAATACATCGGCTACACCATTGGAATTTCATAACCACTTCTACAACCCTTTAGATCACATAACATCAACAGATACGAAGAAAGTGAATTGGAAAAAGAAAACACTAATGGCAAGTACCCGTATCATCTAACACAGCCACACATCGATCAAGACGCATCCAACACATGGCTAAGAAAAGGCAATATATACAGTGAGACGGAAGGATTCATGATTGCAGTACAGGATCAAACAATAAACACCAGATATTACAGCAAGCATATTATTAAAGATCCAAATACCACAACAGATAAATGCAGACTTTGCAAACAACAAATAAAACAGTAGATCACAACACAAGCGGATGTACAATACTAACAAATACAGAATACACCAGAAGACATGACAATGTAGCAAAAATAATATATCAACAACTTGCCATACAACATAAACTAATAAAACATGTTCCCACATACAAGTATGCACCACAAAATGTACTGGAGAATGATGAATACAATTTATACTGGAACAGAACCATTATAACAGATAAAACAACACCACATAACAAATCTGACATCATACTCACCAATAAAAAGAAGAAATTAATACAAGTAATCGAAATATCCATACCCAATACAACAAATATACAGAAGAAAACAGGAGCAAAAATTGAAAAATACATCCAACTGGCTGAGGAAGTCAAAGACATGTGGCATCAGGATAAAGTTGACGTCATGACAATTATACTATCAACTACAGGAGTCATACCACACAATATCCACCAGTACATCAACGCAATACAGCTACATCCAAACGTATATATACAACTACAGAAATCTGTAACTATTGACACATGTTCAATTACCCGAAAGTTCCTAAATGCAATGTAACATATACCGTGCAGTTAAAAGGAAGTCACGCTTGATCAAGGTCCGCGTCACTTTCCATTTTTAACCAGACGTAACGTCTGTGAAAGGAAAGAAGATGATAATAATATGATGGTGGTGGTGGTGGTGGTGGTGGTGGTGGTGGTGGTGGTGGTGATCATCATACAGACGGATTTCTTCTCTTTTTAAATCACTTTTCGACCATCATTTGCGATTTTCCGTTCTATTTCAGATTTTCATGCACAAAGCACTAAACAGTAAGCTTTCCCGCTGTCTAATGATGACTTCATTTCGTGTTGACCCTTCTCTTACCCTTCCTTCCTAGATTTGACTAAATTATGCAGTGCCATTTGAATTATAACCTCTGTGGTAGCGTTCTCTTGGCATTGCATCGTCACTTAAAAGTAAGTGCTCAGTAATAGTTTTCTTGAACTCTTTTGCTTTTTTAATTGAGTTACTGCATATTGCCGCCTCTTGACTGAGTTGCAGCAATCGTATCGCATGCGCTGTACATTTATCGTAACAGCGACGATTAACTTAAGATTTTGTAACAAGTTATTCTTGTTATTTATTCATATCATAATCTTGTTTTTTGAATATACGCCTATTTAGCATTCACAGCGATACTGTATTTCCGTTATTATTTTTGATCACGGCTTGAGAGAGTATTACGTAACATCGAAGCGTTCAGCTACGTGAATGCGCTAGGACTGCCAAAAATCATCGCGCGTGGTAGCTGCTCTTCCATCTTGTGGTTGAAATTAATTGCATAAAGCATGTGCTTTGCTCATCCGAGTAATTGCACTATAGAGTCTCGCAGATATTTTCATTTCTGTTTGATAAAGCATCTGTGATTCTCAGCACTTCACGTCGTTCTACTTTGTTCTACAACTTGGTTCTTTCATTTCCTCCTTTTTCCCCTTTCTTTAACAGATATGTTTCTCTCTGATTTTTATCTGCTGGCTCTGTTTATAATTTTTTGTTTACCTCTCTTCATATAAACTCAGAAGTATTACACAAATTACCTTTCTTCCACCTACGGTAGGTTAACGGCATTGGGGCGACTGTTCCTAAACAGAGCAGATTAGTATGTTCTGCCTGAATTCTCGCCTAAAGGTGGTTTACGTCCTGTATGGTTTAATCGTGGCACTAGCGGTAGCGGAGGCCAATAGCTCTTTTGATCTGCCAGCATACATGAAACACGGAGAGATTTAGCCCAATGTTTGCGTTGGAGCGTCACCTTTTCAGGGCTGACAAACTTCATTACTGTGCGTCGGGGCGAGTTTGACGCTGGCTGACTAAGCTCCCTGCACCGGTACTTGCGTGAAATCATCTCCGAATTAAGCCTGAGCCACTGTTAATATTGGATTGCTCAGATCGTCAGAGGCCTTCCTGTGCGCCTCATATCGTTTAGCGTAATCACAAACTCCAGTCTTGCCATCTACAGTTGCTACAGTTGCGCAATATGCAGCTGTAAGTTATGGTCCCACATTCTCATTTCATTCACACGAATAATTACAGACGCGTTAGCTTAAGTCGCTAGGACAAAGGTCAGTCGCTTTCACGGAGGCAACTAACCTAATTATTTCAATGCAGTAATTCGTCCAGCACCATCCACTTTACGATTCCGCTACAGTTTAGATGTACGCCGCGCTTGCTTCGTTGTAGCGACGTTTGGTTAGTTTCTGGTAGGATGAGGTGTGTGTGTGTGTGTGTGTGTGTGTGTGTGTGTGTGTGTGTGTGTGTGTGTGTGTGTGTGGTTCTAGCTGTCATTCCCGTGGCAGTACTGAGGCTAGTTGACTTACAATCGCGAGTATTAATATGTCATCAGTTTAATTTCATGCAGCAAACCAGTAAGAGCTGCGTACTTCCATAGGTACTAAAGTATGAGTATGTTGACAGGCTGTGAAAAAAATGATTTGCTCAAATTCCTATCATGTTATTCTAAACTGTAATATGTGTAGCTACTCTTAATTCCCGACGAATACCGGCGTGGTCATATCAACAAGGCCACAGCTCGTTTTTCGACGATTTTCATTGCTGACTTTGATGACGTTACTGTCGATTGGAAGTTAAACCTAATACGCTTATAAGTCATCTCTATAATCTATATGATGCGATTGCGATTACACGAAAGCGGTACTGAGCATATCCCAATGTGTCGTGTGTGCCTTATTTTATTGTGTAGATCTGGATCACTCCATGTAATGACAGAATCATTTAACGTTATTAGATATGCTCTGAAGCAGAATGCAGAAAATTTGCTCCGTCATCTCTGTCTCTGGAGAAAAAGAACTAAGTGGTTTGCAAATTTTTGCCCGATCTTCATGGAGTAATAATAAAATGTGCTCAACGAAGTGGTAACAGTATTAGAGCAGATGGCGGAAAACATGCCCATTATAATTGATGCTCTAATACTCTATTCGATTCTTATGCGGTTCACATGGAAGTGTTCAGCAGAGGGTTCATAGCACTACTTTCATGCTGGTGTTCTGCCGTTTCATTTTCAGATAGCGTGTGGAAAAAACGAACACGAAAATTTTCCGTACAGGTTCTGATTTTTCTTATTCGACAGGGTGACCCAAAACACCGTTAACATTTGAAAACGCACGAATTCACGAAATAATGTAGGTTGGGAGGTAAAAATTGACTTACATGCTTGAAATGACATGGCGTTTCATTGAAACCAAAAAACGATTGCAAAAACTGGCCAACAGATACTACTGGACAGCAACACGTCAGTGCGCTCATTAGAACCGTGCATAAAATGAGCTGTAGTGACGGAGTCAGTTCGTTCCTAGCTTGGCCGATAAACACCTGCTGGAAGGTACTACTTCCATACAGAATGGCGCTCCACCCCGTATTGCCGGCCGAAGTGGCCGTGCGGTTAAAGGCGCTGCAGTCTGGAACCGCAGACCGCTACGGTCGCAGGTTCGAGTCCTGCCTCGGGCATGGATGTTCGTGATGTCCTTAGGTTAGTTAGGTTTAACTAGTTCTAAGTTCTAGGGGACTAGTGACCTCAGCAGTTGAGTCCCATAGTGCTCGGAGCCATTTGAACCATTTTGAATCCACCCCGTATTGCTGTAAGTGTGAAAGATCTCTTGCGCACATCGTTCGCTGACGATCGGGTGCTGAGCCGCCACTTCCTTCATGCTTGGCCTCCCGCGTCCCCAGACGTCAGTCCGTGTGATCATTGGTTGCAGGGGTTACCTGAAGTCGCAAGTCCATCGCGATCGTCTGACTTCATTACGGATACTAAAAGACAACATCCAACGACAGTTTCTCACTATACCTCCTGGTATGCTGTACAGTGCTGTTCACAAAATTATCACTCAACTACAGGTATTGTTGATGAATGACAGCCAACATGTTGAGCATTTGCTAAAAGCAACATCGTCTTTATACTAATTATCGCTTTTGTGTAATATGAAGCACCATCTGTTGGTCATTTCTGCACTTTTTTGGATTCAATAAAATACCTTGTCATTTCAAGCACGTGTTTGTCAATTTTTACGTCTCTACCTATGCTATCCCAGGAAGTACTGAATTTTCAATTGTTAACGAGCTTTTGGGTCACCTTGTATTGCGATGTAGATGTCTCCCTGAGCAGGTAGGAGTAAACAAAATATTTGGGTATTCAGAGGAGAAAATCGGTAACTGAATTGTCATTAGACGATCTTGACGCAACGAAAAAGCTTTTGTTTTAATGATATCCACCCCAATTCACTTATTGTATCCGTGATACATCCCACTTATTTCGCGATAACACCAAAGGAGCTGCCCTTGTTTGGATTTTTTCGGTGTCCTCCGTTAATCCTATCTGGTGCTGATCCACATACCGTGCAGCAATACTCCATAAGGGGCAGACAAGTGTGGACTAGGCAGTCTCTTCAGCAGATTTGTTGCACCTTCTGAGTCTTCTGCCAATAAAACGCCGTCTTTGGTGTGCCTTCCTCACAACTTTTTTGTGCCACTTTAAGTTGTTTGTTAATGTAATCCCTAGGTATTTTCTTGAAACGTCAACCATTAAAATTTGTGTGATTTATCGTGCAATTCAAATGTACTGGATTTTTTTTTTATTAGTCGTGTTGAGGTCCATACACTTATTAGCACTATGCCGTCTGTAAAGTCGAACGAGAATGCGCTCAGTGTCTGCTTAGAGGCATGCACGATCCTTATTTGCTGGAACTCTCACTCCAGATGCTGCACACTAGGAGGTTACTGCAAACGGATCCCAGGTGGTCCCATGAAAGCAGCATTTATTTGTGTCGCAAATGGCGCTGCCGTTTGGTAGCGCGCAGGCTCTTACGTGATGGTTTCCACGGCACGGGGGACGTGCTGCACCTGTTGCTCGTGACGTAACAGGCTGCGGGGCGCTGCATATTTCATGAGCGGGCCACGGACTAACGCTGTGCGATCTCATTAGGCCGAACATGTGGGGGCCGCTGGAAGCAGTTATGGGTCGTGGCTCTACGGACTACATGATCCACAGAAGAAACGCTTCTGTTTGCAGTCGTGATCTGCAGATGTTCTTAGAGAATTTTCCCGTTATATTCAAACAGTTGCACCACCATTGTTGCACAGATACGTAAAAATACCAGGAGACCTGCCAGTCGCTTGATTCGGTTCAAAAAACTGCTAAGGGGCGGGATCACTTACTACCAGTAAGCCACATATTGTTGTCGTAAACAGTTTCTTTAAAAGCGTCATCAGTGAACCCCGTTGAAGTGATTTCACGCTTCTTCCAAAAGAGAGTTTTGCAGCGCTGGAACATGTCATGACGATAGCTGACGCGTGTATGCGCTGTCTTACATAAACTGATAATCTATCAGTAAAGCACACAAATGTCTTGATGGTATTTGGTGGATTTATGACAGTTAACCGGTTTCGACTCGGAACATTGCATGCGGCTGCCCCACAGTTTCGATCTTCGCATATAATAATTAAACTGTGTTTTTTGTAAAATTTCTGTGACTTGTCGGTATGTTTAGAGATGTTTGGGTTCCCGCGCTTTCGGCACTTAGGCGTTGTTGTGGTGGTAGTCAGGGGGTTGTAACATAGAAAGAATGGAGCTGTGGTGTGTAGACGGCAAGGAGAATTGGTAAGTAATATCTTTTTTTAAACTTGCTTTGTTATTTGTATAATTTTTTGCGTAGTTCTGTGCTAGACAACAGTGACCAATAAATATCTTGAATTAAATTAAAAATCTGGGCTTGATAATTCATCATGATCGAGTGCAGAGTGAATTTCGAACGGTGACATTATGTTTGAAGGCGGGTAAGCTAGCTTCAGTACTAACTGCCTGTTTTACTGACTCCAGTGAATCATTAGTGTAAACAGTACCTTCTATCTCCCCACATAGCTGAGCGCTTTAACGTGCTGATTATGGGAGACGGAGGGGCGAACCTGATCGGGATCGAATCGTCGTAGTCGTCGTCATCATCACATCAACACCACCACCACCACCACCACCACCACCACCACCACTACCACCACCACCACCACCACCACCACCAGCCCTTTGTAGCGAAAATAACACAAGTTGTCATCATCCCGGATCTTTTTCCGGCCGCAGTGATGTCTGAGATTTTAACCGGCTTCCTGTTATTCGCGGTACACTCGTAAAATAATCGTTCTGGAAAATCCCCCACTTCATAGCTTCCTCGGAGATACTGTGTCCCATCGCTCGTGCGCCGACTGTAACACCGCGTTCAAACTCACTTAAATCTCGATAACCTGCCATTGTAGCAGCAGTAACAGATCTAACAACTGCGTGAGACACTTCTAGTCTTATATAGGCGCTGCCGACCGCAGCGCTGTATCTGCATGTTTACGTATCTCTGTATTTGAATACGCATGCCTATACCAGTTTCTCCACCGCTTCAGTGTATGAGCGCTCTTTCGTCCACTAGAGCTGTGGCGTCCAACGTGGGAGGTCGGGTAGCTCGTTGCGCGGCAGCTCCATTAGAAGCGATGGATGGTGGCCATTACACACCAGCCGCTTGGCCACGATCGCCAGCGCATGCATTAGTGATTCGCACCGCGCCGGCGGAATAGGAGCGGTCCCGCTGAACAGGGATATCGGACTACTTTGCGGTGGCTGCTTCTGCAGACCTGTAATTTCTTCCCTCTTCGTTATTATTGGCCGCACCGAGACATTTCAAGTCTAAAGCGCTTCTTGGAATTGCTATCGACTGAAGCGCTAATATTATGCAAACACAGACTGTGTTCTGTATATTAGTGGTCTTCGTGGCGTAAAAGAACGATTTGAACTGGAGATCACGTTTCTGGTGGTAGCGGTAGAAGGGCCTGAGCGGAGGGAGACAGTGCACAAGGTTCTTAACTAGACTATTTCCAAGGAATATGTACTTAAAGCTAGACACAGAACTTCCATAACTCACCATCTCGTGCAAATATTGTTGCGAGATGCTAATGCAGCTTCACGAGAGAACTGCGAACCATGACTGTGCTGTTATACTTGTGGAGAAGTACTGGGTTAACGCCATCGCATTCAAATGATTAATTTTAACTGTGACTAGGCAGGAAAGTAGGTTCGGTATAAAATTGTATGTAGAATATAGTTTCGTTTAATTATTATATCAAATAAAATTTTCTGTAGGAAAAAAAAAAGTTCTTTACTTTCCGAATGTGCCTCTTATCTCTTCCAGTTACAAAATAACTATAAAATAACGCACAACTACAGTTCAGATCCTATGGATTGATTTTCAGGTGCTCCAACATGGGTATTTAAAATGGTTCAAAAATGGTTCAAATGGCTCTGAGCACTATGGGACTTAACATATGAGGTCATCAGTCCCCTAGAACTTAGAACTACTTAAACCTAACTAACCTAAGGACATCACACACATCCATGCCCGAGGCAGGATTCGAACCTGCGACCGTAGCGGTGGCGCGGTTCCAGACTGTAGCGCCTAGAACTGCTCGGCCACTGCGGTCGGCATGGGTATTTAGAATCTGTTTCTTGGGTTTGATGTCTAACGAACAGATGTTACAGTATACACCAAAGCTATTACGATGTCAGCTGTTTTTAGGGTTCTATACCTCAATGTGATAAAAATGGGCTGACTGTCTGTCTGTGCGTTTGTTAAGACTCTTTTTTTTATTTCTCAGGAACGGGTAGAGACGTCAAGTTGAAACTTGTCAGATACTACGGTCTACAGTGCCTTGGCGGAGTACTACATTTAAGCGTCTAAGTCAGTAAAATCAAAAGACACGGCTATTTATGTCCCATGTTTTGATACACTCAAAGTCACTCACCAAAACTGGAACTATCTACATACATGTCGGGTTCAGTGGTGTAGCGATAAAGCGCGTGGTTAGAAATCGAGACGTCGTAGGATCGAATCTTGGCCCGACTACGGATGTTTGTCATCGTTTTAATGTAGCCTTTACACCTCAGTGGTGTGAAGCAAGACTCACCCGCCTAAATAACTTTCTTCCATTGCTCTATAGTTCAGGTTTCAGCGTTTCGGCGCTCTGTTCTCTTGTTACGGGAATTTGAATCACCGATGACTGGTCTTGGAATTCCAGCTCCAGCTGCAAGACTCTGCTTATGAAGCTCCGTTCCTGTTTTCGTGCTGACAGGATTCGCGATTGCGACATTCAGTTCTGCAGTGAGTTTGGCAGGTCTTTTTATGTTTCGTCACAATCCTCTTCAATGACTGCCATTCACGATCACCCCGTTCCTTGTATGCACTAGAAATCTTCCATACGGTGCATCTTGAAATACCAAACACTTTGCCTACCTTGGTTACGGAAGCATCCTACATGTGAACGCCACAATTTGCACACATTCTAATTCACTTAGCTGCGACATAATGCACTGACAACTACACTGACCACGACCGACACATGCAATTTACTGACGACATAGCACAGCCTGCAGGCTCGGCTGGAATCTGCGTTTATGTTCGAGCACGCATTTCTAGCGGTGTATCCATGTTTTTGTTCAGCACGTGTACGTCGGCGGCGGAGGGTCACGTGACCGCTTCTTATCAGTTCTACACCATCTATAGTGCTGCAGAGGGGCCAGTGTGCTCTTTTTAAAGGACGCAAGTAATGTTTTGTCCGGTGAGCTTACCGTACCATGATTTTTAGAACGTATGCAGATGCAGGATAACCCGCAGCAGACACGGCGAGCGTGGGCCAGGAGTAGGCCGGTCTTGCCCTGGCGCTGCACTGTCGCATCCCACCGCTATCTGTCGCGCCAGCCGGGCCCCCTTTTTACGAGTGGCTCCGCTTCTGTTGCCCCCCGCCCCCCTCAAGCGAATTGCGTCCAAATGCCGCGTCCCGCTTTTACGTCGCTACGGTGCCTGCCTGGCGCCCTAACAGCTCCCAGACTTGGCGTTTTACGGCCGCGGTATCGGAGCACACGCCGGCGCACTTAGGCCGCGGCGCGTCATGGCCGATGATAAGGCCAAAGTCCGCAGCCGCCGCTGCCGCTCCGTTTTCGATTTTCTTCTCCCGTCACCCAGCGGGTACATGGTACATATTACATAATGCAAGAAACGTGATCGCGGAATGATTGCTTTCCGGAAGCACCTGTGAAGTCGGTAGAGCTAAAAGAGTCCAGTCTCGCAGTGCTGCGGTCGTCAGAAGGGAGCTGGGCAGAATGCAGTGATGAGGACGAAGCTGCGCTCGAGAGCGACAAGAAAACATCATTGACTGTAACACATTTATTAAGCAACAGTACAGGATATTCTTGGAAAGCGGCGCGCCACAGCTAGGCCGGCGGAGCGGTGGCTTCGTCAGCGAAAGACGGGCTGCATGTGCTCGACTTGGGGTTGCGCCAGCGCAACGAAGCCTCAGGTGGCGTTGGCTACGTCACAGGGTGGCCATCGGCCCATGGGCGCTGGTGGTTGCAGCCCTACATATGAATCTCCAAAGTGCTCTCGTTGACGTCGGACTCAGGAGTCACCCCCCCCCCCCCCCCTTCCACCCTCGGCCCACCTGAAGTACTTGCTGACTTGCAAGTTAGGAGATGGCAGCATTGGTGTAGGCCTCAGGAATGCAAGGAGCAGCAGCAGTGGCCCTGATCTCGAAGGTGGAAAGCCGGCCGCGGTGGCCAAGCGGTTCTAGGCCCTTCGGTCTGGAACCACGCGGCTGCTGCGGTCGCAGGTTCGAATCCTGCCTCGGGCATGGATGTGTGTGATGTCCTTAGGTCAGTTAGGTTTGAGTAGTTCTAAGTTCTAGGGGACTGATGATCTCATATGTTAAGTCCCATAGTGCTGAGAGCCATTTGAGCCATTCTTCCATATATGGGTCTTTGTTGACGGCACCACGATCTCACCTCTCCTTGCACCTCTTCTTCGCTATCGAAGTGGAGTCCTCGATGGTGTTATTTACGTTTCTGCCAACAGATAAACAGGCCTAGTCGGGACTATGTAGGCAGACCGATAACAGTGAGCCTAAGGTTTTGGATGGTTGCAGATATCGCCGCGCTCATGTGTGATCTGGCATAGCCATGCCGAAGAAGTGGGTGCTCCCTGCGAGGAGGAACTCTTCGAGTTCACGCTTTCAGTGTTTTGAGGACTGTTTCTAAGGCCCCGACATAGTTAAGTTAAACACCACCATTTTATATTCTAAAATTCCGAGCCCTCCAACAGCAGAGGGTTGCAAGTACGTAGACACAAAGAATAAAGATGAGGAATGTCAATAATGTTTCTTTTATTTATAAAGATTCATAAAAGATTCGGAGGCATTAGTTTCACAATGCCATCGTACATAAACAGTACAGAATCAAAAAATGAAAAAATGTGTTGAGCGGTATAATGCTGTAATTCTACAAGTTCGATTAACAGGACTTCATTTGCTTCCACAGCTGTTACCAGCTGTACCTTTTGTTGCCTGCGACATGATGTGGTTGAAAGACACAGTGCGCCGTCCAGCTTCGACAATAATAATGAGCGTATGGGATTGGTGGCCGGGAGACACCTCGCGGGGCGGTTCGGCCGCCGCTCCACAAGTTCTTTAACGCCAGTACGGCGACTTGCGAGTGAATAAAGATGAAATGAGTAATGCCTCTGGACACTCGGGAGTACAGGTATCTCCGTTCTTGGACTGAAAGTGGAGGTTCCGTTCCATGGCCAACGCGATAGCTGGATATCTCACAGTGTGATTTTTGTTGTGTTGTTGTGGGTGTACACGAACTCTTTGTTGTTTGAAACTGCGTTAGAAACGGTAGAGAAGCTGGTTGGTAGGCTTGTCTCTGCCGCGGCAAGGGATGCATTGAAGCTGATGCCTTTAACTTGGAACAGTTACTGTCGCCAGATGTTTATGCCAGTAATACGTAAACATCGATTTCAAGCCTTAGCTTGCTGTGTGTAGGATCCTCTGCCAGCTGTAAATGAAAAGCTCAATATTGAGAATGATTTACGGCATTAATTTATTTGGTTAACCTGTTTTCAGCGTACAAGGCCATCATGAATCTGATCATGACCTTGTAAGCCGAAAACAGGGTAACGACAATAAATTTAACTGTAGGTTATCCATAGTGTTGTCCTTTTCATTTATAATTATGATGTCGGTCTGTAAAGAAGCCTCGGAAGAATTAGTTTACTCTGTAACTTGTTTTGAGCCTGAAGATCTGGAGCATGCTGCATCTGTACTGAAAGAGTGCGAATGAAAATGGACCTTTAAATATATCAAAACCTTTTATGTGGAATATTTTAATGTGTACCGTCTCTTGTCCCGTCTCAGTTAATATTTCCATAATACTAAAGGCTTTAATTAACTTCTTTTCGGGATCGCCAGACTTCTCATCGTTTCGCTGTGGCCTGCCGCGAGTTCCTCTCTTGGCCGGCCGGTGTGGCCGAGCGGTTAAAGGCGCTACAGTCTGGAACCGCACGACCGCTGCGGTCGCAGGTTCGAATCCTGCCTCGGGCATGGATGTGTGTGATGTCCTTAGGTTAGTTAGGTTTAATTAGTTCTAAGTTCTAGGCGACTTACGACCTCAGAAGTCGCATAGTGTTCAGAGCCATTTGAACCATTTTTTTTACTTGTGCCAGTACCTTTACAGAAGCTCTCCTGCGTACCCTGCAGAACTAGCACTCCTGAAAGGAAGGATATTGCGGAGACCTGGCTTAACCACAGCCTGGGGGATGTTTCCAGATTGAGATTTTCACTCTGCAGCGGAATATGCGCTGATATGAAACTTCCTGGCAGATTAAAACTGTGTGCCGGACGGAGAGTCGAACTCGGAACCTTTGCCTTTCGCGGGCAAGTGCTGTACCTAGGTCCCGAGTTAGAGTCTCGGTCCGGCACACAGTTTTAATCTGCCATGAAGCTTCAGGTCTTTGTCTAATTATTGTGAAATGGCTGCTCATAGTTGAATGGACAAGGGTACATCTGTGTAGACCAGTTTTTCAGCGCAAATCTCGGCACAAGTTTAAATTCTGTAGGTACGTAACGGCTTCCTCTCCCCCCCCCTCCCCCCCTTTCCTCCTAACACACACACACACACACACACACACACACACACACACACACACACACACACACTTACCTTCTCCAAGGCCTAGCCTTCCTACTTGAGGCCTCTCATTTCGTACTTTATCAGTGGAGAGCGTAATCCCTTCGGAAACAAGGAGGGTGGAGCGATGCGGCGCGGCGCTTCCTTTGAGACTGGGATGAGCTATTAGGAGCGGGCGCTTCCTGCGGAGTGCCGGCCCAGAACGAGGCCGACCCGTTTCCCTAGAAGCGGCCGCCGCCTGCGGCCTTTATTGAGCGATCGCGGGAAATCGAGGCGCCGCACTCGTATCAAAGCGGCGCTGGCCTGGGCCGCCAATATCCGCTCGCGCTCACGGTGGCGCTGGCGGCTGGCGACTGCGTGGCGTTCCCCCGGCACAGCCACCGCCTCTCTCTCTCTCTCTCTCTCTCTCTCTCTCTCGCTCTGCTGGTACGGCTTCACTCCGCTGTAACCTCGCCGACGAGCATTGACCTCAGCTGTGCGCCTCCAAATTGGATTTTATTCCTCCGCTTGCTACGGATTCGTTTTCATATGGTCCGCTATTTTCTGGGCACTCTCTATAGAGAGGCACCAGTGGGCTGCGCACCGGCAGGAAACTAATGAAGTGAAGCACAGATAAAGAAACCTTGCTTCCTGTTGGGTCTCTCATATTCTTGTACGCGAAATTAAAGTTACCGCACCCACAACAAGCAAGCAACTCCATTATTTGGAATTCTATATAGCTTTGTATCACTTCTTTCTGCCTGATTTTCTTGTCATTCTCAGCCTACACATTCCTTTATATGGGCAACTAATCCGCAACCTTCAGTGCGGATGCACAGTATTCGACCTCCAAAGAGAACCTAAAATTAGCGTGTATGAAGAATATGGACGTGGACTGTGCGGATAGGTGGCGAGTGTGGGTCGACCAGGGAGCGTGCCGAGATAATGCGCGCTTTTGCGCTAACACTGTGTGGTTTACGCCTAATAAGCAGGAGACCCAGTGGTTGAGTCCCGCGCCGTCACACATTCTCACTCGTCGCCGCCGTACCAGCATAAAGCCCCAATGCAGCTGAAATCATCAGTTCCTTCCCTTTCCTTTCTACCCCATCCACCTTCATTGTACGTACTACCCATTCTTATTGTACAAAGGTAATCACCTCAGACTTGCACCACTATTATTTTGTGAATGGTTCAAGATCTCGAAACGGAATTTTCAGCAAATGGTAGTAGGAAGAGAGGCACGTGATTCTGTTGCTGGGATGATGAAATTAACTGTTCTGTTAAGCGAGATATTGAAGCAAATATGTATTTACTTTTGTTTCTAATGGAAACATCTACTTTTAAATTGCAATAGCTTCTACGAAAACGCCTTTTTGCGTGCTACGCATGGGTATATATATATATATATATATATATATATATATATATGTGTGTGTGTGTGTGTGTGTGTGTGTGTGTGTGTGTGTGTACTTTTCAACAAGGCACTTGCAGTTAGTGGCCGTCAATGTTACAAGATTTTTGTTTCTACATATCGGTTTTTAGATTTAAAAGGTTTTGCGTAGATATTTAATGATATGACGGCTGCTGGAACTTTAATGATGGTAACTAGTCATTTACAACTTATAGAAATCATATGTGTGTTTCAAAGTTTTATTATTATTTTAAGTTGTCTCTAGCATCGTATACAACCCATTACCGTCGATGCGGAAGTCGTAGGATACTCTCAGCAGCACCATTTGTGTTGACAGTTCGAGTGAAGCGGTCCATTGCCTGACGAATCTCTCTGTAATAGTTCTGAAGCGAATGCTATGAAGTGCTTCCTTCAATTTAGGAATCAATTCACAAGGGCTTAGATCCGAGGACTGTGATGGGTGGTACTGCACTTTCCAGCCGGCCTCTGTGGCCGAGCGGTTCTAGGCGCTTCAGTCCAGAACCGCGCTGCTGCTGCGGTCGCAGTTTCGAATCCTGCCTCGGGCATGGGTGTGTGTTATGTCCTTAGGTTAAGTTAGGCTTAAGAAGTTCTAAGTCTAGGGGACTGATGACCTCAGATGTTGAGTCCCATAGTGCTTAGAGCCATTTAAACGATTTTTTTGCATTTTCCAGCTTCGTCGACCAGACGAAAATTGGAAATTTGTGGTAAGTTCTGTGGGACCAAACTGCTGAGGTCATCAGTCCTTAGGCTAACACACTACTTAATCTAACTTAAACTAACAACAACAACAACAACAACAACAACAACACCACACACACACACACACGGGAGGACTCGAATCTCCGACAGAGGGAGATCAGACAAAAGAGTCACAACGTACGCCATACGCGCTTCAGCATTGTCCTGCAGAATGGTGGGTGACTCCTGCAGAAATGACGTCGCCTGTGTCCCTTAGGCCTCTTCTTTACCATAAGTGACAAAAGCGACTGACAGCGGGCTACTTCCGGATAATTCCTTCTACACGGGGCAGCATAGGGCGATACGCTGGAGTGTCCAGCGTGCGGCGGCGAACTCCCGCTACAAGGTGGCTACTAGAGCCGACCAGCTGTTTCAATAAACCGTCGCCTATAAACGGTAGAATCAAACGAATTCATCGAACATACGCGGGTGAGGAGAGAGACGTCAGATTGTCTCATGAATGAATTAAAAGAGAGTGTTTCTTATGTGGCAAAGACCTTTGAGTAGCTGATAATTGTGGAAGAATGACCGTTTAACGCAGGTATGGAAAAATAAGGGACTTTCCACACGAGGTGTCTGTGGTGTAGCGTTAGTAATGTGAAATGTCGTGGGTCCTGGGTTCGGAGCCAGCTACTTCCTGTAATTTACCTGACTCACCTACAATCCAATGACATATTCTCTGTTTCATCTATACTCTTTACACTGTACCTCATAGCATATTGTTGAGGTCTTGCCAAAGTACTTGGTTTTTAAATTTTTTTTTTTTTTTTACACACACCTATCCCTGTACGTAACACATTAAATTCCTAATAAAACACATTGCACAACCATGGAAATTCGCTGACATTTGATTGCTAGGAATGTAATTTATCGTAATCAATATTAATACCGAGTGTTTCAATGATTTGTCTAAAAGTAAGAAATAAAATAGATTAGAGAAACAATTGGTGCATCTCTCTTGCTGTACACAGTTTCAGGCATCATTCAATGACACGCAAGATGTTTCTGTAATTTAGTTTATTTTTCGTAGATAAATCATTTCACAAAACATTTGATCGATTTCTTTGTAATTTTTTTTATTTTCAAGCTTTATTCAGAAAGCGTGATGTTACTGACACCTCATTTGTCTTCCTAACGTCTTAGGTTCTCGAAATATCCTGTATTTTGTATTTGATTCGAAAAAGCCTTTACCGCACCATAAAGCCTTACCTTATCACACCAGTACATCTTTTTATGCGCAAGATAGCTAAACCTTGAAGAGAGAAACTTCTTGGCACTTCATTTATGTAGCTAGTGGCAGGTATTAGTGAAATATTTCAATTTTCCCTCAACTCACTAAATATTTCTTATTTATCCCAATTACTTTCAAGTGATTAAATATTTGTCTTTCAAAACTAGAACTCACACTGGTCTGTTTAACACCCCATTTCTTCATTTCTCAGTCTTCTTTTGGCTGTGAATATATTCAGATAAAAAAACCATTGTGTAATTTATAGGGAGTCGTATTTTCCCTCCACTCCAACATTTGACCAAAACATTCAGTTGTTTCAACGTATGATAAATTAAGTCCTCTCTGCGCGTTGTCATTTGCAGAAAATCTCATGTCAATGTCTTGAACCATTTATGAAATATGACGATATCTGTAACCGCATGCTTACCAATACACAGGGGAAGGAATTTGGAATAGCGTGCACGACCGGTGCGTCAAAAAACCAGTACCTTGAGAATGAAAAGAGATGTGCTTCTGCTCTCAACTTCATATACAATTTCGGTATATTGGCTACATTTCATACATAATGATGTATGGTCAAAAACGAACTGTACGCAAAGACATGCAGTGCGGTTTTACCTTTGCAAACTTGTAAAAACTTCGTGCAGTAGTTCATTTCGTGCAGCACAGTCACTATGACGAATAACGAAAAGAAATTCAGTCCTTTATCGAGCGGAGATATCGAGCTGTAAGATAAGAAAAAAGTCAGCTATGTTCACCAAATAGTTTCCTTTAAAATCAGACGATAAGTATTTCACAGCAACCGGTGTGTCCGCTCCAGCGCTTTGCTGAGAAGACTCGGCTGTGACTGTTACGTGGGCAGCAGCCACAACATTCAAACACGTTTGAATTCAAACACGTTTGAATTCAAACGTCGCCCGTTGTAGTGGACGACAAGCAGGGAGACGGCTGTCACCAATATAGGACACTTTCTTAGCTGTCTCTGCGGTTGTGTTTTGTCGCTTGAAGTTGTTGCGCGCTGTACGTTGCTTCTGTCGCTTATATAGGACGTGGCCTGAACTACTCGCAGGCTTTGTTCGAAAAATGAACAAGATTGCAGCACAATGCTCGGGCGCTTATGGCACAAGTTGTGACTGATTTGTTCGACTGATGGGGCTGGGAAGTGGTATACCATCCACTATGCTCCTCGGATTTAAAACATTATGACTTCAATTTAATTCCTAAGTTAGAGGAAGCACTTCATGGCATTCGCTTCAGAACAGTTACAGATATTTGTGCGGCAACAGACCGCTTCATTTAAACTGCCAACACAACTGGCGCTGCCGAGGGCAATCTGTGACTTCCGTATCACTGACAACACGTTATACGCAGCGCTGGTGACTACGTTGAAGGATAGTAAATCTTGGAAACATCTATTCTGCATAAAGTCTAAATAAATATTTGTCGCTATTGAAGTTCCAACCGTCGTACAACGGAAAGACACAGTAAAATGTCTAAGCTATTTATTGTCGTTCTGTAAGAGACTGATTTTTCACGCGATTTTCTATTCATGCAGAGAAAAGAGCCCTGTGGTGGCTGCTTGCAGTCTACTTGGCGCGACAACATCGCAGCTGTGGAGCTTCGTCTCCCGTCTACCAATTTAAATCGTAAAACAGTACGGACATGTACGCCACATACCGTTAGGTGGCATGCTGAACATGATGTAGATGTAGAATGACCAGGAGTAATTTCAATTCGGACGCCATGTTTGAGTTTTTCCGCACACACATTAACGTCTCCTAAGGTGAACGCCAGATAGGTCCATCAGCATGTGTCTTTCCACTGACCCTCATTTCTGCTTCTGGTCAGCTGCTTAGCCAATGGAACGTTAAATCGTGAAAAATAACAACATGCGTTAAAGACGACAGGGTTAAGGTTTTCCGTGTGGGTAGCTGCCAGATGCCGCTGTAAATCTTGATGCAGGGCGGGGTCGCCGTTCGTTCCCCGGCCTGCGCGCCGTGTTCCGCTAATGGCGCCGCCTTCCAGCTGCCCGCGCAGTGAATGGCCGGCGCCGGTCCCGGCTGACTGATTGCAGTTGTCGCCGGAAGCTGGCGACAGGGTCGCCCCTAATGCAATTTGCTAATGCGCTTCGCCGCCGCCAGGTACACGGCTCGGCTCTCGTTAACCGAGCCCCGCCGTCACCGAGGGGAGCGCTGCCTCGCTCCCGGCGTTTTGCGGATAGATCTCCTGTTTGGTGCAACTATTTTTACACTACTGGCCATTAAAATTGCTACACCAAGAAGAAATGCAGATGATAAACGGGTATTCATTAGACATATATATTATACTAGAACTGACATGTGATTACATTTTCACTCAATTTTGGTGCACAGATCCTGAGAAATCAGTACCCGGAACAACCACCTGTGGCCGTAATAACGGCCTTGATACGCCTGGGCATTGAGTAAAACAGAGCTTGGATGGCGTGTACAGGTACAGCCACCCATGCAGCTTCAACACGATACCACAGTTCATCAAGAGTAGTGACTGGCGTATTTCAGTTGGTGAAAGATCTGGAGAATGTGCTGGCCAGGGCAGCAGTCGAACGTTTTCTAGAAAGGCCCGTACAGGACCTGCAACATGCGGTCGTGCATTATCCTGCTGAAATGTAGGGTTTCGCTGGGATCGAATGAAGGGTAGAGCCACAGGTCGTAACACATCTGAAATGTCACGTCCACTGTTCAAAGTGCCGTCAAAGCGAACAAGAGGTGACCGAGACGTGTAACCAATGGCACCCCATACCATCACGCCGGGTGATACGCCAATATGGCGATGACGAATACACGCTTCCAATGTGCGTGCACCGCGATGACGCCAAACACGGATGCGACCATCATGATGCTGTAAACAGAACCTAGATTCATCCGAAAAAATGACGTTTTGCCATTCGTGCACCGAGGTTCGTCGTTGAGTACACCATCGCAGGCGCCCCTGTCTGTGATGCAGCGTCAAGGGTAACCGCAGCCACGGTCTCCGAGCTGATAGTCCATGCTGCTGCGAACGCCGTCGAACTATTCGTGCGGATGGTTGTTGTCTTGCAAACGTCTCCATCTGTTGACTCAGGGATCGAGACGTGGCTGCACGATCCATTACAGCCATGCGGATAAGATGACTGTCATCTCGACTGCTTTGATACGAGGCCGTTGGGATCCAGCACGGCGTTCCGTATTACCCTCCTGAACCCACCGACTCCATTTTGTGCTTACAGTCATTGGATCTCGACCAACGCGAGCAGCAATGTCGCGATACGATGAACCGCAATCGCGATAGGCTGCAATCCGACCTTTATCAAAGTCGGAAACATGATTGTACGCATTTCTCCTCCTTTCACGAGGCATCACAACAACGTTTCACCAGGCAACGCCGTTCAACTGCTGTTTGTGTATGAGAAATCGGTTGGAAACTTTCCTCATGTCAGCGCATTGTAGGTTTCGCCACCGGCGCCAACCTTGTGCGAATGCTCTGAAAAGCTAGTCATTTGCATATCACAGCATCTTCTTCCTGTCGGTTAAATTTCGCGTCTGTAGCACGTCATCTTCGTGGTATAGCAATTTTCATGGCCAGTAGTGTAATTTTGTTCCCCTTTTACAGTGATCAAAGAGATTTGAATTCATTCCCTTCCAAGTGCTTGCACCAGTTGATCAGAATGCTCAGTTGGTGAAGTGAAAGGAATATTTCAGTGCACGCTGTGTGATGAAACATCCCCTGCTAGATTAAAACTGTGTTCAGGCTCGGGTTTGAACCTGGACCCTTGCGTTTCATGGACAAAGGACGCCTCGCAATTCCAGTAAGTCATAGCGTGACTCCTGCTTCCGAAAACCGGCAGAACGGTGCTTTGGAGTTAGAGAGCGAAATGGCATGTCGAATCTGTCATTTGAGGTCTGTGGTGGGTCTCGCTAGTGCATTCCGTAGATGGATTAACTGCAAAAGGTGTATAATTTGATAGGCTGTTTATTCTCCCTGGGGAGATGCCATTGTTAAAATTGGTTTTCTCATGCAGATTGACGATTGGGGAGGGGGGGGGGGGGGAGGCAGATTTGCGCACATCTTTCAACACCCCAAAATAGGCCAGTTCACTAAAAGACAATCTCCTGCCAAGCCACAGAATCAATTTAGTCCAAATTTGTCATAGAAACAGCTGAGCTCGCAAGTATCAGCACTGTGGGCCGTATAACCTCCTAGCACTGATTAAAACAGAAATACAGGCGAAAATGCCTGGTGCATAGATTGCCTTGCATGACAGCCTGTTGTGTGGGAACAGTACTGGCTTACCAAATCGAGCTGCTTTGCAAGCCAGCCTGCATGTCAGGGGCAAGAAAAAGGTATTCAGGATCATGGCATGTAGGTTGCCCTGCGTTAAAACTCTGCATCGTCTGCTAAGTCAAACCACTGCCTATTGTGGTCTCAGGTTTCTTGCAGCTCTGGAAATAAATTTTGTGCTTTAGGTTTGTGCCCTCCTTATTTGGACATTAAATGGATGTAATTTTAGTTCTGTGGAGTGTCTCTCTGTGATGGTGCAAAATAAGAGGGCACAAATTGGATAATACTCAGTGCCACCACGGTTTACGAGTATGAGGGATGCATTGTCAAGACGGCTGTTATCGGTGGCCAATAGTGTACGCTGTCAAGACCAGAATCACTGTTTCTCTGACATCCGACAGAGATTATTGATCTAAGTTCCACACTGATTACCTTAGTGGATTCACATTTAGGAGTTACAGTATGCAAATACAGTTCCTGCTGTCGATACTTAAATTTACAGAGCTTTCTCTAAATCAGTTGTGGCGAATACAGGGACGCTTTATGTGGAACTGTCAGTCCGCTTCCCTTCTTTGCCACTGCCCGATGTGTGTTTACACTTTGTATCTTAAGCCTTGTGATCAGCCTTTCGTTAAACGCTGTTCATTCTTTCTTCCACACAAGACTTAATAAGTCTCGTTTTGGTCCTCCCATGTCCGAAAATCCTTTGCTTATTAGGGAACGGAATATGAGTGCACCAGATGTCTGTTTCAAACATTGGCCACTGTCGTGGCCTGGCAGTCAATCTGCAGCGACATTTGAGAATAAAACTCAAATTAAAAAATTATAAAGATGTACCAGATGCCTTATTTTCGTGGTATGTCATGTTTCCATTGCCGTTTTAGTGGCCATACTGTGTCCTGCAGTCTTGTTTTTATAGCGTATTGCTGTACGTTTGTAATTGTTGAATAATTTGAATTATTGTAATCATTGCAAAATAGTAGTTTAAACGAAGCTCCAGAAAAATATGAGAATGATTTTTCGTTATTCGTCTAAAATTTTTGTACTTGACCTTCGAAGGAAAATTGTTCTAATTCGAAAGGAATCTTTCTTCCAGTGTTCGGATGCAACTTTAGTGTGTGAGTATTGTTTCTGTCAGTGATGGCAATTTTGACATCTGAGCTCATGTTCATTATTATGAAAGAACTTCGTTATGTGGTTCTGCACAAACGTACTTGAACGCAAATCCGAAGATTATCACTTATTGAAAAAGTTAATCGTGTGTTACCGGTGCGATCAAAGGCTGCATTGAAGAATTCTTTCTACTTCCCCGAATCGCTGTCGGTCTTCAACGTGAAGATTTTTTTTTCAGTTTCTTTAATTCTGTACATCTGTGCAAACACTACGAACGAATCTTGATGAAGGGCAAAAAGCGAGCTGGTTATTTGTGACATGTTGGAAAATGTGCAGTTCGGTATACAGCCTGTCTTCCCCTCCAGCAAATTAGTGGATTTCAGCACCGACCGTGGATACTTCCTAACTAGCTATATGATACTAAATAGATGTTGTTTATTTTAGGCAGTTGTCTGTAGGATTTGATGGTTTGCACTTCCGGGACTATACAGGCAGACTATTGCAATAATCCGAGCATTTCATTTTCTTCCCGAAGTGGTATAATTGCAGACAGTGCACTTCCTTAGACTACAAATGTGAAGCGTTTGTTGTGAATAGATGATAATAATTTTTGTTGTTGTTCTCGACTGAAATACTTAAGCTTTGAGAGGTCGCTCCAATATTTACTACTAGAAGTTGAGTCTTTGTTACGTAAATAAGCGGGAATCAACGATAACACGTCTTAGTGTAGCTCGAAACTATCTGATGACTGCGTGAAGCGAATAATTTCACACCAGGAAAAAAATATTTTAACTAACATAAAATAGAAAAAGTGCTTCTGTCCGCCTGTAGACGTCTTGAAAACCTATAAGACCGTTACTTAGTCGTCTTAATTGTAAGCGGTTCGTTTCACAGTTTACAATGTCGGGTAGAAATCGCGTTAGGAATGGAGTAGTCAGTGTGAGAAATGCCGAACTGCGACGCGAACCTGAAACAATTGCTTCGCGGAGGCAATGAATGCTCTAACCGATTAAGCTATCTATGGAAGACTCTCGACCCGCAGTCGTATCTCTACGTCTGTCCAGTGGTAGGGGACAGCTGCTGACAGATTCGTGCCTGGATGTCTCAGTCTATTTCAACATTGGGTTTTAAACTCCCAGGGATTTTCACAAGAGGAAAGAATAGCTTGTAGAGTGAAAAGCAAGGAGTGACACTACCTGCGGGCGGACGGAGGTAGCCCTAAGAGAGTCCAGTCGGACACACAGGTAGCAGGGCTCGGCCGGTGCTGTGGTTGCAGTCAGTCGGACACACGCGGCAGGTGCTGGAGGAGACGGGAACGACGGCCGCACTATTCTGGGAGCGGCTTGACAGGCGTCTTTTTAGAACACACCAAGCGCGGCCCGACGTATTTTGGGGGATCACCAAGTCGTGGGCGAGGACAGCGACTCACATCTGGCCGCCTGAACTGACTGCTGCCAAGTGCCGCGGCCGCGAACCGTGTGTACCATCGGGCCGGACTGCCACAGGACATCATCTGCCCGTCTACATGAGTTTGTAGTGGCCACTTCCAAGCCTTACATTTGTAAGTCGTACTGAAAGTAACCAAACTGTGTACTCTTCGTCTACGCGCATATTTATAAACACAACTTTTTTAATTCGTGCAGTCCGTTACAGTTACAAAATTATCCTACACTGTTTGATGATAAAAAACTTGGTTGCTTTTGAACTCCGCCTTATGCAAAAAACTGTTTACGCCTTTCCATTCACCCAGAGTCATCTTCTATGTCTAAAATTTATTTCTGGAAATTACACTGCTAGCGAAAACACACATCGATTTTCGTTGCCCTTTTTTGTCGTTTTGTCAGTATGTCATTTTTCGCCCTATTGTGTAGGTGTGGTGCATACCTCTTTGTAATGGTATTTTGTACATTGTTTTCACACGTTTGTCCGCAGCTCGTGGTCGTGTGGTAGCGTTCTCGCTTCCCACACCTGGGTTCCCGGGTTCGATTCCCGGCGGGGTCAGGGATTTTCTCTGCCTCGTGATGACTGGGTGTTGTGTGAAGTCCATAGGTTAGTTAGGTTTAAGTAGTTCTAAGTTCCGGGGGACTGATGACCACAGATGTTAAGTCCTACGGTGCTCAGAGCCATTTGAACCATTTTTGAACAGAGATCCACAACAAGACGAAAAATATGAATTTCGGTCAAAACAACAAGAACAGGGCACAAAAACAATTTGTAGAACTGCATTTTCACTAGCACTGTCGTTTT
The DNA here is from genome assembly GCF_023864345.2 of Schistocerca serialis cubense. Taxonomy (NCBI): domain Eukaryota; kingdom Metazoa; phylum Arthropoda; class Insecta; order Orthoptera; family Acrididae; genus Schistocerca; species Schistocerca serialis. The sequence continues at coordinate 821,186,548 of NC_064639.1, read as the reverse complement.
CAGAAATAAATTTGGCACTCGGAAGATGACACACAGGAGTCGAAACAAATCTCTTCACACTAAAAGAAAGTTATCTTCCACGTCGCTGATGAGCCGTACCTGTGATGGATCAGGGCAGCCAGTGTATAAGTACGGAATCTTCTCAGTGAGCATTGCATGTTCAACAGCGACAATTTTCCATTACCTTAGTGTTTCTAAGAGTAAAGTATGGTATAGGAAATATTAATACCATATACTGCAAACAATATATATTATCGTAATGATCCCTTCGCTGCGTAGCGCCTTGTAACCTTTAATGAAACTTCTCGACAGCTAGCAGCTGATTAGCGACCTGGAATACCAACCTGAAGCCTTGCTTTTCTCAGCGTGTGCTATTTCCAACAGAGTTTCGACCTACAGGGTGTCGCAGATATTTAGGTTCACAATTACGCAAATCCCATACCGTCTGTATTAATTTTGTCGTTAAGAGGCCCGAACACTTGCCGGTACACTTGTTAGGTATAACTAAAATGATGGACCGTAGCGTTTGTCAAAACAAAACTATGCAGACGAACACGACGATGGCCAGAGAAGAATCGAAATTCGATTTTTTTCCTCCTTGCGAGTGTTTCGAGACCAGAGCATGTGTGTTAATCACCTGCACAGGTTTCAAGAGCTATTAGTTAGCGCCTTTTTTTCAGAACAGAGAAAAATTAAGATTTAACGTCGACTTCGAAGGAACCACTCCAGCATTCAACTGAAATGATTTAGGAAAACCACAGTGGAAGTGAATTTGGTTGGGCGGACGATCCTTTTAACTGTTGTCCTTGTAGGACAGATGCCCATAACTATAAGCATCTATCTCTGGCGTCAGTCTGTTGTAGAACTGTTTAGCATGTTTTATGCTCACGTATTATGACATTTTTTTGGAGAACATCATCTCCCCTCTAATAATCAACATGGATTCCGCAAATACAGATTTTGTGAAACTCAGCAAGCTCTGCCGTCCATGAGATACAGAAAGTCATAGATATCGGAGATTATCCAGTATCGGAACAGATTTCTGAGTGGATTCAGTACCTTGATGTACGACAGTTTCGGTCATACGTTTCCTTCCTCAGTTTATTTTTCTCTTGTACGCAGAAAAACATTCGAGATTGTAGAGTGTTCCAGGAGAAAAATAAACAGCAGATGGAAACTCAACTGAGCCTCGCGGTCATAGGAGACAAGGCCTGTTTGAGCGGTAGCTAGCGAGATATTCCGCCTACGTCCGTCAGCGTACAAGGTCACGTTTGCTGCCGAAGGGGCGGCCATAACTTCGACACTCTGTAGCGTCGTTGGATGACGTTTACAAACACTAGGTCGTATCCTCCTCGATTTGTACTTCAAGAGACCCCTTTATAACCTCTCAAAGTTTGTCGCAACACTTGTGTATGTGTCGCTAAATTATCACAACGAGAGTATCCGAGAAATTAGAGCTAATGCGGAGTTTTACCGAATGTAGTCCTCCCCACAGGCCATTCTGAATAGAATGGGAAAGGAGGGAACAGGTAGTGATACCTGAAGTACCCTCCGTCACATACCGTGTTAGATGCAGAGTTTGAATCCAGCGTCTTATCACAGCGCCGCTTCTAGTATGTCTTAGTAACCGCGTGAATAGTTAAAAATTATGTTTTGTTGTGGTTCTTGTTGTGTTAATTTGTAATGTTGATAGTGTTGACCTTTGTTTTTCTGACGGTTTGTTTGATTAGCAACAAGACATGTCGTTAAAGGAATACCGCTGGGGAAATCGTTGAGCTATAGTGTATAAAGCGCGCCCTTGTGTAGTGGACGAAAAATAAAAATTGGGCTAGTGTGAGTAGGACTCGCGCACCTTGCGAATTGAGAATGCCAAAGATTGCCTGTGACCAATATCGATACTGGAAAGATATTGGTCCCGGGAATTCCAAGACCGTTTCAAAATCTCTACAGCAGTTCCTGGATACAAAAAGAAGCGAGCCGGAAGTTTCATTTTATATATGTAGAGACAGAGAGAGAAGATTTATACAGCATTTTTATTTACTTCCTAAAACATAACTACAACTTACTTTTGGATGCTGTAATCTTCGTCCATTATGGTTGTGACAGATGATGAATGCAATGTATGTTCAAATGGAAAAAGATATTTTTTATGTGGTCTAATTACAGCTTAACAAGTTTCAGATTTGTTACTTTACTTACACCGTGAAGCCTTGCGAATGCCGAATTTCGTGTTTGTAGGTCAATGGGAAGGACGCTAGAGGTTTTGGGGAGTGCGTTTGCGTGTGTCAAAATATGTAACATAAATAACTGAATGTTTTGATTCTGTTGATTTAGAAGCTTAAATTTCTTACACCGACAAACGACCATAGACTTCAGCGTGTGACATGAATTTGAACTTGGAGCATCTACCCGTTCCTGAGAAAAAGGGTTCTTAATACACGGTCAGACATACAGAGACAGACAGACAACAAAGCGATCCTGTAAGGATTCCGTTTTTTCTTATTGAGGCACGGAACCCTAAAAAAGGAGGATCTAATTAAAGGGAGGCAAGAAACTGCACAGAAGTGTTGAAAGTGAAAACAAGTAACAAACTTACTACAGCCAACTCATTGCCTTCAGTCAAAACTGTGCTCTCAGGTGTACCGTGGCGTGCTTTTTCTGTGCCACGTTTGTTCACGTTAACCGGTGCAGGTATACCAGACAGGTAAACCGGAATGTGTGTGGGGGGGCCTGTTAGGAAACTATTTTCAATTGCTACGTAAAACAGTGCACCGAAGGGTCAGTTTCGAGGCAATAATACTATTTTGGGCCTTGTCTGATTGAAATAGTTCGTCATTACCTTCCTGAAAGTACTGAGGTAGGTGACGTCACTCATGACAGAAGTATAAAACGTCACACATGTCTCCGCTATTGCATGTAGTTGTGCCCAGTTGCGCGGGACAGCAGGGGTCTACAGGCAGCGAGACTGGAGCGTGGAGGGAGGCAAGGTGCGGTTTGCCGCGCTCGCTCGCCCGCCGCGCCGTCCGGGCTCGGCTAGGTAGCGGCGCGCGACTATTTTTGCAGCGCAGCGCAGCGCAGCGCCTCGCCGCCCACGCGCGCCCCGGCGGCGCGTATTGATCGGTCGGTGGCCGGCCTGGCCTGGCCCGGCGACGCCGTGGCCCCGCCCCCGGCCCCCACCTGCACCCCAACCACCGCTTCCACCCCCCACTGGCTACACGCCGGCCGCCGCTCTCGCCAGCGCTGTTCAATTAACGCTTATACGTCTTCTGCCACTCGTTGCACTGTACGCACTACACGGCACAACTACGGCACTGTTACACCGTAGTTCACTTCCCTCTGGCGTGCCACAGGGGAGTGTTATGGGGCCATTGCTTTCCACAATATATATAAATGGCCTAGTAGATGGTGTCGGAAGTTCCATGCTGCTTTTCGCGGATGATGCTATAGTATACAGAGAAGTTGCAGCATTAGAAAATTGCAGCGAAATGCAGGAAGATCTGCAGCGGATAGGCACTTGATGCAGGGAGTGGCAACTGACCCTTAACATAGGCAAATGGAATGTATTGCGAATACATAGAAAGAAGGATCCTTTGTTGTATGATTATATGATAGCGGAACAAACACTGGTAGCAGTTACTTCTGTAAAATATATGGAAGTATGTGTACGGAACGATTTGAAGCGGAATGATCATATAAAATTAATTCTTGGTAAGGCGGGTGCCAGGTTGAGATTCATTCGGAGAGTCCTTAGAAAATGTAGTCCATCAACAAAGGAGGTGGCTTACAAAAGACTCGTTCGACCTATACTTGAGTATTGCTCATCAGTGTGGGATCCGTATCAGGTCGGGTTGACAGAGGAGATAGAGAAGGTCCAAAGAAGAGCGGCGCGTTTCGTTACAGGGTTATTTGGTAAGCGTGATAGCGTTACGGAGATGCTTAGCAAACTCAAGTGGCAGACTCTGCAAGAGAGGCGCTCTGCATCGCGGTGTAGCTTGCTCGCCAGGTTTCGAGAGGGTGCGTTTCTGGATGGGGTATCGAATATATTGCTTCCCCCTACTTATACCTCCCGAGGAGATCACGAATGTAAAATTAGAGAGATTAGAGCGCGCACGGAGGCTTTCAGACAGACGTTCTTCCCGCGAACCATACGCGACTGGAACAGAAAAGGGAGGTAATGACAGTGGCACGTAAAGTGCCCTCCGCTACACACCGTTGTGTGGATTGGAGAGTATAAATGTAGACGTAGATGTAGAAGCGAGGTTTACCGACTATCTTTCACGTGTGTTGCAGGCAATTTGTCCTTAGGTTACGCTGTAGGAAACCAATGGTTCCACTCACACATATAGTCGTGTCTGTAAACTCAAGACGGAGCAGCTCTTTCGGTGGGGGAAGTGGCCTTTCCCGGAAGAACGCTGCCACCGGCCTACAGGGGCACCCAAAATGTGTTGGGCATTACCTGTCTAGCGGTGTAGATCGGCGTGCAGTGATAAACGTTGATTCTGTTCGTGGGATCTTAGTTGCCAGTGGCAGCCAGTTAAATTTGTGTACTTACTGATATACTTCGATGTCCGGAAGTGAGGGATAATCGTCTATCATTGCAATAAAATTTGCAGAATACGAGGAAGAGGAGGTATTTGCACCAGCGTTCGATCGTCTCTAATGTTATTACAGCATGTATTAAAGAGGCGACCCAAAAAGAACTGTTGGCTAATATTACCAGTCCCAATCAAAGGGCTGCAATTTATACAAACGTCAGCCTCGTCCAATTGGACGCATAAGGAACGAACGCGGAAATGAGCCGCATGGTTTAGTGAAATCGCCACGAAGGAAAACTAATAATCTTATGAGGAAACCGATCGTTGTAGACAGTTTCAAAATCGCATAACACCTTTGATGCTTTTGGAACACAAAGTCCCCATCTCGGTCACTATTAAACTGATTAGACATATTGCTTTAAATATAGGCGCAATAGCTATTCTGAACACTGCTGAAATTTTCTTCGAAACATGTACATCGATTCTGGGCTTCTAAGCAAAAAGCTTGACATACGAGGTGCGTTCACATATTAATTTTTATTTTTTGGTAAGAACTTTATTTTTTAATCTACAGCAATGTTATCCTATTCAAAATATTCCCCATTACATACTATGCACTTGTGCCAGTGCTTTTTCCAATTCCCGAAATTCCTTAGGAACTGTTTCTTCGGGATAGTTTATAGGTCTCTTAACTGTGCGTTTTTAATCTCATCCATGCTTGTAAAACTGCTGTCCTTTAAGGCCTGCTTTTAAATGTTTATACCACTTGTATGCCCTTGGTTCACTCATAACAGCCTCACCAAAAGCAATATTTAACATTTCTAAAAATTTCATACCCTTTATTCCATTCCTATAACAAAATTTAATAAAGATTCTCTAATCTGTTTTTATACAAAACAAGAAATCCTTGATGCTACGAAAACACACGTAACCTTTTTGACAGCTGAGAACAGAGTCGACACCCAATATGCATAACATTGTACACATACTTTTGAGACATGTTTACGAAGACAGTGGCAAAGAAGTAGTGCAAATCCGACTAATACAACACACTAAATTATAAACTTTTGCTTACTTTTTAAACACTCTTCGTGTTGCAAGTCCTTCAAAGAAAACTTCTACCTTTTAGTAGAAACACAAAGTAAGAACAAGCCTTAAATTCTACAGATTGATTGCATTATATGAGGTTCGTTTTACCCATAACAATAGAGGAACATACAATACATTCACATGAACAGACTTCCGTTCTTATCTTAATATTATTTACTCTATAATGTTGTGTGTCGGAAGAAAATATCGTTTTTCGTATTCCTTATGGTCTTAATGCATTTGTCTAAAAATGAACGTAGCCGAGACGTATCTGTATACGGCGTCGCCACAGATTTAAAGCGCGCGCGGCGCAGGGCTGGTACTACGTTCTGAAACAGCCTGTAGAAGCGACTTGTGACGTAGCTGGGTTGGCAGAGTGGGGACTCGCTCGCTCTTCAGTTTACCGACAGACTATAGTCACCAAAGTCATGGGATAGCGATATACACATATACAGCTGGCGGTAATATCGCGTACGCAAGGTATAGAAGGGCAGAGCATAGGCGGAGTTGTCATTTGTACTCAGGGTCATTCACGTGATTTCCTACTTGATTATGGGCGCACGACGGAAATGTACAGACTTTGGACACGGAGTAGTAGTTAGCTGCGTGGGATATTCCATTTCGGAAATCGTTAGGGAATTCAATATGCCGAGTTCCAAAGTGTCAAGAGTGTGCAGAAGTACCTAATTTCAAGCATGTGGCACCACGAACTACACAGTCGCCAATGGCCTTCACTTAACGACCGAGAGCGGTGGCGTTTGAATAGAGTTGCCCGTGCTAATAGACAAGCAACCTTGCATGAAATAACCGCAGAAATCAATGTGGGACGTACGACGACGGGCAGTGCGGCGAAATTTGCCGTTAGTGGGCTATGGCGGCAGACGACCGCATTTCTAAGCTCGTGACCATATCTTTTGGACCCTATACGACTGGAAAACCGTGCCGTGGTCGGATGAGACCCGATTTCATTTGGTAAAAGCTGATGGTAGTATTCGAGTGTGGCGCAGACCCCCGAAGCCATAGACCCAAACTGTCAACAAGGCACTGTGGAAGCTGGTGTTGGCTGCATAATGATGTGGACTGCCTTTGCATAGAATGGACTGGATCCTCGGGTCCATGTGAACCGATCATTGACAGGAAATGGTTATGTTCCGCTACTTAGAACCATTTACAACCATTTATGGACTTCAAGTTCCCAAACAACGATGGAATTTTTACTAATTACAGTGCATCGTGTCACTGGGTCACAGATGTTCGCGATTGGTCTGAAGAACGTACTGGACAATTCACGCAAATGATTTTGCCACCCAGATGGCCGGACATGAATCCCATCGACGTTTATGGGACATAATCGAGAGGGTACTTGGTGCACAAAATCCTGCACTGGCAACACTTTCGCAATTGTGGACGGCTGCAGAGGCAGTATAGCGCAATATTACTGTACGGGACTTCCAGCGACTTGTTGAGTCTGTGCCACGTCGAGTGCCACATGCAAACTCCTCAAACCATGGTATGGTGCATATCGGAGGGTTCCCCGTACACTTACCAAGTCGTGGGAATGTTGATTGCAGTTTTCACTCGCTGCTCCAAATTGTTCGAGATAACTTCTGTGGGGTTAAGATCAAGGGGTTCAGCGCTCCAGTCGAGGCTGTCTTCTTTAAAGATAGGACTGCCCGCAGCAAACTCGTCAACTAGACGTAAAAGAAGGGGCCGCACTTGGTCAACAGAATGCTGAAAAATATTTACCGGTTCAAGCTAACGTATCATAGACAAGTGGGCTCAAGTCACGGCAGGAAAAATAGCCGCAAAACATCACAGAACCGCCTCTGGCCTGAACTGTACACTTCCCACACTGAGAGTTAATTGTCTCATTGGGCCATAGGTGCACTTGACGCCCCTCAGCATTTCAGAACAGGGAAAATTGCAACTCTTCGGACCACACTACACACCTACAGTCATTTACTGTCGTGCAGATTTGTGCCAATGTGAGCAGTGACCTGTAAGATGTTTATTACAGACAAACAAAGATAGAAATTCATTGTTCATGTCACTGAATAGAGGAAGGTTCAAAGTTTCATGTTCGCAGAGACGCTGTACCATACATTCGACACGAGCACCATGCTTTGCTCGAGAAACATCGAAACGATAGTCCATTTCATTCCTCACTCGAATCAACAGGTTCCTGTGTACTAAATCGACGGCTCCAACAGTTCGATTTCTCAGCTGTTGAGGAGCAGCTGCCATAAGTGGGACTAAGAGTGCCTTGTATATACCCCCACATAAAAGAACCGCAAGGCGCGAGGCCTGGTGACCTGGGAGGCCAAAAAATAATGAACAAGATCTTGTTGTCCACTTCTTCCAAGCCAAAGCTGTGGGATGGTGGTGTTAAGATAACGCCACACCTCAAGGTGAAAGAGTCGGGATGACGTCGCACATAAAAATGAAATCACTGGAATTTTCGTGAAATCCAGGAAACAATGAGTTTCGCAGCATATCGAGGTATGACAATCCTGTCACAGTTTCCGCTACAAAAAAGAAAGGTCCATGAACTTTGTGAACAAAAAAGGCACAAAACACATTCAGTTTCGGTGAGTCTCTTTCGAGTTCGAAGATGACGCCAGGATTTTGTGACCCCCAAATTCTTACACTGCATGTTGTACTTGAACAAAGACTTCTTTCCAAGTATTCCCTAGGAAACGTGTTGAATTGGACGTGCATCATTCACTGACAGTGCCTGCCCGATTTGAAATCGGCTTCCATTGACAAGGCGGGACTCCCGTCTCAGGGCCCTGTTCGCTAGGTACTTCTTACGCCTATTGTTCTTGTGGTGTGTTACATGGCTGTGAGTGGTACGCCATTACATGCAGGCACGTGAGACCAACAAATGGGAATCTTAAATCACGGTGTGCTCATGCGCAAATACAAACACAACAGCCACTTCTCTGCCTGCCTGACACGTCAATCTACCTTCAAAATGTTCAAATGAGTGTGAAATCTTATGGGACTTAACTGCTGAGGTCATCAGTTCCTAAGCTTACACACTACTTAACCTAAATTATCTTAAGGACAAAGACACACACCCATGCCCAAGGGAGGACTCAAACCTCCGCCGGGACCAGCCGCACAGCATTCTACCTTACCACTATCATTGCATATAAGCGATTGCCAAATACCATTTCGCTGACATGGCTTAGGTCAGCAGTGGATAGTTACTTGAGCATCTGATACGAGTTCTACATCATCGGCAGCGCTCCAAAGCGACTGGTAGCCCCTTAAGGCAGTTTTTCACAGCATTCTTCGCTTTGGCTTCAAAAACGTTTCATGTCCAGGAAACGTATCTACTTTGTGGTCGGTATCTTCCACAGCTTAATTCTTCGATTGACTCTTCAAGTCGTATATGACAAGTAGTGGATTTTCGAGTCGAGTTTCGACCTGTACTTTCTTAAAGTATTGGATCGGCATTTCACTCTGTCTCATTTTTCGTTCTTTACTATATAACCGTAAATTACCTTCAGTTGACATTAGCTTTCTACATGATTCACCTCCCGAGCTTTCTATTATCGAAAACTACCGCACACTCAACGAGAATGTGTATTGTCGAATTCATTTTAAACAATTACATCAGGCACATAAACAACGTAGTTTGATTGTTACCCACACTACTTCGACAAAAGATACTGAGGAAACCATCCGACCTTCGGTGAAAGCCAGATATCAAGCTACACAATGAGGATGCGTTATATGTCGTAGCTTCCTGGATTACTTTCCTCTTTTGTCCGATGAACCATTCACATTTTTGTGTAATACGTATAATGACTCATGAATAATAATAATGGTTCTAGTGAAACAACCTATAAATCATAACTTATCTGACCTTCTCATGTTCAATCATTCCTTGCAGGTTCCTATAAATGTTTCACAATTGTGACTGATTCTACAGTGTGTTTAATAAAGGTGTAACTAAACTGTATTGGATATTTTGCATATTGCATTAAATTTGCTTATGTGGTAGTCCACTAGCCGTATTTTCTTCAGATGTTCATCACTTGTACGTCGTGCATTTCAGAACAATTTATCCACTTGAAGTTACACCAGGTCCAATTCTAAACGATTGCTATAAGAGAATGATAGACTTGAAATGTGCGTAAAAAATCACAGTACACTAAAATCATTCGTTCATTTTTAAATGTTTAGCTTGGTGTCATTTGTTTCATGAAGTTTCATGGCATCGGACTGACCCGCAATATTTCATAAACGTATCAATATATACCGGTAGAGACAGCGTAATACGAGTAGATACTGGGGGAACTCTTTGTTAAATGCGTTATGTACTGATTTCGGGTGCCCTTCAAACGGAGAAGTATTGAGATTTTTCTGACTGACAAGAAGTCTCTCTCTCTCTCTCTCTCTCTCTCTCTCTCTCTCTCTCTCTGTGTGTGTGTGTGTGTGTGTGTGTGTGTGTGTGTGTGTGTGTGTGCGTGCTTCAAGGGAACTCCGAAGTTTCTGATATAGCGCAGTTTCACTTGTTTTGTCACGTAAACGTAAGATAACAGGGTGGAACCCTAGCTGTACCAACTGTCGAACAGTCATGATCTTCACATTTAGTACATACCCCACCTTTCTTTGTGAGGCGATTCACGTCAGAATTGACTAATTCTGGTTTCGTTAAACATGCACATGATTTCAGAGTTCGTCTCGATTACCGTACGGGGAAATAAAATTTCACAGTAAAAAAATATTAGAGGTGTTTTAAGCAAATACAATTTCTGCACATATATCTGTGTATCTAATGCGAAGTGCCACGACCGCCGGTGGTATGACAAAAACTTTGTACTGGGGATTATAACCCGGGCGTCACCTCTTAATGGCCGTATCTGGCCGGCAGATGGTCGTTTATCATCCCACCACACTATGTTATTCTTACCGCGGGGAGAACGCTGCCAATTACCCCGACGAATCCGGCGCGGATTTTCGCCGGAAAAGCCCTCCGGGTGGTAATTTGTGGCGGCGTCGGCGGCGCTGCGGGGAAGCCCCGAGTTATTTAATAACGCCACCGCGCGCCCGGCACCGGCCCTTCATTAACCGCGGCGCGGTGTGCGTGCAACCCTTCAGAAACGCGTTCCGCGCGCTTTTACGGCTGAGTAGGAGCCAAGTCGCAAAAAAATTTAAAAAAATAAGGGGGAACAAAACCCACTCGGTGGCGTACCCGTTTTAATGCGGCCATAAAACGCCGTCCACGTAAAGGGGGAGGGGGGGAGGGACAAAGGCCCTAGCAGAACTTACGCCGTCGCGAAGGAGCCGTGCGCCGGGGCCCGGTCCACCTTGAGAATAGCGGCGTCAGCTCCGTCATAATGGCGCCCTTTGGGAACTTTTTATGCACCGCGGGCCAGTTTTACCTGCGACGCGGCGTATAGGAGCGGCAGTGGCCTTCTGCGCCCGAACTGTTGGATTGATGGCCGAACTCAAGTACGTGCGTGAGCAAGAAGCGATATTTTTTTCACGCCAGTCCTTCGCTTAAATGGTTTCATTTAAGCCGTGTTAAAACAAGGTGAGCTTGCTTACTGCCCCTGTGAGCTGTAAGGATTCTTATTATAGTGACACACGTTTTTAATCTGGCAGGAAGTTTCATATCAGCGCACACTCCGCTGCGAAGTGAAAATTTCACTCTGGAAACGTCCCCCAGGCTGTGGCTATGCCATGTCTCCGCAATATACTTTCTTTCAGGAGTGCTAGTTCTGCAACGTTCGCAGGAGAGCTTCTGTAAAGTTTGGAAGGTAAGAGTCGAGGTATTGGCAGAAGTGAAGCTGTGAGTCGTGCTTGGGTAGCTCAGTTGGTAGAACACTTGCGCGCGAAGGGCAAAGGTTCCGGCACACAGTTTTAATCTGACAGGCAGTTTCATATCAGCGCACACTCCGCTGCAGAGTGAAAATCTCATTCTGAGTCTGTTAACATTCACAAACTTACAAGACTCGATGACATGTTACGACATAGAATTAGACTACAATAACGATGCCGTAGTATGTCTGTGTCACGTTTAATGGTAATTCCATAAACGGCTGTTATCGGTGACACGAGTAACGTAATACGTAGCTTTGTGTTATTTACAGGCCAATTAAAGTCAGTCAACGTGGAGCAGACATGACGACTTATAAGATATGTGTAAATGAAAGATTAGCTAGTCGACAACACATTTGCCATGCTACGTGTTTTTATTTACTGTAATTATAAGTGAACCATGTGCATTTCACAAAACAAAAAAACTTAGTGTCCTGTGACTAGAATATGAGCGAAACACTGTTGGAATGGGTAATTTCATACAAATAACTGGGTATAATTATTTGTAAAGGTATTGACTGGAATGATCACATAGGCTCAGTTGTAGATAAAGCAGGTTGCAGACTTCGGTTCATTCGTAGAATACCTGGGAAATGTAGTCAGTCTAGGAAGGTGACTACTTGCGAAGCACTCGTGCGACCCATCCTAGAATATTCCTCACGTGTGTGTTACCCGTACCAAATACGACTAACAGGGGACATTCTGCCGATACAAACAAAGCAGCACGAAAGGTCACAGGTTTGCTCGACCCACGTGAATGTGCCAGGAAGATGCTGCAAGACTGGCAGACTGTTGAAGGTAGACGTAAATTATCCCGAGAAAGTCTACTTGCAAAGTTTCAAGAAGCAGCTATAAATGCTGGCTCTAGGAATGTACTACAACCATCTACCTATCGCTCCGGGAGATGTCACGAGAGTAAAATTAAACTAAGTACAGTGCGCACAGGTGCTTTTAAACAATCATTCTTCCCGCGCTCCCCACGGGATGGAATGGGAAGAACCCTAACAACTGGTAAAATGAGAAGCATCGTCTGTCGTGAAGTTTATAGCGGTTTGCAGAGAATGGATGTAGAGGCGTATGCACTTCACAACGGGAATGTACACAGCTAAGAGTGTATGGTGCAGCACATTTCCGCAAATGCCTAAGACTCTGTTGGTTATGAGGCCCGTCTATTCATTGAGCAACCAAAAGATATCCTCATGAACAATCAGATCTCAGAAGCCAGGGTATTTAGATTTGTTAGTCTTCTACTCTAACGTGCTATAAGCACACATTTTTATTTATGGATTCTTCTGTTACTACTTGGTAAACTAATTACATATTTAAGTTTGAATAATAAGTGCACTGTTTTTGTCCTACTGATTTTTCGTTAATCTCGGACTAGTTTTTGGCTTGTTAGGCCATCTTCAGGAAACAACTGACTGATGTCTGAAAGGGACGCTAGTTCTTATGCAACCAAACATTATACATAAAGATACAATACACTTGCGGATTGTGTTGTGTATGGAACTTATTTCTTAACATTAAAATTAAAATTTTCGTAATAGACGATGTTAAGCACAATAAATAATTCAGCTACACAATATTACAGGTCAAATTGTTATAATGCTAAATGTCTTAAGGTCTTTATATTGGTTGAGAAATTGTTAAACTAAGCACTCTTTATGTTTCTAGAATGAAATTTTCACTCTACAGCGGAGTGTGCGCTGATACGAAACTTCCTGGCAGATTAAAACTGTGTGCCGGACCGAGACTGGAACTCGGGACCTTTGCCTTTCGCGGGCAAGTGCTCTACCGACTGAGCTACCCAAGCACGACTCACGCCCCGTCCTCACAGCTTTAATTCCGCCAGTACCTCGACTCTTACCTTCCAAACTTCACAGAAGTTCTCCTGCAAGGTTCGCAGGAGAGCTTCTGTGAAGTTTGGAAGGTAAGAGTCGAGGTACTGGCGGAATTAAAGCTGTGAGGACGGGGCGTGAGTCGTGCTTGGGTAGCTCAGTCGGTAGAGCACTTGCCCGCGAAAGGCAAAGGTCCCGAGTTCGAGTCTCGGTCCGGCACACAGTTTTAATCTGCCAGGAAGTTTCACTCTTTATGTTGTTGAACATTATAAACTTAACTTTAGGCAATGGACAGTATTACACACGATAATTAAAGTACACAATCTTACAGTATTACAGCTTATATGGTTATGATCCCATGACAGATAACCATTATCTCATGGAGGGTACAAAAAACCGATGCAGGCTCGTCTCTCCTGCTTAAGATGTTCATGGCGGCAACACACCAAATAAATTTGCACAAGCACGAAAGGAGGTTCAGCACAGCGAACATCGTTTTTGCTACCCTCCGTGAGATGTATAACAGTTATTTCCCCGCCTCGCGGAGTGGCCGCGCGGTTAGAGGCGCTATGTCACTGACTGCGCGGCCACTCCCGTCGGAGGTTCGAGTCCTCCCTCGGGCATGGGTGTGTGTGTGTTGTTCTTAGCATAAGTTAGTTTGAGTAGTGTGTAATTCTAGGGACCGATGACCTCAGCAGTTTGGTCCCTTAGAAATTCATACACATTTTTAGTTATTTCCCGATATCCACATGATCATCTGGTATCACAGAGGAGGAGATAAAATTAGGCCTATAAATATAGCTTAATGCGTCATCATTATTACATGAATATATAGTGACAGCTGAGTTGCCGTCCCATTATTTGGCGCAAGATGGATGTAGGAAGATAAGACTTTATACGTCTTTTGTGTGTGCAGCGTTAGTGCGCTGATGGAGGAAATTCCGAGTTATTATTGTGTGTGTGTTTTTGTCGTGTTTCAGGCGGGTGATTGAGAAGATCGACCAGTCCGAGTTCGAGGGCTTCGAGTACGTGAACCCGCTGCTGATGTCGCTGGAGGACTGCGTGTGACGACGCGGGCGAGGAGTCCCGGCCCCCGGCGCGGGGGCGGCAGCGCGGCCGCGGGCGGCGGCGGGCCCGCTGCTTCTGTGCCTGCCGCTGCCGCTGCCGCTCTAGCGGCGTCAGCGTCGCTGCGCGCCGCGTTATCTGGATCCCTGGCCCTCTTGTCCCCGTCTCGCCCGCCCCCACCCCCACCACTACACACTCTCACTGTCCCGTGTGCGCCGGAGGACTGCTCGACACTCGCACCCTAAAACTACTTTGCCGCCCGCGTGTTCTCTCTGCTTCTACGGCTCACGCATTCAGGCCTAATTTTTTCCTGCACAGTCACTCAGAAACAAACAAAAAAATCAATGGAGGCTAGCTCTGTCATAATGCTATTGTTATACTGTAAAAAAAAGGAAGTGTGAAGCAAGAAAGGATGTTCTCGAAGAGAAGTGTATTTAAAAAGAGAGAGAAAGAGAGCGTTACGTATCAAGTAATTTAGATGTAAGAGTTATAAATTCTTCAACGACGGAGAAGCAGGTCTGTAGATTAAGATTTAAGTCGTAGATGGTTACTTAGATCATCGGACTCCAAGTATTGGAGGCTATGAAAAAAATGAAAACGTGACACTAAAGTGTGGCGCTTCATAGCGCACTGTATAAAAAGTTATATATACATATAAATATACATACCATTGTTGTATTTGATATCGTTTATTTTTGTGGAGTAAAACTCAGTATTTCCGAAGAGTCACTTGAAAGTATTAACGATGTTTTGGTGCAAAGTGGTCTTTCTCCTCCACTAATTAACGCAAGAGTCGAGACGGAAACTTCTTGTGTTCCGAACGCCGCGCGGTGCTCTTTCCGTGTGCTAGCGTTACGTTTTTGTGTGCTCTTTGTACAACAGTTTGGTCGTTCAGCTCTTGTAACGATACGTCGTGTAGTAGTCCGACAAAAAATACAAAAAAAAGTATCCGTTCCTTTGTACTAGAGGAACAAGTATTATTACCGTACATTCCACTCTTTTTGACGTATTTTACGCGTGAAAAAAATCACTTATTACAGGCAGCGTGGATGGAGAAAAGTTTCGCATTTTGAAAGTTTATGTAGCTTCGCTTGTGAATAACGTTTTTGCAGTATTTGACGAGTAAGAAAAAGAAATTGGGATTGCAATCCAGATAACAAAGCCGGGACGAGAAAACTTGCGACTAGTGTACTCCGGCCACACCGCCAGTATGTATACCTAAGTATAAACACGTAACGTTAATCTTCATAGTATATTCCAAACAATTTCAACAGCCTAGCTTCTCTGTAGTGTTTTCCTGGTCCTCTCATGCTGCGGTTAAATCTTTCTCGGAGATTTAATGTAGTTCAAAAAAATGAAGCGAGAAGTGATATTTTCTGTGAAAAGTTGATTTGAAACGATCCATACGGTCGACTTCTATACGATGTCTTGTCAACACTGTTTTTAATGAAGAAGATAATTTTGGCCTTGAGGAGGAAGTCAGCTTGTTGTTGTTTTTATTGTGTCGACTTGCTGCTTTGTTGACAGCAATTGTTTGCAGTGTGTAGACGGGTGATCCTTAACATTCCAGTATGTGCTTGGCTTTCGAGTTTTTAGTTTATTCTTAATGGATATTTGTACTTTAGAAAACTTTTTGTGTTTAAGTGCTTTACTTATTTTTATGTAATTAACTAAATGTAAAACAGACGTGAAGTTTGTTATTATGTATCTCATGCATATGTTTTGAAATAAAAATAGATCACCAACAATAAACTAGCCCTGATTACTTGTACTACAACTCTCGTTCACTTCTATGTAATTATTCAACTTCCAGATATTGAAAGAACTTCCGTGACTTATATTGCAATCAGGGAAACAAAATGGACAGCTGGAATGAAACCACACAGTTTTCAGGGACACCAAAAATTCGTTTTAAAAACTTTTTTGTTTTACCATGTATATCTTCAAAAGACGTTTTTTTCCAGATTTTTCAAAAGTATCCCTGACATAGTCATGATCATCATAGGTTTACCCGAGATGGTGCAAATTTAGAAAGCATGTATGATCATGGACAGGTTATGTCAATGTACGATTTTCACGAATGTAAATACACTTTGTTTGATCTTGATATTTTGGGATTCTGCTTCATGACAGTTCTCTCCCACGTACAGCAGGTGCAACGAAGACGCTCTCCTGCAACGTTTCCGACGGGAATTCTTTCATTGCCCACCACACAAACCAGACCTGTCTCCCTCAGATTTTCATCTCCTCGCTCACATGAACCGTTGGCTATCAGAAGAGCATTATGGCACAGACCGCGAGTAGATCAGTGTAGGGAACTGGCAGAAAACAGGCGGCTGTCTTTTATAACGAGGGTATCGGAATGCTAGTTTGGTGCCACGTTACGACAAATGAGTAAGTCAGAACGGCGCCTAGATTGAGAAGTAGCTGGAAGGTGTAGCTTAATGTTGCAAATAAAGCATTATTGATTTTCACTGTGGTTCCCGTTTCACGATTGACTGGAGGTTGAAAAAAAAATTGCCCTCGTACGCTATTTTTAAGGGCTAGTCGAGGAATATATAGGGCTCAGCTTGTCGGTTAAAGTATTTCTGCAGGATTGAATCCTTTTCGGGTAACATTTCATGAAGTGCTGGTACTATACTGCTCAAAACAATTAGGGGATCAGATGAGATATCATACAAAATAGACGTATGGTAACTTATTTTATTCAGATATATGCTACAATTGTAATCTGTGTGTGATACAGTGCGATATTTTGGTGTCTCAACTCTTCACCTGAGGTTTACATGGCGTTTACGTAGAGCTAGGCACCATGAGTCTACCGTAACGGTGAAACAGTCATTCTCGTTGTCCTCTAATATGGTGTGTGATCACCTCGGACGGCCAGTATAATTGCACAACTGCGTCGCATGGACAGTGTGAGGTTATCAATCAGCTCTTGAGGGACATCTGGCCATTCTTCCGTGAGAGCAATTCCAGCTGTCCAACCGTTACGAGAGGTGCTGGTCTGGGTGCAGTGCGTCTGCCAAGTGCATCCCAGACATGCTCAATCGGGTTTAAGTACGGTGAACTCCATTCGTTCAGTTCCCTCAACTTCAAGCATGTTGTCCACCAGTGCAACTCTGTGGGAACGAGCGTTATCGTCCACCAGAAGCAACCCTTCTCCAATCGCACCAGCGTAGGGCACAATAAAAGGTCGGAGAACTCGTCTCTATACCTCTGAGCAGTCAAAGCGCCATTCTGAACGGCATAGAGGTCCGTACGTCCGCCAATACTGACTGCAGCCCACACCATTCGTTCGGCGGTGTTTCCTACAGATAAGCAGGATTGCTCAGTTCCACGTTCTCCCCAGATGAAGGAGCGACGATTGTCCCACTGAACACAAAATCTTGACATCTGTGAACAGCACCCGGCGCCATGCGTTACGACTCCAATCCTGATGTCCCTCCGCCAAGTTTCTGCGGGCTAAACGGTGTCGTAGTTTTAATGGGACACACACCAAGGCCTCCGTGCGTAGAGGCCACATTCCCAAAGGCGATTACGATCTGTTTGTGTTGATATTGCGCGTCGTGTTGCTGCCTGGAGGGTGCGTTGCAGCTGAGTTGCATTCGGTCTCCTTCTCGACGGCCTGTTAACCGGAGGTAACGGTCATCTCTTGCTGATGTTACCCGTGGACGACCTTGGCGTTGCTTTCTTTTAACGGTTTCTGTTATCTGAAATTGCGTCCAGGTCCTGGAAACTACGTTTCGGGAAACTCCAATAGCTGCAGCCACCTTCCTCTGTGTCTGTCCCGCTTCTAACCGTCCTATGGCTCTCAGGTAAGTCACGTTTTTGTTGCACTGCACTATCTGCTCACTACACTATCTCAACCCAACTGCTTGTGTAATTCGTTTGGTAGAGTAAACGCAAGTGATCACCAAACCCTTCTGCAGCAACTTTCCTTTATTACCACTATCTCGGTGACCGTAATGTTGTTGTCTCCACTCCGTAGATCCGACAGAAAGACGTCGAACCATTTTAGTTCCTTCTGCCGATGACAATACTTCAGGACCTAGATATCTCAACTAATGACCTCATTGTTTTGTCGGTTAAAGTATGTCTGCAGGATTGAATCCTTTTCGGGTAACATTTCATGAAGTGCTGGTACTATACTGCTCAAAACAATTAGGGGATCAAATGAGACGTGTAATTTGTAACAACTTTTATAACTTTAATAACTGTTATGGGACCTGACACGCTGTTGCCGTGAGGCTGCCGAGCACAAGTGCTGGAACCCACAAATTGCAAAACGAAAAATGCTTCATTGTAGTGTTGACCTATAACACAGTCCACTATTGTCACCTGTCAATCAGTGTATTAATCGTCCAACCACTCCTCCTCCCTCTCCAGCCCCCACTTGCTCTCTCTCTCTCTCTCTCTCTCTCTCTCTCTCTCTCTCTCTCTCTCACACACACACACACACACACACACACACACACACACACACACACACACTGCAGTGTCATTGGGAGCAGACGGCAGCTTCTCTGTGAATAACTCATGCATTGAGAACTGACTTAAGTATGGAAACTATGTGATGCACATTAGTTAACAGGGGGGGGGGGGGGGGTTTGATTACATCGGACCAATCTCAACGTATATTCTCTGTCAGAAGTCAGTAGCTAGTAGCCAAGAAGGAGATTCGATGCCGGCCGCTGTGGCCGAGCGGTTCTAGGTGCTTCATTCCGGAACCGCGCTGCTTCTACGGTCGCAGGTTCGAATCCTGACTCGGGCATGGATGTGTGTGATGTCCTTAGTTAGGTTTAAGTAGTTCTAAGTCTAGGGGACTGATGACCTCCGATATTGTCCCGTAGTGCTTAGAGCCATTTGAACAATTTTTTGTAGATCGATGCAAATCGGTATACAAGGAAACATGCGATGATAAAGTTTCCCTAATACACCTCAACGTCATTCCAAAGTTCATGCACTATTTACGCTAGTGCCTTCATGACTGCCTTGTACTGCCTCCTGTACTTACGGACACGAGCAAAAAATTAGGCACCACCCGTAGACATCCTGGTTTACGCTCACGTATCCTGGGCCCAAGTCATGATAAGGAAAACATTCTCAAAACATGAGAGAATCACCTCCAGCTTGAACTGCATCGTCCACAGACTATACGTCAATCCCCTCTTTCAGCCGTCGATGCACTCGATGGCTTACGTAATTTCTAAAGAGGTGAAATCGCGACTCGCTGGACTACACTACTCGCCTCCAGTATCCTGTTGTTCACTTTGTCTCTTGCATGGTACGTTGAAGACGTGCAGCGTAATGTTCAGTGTTCAGTTGTGAGCAGTGGCATTTTACGAGGCATCCGAATCCAAATGTTCAATGCACGCAGCTACTTGCGCAAAGCGCACCCAAAAATTGTTTGACATTCACCTTAATTTACTGACTGTAACAATTCTTGTCTGGATTGAATTCAGTTGTCATTAACAGTATGTGATACCCGTGTCGTGTCCCTGTCGGTTAGGATCTTTTACGGCCACTATTGGCTCTCACACATGCACGCGTTGGACAGTTTCCATAGATACGCCAACCAATGAGGCAACTTCATTGTGGTGTGGTCATGGGTACGTTGAAACACCATGGCTGATGTCTGCCATTCTGTCATGATTCCACGTCGACCTATCTCATCGCTCTGGTCGGATACAGCTGTTTATCACATACATACGACTTCACTGTTATGACTTAGAATCAGCGGTGTAGGGTCGCATACTCACCCAGCACGAATTTGACAATATCTTGTGTGCTGCAAAGCGACTAGTGTGATCTTTTAAGGGGATAACTAATATTTTCAGCGGTGAGTTTATTTTATTGTATTATCAGTGATTAAAATGATTTTTTAACTAACCGTCATTTTCGAGCTGATAACGTAGGATAACAAATTTTGTGGACGTGGACTCACATACAACTTCTGTAAGAACCATACTGAAAATGTGCCGAATAGAGTTCCCCGGCAGCCGAAATTGCATTTTATAGAGCAAGAAGTTGTTGGAGAGGTGTTTTATTTATTTATTCATTGAATTTCTAAATTGCTGTACGAAATGTGAAAAAAAGAAACGTGTTGGTTCCCTAAGAGTCATTTGCCACAGCACACTGAGTTTCGACCATCAACTGTGTCCTTAATGTAATGACAGTTTTCAACTTCCTGAAAAAGATGAGTGACGCTGAACGAATATTTTCTTACAGAAGTGCCGCTTACGCTCTGTCAGAAGGCAAGACACGCGTAATGTCTAAAAACATTCGAACATAAAAAAACGCTACAACAGATCCAGTGACAAAAATGGGAAGTGTTGCACCATGAAGCTGCACTACGATAATTATCGAGCATTCCATTCGGAACTGACGTACATCATCAGTATCAGCTTTAGTGACGCCCACGGCATGGAAGCAATCAACAACCCAATGTCATCTCCAGGAATTTCTTCTCAAGCCTGAAACACATACTGTGTCAATTTATAAAGATTGCTGCTTGGAGGCTGGTGGGAGGCAAACTGATCGGTTTGCAAGAAGGAACCCATATCTGGAAATGCGCGGCTTGGGCGCTGTAGAGCATAGAAGTCAGAAAACGAACTCTTGTGACGGTTTCTTCCGATTAGTTTTGGCGTCTGGAAGCGCTACATTCTTCCACGCAGCCATTGTGCACATCTTACTGCGCACCTTGCTGGTGTGATCTGCCAGTACAGTAATATTGTTAACGGCAGTGCAACATGTACCAGAACACAGCCGCGGAAATGACCGACATGGGACTTGCATACACCAAGGCGGATTGCAATGGGAGAGCTGCTGCAAGACTGTATGCGGAATGTTTTCCAAACAGACATCATTCCACATTGTCATCAAGAGACCGTTGTTACTTGCGAGTACTACTCCATTCTGCAGTTTGGCCTCTGGCGGAAGCCGAAATTTGTCCACGCTTGGCACTAACACTACAGTTGGAGGAGGACACGTTGACAATGTTCAAAGAGGACCCAACTACCAGCACTTGGTAGTTGGTACACGTGCAGTACACGGGTAAAAGTGCCATGTGGCTTGTTGTCCATGAACACCAGCTCCATCCATACCATCTCCAGAAAGCTCAGGCTTTACGGGAAGAGGTCTATCCACAACAGGTACAGTTTGCGCAGTGCTATTTACAACATACTCCAGTCACAATTCCTGACTTTGGTGCCATTCATGGATGAATTCACATTTACTAAAGACAGCATATTAAACTTGCACGTTTGGGCGGATGAAACTCTGCATGCATGGGTGATCCAGGACCTCCAATATCGAACAGTATTAACTTCTGGGCCGGGATAATTGGTGACAATATCACTGGGCTATATCTACTGTCAAGCAGACTAAAAGGACTGATCTACCTTTCATGTATTAGAAATGTTTTGATGTAATGCCACTAAATGTTCGGATGGACATGTGATACTAAACATTGTCAGTGTTATGTGGGACAGTCTGTATATGTATTCCGTGGCATCCCAAACATGCCCTGTGTGTGTCAGGTGACTGGATCAGTTAGACCACTCAAGTCGTTGGTGGCATTATCTGCGTTATCCTGCCAAAATACGACATTTGTTACCCGGATGATGAAGGATATGACAACAGAGTTATCATTCTTGCCACATAGTGGTAAGCATTCACCCTCCCTTATGTATCAGTCTTACCATATCCTGTAACTCCACACACCATGATTCCAGGGGTTGGAGAGACTTGGGCTTCCTATAACCTTTCACTGTTCCGTCTGCTCAAACGTTGGCGTCCTTTTGACCTCCATGAACGCAAGTGAGACTCATCGCTGAACACAAAAGCTACATAATGTCCAACTGACGCTGGCCCCACGACTTGCATGTTTCTGTTGTCCTGCGATTTACTGCCTTGGTAAAAGGTGCATGGGAACTGGAGAAGTGAACACAGCTTCTAATAATCTGTCCCTGATAGTTCGAGATTGTATTGTATCTGTAACCTGTTCACTGATTCCAGCTGTTGCACTCCGTCCGTCGGACAGAACCAGTCGAAAAATCCTGAGATCTCGCGGTGTAGTCATTCTGGAAAGATCCGTGCCTCCTCCCCTTCCTATACTGTTGTCCTGAACCCATCTAGTCACCACTTGTTCTGGTGTCATTACACCACCGCCAGCTATCTGTTCACAGACAGAATTTCACAAATATGTGAGTGGTTCGAATACTTCTTAAGTAATTGAACCCAGTATGTTTGTTGTCCTGAACGGGAAGTGTCCATCGGAGACAAGGGAGTGCCCAGGTAAGTGTGACAATACCGCTGCTTTTCTCTGTATTCATAAATCATTTGGCGGACAGGGTGGGCAGCAATCGGCGGTTGTTTGTTAATGATGCCGTGGTGTATGGTAAGGTGTCGAAGTTGAGTGACTGTAGGAAGATACAAGACGACTTACACACAATTTCTAGTTGGTGTAATGAATGGCAGCTAGCCCTGACTGTCGAAAAATGGAAGTTAATGCCGATGAGTCGGAAGAACAAACCAGTAACGTTCAGATATACTATTACTAATGTCCAGCTTGACACAGTCAAGTCGTTTGAATATCTGGGCGTAACGTTGCAAAGCGATATGGGATGGAATGAGCATGTGAGAACTGTGATAGGGAAGGCGAGTGGTCGAGTTCGGTTTATTGGGAGAATTTTAGGAAAGAATGGTTCACCTGTAAAGGAGGTTGCATATAGGAAACTGTTCTTGAGCACTGCTCGAGTGTTTGGGATCTGTGCCAGGTCAGGTTGAAGGAAGACATCGAAGCAATTCTGAGGCGGGCTGCTAGATTTTGTTACCGGTAGGTTCGAACAACACGTGTTATGGAGATGCACCGGAAACTCAAATGGGAATCGCTAGAGGGTGGGCGACGTTCTCTTCCAGAAACAATTTTGAGAAAATTTAGAGAACCATTTGAAGCTGACTGCCGAACGATTCTACTGCCGCCAACGTATATCGCACATAAGGACCACGAAGGTAAGTTTCAAGAAATTAGGGCTCGTTGTTGTTGTTGTTGTTGTTGTTGTTGTTGTGGTCTTCAGTCCAGAGACTGTTTTGATGCAGCTGTCCATGCTACTCTATCCTGTGCAGGCTGCTTCATCTCCCAATACCTGCTGCAGTCTACATCCTTCTGAATCTGTTTAGTGTATTCATCTCTTGGTCTCCCTCTACGATTTTTACCCTCCACGCTTCCCTCCAATACGAAATTGGTGATCCCTTGATCTCTCAGAATATGCCCTACCAACCGATCCCTTCTTATATTCAACTTGTGCCACAAACTCCTCTTCTCTCCAATTCTATTCAATACCTCCTCATTAGCTATGTGATCTACCCATCTGATCTTCAGCATTCTTCTGTAACACCACATTTCGAAAGCTTCTATTCTCTTCTTGTCCAAACTATTTATCGTCCACGTTTCACTTCCATACAAGACTACACTCCATACAAATACTTTCAGAAACGACTTCCTGACACTTAAATCAATACTCGATGTTAACAATTTTCTCTTCTTCACAAACGCTTTCCCTGCCATTGCCAGTCTACATTTTGTATCCTCTCTACTTCGACCATCATCAGTTATTTTGCTCCACAAATAGCAAAACTCCTTTACTACTTTAGGCGTCTCATTTCCGAATCTAATTCCCTCAGCATCACCCGATTTAATTCAACTACATTCCATTATTCTCGTTTTGCATTTGTTGATGTTCATTTTATATCCTCCTTTCAAGACACTGTCCATTCCGTTCAGCCAACATATATCGCACATAAGGACCAAGGAGGTAAGTTACGAGAAATTACGGCTCGTGCGAAGGCATATAGATAGTCGTCTTTCCCTCGCTCTGTTTGCGACTGGAACGGGAAAGGAAATGACTAGTAGTGGTACAGAGTGCCCTCCGCCACGCTCCGTTCTGTGGCCTGCGGAATATCTATGCAGGTGTAGATGTATCTGTGCGATCTGTTCCTATGATGCTCTCATGTCCCCTTTTGCCAATGATTGGAACATTCTCAAAGTCCGTAAGACGACGATAAGGTGCACGTGCACGCGCTTGACGTTGTGTTGTGCTGTCCACGTGGAAAGTTCGAGTATTATTAGGCAAGCCCAACAGACATAATGTACTCGCATCATTAGTCATCTGTAGGAATTTCATGTGCTGTACTGAAAATTCTAAAAATAAGCTCTCATAATGATGAGATTTTAACCAACATTATCCCGAGGTCTTCAAAATACTAAGTATCAGCTTGTGAAGTTCGGCCAAGTGTTAGTGGTGTAACACTTCCCATTTACGTCAGTGTAGCTACTTTATCCTAGTCGTGGCACAGCCGGGAGTGCGTATTCCTGACAATAAGGGTGCAGTGTGTATCACTGGCCGTTATACAGATACAGGGGGTGGACAAAAATACGGAAACACCAAAAACAACGCATCACCTTGCGTAATACGGTGTAGGAAAACAGTTGACATTCAAAATAGCGTCCAGACATTTCGGAATGGATAAATACACGTCCAGTGTGATTTTCAAGGGACTCTTATACCACTCCTCCTGGAAAATAGTGACAAGTTCAGATAACAATGATGGAGATGGATCACGCGCCCTTCTCTCGAAAGTATACCACAAAGGCCCAATAATATTGAAACCTACTGACTGCGATGGTCAGGGAGATACTACAATTGTGCTGGACGATGTAAACTGTATGAACGTTCCAGAGTAACCATGGAGCCCATGGAGTACAACAGTATGGCTCCCAAAATCACCACCGAAGAGCCTTCATGTTTCACTTGTGGGACGTAAACTTTGCCAAAAGTTGGAAACCGTGTGAAGTAAGACTCATCCGAATAGATTCCTTTCTTCCGCCGGCCGGAGTAGCCGAGCGGTTCTAGGCGCTACAGTGAAGAACCGCGCGACCGCTACGGTCGCAAGTTCGAATCCTGTCTCGGGCATGGATGTGTGTGATGTCCTTAGGTTAGTTAGGTTTAAGTAGCTCTAAGTTCTAGGGCACTGATGACCTCAGAAGTTAAGTCTTACAGTGCTCAGAGCCATTTGAACCATTCTTCCACTGCTCCACATTCCAAGTTTTATATCTTCGGCGTGAGGTTTTCCTGTTACGGGCATAAACAACGAAGTGTGCAACCAAGACTTGAAAGTAAGTCACTGTGTAGAGTCGCGAGCTAGTTTGGATCGTGACACGGCTAAAGAGGAACAAGTGACTTGACTGTGGCATTAACCTCATCCAGGTTCAAGATTGTGTCACAGAATCGCAATTTCAAAGCACACGAAGTGTGATGGGACCAAGGAATTGCTAGTGTTCTCTTCTAGATCTGGACATGCAATTAAGTCAGCAAAGTAGAAGAGAGCGCAAATTCAAAACGGAAGTAGGTTACTTGTGATATATGAAACGTCATGCACTGGAAAAAAATACTGCCATATCAATTCAGATCTCCAGCGCTGCACTCATCGCTGCGGAGTCGGCGGTATTTAGCTCCAGTAGATGAAATCTCTACCACAATGGAGATGCGGCTACCGCTCATTGTTCTAGCTCAAAGTATGAAAACAGGTATGTGGCCGGCAGGAGGAGTGTAAGACCTGTGTGGGCACGAAATTAGCAGTCAAACCAGTGGCCGATAATTTGTGTACGGACATGTCTTTGCAGGAATGTGGCAGAGACGTAACAGATAGCAACTACCATACTATACATATCCTTCTACTGCCACAAGATTACTGAAACTGACCGTCAGTATCTTCCCTTTTCAATGGAACTCGTTGATGTATGATAAGAGCAAGAGGGACTTGGCATTGGCGTTCGCACTGTGGAATGTGTAAAATCACCATGGAGAAGGAAGGACTTCCAACTACAATAGGTAGTATTAAAATTTTAACTATCAAATCAAAAATATAAAGTTACATAATTAAATTTTCAATTTGTTCATAGGCACATACTTGCAAGTGGAATATGGTATACGATACTACACATTGAAATCGCTATGCCACAGAATGTTATCCTGTCGTTAGAGCAGCTGAAACAATATAGTACACCTCACTGATGAAGTGGGTTACCGAGCAGTAATTCGTTTCCTGCATTAGTAGGGGAGAAACACTGTAACTGTCTTTGCTGAGGTGGTGGAAATTATAAAGCAACAATGGACTATCATGTGACACAGTGACTATCTGTTACAGACACTTGCAATGTGGTCACAGAAGTCTGAAGACAAAGTTGATGCTGGGTGTTTTTGGAGACGGCATTGATGTGGAGCTAACAGAATATAACCATAATGGGTAAACTGCCACAGAAGTACACCACCGAAATCACCTGAAGAGGTTACGGGAGGATGTCCTGAGAAAGGAAAACAGCAAGTTGTCCAACGGGGTCTTTCTGTTCCACGACAAACTCCCCCATTCATTGTGCTAAGGAGGCAGTCATACATGTTGATTCTTTTGGCTACCAAATTTTGCTTCAGCCTGAAATTCTGTTGACATGGAAGCCAGTGAATTCTTCCTCTCTTCTCAGATGAAAGAATTATGTCCTGACAGGCATTTCCTGGACAGACACCACGTGATTTTCAAGGTGAAACGTTTCCCGATCATCTAAAATAGAGACTTCTACAACCAAGATATCCGCCAAGTCTTCAGTCTTTGGGAAAAGTATCTCACGTGAAGAGTGAATAAGTAGAGGACTAACGCTTATTTTCGTTGTCATAGAGTGATTTTTTCAAGCTTATAACTAAACGTTTTTCTATCTGTTGTAAATCCTTTACCTGCCATGACCTCAAGCAAAAGGTACAGGGTAGGCAGCTACTACTAGGGCCAGCACCTCCAGCCACGCTGAAGACCCAGCAATCAGGCAGTGCCCAACACCGCTTCGACTAATACAAAACCAGTAACAAGCAGCTACCAGTAGTCAGTGTGGCAGACATTCCTCACGAGAAAAACAAGAAGGAACAAGAAGTCAGTTGGCGATGAGGTCCCAGAAGACTGTTTCCATAACAAACAACGATTTGACGCTTGAGACTATAATGCTCGCTTAAATTTTGGCTCTGCAAGGGAGGCACGAATAACGTGGATTATTTCGTGGTGTGCAGCAGTTCACACGCTTAAGTTCGCGCTTCCACAGTCTCTCGCTACAATTACCACTAAAATATTCGGAACTGACTGACATATTAATTCTCATCTTAAGAGAATGATCATTGTTCCTTTCGTACGCGTCTCTGTTCTGCGAAGACATATTTATATTGCATTTTTGCCCTGCACAGTGTGCCGATACTTCTTTAATAGCGGATGCGTTACGGCTAAACCAAAATAATATCTATCATAACTGCCCCTCTTTCCCCTACTGTATACTGACGTTGTCCATGAGTTCTGAACGACAGTATACAGTAGTGGTGCATTTTACACACATACCTTACTTAAATAATCAAATTTCAGATGCAAGTACCGCCTAAACTACTGTCTGGCCTGGCTGGGTGTCAGATCCCTTTATTTGTGACCGAGTTTATATCCCCTGCAAGGTCAGGAGGGCACGATTGAATTAGAGTCCTTCGCTCCACTATTGAAGCGTAACCACCACTCACAAAGCGCGGCAACATTTCCAAACGTTAAGCGGTGTTGGATATGCGTGTACCTTGCGGTACCATCAGTGCAGCTACGGAGAACAGTTCAGCCTCGGGTCTATAACGCTGTAGACGACGACGAACTGTATGTCGTTATTGCGTCTAGAGGGTAGCTCTGTAGGAAAAGCGCACGTTGATAGTTTTTTAGTTAAAAAGTTCGATGCCACGACGAAGAAGCCATAAAGTTCGGACCATGGTTGCAAAGACCACATCGTCCATCACACATTTCAGTGTCCAAAAGGCCATACCGTATCTTTGGCACCACGTCGAGAGTTCAAAATATTCCTGGCAAGTCTTTAAATTACTTGATTTAATTTTCCTTCGTAGTAAATTTCGGCGTCCAACGCCACTACAAAGGGCACACGCAAGTTTGATCACTGCTTTACACGAGGGTGCAGTCTTCATTTAACACACGCTAAACATATGACATGTGGATAGTTCTTCTTGATGTCCTTTTTTATTTCACCTATGTTAAACACCCTTTTCATATACAGTTTATCTTACATGTCTTTGTACAAGTGCGTAAAATTTTACTTGGTTTACATAAAGAAATTAAAAAATGACGTAAATTTGCTCCTTATAACTGCATATAAATGTCATTTTAATATTAGCTAACGTGAGGTCTAATTGCATACAAGTTTCAACATGAATTTGTTACATTTTTAATGTTTGCTTAACAGTGTTTAAATACAAATGAATAACATGTAAGAAGTCTATTCGCTTGCAAAATTCATAAGGCATCATTTCAGTGACAAGTTATTTCATAATAATTCTCGCCATTAATAAATGACTTACGTTTACAAGTTTTATGACGAGGTAGTACTTACTCTCTTTAGCTTTTAAGCTCACGACGTAATATTTGTCTATATGAATAATCTGCCAAACACGATATATGCCAGAACTGAATAATCTGTATATATAAAGGTCGGCGCAGTGTTAGTGACATAAGTAACACTTCCCATTTACGTCAGTGTAGTTACTTCGCCAGATGTGGCACAACCGGAAGTGCAGCTTTCTGAAAATACAGATCCATCGTGTCTCACTATTACACAGATACTGGGGGTGGACGAAAATATGAAAGCCCTAAAAACACATTACCACGCCTAATATGGTGTAGATAAACCGTTGACATTCAAAATAGTGTCCGGTCGTCTGGGAATGCATAAATACAGGTCCAGGATGGTTTTCAAGGGGCTCTTAGACCACTCTTCCTGGAAAATACGGGCAAGTTCAGGAACGATGACGGAGATGGATTGCGATAACGCACTCTTCTCTCGAAAGTAGACCATAAAGGCCCAATAATATTGAAACCTGCTGTTTGTGGTGGCCAGGGAGATGTGACAATTCATATTCCTACTCACAAAACCAGTCCCGGATGATACGCCCTGTCGTGTTGAAACACATCACCACCATTTGGCAACAAGCATTGTACATGGGATAGAGATAATCAGCAAAAATGATCACATAATCCTTAGTAACAATGCGACGTTGCACAGTAGCCACGGAGCCCATGGAATACAACAATACGGCTGTGTAAATCACAATCGAACGCTCGCCACGCTTCACGCGTAGGACGTAAACTCTGCCAGAAGTTGGAAACAGCGTGATGCAAGACTCGCCCGATCAAATTCCTGTTTTCCATTATTCAATGTTCCAGGTTTTGTATCTTCGGCACCACGTTTCCCTATTACGGGAGCCTGCATCACTCACGAGTTGTTTTGGAGCTCCAGTCGACCGTGCAATTCCATTATCATGTTGCTCCCTTCATGGTATTTTAGTGCTGTCAGGGTTTGCGAGTGCGACATTCAATCTGCAGTGATTTTTTTCAGCAGTCTTCCTCTTATTTTCCTTCACAGTCCACTCCAGTGACCGTCTGTAACGAACACTCTAGACACACGATCGTCTGTATTGTGACGGATATTATTTTACTAGTTTCTTTGCAAGCGGTGTAACTCTTCTACGCGGTGCCTCTTGAAACACCAAACACTTCAGCTACCTTGACTGTGGACGCTCCCACCATACGAGCGCACCCACGTTCAAATTCACTGATCTCCGATATAACGCACTCAAAATCACACAGAACACAGTTCTGACCACGACTGACATTTGAAGCGCATAGAGGACATTGCACAAATGCCGATCGTGGTCAAATAAACGGCTCAGTCTGTGGTCTTCGCTAGCATCTGCATTTGTGTTCAAACTTGAATTTCTCGTGGTGAATCCATTATTTTGACCAAACCCAGTATATATGGAAAACTATGACTGCTAAATGTCAGAACAGTATCTTGTTAGACGACTATGGTCAGCTTCCTTATTTTCGTGTGCAGATGTTACCGTCAGCTGCAGCGCCGGCCCGTGTGGCCGAGCGGTTCTAGGCGCTTCAGTCTGGAACCACGCGACCGCTACGGTAGCAGGTTCGAATCCTGCCTCGGGCATGGATGTGTGTGATGTCCTTAGGTTAGTTAGGTTTAAGTAGTTCTAAGTTCTAGGGGACTGATGACCTCGATTACAAGTCCCATAGTGCTCAGAGCCATTTGAACCAGTTGTCAGACGCAGCTCTAGTTTTCGAATATGTATTTTTTCACTGACCGTACGGGTGCAACCGAAGAACAATAAAGACAAAAAAATCTTTGTGACTAGCAGCTGGTCTGAAGTTCTTTTTCTTATACAGTGTTTTGGATTTCTGGTATAATGTTCCTCAGCTGCGTT
Organism: Schistocerca serialis cubense; assembly: GCF_023864345.2. Classification (NCBI taxonomy): domain Eukaryota; kingdom Metazoa; phylum Arthropoda; class Insecta; order Orthoptera; family Acrididae; genus Schistocerca; species Schistocerca serialis. The sequence goes on along the minus strand of NC_064639.1, from coordinate 821,155,837 downwards.
TCATTCTTTCGGAGTAAATGAATGGAGTAACATATTAAAGTAAATCAAGAAAGTTAGTACTTGATAGCAGCTATAAAACACTACAAACCTGTCAATGTTTTGGCAGCTTAGCTGCTATTATCAAATGAAAGTTAAAAATGTGTTCCCAGTCACACACAGTGCAACATAACTTATTTTTAAACATTTCGAACGTATAGGCTGTCGCCATCAGAAACATCTTAACGCAAGAATCTGCACGGAATAAAACGCAGATTCTTACGTTATGATATTTCTGAAGATAAAGGCTTGTTTGTACCTTTGAACTCATAAAAGCGATTTCTTTTGCAATATCAGTGCTTGAGCCCAAAATTCAGCTTTCCATTACAGCCACTACTTCACTTCCTATAAAGTAAAATCTCTTCTATTTTCACGTCATTGTTTTCGCATACGACAAGGCAACTGTTCTTTTTTTTTCACGTGCGTAAGGTTAGCGGAAATTCTAAACTCTAATAACACTTTTGCCCTACTGTGTCGTTGGTTTCTAAATAATATTATGCCCCTATCTTAAAAGCTGTTCTAAAAAGATTCATGATTTCCCAGAGTACTGTGTGTTGTACACGGAGAAATGTGGGGTGGATTTTAACTTGCGGATCCACACTAAAAGTTTATCTTCGAGCAAATTGTGTCACCAGCAATCTCCCTGCTGCAGCTAGCTTCCTTGCTATTCAGCGAGGGCGGAGTGGAGATGGTGACGTGTTTTGCGTTCTCCATTCCAACGAGTGCAGTTCAGAACGAAATTTTCGCTCTGCAGTAGAGTGTGCGCTGATTTGAAAGTTCCTGGCAGATTAAAGGTGTGTGCCGGACCGAGTCTCGAACGCAGGACCTTTGCCTAGGAACTTTCAGATGCAATTCATTTACATCCATGCTGTGTCATATTCGGCGACAGGACGACACTGACACTCCTAGAGCGTAAGACGCATACAGGTCTCGGATTGTACCACTGCACTCCCATGTTGTCTGTTCCCGTAAAGTTTGTTTTTACTATTTGGATGGTTGGTACGGTGCGGGGTGGTGAAAACTCCGCCTGTGCGCTTCCCCGTGCAACTTGGGTTGAACTGCCGCGAGGCATATCAACAACGGCGAATGCAGTAGCCCCGAACTTGTTTACAAAACAGATGAACGAATGTTACTCTGGTAAGGATATTTCTTGTACTTCCGATGAAGGACAGTTTGACCATTTATGAAAGTCAAATGAAAACTTGGATCGTAAACGTAAATGTAAAAAAACATCCCGTGGTTGTATGTGGATGCGAGAAAAAGACATATCACTGTAAAATCGGAAGATCGTATTGAAAACAAAAACTTTATAGCCCAATGTGTAAGGTAAAATCTACTCCATGCTTCTATCCGCATTCGTGCAGAAAAGTGGTTGTCAACCTTTTTTGCTCAAGAGCCAATACTAACATTGTGGGGCAGCACCTCGCGCCATGGAACCCAGTCTTGGCAGGCATTTCCAGAATCGGTACCAAGTGGTTTTCAGGTTGGAACGTTTTCTGATCAGCCGAAATAGAGCTGTCTGTGATCAAGATGTCCACCAAGTCTTTCATCATTGGGAAAAATATGTCACATGAAGGGTGAGTGCGTATAGGACTAAACCAGTTTTCATGATCACAACTTAATTTTTTTTAAGTTTACAATTAAATCTTTGTCTATCCGTCGTAAGTCCTTCAGCGGCTATGGCCTAAAGCGTAAGATACAGGGTAGGCAGTGAAACATTCCCGTAGAAAAATTAATGAATTACTGTGCTGATAAACCCCCTACGTTATTTGATTTTCAAACAGCTGAGCAGAACTGAACGTACTCAGACATTTCGCACTTTACGTATTCTGATCAACAGTAAACTGACACACAATATTTTTAGCGCAACGCAGTCTGACTTTCAAAAATCCCTACAAAAGAATGGTCCTGACTAAGGATAACCTATACCTTTCATGAATCACTTACCTCACAAAAATCTTCGTTACTCGAACTACTGCAATACAGCGAGCGCCAATACTGCCAGCTAAATAAAAGATTCTAACTACTGAAGGCAGTAACTACTGATAGGCATACTTAGCAAATGAAAGATTTTGATAGAGAACAAACAATGTATTCACCTTAATAGTGTTCAAAAATCATAACATATATCAATCCATGACATCCAGTCTTACAAATTTACTGTGTCTGATGGACACACGTCCAGATCATCCGCTCTCAAAACTCCGCCATCTCTCTGCCCACATCCACCACTGCTGGCGGCTCAACTCCAACTGCGCAACGCTACGCGCTGTTCACATCCAACTGCCCAACACTACACAAGCGAATATTCCAACAATGCCAACCATCCACAGACTGCACAGAAAAGTCAGTGATTTTCATACAGAGCGCTACGTGACGTTACCAACATAAAAACCTAAACAGCCTTCTTACAGCAGCTACTACTAGAATCAGCATCTGCAGCCTCGCCGAAGACCCAGGAATCGCCAACGATGAATCAGCCTGCTCTCGACGCTTCATCGACTAACCCAAGACCACTCACAATCACCTACCGGCAGCCAGCGTGGCAGATATCTCATGAAAAACAAAAGAAAGAACAAGAAACCAGTTGGTGACGAGGTCTCAAAAGACTTTCCATATCAGACAGCAGTTTGACGTTTGCACTTATGCTGGTCATTTAAAAACTGGTGCCATAAGGGAGGAACGGATAATGTAGATTATCTCGTGGTGTGTGGTTGACGCGTCTAAGTTCGCACCTCCATAGTTTCTCGCTACGACTACCACGGAACCAGTCTAAACTGATTGATATATTGATTCACCTTTTAACGAAATGATATTTACCTCTGCTCTCTTGAAGAAAAGGATGCATCACCCCGATAAATAATGCAACGTAATACAATCATGCTGACGTCACAGTTATACTCGAAGATTGCAGCCTGCGGTGCATCCAGGTATCATTTCTTGGAAAATAATTCAGAGATGAAAGAAACTGCCTGCATTTTCAGAAAAATATTGTAAAAAAACTTTTACCTAAAAATCCATAGCTGACACACACACACACACACACACACACAAAAAAAAAAAAAATACGTCCGCCCAAAATCACGTAAGGGAAGAGGCAGATAGTTGAAGAGCGAAAAATTTGATATTGGTTTAAAGGAACATAAGAATGTAGATATGTGTTAATTCTTCTTTTCGTACATATCTCTGTTTGGCACGGACATGTTTGTATTGTATCTTTGCCCCGCACAATGTTCCGATACTTATTAAATGACATAAGCTTTATGGGTACCCAAAATAAGATCTATCACAACTACCCCTTCCCCCCCCCCTCTCTTCCATCTACTGTATACTGACGCTGTCCGTGATTACCGAACGATAGTGTATGGTAGTGGTGCAGTTTGCAAATATACATAACATAAATAATCCAATTTCATATCAAAGTACCATTTAAATTACTTTTTGGCCTGGCTGGGGATCAAATCCCTTAATTTGTGGCCAAGTTTATATCTTATTTACCCCCTGCACGTCTCAGTTTTATTTATATTACAATTAATTTGCTTGAAATTTACGAAACTTCTAAAGTTCAGTTTATGACAGATCATGACTCGACAAAAGACATTTATGAATTAAACACTTTTGCTCCATTATTGAGGAGTAACCACCACCTCTGCCACCCAAACCGTCATCGCCACATCCGGCACAAAATTTTAATCTGCCAGGAAGTTTCATAACAGCGCACACTCCGCTTCAAAGTGAAAATTTCATTCTGGAAGCATCCCCCAGGCTGTGGCGAAGCCATGTCTCCACAATATCCTTTCTTCCAGGAGGCTGCCCTGGAAAGCAGGTTTATTTTGCAGGCTGATACTGTTCCAACATGCCTGTTGTGCAGTGCAGCCTCTATGCCAGAGGCTGGAAAAAGCACTTTTTACCCATATCTCTGCTCCTATTAGAGCTGGGAGGTTATAAATCTCAGAGAGCTGACGCTCATGAGGCCTGCTGTTTTTGTGCCAAATTTGGCTGAAATCGATCCAGAGGTTTGGGGGGAAATCTCAAACACACACACATACACTCTGCTTTATATACTCAAATGTAAGAGAGGACTGTGACATAAATTATGAATGACATTTCACCACCTAAGGAAATACACTTCTGGACTACTCCTTTCGGAGGAATAAATCCAACAATGAATAATTACTTCAGCATAAAAATACTAAATTAAAAAACAAATGAGTATGCGTGAGGATTCATAGCACCTGAATGTGAAACTGATAATCACAATGCAAGTAAAACATTCGAAATATATAGATGTAAGTACAATGCGATGCAGTACAATGCGATGAAGAAATAGCATTTACATACTCAGAGTACTGTAGGTCATTAATCAAAGCTATTGCGAACTGATGAGGCTGGTTTGAACGCGACGGCACTTTGCTGTGTATGGTCCTATTCTCTAGATTTTTCTCTTACTACTGTGAAACTTATACCCTGATGTCTTAAAACATGCCCTATTGTCTGTGTTTTCCACACATCCCTTTCTTCACCAATCTGCAGAGTGCAGCTTTCGATCTTATCTTACCTGTCCAATAATTTCCAGCGTTCTTCTGTAGCACCACATCTCACAAAATTCGACTCTCTTCTTTTCCGCTCTTCCATGATTCACTCCCATATAATGCTGCTCTCCATGCTTATATTCTCAGAAATTTCCTCCTCGAAGTAAGGCTTATATTTGATACTAATGCACTTCTTTTGGCCATAAATGTCCTGTTTGACTTCTTATGCCTTTCTTGCTTCGTCTGTCATTCGTTATTTTATTTCAAGGAGAGCACAATTCTCTATTTCGTCTCCCACGAGGTCTCCAATTTTTACGTTAATTTAATCGCTAATCTCATTTCTGCTGCTCTTCACTATTTGTTCAATTTGTTCCACATTTCCTATAAATACACCCTTACTTTCACTGAGGAGCAATTGTCCTCAGTGGATATTAACATTGAAAACCATTCACCTTGAACTGTAATTTCACTCTCGAACTGTAATTTCACTCTCGAACCTTTCTTTTATTTCCGTCGTTACATCAGCGATCTACAGGTTGAGAAGTAAGGGAGAAAGAATCCTTCCCTGCGTTAGGCCCTTGTTACTGTGAACACATCTGTTTTAGTCATACATTGTTATTGTTCCGTCATGGCTCTTGTAGCTACTGTACATTACCTTTCTTTCCGTACATCTTATACATAATTTACTGCGAATTTCAAACATGGCCCAATATCTTGTTTTTGAACGCTTTTTATAGGTCGAGAAATCTATACACAAGCTGTTACGCTGATTCTATAAATCTCCAATTTCTCTGTCCACGCCGTCTGTTGGATTGTGTAGACGATATTCTTTCAAAACACCCATGGTATGTCTGCAGCCTTATAGAGTCTACACACTGTGTTGAGTAACGCGAGCGGTCTAAGGCGCTACAGTCATGGACTGTGCGGCTGGTTCCGGCAGAGGTTCGAGTCCTCCCTCGGGCATGGGTGTGTGTGCTTGTCCTTAGGATTATTTAGGTTACGTAGTGTGTAAGCCTAGGGACTGATGACCTTAGCAGTTAAGTCCCATAAGATTTCACACACATTTGAACATTTTTTTGAATAAATCAATGAATGCCATTTGCCCGGTTATTTTAGGAATTCCAAACTAACATTGTCTATCCCTCCTGATTTGTTTTATCGCAGATCTTCCAAGGCACTGTCAAACTCAGATTCTAACACTGGATTCTGCATGCCTTCCTAATCGACACACATTTCTTCTTGCCTTACGTCAGCTGCCACTTCGTCCGTATCATAGAGTCCATCAATGTACAGGGTGGTTGTAATGAAACTTTAGCTACTTGAGAGGGTCCCATGAAAAAAGAATGATCGTAGAACAATGAAACTTTGGAGAAACACTTTTACATTTGTAAGAACATGCAGAAACTGAATAAACCACTCAAAGAAACACATTTTTATTTCCATATGAGACTGTTCAAATCTAGTGATCTAAGTGGTTATGCAGTTTGTAACGATCGGAGAATGATGCGGTTTGCTTGAACTGTATTACGGAGTGACCTCACGAACAATGTGGGATGGCGTTCAATCGTGCATCAAAACAGTTGAGTCCATAGCACGTCTCTCCCGTAGAGCAGGAATCATATGTTGTCGAAGCAAATCAGATTGGCGTGTGCCGTTCACGTTGCATGCCACTTAGTCCTTGGGGTCCGAGTTCCTGAAAGAATAGTGGACCCATCATGGACTGTGTCATGAAGCCACATCTCACAGTGGCGCGTTCAATAAAATGGTTCAAATGGCTCTGAGCACTATGGAACTTAACATCTGAGGTCATCAGTCCCCTACAACTTAGAACTACTTAAACCTAACGAACCTAAGGACATCACACACATCCATGCCCGAGGCACGATTCGAACCTGCGACCGTAGCTGTCACGCTGTTCCAGAATGAAGCGCCTAGAACCGCTCGACCACATCGGCCGGCAGAGGCGCGTTCGATGTGCAGGAGAACTTCATGAAAGTTTGTAGGCGGTGACGAACCGCAAATACGAAAACTGTGAGTGTTCAGTGCCCAGTAAACTTAGTGTGCTTCATCACTTCACAAAATATTCCAAGGCCACATCTTCTCAAGTTCAACCGTTACAAGAAACGTAAGAACGAAGTCTACTTGAATGTCTGCGTCACGTGGCAAAAGTTGGTAAGTAATGTGAAGTTTGTAAGTTGTTCGCAACACTTTTCCAATGGTGGACCATGGAATGTTCAGCTGTCGAGACACAGCTCGTTCACTGCTTGAAGATTGCACATTGCTCCAGCTTTCTCACCCATGGTAACAGTAAATTTTTCGCCAGTTCGTGGCGCAGTTAGCTGTCGGCTCTCCCATGAGAAAACCGATTCGATTACCTATCGTTTCAAACTGCGTAACCACCATGATCGCCAGATGTGAACGGTGTCAAGAGGTAATTAAAATGTGTTTCTTTCACTGAGTTATCTATTATTTTTCTTCCTCATGTCCTTACAAATTTTTCCACAAAATTTCATTATCCTAAGATCACTTGTTTTTCCTCAAGTTGCGAAAGTTTAATTATAATCACCCTGTGCTATTTCCACTTACCCGCTCTCGCCTATGCTTTTGCACTCTTCATGTTGACAGCTCTACTTGTAATTTAGCAGAAAATTATTTTAACTTTTCTATATATTCAATCTGTCCTTCCGACGACCATTTCCATTTCCCCACTTTTTCTTTCTGCAGCAGTTTTGCTTTAGTTTCCCATAATTTTCTATCGATGTCATTTCTGAATGACCTATATTGCTGTATCATTTCCATCAACTCTTCCTGCCTTTCTCTCTCTCTCTCTCTCTCTTTTGTCCGCAGCTCGTGGTCTTTCTTGTCCGAAGCTTGTGGTCTAGCGGCTAGCGTTGCTGTTTCTGGATCACGGGTTTGATTCCCGGTCGGGTCGGAGATTTTATCCGCCCGAGGACTGGGTGTTTGTGTTGTCCTCGACATCTCGTCATCGTTTCTGGAAGTGGCGAGAAAGGAAATGGAAAGACTGGGAAGTTGTACGGGCGCTAATGACTACGATGCTGAGCGCCCCACAAACCAACATCATCATCTTTCTCTCTCGTTCTTTACTGCATTCTTGCGCAACGCCTGTTTTCCGTGTTTTACAGTGACGCAAATTTTTAATGTCATAAAATCGCTCGTACTGACAGATCTCATTCAAAAGAACCGCGGATTCTGTACACGAGCGTCATAGGCATCCTAATAATTTGCATATGGAATAAACTCGAGGACTTGAAGACTTTTGAAGACATTGTAGAAACCGTCGACTTGTCACAACGATTAAAGGTGTTTATGTTGCTGTTTGGTCTGCTGATCTAACTTTGCGATGTTTATGTTTTTTCTAAGTTTTGTTGACTATTCCTTGTTTGATTGCTGTTGTCGATATGTATTTCCGAATACTGAAGAAAATAACTTTATTCGGAAAAGGAGTATTTCTGAATTATTATTGTGTGTATTAAGGAAGACTCCTATGGATTGGTGACTCCTGGATTACAAATGAACATAGGAACTGCGGTTAACGAGCAAAGATCAACAACGACTTCGCATCACGACTTCAAACGATGTCAGATACAAAGCTAACTTTTACGGCAATGAGAACACCAGCAAAATCGGGTTATTGACCTTCAAATTCAAACTGCAAGACACAGTGATATTAAGTTATTCCCGCCAGCAGCGAGACAGACCGCAAATATGATAGACAATACACCCACCGAAACCAGCGACTTTCCATACAGCAAATGGAAGCGCAAATTCCGAAATTCCTACCTGATAAATCAGGACTTAGCGTTCACGCAAAAACTTTTCCGCAATAGTTAACAACTCAGATGCCTGAGCAGTCGCAATGGTTTCGGACATAATATTAATGCGACCCTTGTAACAACAATATCCCCACTTGAGAGCACCTTAGTCCAGCTAAATGTGTAAATCAGTGGTGGAACAAGGAATGCAACAAGTATTCCAGTCTGAGCGTATCGTCGACATAATACCGATGGAGATCTGGCGCCACCTGAGAAACATCGTCGAGGAAGAAGCAATGACGGGTGGAAAGCAATGTTATGTTAAGCTGACACACCTGCCATTACCAGTAAAAGGAGCTATGCTGGCCTGTGAGAAAAGTGATATTGAATCTTCACTATAAATAACTTTATCTAAGTTAACACATAATGGAACAGGCTAGCGGAAGCGGGTAACGACATCAGCTCGGATGAGACTGCTGCTATACAACGTGATCAGCAACTGAACATTACGAACAGTTTCGTGATGTCGAATGGACACACTTCAGAAGCAGTTACTGGCACAAAGGGTAAACGCGAGCTTGTATCAGACAAAGTAAAGAAGATAGTCAATTTTTCTGCTGGCAGAACCAATCGGCGACCAAATGGCACACTGGAAACATTATTATCCTACTTGGAGTGCTGGTACTACAGGAGTTTAGGCGGTCTGGCCACAAGTTGCCAAATCTCCCCAGCGCCGTGTAGTAGGAGCAGCAGACCGCACTATTCCACAAAAGCGCCGAATCATGCATGAAGGAGTCATCGTTAGTTCTGGAAGCGCCACCGACCAACTAACCGAAAGTAACTGAAACAGCGCGCGCAAAAGTGACCCAGTTATCGTTCGCAGATCAATCACATTCACACATGCAGTGAGTCCAGCATACTTGTTTAGAACATTGCGCCGTTGTATGTGATGGACAAGTAAGCAAACTGTTCGCTAACTTACTGACTTAGGTACAGATATGATACACTTCATACACACAGAACGAAACTGCACCAATGGGCACATCTCTGTGCCGTATTACAACCGACAACTCGCCTAGTGCAACATATGGCGGGCGTGAAGTAACAGTTGACCTGGGTTTTAGCCAAAAGTTGAAATGGAGGTTCATACTAGCAGTTGTTGCTGAACCAATGTTGGGAACAGATTTCTTTCACCACCAAAGACTGGAAATAAGCCCCTGTACAACACAGATCAAGATAGGTACAGAGACAGTCACAGGTAATACAGCCGAAAGTTCTATGAACATCATCATCTCACCCTGTAATTATGTTGCACCAGAAGCCAGACACGTAGTTATTGGCCCTTTCGGTGAACTACAACATACCACAATGCATTGCATTAAGACAACACCCAGGCAACCAGCCGCTCAAAGGCCGAAGAGACTGCCAGCAACCAACCATTTTTCTGTAGTAAAAGCGGAATTTGAGGAAGCCGTACAAATGGGTATCATACGCACATGTGACAGCCCATGGGCATCACCATTACATCTGGAGAAGAAGAAGGAACCTGGAGGCCCTGCAGAAATTGCCATTCACTGAATGCACATACCAGCCCTGACTGCTACCTACTCCCCAATGTAAGAGATTTCATGAATATATTAGCTGGAGCTACAAGTTTTAGTGTGATTGACGGCAAAAAGATTTGTAACCAGATTCCGGTGGCAAAAGAAGACCACAGTGAAAACACATTTTGATCTTTTCGAGCATCTAAATATGCCATTTGGTCTGAGAAATGCTGCCCAAAAATGGCAGCTTTTTTTAGATGAAGCACTATGGAGATTGAATCTATGTTTTGTCTATATAAGCGATATTTTGATATCCATATAGACAGCTGTATAACATCATAAAAATCTCAGTGCGGTGTTCAATTAGATATCAAAATACAATTTGGCAGTGAATGAAAAAATACGTCTGTACCAAAGCAAGTAACATTCCTTGGCCATAAAATTTATATGGCCAGTATTTGTTTAGTCAAAGAGAAGACCGATGTCCTTAAAAACATACCACACACTATATGAACTGTCAGCAGGTGAGATGATTCTTGGGCATTGTTAAGTTCTAACCGATTGCTTCTACTGGGAGCAGCAGAGATACAGGCACTACCAGCAGCAACACTAATGGGCAACAACACCACAGTCAACACCCCCTTCCATGACGCCAGGGAGAAATAAACCTTTCAAAAGGTAAAAACCAGCTTTTATAAAGCAGTTCTCTTGTCTCAACCAGCCTATAACGCTCCATTAGTGGTAGTGTAAAAAAATGGAAATTTGTGGTAGATCTTATGGGACCAAACTATTGAGGTCATCGGTCCCTTAGCTTACACACTACTTAATCCAACTTAAACTAACTTACGCTAAGGAGAACACAACCAGCCATGCCCGAGGGAGGACTCGAAGCTCCGACGGAGGGAGACACGCGGACCGTGACAAGGCGGGCAGTGGCAAATGCTAGTATGCTAGTATGCTATTAGTGCAGTTCTCCATCAATATGTTGGAAAGTATTTGAAACCTTTAGATCTTTTTTCCCGGAAACTGATGGAGGCACAAACCAACTGGAGTGCGTATGACCAAGAGCTGCTCTGGCCATCTGTGAAGCTGTACTGCTTTCGCCCTTATATAGGAGCCAGATTGTAGTCTATAAGGACTATAAACCGATTACGTTATTCTGCAATTCAACTGATGTGCAGCGACAACAGCGAGAAACCACCGTGTAGGCTAGATGGGGCAAGGCTTTCATATTGCAAGTACGCGCGTAGCATGTAACAGGCCACGATACACAGTAGCAGGTACATTATTTTCTCTGCAGTGCTGTACCTATTCTTACGTCATGTATTTGTTGTTAGTTACTATGTATAGCCGTTGTTATTAAACTTGTGCTGATCGATTTTGGAATTTCTAACTTCAAAGTAACAGAAATTTAATGAATGAACATTAATCATCTATAAAAAATGTTTTATATGAGAACTTAAGATTTTCGCACTGCTGCTATGGCAAATTAATTTGCTGACTTTTGTACCCGATTATTAGAAAAACTGGAAAAACGTCTTACACCTGAAACCAATCAAATGCCGAAAAATACCGATTATTTAGAACGGAAATACCGGTATAGATTTTAACCTGTCTGTTTTCCCATCGCTAGCTGAGAGTCGCAATAGGGCCAACAACGCGCCAAGGTAGAAAATGAAAGGAAGTTTAAATGTATCTAAAAATTTGGATTCAGGAAAGCTGACAGGATTCTTGATGATACTCCGTCGAGGCTTTAACATGAGTCGAAAGACAAGCATAGAAAGTTTGAGTGGATATAGCAGTGGAATCCTAGCTAAACTAACGTAATAACGATGTCCGAAAGCAATCTTAGGAAGCCGGAGGACCCGTCACAGGTTCTATACGCGTTTCGCCAACTGGAGTTCATTTGTCAATTTACGATGGACATCAATGCGTCAAAGGGGGCAGAAAATGTAGTTGCTAATTTTTTCTCCAGGATTGGGGTGGGTTGTGTTGGGGGAAGAGACCAAATAGCGAGGTCATAGGTCTCGTCGGTTTTGGGAAGGACGGGGAAGGAAATCGGCCGTGCCCTTCCCAAGGAACCATCCCAGCATTTGCCTGGAGCGATTTAGGGAAATCACGGAAAACCTAAATCAGGATGGTCGGACGCGGAATTGAACCGTCGTCCTCCCGAATGCGAGTCCAGTGTGCTAACCACTGCGCCACCTCCCTCGGTCCTCCAGGATTGGTGCCATCTGTTGCAAAATAAATTATAGTTAGCTCAGTGCAGCGCGATCCACAGACAAATAGCTACAGGAGTATTTACAAGGAAATTCAATTGATCTCCAGCCCATACATATACAGTTCATAGACACCAAAGTCTTATTTGAGGCGATGTGTTACGACCATCATCCAGAGAATTTCTGTCTGAAATTTTACATAAAGCAGTTTTTGTCAGCATTCCTAACCACGCCCATCCCAGCACAAAAGCCACCATTAAGTTAATAACAGAGAAATATGTATGGCTCAGTATAATTATCTTTTTTTTTTTTTTTTTTTTTTTAAAAAAAAAAAAAAAGGAAGACTCGTCGCCAGACGTCGAAACATGTGTCGCATCTCAGCAGTGCCAAGTCAACCGATATATACACTGAAACACGTATGTAACGCAGCAGCGATGGCGAGGCATTGTAGCATCTGTGACCAGAGAGTATGCGCTTGACCGCGCGAGTGTTGCGAGCGGTTCTCAGTCTGTAGTAGTCTTTGCGATTTAGTTGTCGCTATGCAGAGTAGCAGTCAGTCTGTCGTTGCGAGTCTGTCAGTTCAGTCGTTGCGAGTCTGTAGCTCTGTCTAGTTGAGAGCAGCACTCAGTCTGTAGTCGTCATGCAGAGCGGTCGGTCAGTAGTAGCAGCCCAGTGCGGTTGTGTGATGTAGGCGGTCGGCAACAATGGTCAAGATAAGGAATAAGGTATACTGTTAATTAATATAATCATTAGATAATGAAAAATTTTATTTATTGTAATTATTCTCCAACAAGTCTCCCAATAATAATTTTTTATTTCAAAAGCATTTTTTCAAAAGTTTAATTTTTTTTGAACTAAAGATCTCGTTGCACTTCCCATTTCATTCCACTTCTTTTGAAGAAAAAATTTCACTAGAATCACAAAAAAAAAAAGGGAGAATATTATTATTTGCAATGCAGTTCCTCCAAGCGGTGCGCAACAACAAGAGCAGATATGTGACATCCATTTATTCTGAGGTAAGACTTTAATTCTGATTGTTTTTACACAGGGCCAAAGACCGATATTTCGGTTTAATTAAATTTTCTTGTCACTGAATGGACTTTAATTTTTTGAAGGATTTATAATTGAGTCAGATTGCGTATTTCACATTTTTGTTGCCATTGTCAGTACATTTGATTGTGGGCAGGTTACGCATAGAGCCATGTCCATCAGCATTTCTAATTAGTATCGTCCTTTTTCTTTTAAAATTTTTGTAGGGAGGTTACACTCGGCTCCCATTTCTATTAAGTATTGCTACATATTATCTTTCTTTTAAAAAATTGCGGTGGGGAGGTTACACTTGGCGACACCCAGTCCAGGATCGTATTTCGTTGAGAGTCTTTTGAGCGACAGTCAGATATCTGCTCTTATTTGCTTAGATAATTAGGATTTGGCGCAACGCTTTTAATAATATTGTGACTTTCTTTCTACAGGTCAACGGCAATTTGCTGCTTTGTTGTATTTGTGTGTTGCTTTTGCATTGTGCTTATTTGTTTTGTGAAAAATTTTGACTATTGTAAAAATGCCGCGAAAGACTGTGAATAGTGTATCGCGAAGTATTGTGAATGAAATTACCGACTTAAACAACGTGACCGATAGTAATTGTGATACGCAACGTAATGATGACAATCCTGCGTTCACTAACAATCAGTGCATTCCAACCACTAATGATGACTTTCACCTTAATGATGAACAAACGAACTCAATTGTCTCGTCTGTTAACTTGACGACAATTGATGACGCAGAATGCTCTATGGTAATGAGCGCTGCAGAGCTTAACACACCCGATTTGGAAAATTCAAGTAACGTACAGGCAAATTTGTCTAAAGAAAGTGATCAGGATACACAAAGTACGACGGATTTATTTAATTCCGGAACAGTGTCTGACAATGTACATCCGACTGATAAACGTTTTTGTAAATTACAGAATGACCAAATGGTCACACAAAACGCGACAATTGTAGATACACCATCAAACAGTAGTGAGAATAAAGTAGGTAATGTTACTTTGGAACAATTTATGACAATAATGCTACAGTCTAAGAACAAAAATGACGAAAATTTCAAACACTTAAATGAAAAACTTGACAATAATGACAAAAAACAAGACAAACTTAGTGAACAGGTCCGACAACAGAGTGAAAATTTCAAACAACTTAGTGAACAAATTACAGCCGTTGCCGCGCAGTGCCATGACACTAAGGAACAGTTGCGCGTGGAAATTGAGGCTTGTTCACAAAAAAATAGCGAAGAAATAAAGTCTGTTGCGCAAGAATTAAGGGAAATGCAAACAGCCGCAACAGATACACTCAGAGACGAAATTAGCGGAGTCGCCAAACAGTGCTCTGAAAAAGCTACACAATTACGGGACGAGTTTAGAGCAATGACGGTAGAACTTTCGCGCACTATGGACGCAAAGATAGACGCGAAATTCGAACAGCAGAACACTCAGATTAACGAGCGCTTTAATCAGCACATACAGAACAGTGATACGCGTTTCCGCAGATTTATTCAGGATCAAAACAAAGTAAAACGACAAGTCATGGAAACAATCACTGCACAAAGACAAGAGGACAAACGTAAAATATTCGCGAAAGCGAAGACGTATGTAGACAATAATATTACTACTGTGTCCGACAAAATTAATACCATAGAACAATTGAACGCGGAATTACGGGATGAAATTTCTGATCTTAAAGCAAAAACGGATACACACACAGTAAATATTCAAACAGTGACAGATAGATTCGAACAACTAGATCTAACACAGGATTGCGATGTCATCAAAGCTGATGTTAAAAAACTGAGCGAAACTACGCGCAAGTTGCAAAAACAGATTAATGCGTCTGATTCTAAAACCGATGATCAGGTTAAAATACTGACTGAAAAATGTGATGAATTGGCCAGTCGTATTGATGTTATCGAAAATACTAATGACAATAAATCAGATGATACTGCACCGGTTTCTTTTATCCAAACACCTGAATTTCAAAATTTACAGATGACAATTAATGAAATCGATTCATCTAACAACACGTTACGTCGGAAGTTATCAAATTTACAACAAGAAGTAACAGAGATGAAAAACATTTCAGTTAATAACATACCACAACAGACGCCACTTTATGAACATTTGTCAGACTCACGCAGCGTGTATAATGTGAGCAATTTACAGCAACTACGCGACTTAAAATCCGAAAAGCCACGCGACTTAAAATCTGAAAAGCTACGCAACTTGAAATCCGAAATGACACAGACGAACAGATTCACACACAAACCTGAACGTGTTATCAAACTGAGTGACGAGAACGTAGATTTCGAGCAATTTGCATTTGTAAGCAAATGTAAAGAATTTAATAATGACAGAACACAGATACACGATTTGCACTGTATACGACAATTTATCTTTGTACATTCACCGCTATTACCTGTAATGCAAAAGCTAGCTTTGAACCAGATGCGACAATTTATTTTTGTATTTTCATCAGCATTGCCCGTAATAAGGAAACTTGAATTAACATGGATACAACTATTTACTTTTGGAATTTTTCCGCTATTGCTTGCAACGCAAAAGCTAAAATTTATTTGCAGTGCGTAAATGACCTCAGGGGATTCATTACGCTTTAATGAATATGTGCCGTAGCGAGCATAGGGCCCCGAGCTGTAGTAGTGCTATTTCATCTTTAGTTTTCTGCACTGCTGCCTTTTCTTCTACTATCCTTTATATCTATCCAAACTGCTCTTTAACTATTGCTCTACCTAGTATTAAGAAACGTATGTAATGAAAACCGGATACGACAAATCTTTTACCGAATGTGACAATTTTCAGTAGGCACTCCAGTACCGCCGTAATTTTAATTACAGATAAAATCGTAATCATCAGTATGTATAAAATTTTGAGCAGTCGGAACCATATTTTTGTAACAATAGATGTTTTTCACCACAATAGCATGAAAGTCAGCCGCTTAGCATACCTAACCAACAATGCAGTCTACAAGGTCAACCAAACTTTAATGTTTCGCCGCGTGCATGTATAGTCTCAGCGCCAACAAATAGTAACGCATGGCAGCAAAGAAATAACTACGTACAGACAACACTCTATTTCAATTCCTATCGCAATACACCGTATAGGAATGATTATTAGGACAGACGTAAAAAGAATGATGAGCACAATTTTCAGCGTACATTTAATAACAGTCGATCTTATGAGTAGCAACAACATCAGCAACAACAAATAATCATGAATGGAACAGACAATAGGTGTCATCCATAGCGTAACACGTCAGTAAGAAATAACAGAACAGTTCATATAGTGGATATGCCACAGCATCCTCCCGTAAATAACAGGACGAACGATAGATTTTAACCAGATACAGCACAGATTGCATATTACAGTAACGCAAACATTACTTTTGACACGCAGAATTTTGTTCACGAGAATGTTATCTGAAACATGCTTTGTTGAATGCACCACTATTAACGGACCCAGATCTTACTAGAAATTTTTCCATTGCTACCGACAGTTCCAACACCGCTTTAGGCGTACACATTTTCCAGGAAATTGAAGAAGATGGTTCAATAGTAATCAAAAATATCGCATTTGCAAGCCGCATTCTGTCACCTGCTGAGCGAAATTACTCCGTTACAGAACTTGAAACATTATGTGTTGTATGGGCTTTTACGAGATTTCGGCACTTTCTCTATGGCAGACATACCACCGTCTACACAGACCACAGAGCAATACAATTTTTACTTTCAGCTAAATTTACTCACGACAGGTTAAGTAGATGGAAACTTTATTTACAGGAATTTAATTTTACGATTGTTCACATTCCCGGTACACAAAATGTTATAGCAGACGCACTATCGCGTTCTCTCGGCAACAATCAGCAAGACGTAGCAACCAACTTCTGCAAAACAATTTTCAGTGTCATGTACAGTCAGCAAGTTGCATTTGAAAATTTTATTTCATCGTCATTACAGGACATAGCACAAGAACAAAATAAGGACAATGTGTGGAAAGAAATTAAACACCTTTGGCAAGATAGGAAAAATGTTACGATTAGGAACCACTACACTGTACGCAATGACATTCTGTTTCGCCGCTCTCATCCTGACAGCAACATTTGGTTATTATGCATTCCTGACGAACTGGTTAACAAACTAATTTGGTACACTCATTTAAGTTACGCACATTACGGAGCACGAAAATGTTTTCTTATACTGAGACAGAACTGTTATTTTACCAACATGGAAAAACGTATACGACGAGTTTTAGCGTCTTGTAAAATTTGCCAGAAAGCTAAATCAGACACCACTTCACATATTCCTCCTTTGTATCCCATTATACCTGTGAAATTAAGACACATGGCCGCAGTAGATATTTTTGGTCCGATTCCGAGAACTAACAGAGGTTTTTGCTACATTTTTGTCGCTGTTGAGCTCACTTCAAAATTTGTTACTTTCACTCCGTTACGCAAAGCTACTGCTAAAACTGTTTCGAAAGCATTTGTAAAACATTTTCTATTTCATGTAGGGCATGTAATGAAAGTAATTTCTGATAATGGATCTCAATTTCGTAGTAGTGTATGGACACGCATGTTACGAGCTAGAAACATTTCTCCGATCTATATATCCAAGTACCACGCTTCTTCGAACCCTTGTGAAAGATTAATGAAGGAAATTGGTAAGCTGTGCAGAATATACTGCCACAAAAGACATATTGATTGGGATACACACATACTCTCATTCCAAGATGTAATTAATTCCATTCCAAATGAATCCACTATGCTATCTCCGACTGTTATACTGAAAAACGTTGAACCACCGAACAAAATTAAAGAATTAATAGAATTCCCCAAAAATCGTCGCCTACGACACCACGAAATAATTGACATTGCGCTGAACAACATCAAACGTGCCGCAGAGCGCCGGAGAAGACAGCAAAAACAGGTTTGTACACGCCGCGACTTTCACGTTGGACAGAAGATATTAGTACGTACACACTATTTATCCAGCAAATCAAAAGGTAAGTGCAGTAAATTTGAACTTCTATACGCAGGTCCGTATCGGATTCGCAGCATCCCTCACCCCAATGTTGTACACGTCGAAACTTTGAGAACCAGAAAATCGAAAGGCAATCACCATATCTCAAACATTAAACCGTTTATTGAGTGAAACCACTGTATGATTCAACACACTATGATGCCGTTTACTAATGCAATTAATTCACCTGACTAATTATTGATGATTATCGTATTTTTTTTTCTTGGCAAGTGCCCGGCAAGGTAAGGTTAGCAGGTCGCTCTTCTTGTCGTTACACATCAGACCGTGCATATTTTTCCAGATGAGTTTACACATTTACGACTATTTCTGCAATTATATTTATGTGACTACTTATTGATGATTATCGTATTTTTTTTCTTGGCAAGTGCCCGGCAAGGTAAGGTTAGCAGGTCGCTTTTCTTGTCGTTACACATCAGACCGTGCACATTTTCCATTTTTTTGTGTATATGACTGTACTCCAGTTTTGTTTGTATGCACTATGAAATAGTTAAGATATAACACACACCAGTCGACTTTGACATTTTTTTTTTTTGCCTTATGACATCTCAACATCGTGACTGTTTCACATTTTTTTGCTACTGCATTGTATTATTCTGTGTACATTTTTTCGCATCCGAACACTGTCAATGTCTTGGACATATTACGTTTTCTGTCATGTTATGCTGTATGGTTAATTATGTCACCATAAACCAGTCATTATTTAGTGGGTATAGGATTTAAATGCAAGACATTAATCTTTGTTCATCAATTTCAGAAAGGAATGATGATTCTAAGAAATAAATTTAACATAAATGGGAATTTCACCTACGAAATAAACGAAAGGAGATGCAATAACTTTATGAGGAAGAGTAAAGGGATCAGGATTAACAAGCATTAACAAGACTATACTATACTCATCACAGAATAGCAGTCTTAACTAATTTTTTCTTTCAGAATACAAGGTGATTGATGCAGGCTGTCAGACTGAACTACACATCTTAGTTTTAGTGATGAAATATGCTAGAGATAAGGAATAGTTATGTAATGAGTAATGAAGTGATTTTTTGCAGATGATAATGAATACTGATGAATAATGATGAAGGATATGATGTTATGAATAATGAAGTTTTTCTTTACAGGTGACAGATGAGGATAATGTTGAAGTTATGTATTTATGCTACGTAGTTATTTAAGTATTTGTTGCAGTTTACTTTGACAGCAGGTGTTACATTGCATAGTAGGATGACGGAAAGTTTTGGAAAGGACAGCTATGGAACACATTTTATACACATTTCACTACTTGTTAATTCGAAGTTCACTACTTTTCAGCATAGTGTGCGTTTCTTCTTTCAGGTCAATAATCCGTTTTTGTATTTTTTCCAGGAGAAGTTTTTCATGACACTTACTAAACCTGTTACTTATTATACATGTTCTAGTACTTGCATTTTTATATTTTTTACCCATTTGTGTTTATCATTTATAAATGTGATCACATGTACTGCCTTGTTACATAATCTTGCTACAGCTGACTCATGACGAATGACGTTACCTATCCTCATTTGCAGCAATAGGTCAAAAGCAAAAAGTATTATGCCTCAGCAATTAATTATCGATCCCAACGCAATGCATTGCTACCAAAAATGTATTACCAGTCCCACATAATGTCACTAGTTTATGATAATTCTGAATAATACTGATCAACTCTGAATAGCATGTCACTCGAGTAATGACCTCTTAATGAGACTATATTCAAAATAATGCTTTGTCACTAGCTAATAACTGCCACTGTTTATTGTAATGCCTGTGATTACTAATGATTTGACTGTAATTAACTGATTTTTAATAATGACTTTGTAATGATCTGAATAATACTGAATGATGAACTATGTTTTATTCTATTCAATACTTGATGGCCACTGAGTGCCAATAATTAATGTCAATCAACGAAATTGTTATTAATTATGCCATTAATTAACTCTTGTTTTCAATGTTCATACTTTGTAATTGGAAATAAATGTGACTGTTTCATAATGCTTTGTAATTAGGAAAAGACTAATGATTCTTAATAGATTGGAATGACACATAATTAATTAACTATGGTACTGTTTAATAATGCTTTGTAATTAATTAAGGCTACAAATGATTAATTAATTAACTGTAATTAGACAAATGATTAATTAACGACAAATGATTAATTAACTGTAATTATACAAATGATTAATTAATTAACTGTAATTAGACAAATGATTAATTAACGACAAATGATTAATTAACTGTAATTAGACAAATGATTAATTAATGACAAATGATTAATTAACTGTAATTAGGAAAAGGTTAATGGTTCTTAATTATACTCTGTAACTGAAAAGAATGCGATTATTTCATAATATTTTGTAACCAGGAAAAGAAGGCTACTGATTCTATGTAAAACAATTAATGAACATTTTTCTGTAATACTACATACTTGGTACAGAAATGTTCAATAACTGGGCTATGAATGCCACGAACTATCAATGAAGACTGTAATTGTCAATATTATGTGACTTGATGTCCTTCACCTCATAAGCTGACTACCCTGAATTACTGCAATGTCCATTTGTCCTGTTTATCCCAGTGATCATGGAGCACTATATTTGGTTTTGCACTAATTCTACGTTGGTGTGCCTTGTAAGAGTGTGGTGTTGACACGACATGCTGTCCACCACCATGAGCGATGAAGACATTATTATGGTCCCATTGTTTGGTGTACCTAATGTACTGCCAAAATGAAAACATGGAACATTACTACGACAGTTCAGTGTCTTGGCTACACTGATAAATTCTGATGGGAAAAGAACTTCAAGTTGTGTCACTTGGTGTTGTACTACTGTGGAAAGATATGGACTTTCAGAGCAGCTGTGTGCAATCTAAAGTGCTACAACCATGATGCAATCCTTCCCTTTCCTATCCTGATTCTTGTCACATAAAGAAAAAATTTTTTTGGTAACATCATTTATGTTCATAGGTTATACATTTTTCGATTCGCTAAACTCCAGTGTGAGTACACTTATGTCACTGGTCGACATGATGTTTGCCATTATGTTTATTTGTTGTGAAAATACTAAAGACATTTTTCAGTGCATGTGCACTTTGGACATGAATTTTTTTTTTTGCCATTATGTTTATTTGTTGTGAAAATGCTAAAGACATTTTTCAGTGCATGTACACTTGTCAACATAATATTTCTTGCCAGTCTGTTTATTTGTTCTGCATATGCTAAAGAATTTTTTCAGTGCCTGTGCACTTTATCTGTCAAAAAGTTTGTATATACTTTTTTCTGATTTGCTACTATGTTTAGTATTCACATTTTGTCCTTGTCTGATATATTTTGTACTTAGTGCGTGTGCACAACATTTACTTTATGTACTACATCTAATTATTCTTGCCAGTCTGTTTATTTGTTCTGCATATGCTAAAGAATTTTTTCAGTGCCTGTGCACTTTATCTGTCAAAAAGTTTGTATATACTTTTCTGATTTGCTACTATGTTTTGTACTCACATTTTGTCTTTGTCTGATATATTTTGCACTTAGTGCGTGTGCACAACATTTACTTTATGTACTACATCTAATTATTCTTGCCAGTCTGTTTATTTGTTCTGCATATGCTAAAGAATTTTTTCAGTGCCTGTGCACTTTATCTGTCAAAAAGTTTGTATATCCTTTTTTCTGATTTGCTACTATGTTTAGTATTCACATTTTGTCCTTGTCTGATATATTTTGTACTTAGTGCGTGTGCACAACATTTAAATATTCTGTAAGTTGTAGGATTTTGTTAATTAAAGAAAAATTTTGCCGCGCTTGGCAAGTCCAAATGACTCACCATCGCTGCCAAATTTTTGCCCCCCGAGTGGAGGGTTATGAAACACGTATGTAACGCAGCAGCGATGGCGAGGCATTGTAGCATCTGTGACCAGAGAGTATGCGCTTGACCGCGCGAGTGTTGCGAGCGGTTCTCAGTCTGTAGTAGTCTTTGCGATTTAGTTGTCGCTATGCAGAGTAGCAGTCAGTCTGTCGTTGCGAGTCTGTCAGTTCAGTCGTTGCGAGTCTGTAGCTCTGTCTAGTTGAGAGCAGCACTCAGTCTGTAGTCGTCATGCAGAGCGGTCGGTCAGTAGTAGCAGCCCAGTGCGGTTGTGTGATGTAGGCGGTCGGCAACAATGGTCAAGATAAGGAATAAGGTATACTGTTAATTAATATAATCATTAGATAATGAAAAATTTTATTTATTGTAATTATTCTCCAACAAGTCTCCCAATAATAATTTTTTATTTCAAAAGCATTTTTTCAAAAGTTTAATTTTTTTTGAACTAAAGATCTCGTTGCACTTCCCATTTCATTCCACTTCTTTTGAAGAAAAAATTTCACTAGAATCACAAAAAAAAAGGGAGAATATTATTATTTGCAATGCAGTTCCTCCAAGCGGTGCGCAACAACAAGAGCAGATATGTGACATCCATTTATTCTGAGGTAAGACTTTAATTCTGATTGTTTTTACACAGGGCCAAAGACCGATATTTCGGTTTAATTAAATTTTCTTGTCACTGAATGGACTTTAATTTTTTGAAGGATTTATAATTGAGTCAGATTGCGTATTTCACATTTTTGTTGCCATTGTCAGTACATTTGATTGTGGGCAGGTTACGCATAGAGCCATGTCCATCAGCATTTCTAATTAGTATCGTCCTTTTTCTTTTAAAATTTTTGTAGGGAGGTTACACTCGGCTCCCATTTCTATTAAGTATTGCTACATATTATCTTTCTTTTAAAAAATTGCGGTGGGGAGGTTACAACACAAGCCAGTGGCAGAAATTCCAGAAGCAACAGGCCGTTTCTTCCACGTACACAGAGATCTTGAGGACCAAGTTCCACTGTCAGAGGGGTGCCGATACATACAGGATGCTTATAATTAGACTTTCGCCACTTGAGAGAGTCCTCATGACAAACGCGTGATCGTAGGGCAATGAAACTTTGTGTAAACATTTGTAATCGAACTTTCGAATAATGTTCGTGAATCCCGGTGGTGGGAAGAGGACATCTCCTTCAATGTGTCGATACTCACGAAGAGTAGCAGCACAAGTGCTGTTGTTTTGATAAAACACTTTTACGAGTAAAGCTCTGCTCACGTTGCCCAAACCCATTTTGACTGTGTGCAGTTTAGTTGCACAATGGTGCTTGTGTTTGGAACCTACGTCGCCGTACCAGTGCCGGCACCTAACGGCAAGTCATGCCACTAACACTAGAAACAATGCAAATCCTGCAGCGCACGGTCTGAAAATTGTTCCTATAAAGTTGTGTATTCATACTGTAAATAGATTTTCGTCTACACTGGCTCATGTAGTGAAAGTTTAATTATAACCACTTAGTAATTATGGCTGTTGACAGACACACACATTGGGCTGAGACGACACCAGTCAGTGACATGTCAGCGGAAACAACAGCAGGAACTTAAACGTGTATTGCCGGCCAGGGTGGCCGAGCGGTTCTAGGCGCTACAGTCTGGAACCGCGCGACCACTTCGGTCGCAGGTTCGAATCCTGCCTCGGGCATGGATGTGTGTGATGTCCTTAGGTTAGCTAGGTTTAAGTAGTTCTAAGTTCTAGGGGACTGATGACCTCATATGTTAAGTCCCATAGTGCTCAGAGCCATTTGAACCATTTAAACGTGTATTTCCCGTTTCGGCTGTCTAGCAAGTTTCAATACGGATCCAGGAAGTACATTTTATTCAACGTTGTTCCTAGAAATGCACAACGCGTCTGGGTTCCAACACCAGTGTACTACCAGCTACCTTGCCCTAAGTAATGGAATGGTAAAACGCTGGCATATAATGTTAAACTTGCGCTTATCTGTCGGGGAAACAGCTGGACTACTGCTCTACCACTGGTACTACAGCGCCTGCACACAGTTTCAGACGCGAGACTGGAGCATCGATGGCGGAAGTGGTTTATGGGCGACAGAAAGCCCGCCATCGGATGTTTTCTTCGGCACAGTAGCTGTCAATTGAACAGGAGCTGCTACTTTTACGGTAACAATCAAGATACAAACATCTAAGCAACGTCCTTCACCAGCATCCCGCCATGGAGACCAGAAAGTTTTCGTCCACAGTCTAGTGCTCACATATGATCCTAATGAAGGTAAAAATTTAAAAAAAAGTCGTGTGACTAGGGCCTCCCGTCGAGTAGACCGTTCGCCGGGTGCAAGTCTTTCGATCTGACGCCACTTCGGCGACTTGCGCGTCGATGGGGATGAAATGATGATGATTAGGACAACACAACACCCAGTCCCTGAGCGGAGAAAATCTCCGACCCAGCTGGGAATCGAACCCGGGCCCTTATCATAAGGAAGGTGAAGTGTTCCCACCATTACCAAAATTCAAATTTCTCTGAGCACTATGAGACCTTAACATCTGACGTCATTAGTCCCCTTGAACTTAGAACTACTTAAACCTAACTAACCTAAGGACATCACACACATCCATGCCCGAGGCAGGATTCGAACCTGCGACCGGAGCGGTCGCGCGGTTCAGGACCGAAGCGCCTGGAACCGCTCGGCCACCCCGGGCGGCCGCCCACCATTACAACCGCCAAGTACTCAACGGGTATGAACATGTGGTGCAAATAATGTTCAATCGCAAACCACCAGCGGTACCACTGGAACAGGTCAAGCCGGCATGTTTGCTAATACAAGTCGCCCCTTGACAACGATCAGAACCCTTGGCTCAACGACTTCAAGCCAACCCAGTAGCTGGCCTCGTCACACAGCCCCAGTGCCGCCCTCGCCTCAGCAGAGATTCCACAGGACTCGCCAGGGCGGTTTGTACTGAAGCAGGCCGACGGGTACGATAGCCTCTCATTCCAAGAAGCTCCGTTCTACCGCAGGGGCTTTGCGTGAGAAGCATTTACAAGTGACAGCCATTAAAAATGTAAATGTTGTCCTTTGGTCTGCTGAAGTAGGCCGGCCGAGGTGGCCGAGCGGTACTAGGCACTACAGTCTGGAACCGCGCGACCACAACGGTCGCAGGTTCGAATCCCGCCTCGGGCTTGGATGTGTGTGATGTCCTTAGGTTAGTTAGGTTTAAGTAGTTCTAAGTTCTAGGGGACTGATGACCTGAGATGTTAAGTCCCATAGTGCTCAGAGCCATTTGAACTATTTGCTGAAGTAGCTTTGCCGATGGATGTTTTCTTAGTTTTGTTGGCAGTTCGTTATTTGCTCACCGTTATCGACGTGAATTTTCGAATATTGAAAATGAAATCAGTTTATTCGGTTACTGTGTGTGTTGTGGAAGAATCCTATAACATAAATGCACAGACATTTTCTTTTTTGCCACAGCTGGTATGCGTTTTTCGTAGGAAAAGAACTGATGGGCATCGCTGTCTTTCGGTTTTGTACTGCATATGATCATATTTCTGATCGTGTTTTCATAATTTATGCTACTGGCACATTGCGAAATATGCCAGACACGAAAATGAATGTGTCCTGAAAAAGATTGAATCTGGAGCGTAGACATTCGGCAAATTGGCGATTTATCGGACACTGAAGTATTTCTGGGGACTAAATTGTTCGGTTTTTTACTTTATGGTACCTCGTGTTTAATCTTCGTTCACAATGAAATAACTAAAATACTGAACGCACATAAATGCTCATTCTCAACGACATAAATATTGTTATTGCAGTTTCCTATCGACGCTATTGTAAAATAGACACAGTAGTTGGGAGATCTGTATGATGTTGAGGCAATGACTGAGATTGTGATGTGCAAAAATTGTATCTTCAGGTGAAAATTGTTCGATATGTATATACACTCAACAGACTGACCAACAGCACACTCGCATATAGTGACCGGGCCAAATATCTCACGAAATATGCATCAAACGAAAAAACTACAAAGAACGAAACTCGTCTAGCTTGAAGGGGGAAACCAGATGGCGCTATGGTTGGCCCGCTAGATGGCGCTGCCATTGGTCAAACGGATATAAACTGCGTTCTTTTTTAAATAGGAACCCCCATTTTTTATTACATATTCGTGTAGTACGTAAAGAAATATGAATGTTTTTGTTGGACCACTTTTTTCGCTTTGTGATTGATAGCGCTATAATAGTCACAAATGTATAAGTACGTGGTATCACGTAACATTCTGTCAGTGCGGACGGTATTTGCTTCGTGATACATTTACCAATTGTGCAAAAGGTGTGCTATGTATGCTGCTCGGTATCCTGGACGACATCATCTAAGTGTCCGGACCGTTCGCCGGATACTTACGTTATTTAAGGAAACTGGAAGTGTTCAGCTACATGTAAAACGTCAACCGCGACCTGCAACAAATGATGATGCCCAAGTAGGTGTTTTAGCTGCTCTCGCGGCTAATCCGCACATCAGTAGCAGACAAATTGCACGAGAATCGGGAATCTCAAAAACGTTGGTGTTGAGAATGCTATATCAACATCGATTGTGTAATGTCTCTTGCAGCGGTCTCTCCGCGATATTTTCAGAAATTTTATAAATTATATAACTCAGTACATATCTCGAAATATCTCTTCTTATCTTACCGATTCCTAAACTTTAATATACGATGATTATCAATGCAAAGTAGTTTCAAGCCCTATTATTCCTTGGAGCGTCCATTTACTCCCTGGAATAGCTTCTCTGCTATCTATGCTTTCTCTTATGAAAAGAATGAAGGAGATCTTGCTGATTAGCCGTGAAAGAAGGCGGATGTATATGTATGTATTGTTGAGCTAGTCGCCATCTTGATGAGATTCTGTGTGAGAAGGAATTTAATACATGAACTAAACTAAAGTAAGTGTGTTCGCGTATTATTTAACTGATTATTGTTGACCGTGTCTGCTTACTACGCTGTGTTGCACGGGATCAGTGGGGAACGTCTGATTTACACTGGACGAACCTGCCGTTTTGTATGCTGAAATAAATAGGCTAACACGGTCTTACCAGCAGATCTCCGGTCTTCCCCATGTGATCACCGAAAGTTAATAATTATTACAAATGTTTTCAGGAGATCGACTGACAATTTTCGTCGCACCGAGACTTCGAAATTGCTTCACTGCCTTATGGAATTTAAGTTAAGCTCAATTTAATCAGGATAGAACAGTATTGAACTGTGTGAATGCGATAAGCCTGCTTTGTGAATGAAAATTCCCTTAATATACGCGTGTTTTTACTATCCTGGTTAGTGAAGCTAAATCAGGCCGGTGTGAGAGAGGTTTTTTAAATTTTAGATCCTACCAAAAAAAAAAAAAAAATTAAAATTGGACCCGTACCATATTTATATGCACCAGGAATTGCATGGCGACGACTTTGAACGTCGTGTACAGTTCTACCACTGGGCACAAGAGAAATTACGGGACGATGACAGATTATTTGCACGCGTTCTATTTAGGGACGAAGCGTCATTCACCAACAGCGGTAACGTAAACCGGCATAATATACAGTATTGGGCAACGGAAAATCCACGATGACTGCGACAAGTGGAACATCAGCGACCTTGGCGGGTTAATGTATGGTGCGGCATTATGGGAGGAAGGATAATTGGCCCCCATTTTATCGATGGCAGTCTAAATGGTGCAATGTATGCTGATTTCCTACGTAATATTCTACCGATGTTGCTACAAGATGTTTCACTGCATGACAGAATGGCGATGTACTTCCAACATGATGGTTGTCCGGCACATAGCCCGCGTGCGGTCGAAGCGGTACTGAATAGCATATTTCATGACAGGTGGATTGGTCGTCGAGGCATCATACCATGGCCCGCACGTTCACCGGATCTGACGTTCCCGGATTTCTTTCTGTGGGGAAAGTTGAAGAATATTTGCTGTCGTGATCCACGGACGCCTGACAACATGCGTCAGCGCATTGTCAATGCATATGCGAACATTACCGAAGGCGAAACACTCGCTGTTGAGAGGAATGTCGTTACACGTATTGCTAAATGCACTGAGGTTGACGGACATCATTTTGAGCATTTATTGCATTAATGTGGTATTTACAGGTAATCACGTTGTAACAGCATGCGTTCTCAGAAATGATAAGTTCACAAAGGTACATGTATCACATTGGAAAACCGAAATAGAATGTTTAAACATACCTACGTTCTGTATTTTAATTTAATAAACCTACTGTTACGAACTGTTCGTCTAAAATTGTGAGCCATGTGTTTGTGACTATTACAGCGCCATCTATCACAAAGCGAAAAAAGTGGTCCAACAAAAAACATTCATATTTCTTTACGTACTACAGGAATATATAATAAAAATGGGGGTTCCTATTTTAAAAAAACGCAGTTGATATCCGTTTGACCTATGGCAGCGCCATCTGGGGGGCCAATCATAGCGCCATCTGATTTCCCCCTTCAAGCCAGACAAGTGAAGTTCTTTGTAGTGTGTCCGTTTGACGCTTATTTCGTGAGATATTTGGCCCGGTCACGATCAATGGACCACCTTGTATATCCCACTTGATCTTACATTTGTCTCATAAATATATGGCCATACAATCACAAATGGTTCAAATGGCTCTGAGCACTATGGGACTCAACTGCTGAGGTCATTAGTCCCCTAGAACTTAGAACTAGTTAAACCTAACTAACCGAAGGACATCACAAACATCCAAGCCCGAGGCAGGATTCGAACCTGCGACCGTAGCGGTCTTGCGGTTCCAGACTGCAGCGCCTTTAACCGCACGGCCACTTCGGCCGGCTATACAATCACATACATTAGCCCTACGATTTTATGCTTTCATTACACTGTGTCGCAATATTAGTGAACACATAAAGCGCTTCTTACTATTGTCGTAGCTATAATTAGAACCTTGTTGTACTTTTGCCCTTTGAGGAATTTCGTTTTCCATCGATAACACCAAAAATTCAACACCATAGCTGTTACTAACTAATAAATGTGTGGAAACAGTGCAATGAAGGGTAATGTATGTTTATCGGTCTTAGGGCAAAATTTAAAAAGCAGCGTCATTTCAGTGTCTCGTGACTGTTTCAGTTTGGTAACGTGCAGTACGCTACTCCACAGATATTCTTGTTCTGCGATTCCAGAGATGGTTTTAGAGAGTCTATTTGAACTACCCCTATGAATACGAAAATTCAGTGCGTCATAGCTCACAAACCGTAAAAGAGATTTGCTAAAACAACTTTTCCTGACACCTGTTATCTCATGTTTACACAAAAATGCAAAAAAGTGCAGTTAGATTTCTTTACAATAACATTAGGTTAACGACCCCATGGAAGACACGAGATGGAACGTGGGCACACAGATGCAGTCTTGACACACCATCAAATTGCCGCGTTTCAGCATGGCTACCTTGACGAGTAACGAGTACCTTTTCGCTCGTTTAGTGAGGGGTCTGTGACTTCTCAGCTCGGGACCTGCTAACCGTGTTTACGAATCACCCGCTGTTAGTAGAGAGCCAACAGCTGTCTCGTGACGCGAGACGCTGTGCAGACTTGATCTATACTTAACTGTGTCTGCGTGGGGCAGGCCAGCTCCGGGCCAACGCCCTGCCGTCTTTCAACAGTCCCCTCCACTTACCGTGGTTCCCACGCACTCTCTCTGTGTGTGACACTGTGTTTGTTGAGTCCTGACGTCACGCCTCTCCTGCACTCGGGCAAAAACCCAGCCGAAAGGCCAAAGAGCCACGTTTATTTGCGTCGGCCCCGTGGCCTCAGTCTTCACGTGCAGGCACCAGTTGGAGCTCGAAAAACTGTGGGAGAGCAAAAATAAACGTCAGGAACTTGAGTACAGTAACTATGTCGGAAATAATTTGGAACACTTAAGGAGAAGAGCGGAAGGCATTGAAGAGTGGTATACCATTAGAAATACAAGATTGGAAGTATTTGAGATAGAAATTGGGAAAGTGAAAAGAACAAGGAATAATAAAGTTTAGATAACAGGAAGTACGTTGGAAAAATGGATGAGTACAGGAAATTAAAAAAAAAAAGAACTACAACTTGAAAAAGACTGACGACAATACAGAAAACAGACCAATGAACTAAGAAGGTTAACTGGCCAGGAAACAATGTGAGGAATGAGAAATAATGTAAGAGAAAGGAAAATTGAAAGAAATGTGAACAACAGTGAAACATTTGAGAATAAGAGAAGTAAGAAAAATACAATGAAGTTAGGTAAACATGGGAAGAGGACAGTATACATATAAAAGGAGAATAAATTTGGATGGATTACGAGAAGAGTTATACGGTGGACAGCAGTCAACACCAGACTGGCATCAGAAGAGGGGAACAGAAATAAAGATGACCAAGGTCTTAAGATATTGAAATGGGAGTTGGAGAAAACAGTTCAGGAGGTCCGTGAAAACAAAACATTAGGTTATGACACAATACCATCTGAGGCACTGAAAATTTAGGTCCAAATCAATAGCCAGATTTATTGAGATAGTAAACAGAATTTGTGATACAGGCAACTGGTCCCAAGCTCTACTTAAGACCATTATAGAACCCTTACCTAAAATGTGCGACACAAAATAATGCAAAGACTATAGTACAGTTAGTCTTGTCGTCATGTTGCAAAGTCTGTAACGAGACTGATGCTAATGTGAAGTGCAAATTGACGAAAATATTGGAGGATACCAGTTGTAGTTCAGAAATGGTAAAGGAACATGAGATGCTATAGATTGTACGAGGATGACTGAAGAAAGAATGACAGAAGTGCAGAAGGGTGTACATATTTGTTTTATCTATTGGGAGAAGGCATTCAATAAAGTTTACTGCTTAGAATCTGAAAAAGAATGCTGGAATAAAGTAACAAGATAGGCCAGTAAAGAAGATGTACAAAAAGCAAAAAGTGACAGTAAGAATAGGGACCGAGGAGACTGAAGACGTCAGTATTGCAGTAGATTTAAGGGAACGATGCTGAGTGTCACGAAGCTGTTCAGCAAATATGGAAAACATCTCATAGGTAAGACCACAGAGAATGCAAGAGGACTTGTAACTGATATAAAGGGGTAAAGACTGCAAACTGTGCTTATGTTCGCGCAGTACTGGCGGAATCAGAAGAGGAGCTAGAACAAATGTTATAGAGTACTGCAAGAAGGGCAGAAGAATATGGAATGAAGATGAATACAAGGAAGATAAAGGCGATGAAAATAAAGAATTACGAAACGTCAGTTAACATATATGGATGGACAGAATAAGAAATATCCTTTCTGTACCCGGGAAGTTAAATGACATGGAACGGAAGCTTTACAGAAGAAATGGGAAAAAGGATATCTATGGGAAATATAACTTTTCAAAAGCTGAAGCAGTTACTAATAGCTAGAAGAATTCCAGTGGAGTTCAGTCGGCGCGCGAGCGATGGGACACAGCATCTCCGAGGTAGCGATGAAGTGGGGATTTTCTAGCGTTGAAGTGGGAATTTTCCCTTACGACCATACCACGAATATCAGGAATTGCTGCAGATTTCAATGCTGGGCCATCAACAAGTGTCAGCGTACGAACCATTCAACGAAACATAATCGATATGGGCTTTCGAAGCCGAAGGCCCACTCGCGTACCCTTTAAGACTGCACGACACAGAGCTTTACGCCTAGCTTGGGCCCGTCAACACCGACATTGGACTGTTGATGACTGGAAACATGTTGCATGGTCGGACGAGTCTCGTTCCAGATTGTATCGAGCGGACGGACGTGAGCGGGTATGGAGACAACCTCATGAATCCGTGGACCCTGCATGTCAGCAGGGGACTGTTCAAGCTGGCGTGGAGCGTGTGCAGTTGGAGTGGTATGGGACGCCTGATACATCTAGACTCCACTCGACAGATGAAACTTACGTAAGCATCCATTCATGTCCATTGTGTATTCCGAAGGATTTGCGACACCCCACCCGTCCAGAATTGCTACAGAGTGACTCCAGGAACACTCTTCTGAGTCTGAACACTTTCGCTGGCCACCAAACTCCCCAGACATGAACATTATTGATCATAGCTGGGATGCCTTGCAACGTGCTGTCCAGAAGAGATCTTCACTCCCTCGTACTCTTACGGTTTTATGGACAACCCTGCAGAATTCATGGATTCAGTTCCCTCCAGCATTACATTAGACATTACCTGAGTCCATGCCACGTCGTTTTGAGGAACTTTTGCATTCTCGCGGGGGCCCCACACGAAATTAGGCAGCCGTCCGCTGTGACCGAGCGCTTCTAGGCGCTTCAGTCCGGAACCGCGCTGCGGCTACGGTCGTAGGTTCGAATCCTGCCTCGAGCATGGACATGTGTGATGTATTTATGTTAATTTAGTTTAAGAAGTTCCAAGTGTAGGGGACTGACGACCCTAGATGTTAAGTGCCATAGAGCTTAGAGCCATTTGAACCAGTTTTTTGAAACTAGGCAGGTGTATCAGTTTTTTTGGCTCTTCAGAGTATGTGTCGTAGGTATATTTGATTAATTTACATGACAAACGATTAATGAAATTGCTCTCATTTATGTTTAACAGTTTTGGAATCACAGAGCACTTTCGAATTCTGTGATTAATAGTTTGCTGCATTAAGGCAAAATGTTGCTTACGCCAGTTTAAATATCGCTTCTGTGATGAGCACCAAAGTGTGACAGACAGATAGCACTTTCACCTGCCGAGTCTCATCACGTCACCCTCACACAGAAACGATCCTACGAGGTGCCCATTTCAAATCATCATAAGAGAGATACATTAAAAAAGAAAATAAATAGAAGAAGAAGAAATACACTGTGTGACAAAAAAAGTGAAGTACCGAGAAGAGACGGTTGGATGTAATAGTTCTCGCATGTACCCACCATTGGCGTGTATGTAAATGGTTGAAGTTGTAATTCTCTGTAACAGGCAGAACGGCCACCAGAGTGCACTAGTGTTATTCGTGCTTAGTGTTGTTACCAAGACTAGGTGGGGAATAACAGGAGGCATGAGCTGTGTTAGATGTGAAGTGATCACCATGGAGGACATGGAGATGCTGTGTACTTGTGTGAGACAGCGTTATCAGCACCTTGCAGAGTTTGAGACTGGCCTCATTGTCGGTCTCCATTTGGCTGAATGGTCAAATCGTGCAGTACCTAGATTTGTGAGGCACTCTGCGCGGATGTTACAATGCCCCAATGTCGGACCGCATGGGAACGTGGGACCAAGCGTCTCTTCGTCAAGGTTCCAGTCCACCACATTTCACAACACAAGGTAGGATCGTCGTATCGTGCACCAAGCACATCGTAACCGCTTCAAATTTGTGCCTACTAAGCGACAACAAGTGATGGATTCCATGCGACAGTCTGTGTCATCCAGAACCATTGATCGAAAACTAGCAGCAGCAGCTCATGTGTAGGCTGCCATTAACACCACAACACAAACTACAGCGTCTGGACAGGTGCCGTGATCGGCAGCATGGACTGCTAATCGATGGCGTCGCGCTGTGCCAGCGAAGAATCGCGGAACTGGACTGCCTCAGATGAGAGTCGAAGACGAGTCTGGCGGCGACCTGAGAGACTACCCATTCTTCCATTGTTTTGTAAGGCACAGCGGTATCACTCCCGGCGTCATAGTATGGGGAGCTATTCGGGTATGGCTTCAGGTTACAGCTGGTAGTGATTCAGGTAACTCTAAAATCACGTCGTTACGTCACGGACATGCTGCGTCTTCATATACTACCTCCCAGTATCGTGGTGCCATTTTTTGAGTAGGATAATGTTGGTCCACATATGGCACATGTCTCTGAATTGTCTGCGTGATGTTCAGGTACTCGGAGGCCAGCAATGCCCCATCTCTGCCCCCGATAGAATACATGTGAGACCATCTATCACGTCAGCTCCGTCGCTGTGTCAGTGTCCAGGATATCAATGAACGTTTACAGCTGTTGTGGGCCAGCTAACATTAGGAGAGGATATAATGACTTTATGACATCCGAATCGAATCAGTGCATGCATTCAACCCAGAGGAGGTGCAACGTAATACTTATAACTGGTCTGGTACTGACAATTTCTCTGAATATTTGGCTCGATTTTGTAATCACCGAAATAACAAAACATATCCTGGCGATCTCCTGAAGTTTCATTTCGTACCCTCCTCCTCTTCTGGGTGTTGCATTTCTTGTTTGTCAGGCAGTGTATGATTTCCTTCACGATTTTACAGGTGCCATAATATTACCTCTTCATTATCGTGGTTATTGCATGATTAATTTGGTGTTGAGTGGATTGTCAAGATCAGCATCATATCCGTAATGTCAAAACAAACTCCTTGCAGCCGTCTAAATTTACAAATTGTTGATTTATTGGACTACCACTTTCGGCGATATACGCCATCTTCAGTCCCCCTGACCGACGAATTGGAAGATTCCCACCTTTGGTGCAGTCAATATGGCATAATATACCGCTGAAACTGGTATCCCAATAAAATAACAATTTGGAAATTTAGACGGCTGAAAGATATTTGATTTGACATTCTGTACTGAACAGCCGTGATCTCGCAATCATCTGTGAAAAATGGACATACAAATTCCTACTCGCAATGTCAGCTATGATGCAGGAATTCAGCATAGCTGCCCTGCATGAGGTGCTATCGAAGATTTCCAGAATGAAATTTTCACTCTGCAGCGAGGTGTGCGCTGATATGAAACTTCCTGGCAGATTTGAACTGTGTGCCGGAGCGAGACTCGAACTCGCGATCTTTCATATCAGCGCACAACGCGCTGCAGAGTGAACATTTCATTCTGGAAACATCCCCCAGCTGTGGCAAGCCATGTCTCCGCAATATCCTTTTTCCAAGAGTGCTCGTTCTGCAAGGTTCGCAGGAGAGCTTCTGTGAAGTTTGGAAGGTAGGAGACGAGGTACTGGCAGAAGTAAAGCTGTGAGGACGGGGCGTGAGTAGCGCTTGGGTACCTCAGATGGCAGAGCACTTGCCCGTAAAAGGCAAAGGTTCAAAAAAATTGTTCAAATGTCTCTGAGCACTATGTGACTTAACTTCTGAGGTCATCAGTCCCCTAGAACTTAGAACTACTTAAACCTGACTAACCTAAGGACATCACACACATCCATGTCCGAGGCACGATTCGAACCTGCGACCGTAGCGGTCGCGCGGTTCCAGACTGTAGCGCCTAGAACCGCTCGGCCACCCTGGCCGGCTACAAAGGTCCCGAGTTCGAGTCTCGGTCCAGCACGCAGTACTAATCTGCCAGAAAGTTTCATATCGAAGATTTCCCATTGCCTTTCAAAGTCACATGAAATGTAGACGGTATCTACATTGTAAACATTACTGTAATGTTGCGTGTACAACATGTCGTCGTGTTTCTGTTGGATATCTGTGAGAAGGAACAATCTGCGACAATGAAACCCGGCACATAGTCTGCACCTTTCAATTAGCAAGCACCGGCACTACAGTCTGAAAGATGCAAATCTGAAGGGACAGTTTCCTCCAGTTTGTAAAAACGGTCGCATATAGCAATAACAAAGTGCAAAATAGACACGGTACTGACTCAGTGATAAACTGACAAGAAAGTTTCGTGAATATCGGAATACTGCGAAGAAATTGCGCTTCCTGCCTCCCCTCCCCTTCCCACAAGTACCAGAGGGATCAGCGTGCTTTTTAAAGGGCGTGAGTAACGTTTTGTGCGGCGAAGCATGTAGCGAACACTACAGCTGAAGTACAGGGTGTTTCAAAAATGATCGGTATATTTGAAACGGCAATAAAAACTAAACGAGCAGCGATAGAAATACACCGTTTGTTGCAATATGCTTGGGACAACAGTACATTTTCAGGCAGACAAACTTTCGAAATTACAGTAGTTACAATTTTCAACAACAGATGGCGCTGCGGTCTGGGAAACTCTATAGTACGATATTTTCCACATATCCGCCATGCGTAGCAATAATATGGCGTAGTCTCTGAATGAAATTACCCGAAACCTTTGAGAACGTGTCTGGCGGAATGGCTTCACATGCAGATGAGATGTACTGCTTCAGCTGTTCAATTGTTTCTGGATTCTGGCGGTACACCTGGTCTTTCAAGTGTCCCCACAGAAAGAAGTCACAGGGGTTCATGTCTGGCGAATAGGGAGGCCAATCCACGCCGCCTCCTGTATGTTTCGGATAGCCCAAAGCAATCACACGATCATCGAAATATTCATTCAGGAAATTAAAGACGTCGGCCATGCGATGTGGCCGGGCACCATCTTGCATAAACCACGAGGTGTTCGCAGTGTCGTCTAAGGCAGTTTGTACCGCCACAAATTCACGAAGAATGTCCAGATAGCGTGATGCAGTAATCGTTTCGGATCTGAAAAATGGGCCAATGATTCCTTTGGAAGAAATGGCGGCCCAGACCAGTACTTTTTGAGGATGCAGGGACGATGGGACTGCAACGTGGGGCTTTTCGGTTCCCCATATGCGCCAGTTCTGTTTATTGACAAAGCCATCCAGGTAAAAATAAGCTTCGTCAGTAAAGCAAATGCTGCCCACATGCATATTGCCGTCATCAATCCTGTGCACTATATCGTTAGCGAATGTCTCTCGTGCAGCAATGGTAGCGGTGCTGAGGGGTTGCCGCGTTTGAATTTTGTATGGATAGAGGTGTAAACTCTGGTGCATGAGACGATACGTGGACGTTGGCGTCATTTGGACCGCAGCTGCAACACGGCGAACGGAAACCCGAGGCCGCTGTTGGATCACCTGCTGCACTAGCTGCACGTTGCCCTCTGTGGTTGCCATACGTGGTCGCCCTACCTTTCCAGCACGTTCATCCGTCACGTTCCCAGTCCGTTGAAATTTTTCAAACAGATCCTTTATTGTATCGCTTTTCGGTCCTTTGGTTACATTAAACCTCCGTTGAAAACTTCGTCTTGTTGCAACAACACTGTGTTCTAGGTGGTGGAATTCCAACACCAGAAAAATCCTCTGTTCTAAGGAATAAACCATGTTGTCTACAGCACACTTGCACGTTGTGAACAGCACACGCTTACAGCAGAAAGACGATGTACAGAATGGCGCACCCACAGACTGCGTTGTCTTCTATATCTTTCACATCACTCGCAGCGCCATCTGTTGTTGAAAATTGTAACTACTGTAATTTCGAAAGTTTGTCCGCCTGAAAATGTACTGTTGTCCCAAGCATATTGCAACAAACGGTGTATTTCTATCGCTGCTCGTTTAGTTTTTATTGCCGTTTCAAATATACCGGTCATTTTTGAAACACCCTGTACGATCAGCACTCGATGAGAAGGAGTGCTGGGCCCCAACCGCTGTTGACCTTCGCCCAACATGCAGTCATAGAAACTGTTTCCTGTGGCGCAGCAGCGGACAGTGGCGAGCATGCAGCTGCGGTGGGTGGCGTCACAGCGCGAGGCTCTGCCGTGAGGCAGGTCAGGTCGCGGACCCCAGTGGGACGTGTCGGAAAGGAAGGGGAGGGGAAGGAGGGGCGGTGTTTACCCTGCGCAACAGCCGGCCCTGATCTGCGCAACGCGGCGCGCCGTGCGGCAGGTACAGACACGGCCGCCCCCGCGAGGCTGAAGGCGGACGCGGGCGCACACGCGCCGGCCGACACGTAAACACGCGGGCTGCCTGCTGCGTATGTCTGTTGCTTGCCGCCCACAGCCGCTCGGCTCAACCGACGCTTCGAAACTCATCTAGGCTTTGGTTCTGAGGGTAAATGCCCCCGTAAACGATCAAACGTGTTTGACAAAATCGCTCTTATGTAGTCACGGATGTGTCAAGCAAGCCCGTACACTTTCAAACAGTCTTTTGAGTTTACCCTCACGTTGAAGCAGACGCTATTCGTTTTCGTGTGTGTTTCGAGCGTTATCAGTACGGCCACAAATGTAGACAAAGCAGTCCTGGCATTGTGTTCAAAGAAGAAGAAGAAGAAAACAAGACTCCGGTCCAGGGAATGGCTTAAAATGAGAGATTTACCCATGAAAATATGCTAAATGAAATATTACTGTCAGAACCCGATGATTGCATGAACTTACTTCGAATGGACAATGAAACTTTTTAAAACTTAACAAGTCCCCCATAAGAGAGCAAACTTGGCTGTCAAGTTCGCTCTTGTCTAGCCACGGATGTGTCAAATAAGTCCTTAAACCTTCTAACAAAGCTTGTCAAATTAACCTTATTTTTGAAGCAGATACTTTTCGTGTCTGTTGTATTTTGGCACTAGTGGGAATGGCTAAAACGTAGATAAAACATTTCTAACATTATCTCTGGTACAGTGTTTAAAGAAGAAGAAAACAAGATGCTGGTCCAGTGAATGGTTTAAAATGAGGAACATTTTACCTGGAAACATGTTAATGGAAATTTTTCTCTAACAACCTGACAAATACATCAACTTTCTGCGAATGCACAGTGAAACCTTTAATAGCTTATTTCACGTTGCCTCACACTCACATTGAAAAAGAGGACACAAGTTCGCGAAAATTTATTCTTTTTGACTTGGTCCTCTAATGACAGGTCATTAAAACATCGCAACATGGGAACATATAGCCCACATCGTCCGTGGAAGAACCGGAGAATTTCGATTTCTTTTATTTCATTCAATTCCGCTTGTATGTGACTGTATGCGTAAAATATTGATTTTGTTCATAAACTCTTTGTGCGTAATATATGGCTGGGAAAGATGTGGTAACAATGCCATTTCGATGATAGTCAGAGCTTTTTTGTTTTTTATACTTGATTGTAGTTCTCATAGTAGTGAAAACTCACGTTACAGTGAGATAAATCGTAATAAAACAATTTTTCACTATACATATGCGGCGAAACATCAACACAAACAACGTCCGCCATCTCGTTAAACTTTCTGTCAATCAAAATTTCTCTCAAACACTTCAAACACGACCTATGCTTGACAAATACGTTAAACTGCACCGTACACGGTCAAATATTTGCCAAGCGTAGTAAGTTTGACAAAATGTTTGATCGTTTGTGGGGGTCTTAAGGAGGCTGCGGGGGGGGGGGGGGGAGAGGGGTTGGTCGCCGTTTCAAGGACCCTTTAAAGCCCCTATTGCACCATCGACTTTCATTTCTCAATTGACGATTCCAGACAAGTTAGTCTACTGCAGCACCCCTGGCGTTTTATTTCCGTACTCAGTCTCGTTTCTTTCGAGTGATCATTTTCGTTTGCACGTCAGCGCCAAAATTTGCGAATGTTGTGAGAGCTGTCTGCTGTGCATTCTGGCATCTTGAAAGGTGAAACTGAGGCTACGACGGAATATCCTTTTCACGAAAAAATCAAAATATAGTAACAAAATGCAGCAAAAAGCAATGATAACACAGATAATTAATGACCAAAGCACAGTTCTTAAGCCGGCATCACACTGGACGAGACAGCTAACGTTGACGTGGACGTGCATTTCACATCCGTCTTCACGAGAGACATCGCCGTCGGCACACGGGACGTGATTTGGGTTCTCAGCGCTCTCCGGCGGCCACTGTCGGCTTCATTTGGCTCGCAGACCACACAGTTTCTTTACGAAAATGGGCGCGCGTAAAATAGATGCGTTAACCCTGTTAGTGACTGCCGAAGAGGAACGGAGAAAATCGCGAAGAAGATTCATGACATGAACACGATTGCCTGGTAGAGGAACACTACATAATGCTCTACAGCGATTTGAGATACATACCAATAGAAGTTATTCGTTAACTTAATTGAATTCTCATGCGTTTTTCGGTTTTAATTTGAATGTAATTAAGGTATATTGTCTGATGTCAGTTTGGGCATGCATAATATCCATTTTCTCGATACTACATTCGCTCCCAACACTGAAATAACATAATCCATCACATAGATTTCAAGACCAAGATTCGTTTCGTAATTTCATTTGAATAGAAGAGGAGGTTTTTTGGAAACTGCTCGGCGTCACTAAAATAGACACTTACCTGTAAGATACAAACATAAGCCAGTCCATTAACCCAGAGAAAGGTAATAATATATTACAAAAAGTTTTCTGATAGCAAAAAATTCAGTGTGTAACTTTTGTTTACTTTCAGACATACACTGCAGTCTCGATAAGATTTCTGGCCACTGGAGAAACGTTCCTGTCGGCGGTCTTTGCAACAAGAATTGCAGCATTTACATTATCTGGGTTTAGAAAATAGACGGTGGAAGAAGAAATTCGGGAAGACGGACGAGAACCTGCAACCGTGCTCTTCTCGACTCAAAATCCCGCGACACTATTCACTGCGCTACAACTTCGATATAGCAGTTGGATCGTCGAATTCGGTCTAGAGTCTGTAAAGATTGTGTCTATGAATGTCATTATTTGATATTAAATTTGCAAAGTTTCAGAAATACGCAATTTTGATAGACCATCATTGCACTGAGACGGTATGCTTTCGCAACACACATGTTATAACACTAAGACCATCAAGTATAGGAAGACTTTACCTAATGATACACAGTTTCAGGTCGGTTTACTATGACAAATAATGGCTAAAACAAAGCGTTTTCGAGAGATCCTCAATTTTCTGATGCTTTGAAAGACTGACATTCATATAACGTACTCTATGAGAAAGAGAACCGACGAAATACGATGTCTAACGCCATTCGACATGGAGGTTCCTGTTTTCTGCTTGTAACGTAAACGATGTTGCATTTCATTGGCCACGTGCCACTCCAAGGGGCAAAAATCTGGCATGCCAAATTCTTTATTTCACGCTCCACAGGGTAGCGTAACGTGGAATTTCACGCTGTGGCGCCACTAGCTCCTCGTCAACGTGCGTTTTCGTGTCCACGTTTTAGTGGAAGTTTTTGTCAAAGATCTTGTGGTAAATTCCTTACACTCCTGACAACTAAAAGAATTGGAAAAGTGTCATCCAGATATTTCAGAATATATAAGTTTATCTGTCGAAAAAATGAATACTGGAAAGGATATCAAACAATATCTAGAATGCAGTAAATAGCGATTTTGGTTTTATCTTTTGTATCTTGTTTCCTTGCTAAGTGCCAAATAACACTGAATTTTTTTTTCTCGTGAAATAATTCTGACATTTTCAATGTCGAAATAATTTTCATTGAAACACATTTATCTGTTAACGTTCTTATTTATGCATAGTGTCGGCTTTCTCTTTGTAAAAGGTAAATACATTTTTCCTTTCAGAGATTTCGTCTCAGTAGTAGGAGAACGCTAGTAGCAAAAAATACAGAGTCACGGAAACAAAGAAAACAACACATTAAAGAGTCAATGGACACAAAAGCACAAGAACCATTTCTATAACAAGAGTGAGCTCGGCCGTAATGGGTTAATGGCAGAAATTCCAAATTTTTTTGTTGCGTAATTTATTAGATTGATTCTTTAGGAATAACATCATGAAGTTTCATAGTCGAATACTGCCTAGAAATATGTTTTAAAAAGAGCTTGTTTGGGCGTCTGCGTCTGCATTGTCCCCTCTTTCTCTGATGTCATCCACACCTTCTCTACACTAAAATTTTTCGTGCGTCAGTTTTTTGTTGACACGATCGAAACGAACCGCAGATATGTCTAGAAGGCTGTGAGAAAGATTATCTTTGCTTGTTCCTTTGTTTACGACGTGGTTTTTTGAATAGCACGCGCTACGAACTTATTTCAATTTTTAGTTTTGCATATATCAGCTTGTTTTGCTCAAAATGGGGCATAACAGTGGGCGCACAAACAAACAAGTGAGGAAATGATGAATTTCACATGTAAAAAATACACTAAATTTAAATAATATTGTTGCATATGCTGCTCCTAAGTGTGAAGAACAAGTTTTGACAAAGTCAGTGAGTTCATCAAAGAAGAAAATTAGTGAAGGAGTTGATTGTGCTGTGTATAGTGCTAAAGACGAGTTTTCCAGTGGATTTAGGTTAAATGACTTAGAGGTACTTAACCATATGATTAATGTTCGTGTGCAATTGTGGGTCAAAGGGCCTTAGACTGTATGATGACTGACAGAATTGACACTGTAAATAATGTACATTATTTGTGCAAAGTTTGTAAATATAATGTTCCGTTCAAGACTTCCATTCACCATAGGAAGAAGTATGAGGCCAATAAAAGACTGTGTTATGCCATGGGATGCTTATGTGCAGTGGGAGAAAGCACAAATTTTTTTGTAGTTTCATGAACATGCCTGCACCAGTGACTAGATTCTGTGGTCGTAACAGAACATTCTTCAGTGCTCTTGAAGTTGAGTACAAACAGGACATGAAAGCAGTTGTTGAGGGAGCTGTAGATATTAACAATGCAGGTGAAGAAGGACACTATGTAGTGAAGACAGATCTGTGTGTCTCTCGTGAGTGAACCTGGAAGAAAATGCGCAATACATCACTTCATGGTGTTTCATGTCCTTAGTCTGGATACAGTGAAAATCTTAGACTTCCAAGTAACGAGCAAATACTGCTCTCATTGTGACACAAGAAAGAACAATGATGGCAGTGAAGAAGATAGGTGGCAGCAGGAACACAAAGTGTACAGCAAGAATTACCAGGGGTCAAGTGGTGGGATGGAAGCAGCTGGGATGAAACTAATATTCCAAATGTCAGTTGAACAATGTGATGTTAGATATGTGAGGTATCTACGTTATGGAGATTCCAGTGCTTTTAAGACTGTTTTACAGAGCAATCCTTATGACTCACAAATTAAAATTGAAAAAAAAAAGAAAACCTGAAACGTGTAGGGCATGTTCAAAAGCGAGTGGGAGGTAGACTTCTCAGATTGAAGAAAGAAACGAAAGGCAAGAAATTAGAAGATGGAAAGCCACTGGGAGGTGTTAACAATCCGACAGACAAGGAAATTCGCTCTTTACAAATACATTATGGAAGAGCTGTCAGGATTACGTACTTAGTGCGAAAACGCTGCAGCAAGCCATGTGGGCAATATTCTTTAAAAAACTTTCCACGGGTAATAATTCTCAACATTCCCTTTGTGACATATCTTGGGGAAAATGTCTTCAGGCACAAGCCAGTGGAAAGCCATACATCCACAAACATGGTTTGCCACTTTCTGTTTTAGATGTTATAAAACCAACTTTCAGATACCTAGCCGATCCTGAACATCTGAAAAAGTGTGTACAGGGGAAAACAGAATAAAAATGACAGCTACAATCATCTTATGTGGATGTGTTGTCCAAAAACAGTAATTGTGTCCTCAGTTGTTGTGAAGATAGCTGCATGTGATGCCTGTCTAGTGTTCGACAGTGGAAATGTAGGTAGGATGAAGTGCTTGCAGAGACTACGCTTCCAT
The DNA here is from genome assembly GCF_023864345.2 of Schistocerca serialis cubense. Lineage (NCBI taxonomy): Eukaryota > Metazoa > Arthropoda > Insecta > Orthoptera > Acrididae > Schistocerca > Schistocerca serialis. The sequence continues at coordinate 821,112,445 of NC_064639.1, read as the reverse complement.
CCAGGTGCATTCACACCAGAGATACTCAGAAGCATTGATCAAGTGCGGCTGGCAAAGCTCAGGCAGCAGAAGAAAAAAATGCGAAAGTTGGCTAGGCAAAGAAGGCAGGGGAAGAGATTACTCCAGGAAGACGAGGAGGAGACATCATTATTCACTAGAGCTATAGCAATATTGTCAAAAATTGAAATAAAAACATTAAATGCGAATTACTGTAACCCGACTTTTCTGAGTTATAACGTACCTTTTCTCAGGAACTATAAAGGCTAACAGCCTGAAATTTGGCATAGTTCGTAAGAATATTTTACTGAATAATTCTCTGCAGCACTTTTCCGTTATCTTTCCCCTGAGAAAAGCTCTCCTTCAAAATTTGAAAAATAGAGCACTCCTGGGGTAACAAAAAACTGAAAAATTAATTTCAGAGCAACTCTAACCTTAAACCAAAATCTCTTCCACACGTTACTATAGGTTATCTGTTTTGAGCTGAATGCACTTTAATTAAAAATAATTACACCAAACGCGTTTCGCTTTTGTTATTATAAAGCATCTTCCTTGGTTATTCTGCAAATTGGATACATACGTTTGTACATTTTTGATTGTTTTAAGTTAAAAACAGCGTTTTGTTTGTAAAGTTGGTGTGCAAGTTACTTAGAATGTTTCTTTATATATTCTTCTCCTTCCGTCCTTGCTAGCAGCTGTTGGCGTCGAAAGACTTCGTTTCACTTTTGCACTTGAAAGTTTTTGCCATTCTGTAGTATTTCTTGCGCTGCTTTTTTTACACTTCACTTTCTTAAACTGATTCTCAATCAGCACTGCAACAGTGTTTATGTCTGTTCGTTTGTTTTCGTTAACATTGTGAATGTTTCCAACCTGTGAAACTATTTCTTCTTTTTTCATTTGTGTATGTATGTATGTGTGTGTGTGTGTGTGTGTGTGTGTGTGTGTGTGTGTGTGTGTGTGTGTCTGTGTGAGAGAGAGAGAGAGAGAGAGAGAGAGAGTTTGTGAAATCTGTGGAATGGTCTTGTGTGTAGGTAGAGACATGAGAGGAGTGGAGGTGGGTTGAATTTTTTTTTGTTTTTTTGTAGTGGTTGCTATTGCTAACACACCATGTGTGTTGTCATCTGAACAGTATCTGTCTGTGAAGGCTATAAATGTTCTAAGTTTCTCTGACATAGCAACCACTGAACTGTAAAATCTCTCCAACATTGCAAATATATGAACTACTTAAACTCTCCGTCCAACATATGCACTGTTAAGTCTCATGGTAAATGTGTATGATGGAATAAAACAAATTACAATTTCTAAGAGAAAAATGTTATCATTCATATTTTTGATACAGCTTCTATACACACTTAACACACATTTGGTTCTTTGTGAACTGTAGTAACTAAAACGCTATCGTTAAAAAATATCGTCATTCTCTTTTTTCTACATCAGACTTATTCATCACTCTGCAGTACTCTCCAAAAATTGCTTTTTATCTGCTTTAAATTTAGCATGTATTCCTCGAAATCCAGTTGAAGCACTAGTAGACTTAGGAGAGCCTTCTGTAAACTCCACATGTATGGAATTTCTCTTTATAGAAGTGACACTAGCAGACGTAAGTATAGCACACCTACACACACTACACACTTACTTAACTCCTAGTCCTCGTCATGAACTTCATATTGCAATAGATTCGCCATAGACAGTGTCTCTCCATGGTGACCCATAATACACTGCACAGACCATGCTGGTTCATGACACTTGGATGCTTTAAATACACGCACTGCATCGCATCTTAAGATGTTAACTTCATCATACTACCTCCAAACATGCCAACAATGGATACACTGTTGCTGCTGAAGAGATTGATGTCTTGAGGTAATGGACTGTTCTTGGTTGCTATGCAGTTCTCGATATATTTCAACTTGTTGCACAGTTGACCTCACTTGCTATCACTGAACTTCACCATTGCATCCTACTGGACATTCTCTATTTCCATGACAATTCTGAAGTCTATGTCAGGTGCTAAAACAACATTAACATGCTTTGATCTATTGGCGGTCAGTTGAGAAGTAGTAGTGAACAACAGCACTCTGAAATGACTTAGCAAAGGGTCGACAAGTGGTGCAGACGTTGGATGTAATCGAAAGTCAAAGATGGGAAACAGTTCACTGTCCTGTTCCGATATATCAGGCATTGTATAAAGGAGTTTGTCTGAATGCTGACTTGATGGTACCAGTGATGGATATTGTGGAAACGCGAACTATGGAAACACTTCTTCATGCTGACCTGATTTGCAGTCCAGTATGTCGGGAGTTGCATCAGGGAGTTTGCCTGAATGCTGACATCATTTCTGATGCTCGAATGCACTCCAACGTGGTGGAGCTGCATCAGGATATGTGTCTGTCTGCTGATTTGATATCTACTGCCAATGCTCAGATACAGCAGACTGCATTGTCTACATCGTGGAGGCATTGAAGTGAGGGAGAAATAAAAGAAAACTGTGGAAAACGCATACATATACACACACATAGCGAATAACAGTCATTGAGAGAAACGAATGGTTTGTTACTTACAAGTGAATGTGTGAGTCAGTTTCTTCTGTCTGGAGTGGTAGATCTCTGATGACACTTCATGATGATGGTGACAATGATGATCAGCCTCTCACTATGGAGTACAGAGCACATGTTGTGGGTTTGCTTGACGGTTAGTGAGCCTCCACTGCTGATGAGTGGTGTGAGGGAGATGATCACAGCGCCATGAGAATTGTAACAATTTTGGACTGCATTCATATCCCTAGGTTAATCATTTTGGATTCTGATGTAACTGAAGATGTCATGGATTTTAAACCCAGAACCATGCAGGTTAGTACCTGCAGGATGATGTCATGGAAAGATCGTTACCCTGCTCAGTAGTTTACTATGTTGGAATGTAAAATGAGAATAACATGTTAGAAATTCATAGCAGAGACTCATTTTTGATGGATGGTGAGCCTGGGTGCTACAAGTGAGGTGTGGATAGAAATATATTGTAAATCTTAGATGACATATGTACACTGTACAACGCTTAAAATTTATATGAGGAATCACTTAAAAATGCAGTGCCAGCCCATATGTTGGATCACACTCTGTTTATAGGAAGGATGGTGGTTGGAGTTCAATGTTCCGTCTGCATCAATGGGAAATTTATATCACACCAAGGCATGTCTACAGCGAAAATCGATGTCAGTTAAAATGTTACACTGCTACCGATCAAAAGAATGTGTCTGTCGCTATGGTACAGCTGGCTGAAAATCCTACAGTTAGTTGGGAACTTATTGCAGGCTGAATTAGTCATGAGGTCAACTACTTCAATCTACTGTTTCAAATATTATTATGGTACTACACCAAGTGAGCCAAAGCGTCTACTGTAGAACATTTTCGTTACAGACAAACACTCTTACAATTCATCAGAAATAAGAGATGTGATGTGCAATTTCTGGTGTGTGCTGTGTGTGGTGCAAAAGAATTTGGTGCTTTCTTGATCCAATATATTCTTGATGAGTAGTAAGCCTGTATAGTGGAGAATATCTTTTATCACTGCTAATGAGTCACTTTCTCTGTTTCACTTTCATATAAAGCGATGGGAGAACGAATATACGAGGTGCGGCTAGAAAAAAACCGGACTGATGCTGGAAAAAACATTTATTTACAATTATTTACAATTTCATGTTATCTCCTTCAATGTACTCTCCTCCTCGGTCTCTACACCGCTCCATACGAATTTTCCACTGTTCATAGCAATGCTGCAGATCATTTTCGGTAAGTCCATACATTACTTCCGTCGCTTTTTCTTTTACTGCTTCAACAGTCTCAAATCTAGTTCCTTTCAAAGCTGACTTGACTTTAGGGAAAAGAAAAAAGTCACAGGGGGCCGAATCAGGTGAGTAGGGTGGATGATCTAAGATGGGAATGTTGTGTTTTGCCAAAAACGTCTTCACTGACAACGCACTGTGAGCTGGGGCATTGTCTTGGTGAAGGATCCATGACTTTTTTCTCCACAAATCGTTTCGTTTTCTCCGTACTCGCTCACGTAGGGTAGCCAGGACGCTAATGTAGTAATGCTGATTCACTGTTTGTCCCTCTGGTACCCAATCAATGTGCACAATCCCTTTGATGTCAAAAAAAAACAATCATCATTGCCATGAATTTCGATTTTGACATTCATGCTTTTTTTTGTCGTGGAGAAGCAGGAGTTTTCCAATGCATCGATTGGCGTTTCGTTTCGGGATCGTAAGTAAAAAACCACGATTCATCGCAAGTAATAACATTTTGTAAGAAGGTGGGATCACTTTCAATGTTTTCCAGGATGTCAGAACAAATCATTCTTCGGCGTTCCTTCTGTTCAATTGTGAGACACTTTGGAACCATTTTTGAACACACTTTGTTCATGTTGAAACTTTCATGAAGAATCTGCCTAACACTTTCCTTGTCAACTCCTGTTAACTCAGACACTGCTCTGATTGTTAAACGGCGATCTTGTCGAACAAGTTTACCGATTTTTTCAATGTTTCCATCAGTTTTTGCTGACAATGGTCTGCCAGTGCGAGTGTCATCACTGGTGTCTTCGCGGCCATCTTTAAATCGTTTAAACTACTCAAACACTTGTGTACGCGATAAACAATCATCACCGTACACTTGTTATAACATTACAAACGTTTCACTTGCAGATTTTCCTAGTTTGAAACAAAATTTGATGTTAACACGCTGTTCTTTCTGTACACTCAACATTTTCCGACGCACAGACAAAACGTCAACTACTTAAAACAGACGCCACGGGCAGACTGAGTGCAGGAGGCAGATGAAACTCGAGCAGTAGGCGGAGCGAGAGTCACGTGACAGGCCACGCGACCTTCAGCCTTATTGCATTCGTTTTATTGTTTCACCAGTACTAGTCCGGTTTTCTTCTAGCCACACCTCGTATACTTCTGACAGGTAACTTCAAGCATTGAAATGTGGTGAACCTGTGGGATTTGTAATCTGCAATAGGGATCACTACAGGGAGTCTATCTATATTGGCTGTATCTTATCTGCTCTTCGACAATGTTGTCATGTGAATGATTATAATACATTTTCCTTTACAGTGCCTGTATAACAGAAGTTCTGACATCATAGAAGCTTCCAGAATGAGAAGGTAGGAGAGGAGGTATTGGCGGAAGTAAAGCTGTGAGGAAGGGGCGTGAGTCGTGCTTGGGTAGCTCAGTTGGTAGAGCACTGGCCCGCGAAAGGCAAAGGTCCCGGGTTTGAGTCTCGTTCCGGCACACAGTTTTAATCTGCCAGGAAGTATCATAGAAGCTATTCCAGTATCTGAGGTCTGGGTCAATATGCCAGAATTCTACACTGTTATAAATAGGCCGACAGGTGTGAGCTGGATTGTGAAGTCATAGAGCCAGTGCCAGTCCTCCAAGTCTTGGATTCTCATCGCCAATCGACCACTTTGCTATTCCACCTGCATATGTAACAACGAAAAACGAATTTTGTCTCTGCCAAGTAACTTTAAGCATTCAGCGGCGGTGAACCTGTGCGACATTTTGTCTGCAGTATGGATCGCTATGGAGAGACTTAGTCTGTGGTGGACATATCTTACTCTTCGATTATGTTGTCAATTATTTGTTGGAATACAAAGTTAGCGTTCCTGACTTCTGGTCAGTGTTAAGTACATGGTGCGCTGTGGTGTGGTGACTGTTTCTCGTGTTGAAATGTCATGTATAAGAAGGGAATGGCTCACCATCAGGACGATGAATGTGCATCTCTTTATTTTCTCAACACACACACTGAGAGACAGAGAGAGAGAGAGAGAGAGAGAGAGACAAAAAAGTTGATTCGTCTCTTTTGCTATTCCACCTGCAGTGGGAGAACAAATATGTGTCTCTGTCAAGTAAATTTTAGCGTTCAGTTGTAAGGAGCAATGGGAGAACGAATATCTGTCTCTGACAAGAAATTTTTAAGCGTTGAGTTGGGGTGAACCTAGGATACTTGACTCTGCAATGTGAATCGCAATAGAGAGATCTTAAATGCTCTTCGATTATGTTGTTAAGTATGTGTTAGAACATAAGAGTTCCTGACTTCTGGTCGGTCTTTTAATGTAGGGTGCACTGTGGCCTAATGTCTTCCATTGGCGGCTATTTTTCGCGTTGAAGTGTTGTGGATATGAAGGGGACAGATTATTTACTCTCACAGTATTTCGCACTTTCGTCACATACATTTGCCATTACCGACGATCATTTTATAACAATGAAGTGAACATAACTTCCAAGCGTTATCGGATGTGAATTTCATAAATAGTTCCCTGGAAACTTATAAATGGTTTGTGTCAGGCGGAATAGATGTTCTGTTTGACGTAAAAAGTAGTAGATATTGAGTATGGAACTCTGTAATCACGTCGTCAGTCACCAACAGTGAGTAACGGTACTTTATCGAAGTGTTTACGTGAGATGTGGATCGTTCTGCTATGTCAGTTGTGGGTTCTGTAAAGTTTAGCATTAATGTTTCGCGAAATAAAGGTCCACACGGCCCGCCCGGTTAGCCGTACGGTCTAACGCACTGCTTTCCGGGCGGGAAGGCGTGCCAGTCTCCGGCACGAATCCGCCCGGCGGATTAGCGTCGAGGTCCGGTGTGCCGGCCAGTCTATGGATGGTTTTTAAGGCGGTTTTCCATCTGCCTCGGTGAATGCGGGCTGGTTCCCCCTATTCCGCCTTAGTTACACTATGTCGGCGATTGCTGCGCAAACATTTTCTCCACGTATGCGTACACCATAATTACTCTGCCACGCAAACATTGGGGCTACACTCATCTGGTGTGGGACGTTCCCGGGGAGGGGGGGTTGTCTACTGGGGGCCGAACTGCACAATAAGCCTGGGTTCGGTGTGGGGTGGCGGTGGGGTGAGTAGACTGCTGTAGCCTGTTGTGGGATTGTGTACCGCTGTGGGCTACGGCGGGGACGACGCCTCTCCGTCGTTTCCAGGTCCCCAGTTCCATGCAATACAATACAAGGGCCACACACTTCTTAGTTGTGTAAATTGGGCGATTCGAAGTGCTGCTCTCTCGCATAGTCATATCCGAACAGAGAGATGAAATTAAGATTTTGCCTGCTCGTCACAACCCTGAAAATTTTGCATATACACATTCAAGAAACTACCGTGCCATCAAGCAGATGTCCCACCTCCGGTCAAATATGATCATAATCACTGAAACCTTTCGCAGTTACAGCGGGATAGGTCCTTGATTTCGTAAAGTACAGCTCTTATTGCAAAATAATACACAATAAAGGATGGATTCTACGTTTTGCGTGACAAATTCGAAATGTGGCAACGCCGTCAGAAACATTCTCTTCTTATAATTGCATAGGCTTCCGCGGCCAGAGTCAGTCGACATAAAATGTTTTCTGGGTTTTGTACCGCGTCATAATGTAAAAACTACTGCTGCTATAGAAAAGTCAACGTTTTGGCCACGATTGCAGCGGCCTGCTTCTGTGTCAGACCCAGAAGAAGGCCGCTGCAATCGTGGCCGAAACGTTGGTTTTTCTATAGCAGCAGTAGTGTTTACATTATGACGCGGTACCAAACCCAGAAAACTTTTATGTCGACATTCTCTTCTTGTGTAGCAAAATCGAGACTGTAATGCATATCGAAACGCTTTTCAACAACCATAGTCAGACTGCTGATCATCTATAATCACTGCAGGTTGGGGACCATTCCTACAAGAGAGTGCAAGAATTCCAGTACCTAGGGGCACTTTTCACTTAGAACTCGTAGTGTGAAGCAGAGATCAATGCCAGAATACAAGCAGGAAACCGATCTTACCAAAGCCTAGCACAACTGGTTCGGTCCAAATATCTCTCCAGACAGTTCAAGATTCGACTTTACAGAACCCTGATCCAGCCTGTTATTCTATATGGCTGTGAGACATGGAGTATCCGGAAACAGGACTTCCATAAGCTCCTTGTTTTTGAGAGAAAAGTGCTTCGGAAGATCTTCGGTCCGGTTCTGGATGCAGACACAGGGGAATGGAGGATCAGATACAAGCAAGAGCTTGAGGAACTATACCAGCAGCCCAACATAGCAGGAAATGTCAAAGCCAAACGAATGCAGTGGGCCGGCCATGTGGCCCGGATGGAGGATCACAGATGGCCTTGGAAGCTCCTAGATTTCACACCTACAGGAAAAAGACCGCCAGGGAGACTCAAGAAGCGTTGGAGGGATGGACTCCATGAAGACTTAAACCAAGTGTTAATAGCTGTGGACGAATGGCGGATAGCAGCAATGGACAGAGCACAGTGGAGGAGGAAACTTGTAGATGCGTGCGGTCCACTGGGCCTGAGCACGTAGTAGTAGTAGTAGTAGTAGACAGTAAATCTTATTTGTTTTCTGGTTTCTGTAGAAACAATACCGTTTTCCTCGCGATATTTCAACGTCAGGCTTAGAAGTCCAATGGAACCGTCTGATGGAAGCCTAATAGGAAAGATAGTAAATGTAGTCTGCAGAGCTTCATGCAGCAGCGACTCGTGACAGAAGCTGGCACACGTGATCCGATAGAGACATCTCTTCGTCCAGATAGATGGTGCGCTGTCTGCGTGCATGAATCATATGCGACGTTATGCGGCAGCTAGAGCTCGCACACGTCATTCGCGTTAGCCTCTGCTCGCACTTTCTAGGCACAGCGTTCATACTCCTTCAACCAGATGGAGCTGGCAACCAGTGCTATGTTGCTCGGCGATGCTACAGTCATCTACCACCAGTTGGCGCATCTCTCTGTTGGTGGTGGTGGCAGCGCAGTTTTTCTTCTCCTAGAAGGTATCGTTCTTTCCTGTGATTTGCACTTGTCGCGTTTTTATGGGTACGAGTTGAGTTGTTAGTAGGTATAAGTGTGTTTCATTCACAAATGTTGACTATACATAGCTTCCGCATATAAGTTAGCGTGTTTGATGACTCTGTATCTCCATGATACGCCTCTCTTTGATAGTATAGGCTCTGCATTACTGCGCAGTGGCTTTTTACATATTTTTAACTTATGATTCTGTCTCTCATCTTTCAAGAAACATTGTATTGCTGTTTCATTTGTATCAATATTTTAATTACTCCACTAATCTGCCTTTTATAGTTTAGACTGTGTGAGTAAATCTAAGTCTTTTTATTAGGTCAAACATTCATTTTATCAACTGTCACTTGCAATTTTTTACTATGTTTTAAAATTGAGCTCTCATATGGCTGAAGAACCTATGGGGTGGGAGGAATGAAATAAAAATAATAAAAAAGATGGATCTGTCATTCAAGGGTTGGAACCTCTCCTCCTCTAGTATATAACAACTGTCTGGGCTTTAAATTCGGATAGGTTATAGTTTCCAATCTTCTTCGTCGTTGTCTTCACTGCCAGTCCTCGCTACATGTCATCACTTTTGCTGCCAGCGTTCGCTACCCATCATCGCTTTCACTGCCAGTCATCATCTTCTACATAAGTGTCACCGCCATTTCATCGCCTGTTTGTAACCGCCGCCGCCTCCATCTGTCGATCGCCGCTACTGACATAGCTGCCTCCATTCCTATCACATCAGGGAAGTTCTCATCATTCACAACTCCACCACAACCCGTCGCCGTTGTCCCAGCGCCACTTTTGCGGTCGTTCACCACAATCAATGTCATTCATCACTCTCTGCCATCATGGACCACCCTACTACATCAATCATCTACACCTCTCTATCTCCTGCTCTCAGTGTCACGACATGGAGCATGTCCTCTAAGCCCTCCCCCCCCCCCCCCCCCGCCTTACATCTGTCCATCCCTTAGCTACTGTATCCTACTCTACTGCAGCATTGTTCCCAGCTGCCCCCCCCCTCCCCCATTTCTCTTCCAGCCTCGACTCGCCACCTGCGTCCATCACTGATACATGTGTCACTGTCTACCGAGTACCACTTGTAAAAAACGACATCACAAGTATCACCTCATCGAGCCGCACTGCACCGAGCACTGCAAGCCATGCTGAAGGACTTGCACAACTCACAGGTAACCATCAACCATGTTGTATTGTATTCTGACACCCCCAACCCACAATCATTCTTCCTTCCCTCAGGCATTAAGAAACCTACAAAACATCAAACCACTGACCTCTCTTTCACTCCCACACGAAAAAACCACAAACTGTACCTGACAACACTCAGCATATGGATTCAACTCCTCCTCCACCAACATCGTTCCCTACCATCCACATCTTCATCCTCTTCAACCCTGACCCAAAGTTCCTTCAACCTAAATCCCTCACCCTTGAAATCAAAAACACCTACCTAGCCTCCACATCCAACAAATCATCCAAAGAAAAGACTCTGCCTTACTACAGTCCCTGAAACGCAACTTCCATATTGCCTCCTCTAAAATTCCTTGCACTGGCTTTGGTCCCAAAGCCTCCTTAACTCCTCTCACCACCACATCCTGCGTCAAACAACCTCAGCCTCCCTGTTGTCCTCCCACCCTCCCGTCCATGATCTCAAGGTCGACATTTGTGAGCACTGTAGTCACAGTGGGAGGATGCTGGGGATCACAAAGATTGACCTAGAGACTATGGATGAGGAAGTGGCATCTGAATTGAACAAATACCTAGATTCAGAAGTTGAAAAAGCCGTTTGGATCAATAATGACCTTGGCCCTTTTCACCTCATCTGAGCCTTACCTGAATCCGCTGCCACCATAGACTTTAAAGAGGGAGAACCCTGCTCTACCACCACCACCACAATGTCAAACTTTCAAAATCCCTTCCTCTGTCCTATTGCTGCCAAAAATGTGTCTGTTACAGTGACCATCTTACTGCAGATTGTAAAAATCCAGCTACCTATCCACACAGCAAAAATCTCCCATTTTCTCAAACAGTGTCCTAACCTATCATCTCCTCCTACTTGTGAGAGGTGGCATGAGCCTCCTCTCATATTTCTATCTTACGATTTTCCTCTCTAATTGCATGCAGTGAAAAGTCGCTATTCCTTCACATGCGGACTTCCCACGCAGCGTCTCTCATCACCCGGGTGGTCCGGTGACAGGCGGGCTCTGCTGATCTGGAAAGGGTTAAGCCGACGGGTGTGAGGAAGTCGAGTGAATGCTTTGCAGACGCCGACATTGTCAAAAGACACGCCCGGAGGGGTCTGAAGTAGCGGCTGGGCTAGAGGTTCCGTTACTTCGCAGAATCTTAGCGAAAACACTTTCTGGCGGGCTACCAGCGAGGCATGGGAATGACTTGTGTACCCAGGCAGTTGTGGCGGGGAAAATTTCCGCGCTTTCTGCAAAATAGTGACTGTGATTGGCTTGCTCAGGGCATAGCTCCGTGACGTAGTAAAATCAGCGCAGAAATTGGCGCCAAGAATCTCCATTGGTGGAATGGTAGTGCTTCGGCAATGGAGTGGAATTTTCCGCCGGTTTTCGAGTTGCTGATTGGAACGTTTAGCCACGGCCACTGTCGTGGGGGCGGGAATGTTGTGTGTTCGGCCTGTACGGGTGCTCTAAGTAGTCGGCTCTCGCCTTTCGGTCGAGGACGTCGAAGCAACCAGCCATCGCCTCCGGTACGCCAGATCGTGTTCTGGCAGTTAAGAAGACAGTTTGGTAATGTATGTCCACAGCACCGGCAGATAGGGATTTTCCTAGGTGATAATCAGAGCTCAGCAGAGCGCACCTGTTCGTCTTTTTCTAACTTTGTTCTGTCTTGAGTAGCAGCAATTAATGTTGGGTTAGCTGTGTGTCTCTCTTAAGATTTGAGTGGCAAGGAATTGGCTCCACATACCACTTCGTCATAAACCTCACAATCTAGTTTAGGGACAACTTCACCTTCACAGCGTTTGTTTGAGTATCCAGTTTGAGCCAATTTGATGTATTATAACTGTTCTATGTGTTTTTGTTTATTATTTTGTGTTTAGTCTTAATAAATCATATTGTTATTTTGGACAGAACTTTCATTCTGTTAATCGGTAGAGCAACCCATCATTTCTCACTACGTTAATGAAATCTTCCTTTATTTAACTTATTTATCAAATTAAATTATTGCAGGTGCCAAACTCTTTTCTACTCCACTTGCAGGGTTGATTACAGTCAGTTCGCGTATATTTTTTAATCCATGTGCAACAGCAAAAGTCGGAGTTAGAATAGGCTTAGAGCATCATTTACATATGTAGATTCTAGAAGAATTTAGTGTTAAATACACTGCTTGCCCCGGCACCTCGCACTTGCAACACCTAATCCGTGAAATGCAAAGCCACAACCTACCAAATCCGAGATCACTGTTCCACTCCATCCCCCCGATACACCCATTCACCCAACAATTCTCTCTGCCCTACCCCCACTACTGAAGATATCAAATTCATTATACTCAACTTCCAAAACATCCATTCATTCCAACAAATCTCCCTTGCTGCTTGCTCCACCTCCCACCTCAATACTCAAGCTACCTTCTTCCACAGGCAGGTCCACTTCATGTTCACCCAGCTTGACACCTTCATCTAAACCTACTCAGGCCTCATCTACAAAAAGCAGTCTTATTTTTTATAATGGTACGACAGCACTACAAAATCCTCTACCACAATACCCTCTCTCTCCCCACCAATAAACATCTTTTAATGCGTACTGTATCCAAACACAATATCAATACATTTGTTCTTAATTAAATGTTTCTCAGACCCTGTCACACAATCCGAAAGTCTCCCTACATACCACACTGCACAGATAATTCCCTACCCAGAGGTAGAGTTGCAATTGACCACAACAAGGACATCCATGTTCAGCCACAAACCTTGTACAATACTCCCACTAAACATCTTATCCTTAACTTCTTTTTTCAAACCTGAATCATCACCTGTGCAATCAGCTATATTTGACCTAATCATCTGATTCCCTACGACTTCCTCACCCACATAGATCATACCTTTTCAATCTATATTATTGCCACAGACTTCAACATCTATTGCAGATCCCCCACAGAACTCCAGTGGTGACATCAGTTTACTGACTCCCTGCAAGGTGACATCATTCCCATCCCACACCTCACCCATCCTGAAAGCAACACAAACCCTCGTATCATCCTAGCATCTCACAACCTCAATGGACACCTCACTGCAGAATTCCTCGATCTGGTTGGAAATGACCACCTACCTGTACTTCTCACCATCTACTACACACGACCTTATTCCTGTGCACACCATCCCAGTCTACATCCAAGTGTAATCCAAGATGGCCTACCCAGTTAGCCGTGTGGTCTAACTCATAGCTTTACAGGTTGGGAAGGAGAGCCTGGCCCCAGCACAAATCCGTACAGCAGACTTGTGTTGAGGTCTGGTGAGCCAGTCAGTCTGTGGATGGTTTTTAGGCAGTTTTCCGTCTGCCTTGGCGAATGCGGGCTGGTTCCCCTGATTCTGTCTCAGCTACACTATGTTGGTGATTGCTGCACAAACGAGTTCTCCATGTATGAGTACAGCACCAGTACTCCACTATGCAAATATAGGGGTTACACTTGTCTGGTGTGAGACGTTCCCTGGGAGGTCCACTGGGGGCCGAACTGCACAATAACGCTGAAAGAGTGGTTTGGTATTGGGCGGCAGAGGGGTGAAGTGGACTGCAGTAGTCGTTGTGGGGTTGTGGACCACTACAGCTGCAGTGGGGACGGAGTCTCTCCATCATTTCTAGGCCCCTGGTTAACATACAATACAATACAATATCCAAGACTACTCCTGTACCACCTAGAATGCCTACTAGGACTCCGAGATACCCAGACTGGAATCCGCCCCCTGACCTTCCAGCAATCTGATGATATCCATCACGCCGCATCCTTCTTGCAGCAGACCTTGTCAGACACTTATATCTACCTGCATTCCTACCAAGATGATATATCCTGACTGTCACACCCTTCTGCCAGAAGCCCTACTCCTCCTTTCAGAACCTCATCACATGTACTGCTCCTTCCTTCAAACTCATGACTGGGTTACATTCATTGGCAAGCACAAAGACGCATCAGGAATATATTAAATGTAAAAAACACCAGAATTGGCGCCAGACATTCACCAGACACGACACTACACTCCCATACACTCTTCCAAGTACCAGAAATCATTCCATCAATTCACAGACAGCAACCATATACTTCACTACCTGCACTTCTACAACAACCATCCCTTTCCTGATAGCAACCTGAGCAAAGTTTACCATTTTACATATTATCTCTTCAACATCTTCTCCATCCCTGATGAGCCTCATTTTGGTTACCCCCTATTTCCTACCATCCACATGACATAAAACACATATTTCATAAAAAACGCAAACATCCTCTGGTCACAGCCACATTATCTATCAACACCTCCAAGAATGCCACCCCTCTCCTTTCTCATCACCCTAGTGACCGTTTACCACTATCTTCTCCCCAGTTACCATCCTGAACTCCAGAAAACCTCCAAAATCCTACTTTCTCTCAAACTGTACGAATCCGCTACTGATGCCTCCTCTAATAACGCTGTCCTCTTTACCTCCATATTCAGCACGGTCTTCAAATACATCCTCTCCTAGTGCATCTGTCAACCCCAGCACCAATGCCACCTTTTTTCAATTAACCAGTGTGGCTTCTGTCCCAGTTTCGCCTTTGATAATCTGCTCCTGCACCTCACTCACTTCCTAACTTGCCAACTCAGCTCCTGTAAATCTGCTATTTTTGTGTCCCTCGATCTAGAGAAAGCCTATGACTGTGTATGGCATTGTGGCCTCCTTTACAGACTCTAGACATACTCATTTCCAATTAACTATATCCTTTGTCACTATTAAAAACTCCAATTCTAACACCTTCCATCACACTGCAGGAGTGCCCCAAGGCTCTGTCCTCTCTCCTCTCTCCTCTCCTTTATCTCCTCTACACTGGCAATGTGCCTTAACCAGCTCCCAGAGTCCACCTTCTTCAATATGCTGATGAAACCTCTTTCCTCGCCCTCTGCCCCACAATCCAGAATCCCAAAAATCCCTCCAAATCCACCTCAATCAGTTTACCTCCTTAAGATCAGTCCTTCCAAGGAAATAGTTATAGGATAAACCATGTGCATCTTCCACTTCCATGACTTGTACCTTACCAGTTATGACCATCCTATCTAGTTAACTAACACACTACAATATATTGGACTGAACCCTCGAATGGCAACCAGTGTGGACACCTCATCTACTAACCATCCACCAGAAAGCCCACAATCGACTGAAACTACTAACAGGTCTAACTTTATGTTTACACCCCTCCACTGTTCTCCACACCTACAAAATCCTGATCCAATCCATCCTCTGCCACAAAAATGTTGTATAGATCTCTACCTCCAAAGTTCTACAAATCTCTATAGTTCCTTGAGTGCCATGGTCTGTCTTGCTTTCTGCATCTATGTACTTTCCCTCACGTCGATCCTCTACCATCTCATTAAATACCCTCTTCACCTATCCCTAGCCCTTTCGTCTTGTACCATTGCCCTTCCAACACCCCATTACTTTTCCTCACTCTCTGTCTATCCCAACATCTGTATTTCTGCTACCTGTTTCATCTCCTACTTATCATCTACATAGTTTTCCCCCCTAACAAGCCCCGACTCTTTACCCACACCTCTCAACCTCTATGGAACATATTCTCTCCTCACACAATACTTCTCTCCCAGTGCAGGACCCTTCTGTTGTTAAGTGAGAGTGCAGTGCTACAGTGTTTGTTTCATAGAAGAATATAACCTTATTCGAATTTCTTTTAAAATGTATATATTTTTTATCCTTTTGATTGTCCATCATTAATATTTTTAGTTTATGACACAGACAGTATTCATATTTTATATTTTCCATCATCTTTGTTATGTTGTTGTTGTTGTTGTTGTGGTCTTCAGTCCTGAGACTGGTTTGATGCAGCTCTCCATGCTACTCTATCCTGTGCAAGCCTCTTCATCTCCCAGTACCTACTGCAGCCTACATCCTTCTGAATCTGCTTAGTGTATTCATCTCTTGGTCTCCCTCTACGATTTTTACCCTCCACACTGCCCTCCAATACTAAATTGGTGATCCCTTGATGTCTCAGAACATGTCCTACCAACCGATCCCTTCTTCTAGTCAAGTTGTGCCACAAGCTCCTCTTCTCCCCTATTCTATTCAATACCTTCTCATTAGTTATGTGATCTACCCATCTAATCTTCAGCATTCTTCTCTAGCACCACATTTCGAAAGCTTCTATTCTCTTCTTGTCTAAACTATTTATCGTCCACGTTTCACTTCCATACAAATACTTCCAGAAACGACTTCCTGACACTTAAATCTATACTCGATGTTAACAAATTTTTCTTCTTCAGAAACGCTTTCCTTGCCATTGCCAGTCTACATTTGATATCCTCTCTACTTCGACCATCATCAGTTATTTTGCTCCCCAAATAGCAAAACTGCTTTACTACTTTAAGTGTCTCATTTCCTAATCTAATTCCCTCAGCATCACCTGGCTTAATTAGACTACATTCCATTATCCTAGTTTTGCTTTTGTTGATGTTCATCTTATAGCCTCCCTTGAAGACACTGTCCATTCCGCTCAACTGCTCTTCCAAGTCCTTTGCTGTCTCTAACAGTATTACAATGTCATCAGCGAACCTCAAAGTTTTTATTTCTTCTCCATGGATTTTAAAACCTACTCCAAACTTTTCTTTTGTTTCCTTTATTGCTTGCTGAATATACAGATTGAATAACATCGGGGATAGGCTAAAACTCTGTCTCACTCCCTTCCCAACCACTGCTTCCCTTTCATGCCCCTCGACTCTTATAACTGCCATCTGCTTTCTGTACAAATTGTAAATAGCCTTTCGCTCCATGTATTTTATCCCTGCCACCTTCAGAATTAGAAAGAGAGTATTCCAATCAACATTGTCAAAAGCTTTCTCTAAGTCTACAAATGCTAGAAACGTAGGTTTGCCTTTCCTTAATCTTTCTTCTAAGATAAGTCGTAGGGTCAGTATTGCCTCACGTGTTCCAGTATTTCTACGGAATCGAAACTGATCTTCCCCGAGGTCGGCTTCTATCACTTTTTCCATTCGTCTGTAAGGAATTCGCGTTAGTATTTTGCAGCTGTGACTTATTAAACTGATAGTTCGGTAATTTTCACATCTGTCAACACCTGCTTTCTTTGGGATTGGAATTTTATATTCTTCTTGTAGTCTGAGGGTATTTCGCCTGTCTCATACATCTTGCACACCAGATGGTAGAGTTTTGTCAGGACTGGCTCTCCCAAGGCTGTCAGTAGTTCTAATGGAATGTTGTCTGCTCCGGGGGCCTTGTTTCGACTCAGGTCTTTCAGTGCTCTGTCAAACTCTTCACGCAGTATCATATCTCCCATTTCATCTTCATCTACATCCTCTTCCATTTCCATAATATTGTCCTCAAGTACATCTTTGTTATATCCTTATGAATGCCTTGGCTGAAGAGCGGAATATTGTACCACTAATAGTTCACCCCACACCCATAAGGGGTGTGGAGGATGAAATAACAACAGAGAAAACAAAGATGGTTCTGAGCTCCTAACAACTTTAACTCTTCCCCACATATCCCCCTCTTTTCTCTTGTAACCACTATCCTACCCACACATCAATCTACTGCTCACCGTCCATCTTTTCCACTGGCTATATTTCCCATTATCCTCAACTGCTACTTGACATCTCCATAGTTTTTCTACCTAACAGGCCCCTATCTTTTTACGCATACCCTTCAACATTATGGAATGTATTCTGTCCTCTGATGATAATCCTCGTCCAGTGTGGATCATTCATATTTTAAATGAAAGTGTCCAACTTCAGTGGTTTTTTTAATCAGAAGAATTTCACCTTTGTGTTATGCGTTTTCAAAATGTGTATATTTTCGTTTTTTAGCTATCTGTTTTTAAGTTTTAGTTTAAATTAGAAAGACCAGCCACAAATTTTGTTCCTTATTCTATATTACGATGCCTCTGTCAGGAGCCACTTTCACTGACTCAAAGGGCCAACAGCCTGGGACAAGGAGAGAGGTGGACCCTATGTGACAAGCACCTGAGATGTAGGCACTAGAGCCATTCTGCAAGGATGAGGTGTCCTCACCTTATTTAAGCATAGACCTCTTTGAAGAGCCTGACAGACAATGAGAAGAATGCTGAAAACTGATGGACCACTGCAGCACTATGATGGAGTGTTAAGAACATGCACTTGAAGGTAAGTAATTTGCAAGCTGTGTGATATCACAAACAGATCTCGAATCCTAGAATCATAACATTTTGGCGTCAAACGTGGTCATCTACACATCATTACATGTCAGAGAACAGAGAAGAATTTTCGGTCCACTTCATTTTTTATGCCTGACGTGGGGCGACCTCATTAGTAATTTGCATGGTGTATGATACTGCAAACAGTTCTCGAGTCACTACAATACTTTTAAATTCGTTCGGCTGAAGATTTGAATATTGTACCACTGACGGCACATCCCTCCTCAAGTAGGGTGATAGGGATGAAATAACAATAAAGGAAAAAAACAACTCTGTGGTGGTCGTTTACATTAATACCGCCATCTGCTCCACACACATTTATGTGTCGAAATTGACAAGCATGATATCTGTTTATTTCCCCTGGCTGTCCCAGTATTCCTCTCTCATTGCCTATTGAGTAGACCTAGCTGGAGGAACTCCCTGATGCTTCTCAATCCCAGAATTCATCTCATTCCTACTGCTGTTTCCCCTTACCTCAGAAATGGTTCAAATGGCTCTGAGCACTGTGGGACTTATCATGTGAGGTCATCAGTCCCCTAGAACTTAGAACTACTTAAACCGAACTAACCTAAGGACATCACACACATCCATGCTCGAGGCAGGATTCGAACCTGCAACCAGAGCAGTCGTGTGGTTCCAGACTGAAGCGACTAGAACTACTCGGCCACACCGGCTGGTGTTTCCCGTTACCTGTCACATGCTTTAAAGTACAGGTGTTTTCATATTTCCCATCATTTTAACTTGGGGCCGTCATGTCTTATTTAGTATGGCGAGCTCTGCAGCCCTGTCTTCTAACATTGGCAGTGGTGCTCAGTGATTTGGCCATGGGTGGACTTCTCAATCATGAACATAGTTCAATCAATACTATGCATTTGACATCTCAGTGCATGGAACTGTCTCCAGTGTGATTTCAGGGTGAGCTGGAGGAAACAGAGTTAGGAAGAGCAGTATGCAAGAATAAGTAACTGTACACCTCCTAGTGTGGTATTAAAGATAAAAAATGCAAAGAATCAAAGTTAGGTAGCAGCAGAGGAAAACATGTCACAGACCTGGACTTGCAAATACATCCTCTGTCTCAGACGCAGCTTTGCCAGATTCTGGAATGTTAATTCTCAAATTATGAAACCTATCCAAGTAGGTAAAGTCTGGGACAGTATGCTGGAATTCCACACTGCTATAAATAGTCCAAAAGGACTCAGTGGGATTGTGACACCATAGAACCAGGGCCAGTATTCCAGCTCTGCTTCGATATGCCAGAATTCCACATTGTTACATACATAGCCCAAAGGGTTTTAAGGTGGCAGGGTGTTTTACTACCTCACATGCCGATCTAATTGACATGGTACATGACATACTTTGGACATAATTAGTGTAATTTGCATAATGAGGAGTGTAATGGGCAGTGCGCATGTACATGACTTTTGCGTACACAGTATTAACAATCCCTTCCTAATTTGCATGCAGATAAATGGGTACATTTTTATAGCAACGTGAAACTGATGTGAAAGGGACCAGTCGCTCAGGTTAGGACGCAGAAGCGCGACGTGGAAATCCATATTAGTGAAGCACAACAAACAGACCCTCACTGCAGGGAGCCAATTTAGGACGATAATGGTCTGGACCCTTGCCTCTGCACATTTCTAAGGCAGGTGGAAAAGACCCTCTGCATCGAAGTTTTAGTAAAAACTCGGATCACGTGATCCCGTCGTGAATAGAGCATGGGGTTCACATGCAAAGACATCTACCCTGGCGATACTTAAACGTAATAACAATAACTCAGAAGCTGATTGAAAACAAAAAGGGAAAGGCAATGTTATTTTGATGTGGAAGTTTAATAGGAAAATTCTGATTGTCTCGAACAAGCAAGTACGGAATGTACTGAGCGCTTCCATTGGCCAGTACCACTGTTGGTGTGAGGCAAGGCCGCGGTACAATGGAAGAAGTTCTTCAGAATATAAGCCAATTGTGGATGGATAATGGCGCCTCTCTTCTCTCAAGAGGTGTCGAGTGTTGCATGGGGCACTTAACACACTGTGATGATGCAGAGAGACATTTTTCTGTGAACATCTTTGGTTCAATAGCCTCCGTTTGAGCCATATTTGTGGTGAATCCCTCATAGATCACCAAAGCGGAGTAAAGAGATGGGTCTTTCTACTTAATGTTCTTGCGAGAGCTTTGAGAGCAATATTGTACACGTTGCCCAGCCATGGCGAGTGTACAGAGCCATTTTGTGTTAGCTTGGGGACACATGCAGTCTTCTACTGCTTGGAAAGTTTGGGATTAAATTCAGTCAGAGACCAGCATAGCGTTATTTAGTTGACAGTACGAGATAGATCACACACAGCAGCTGGCCATTGCCGCCACTGGGCTGAACACTTAGAAAGGCAAATGAGGCATTGCTGAGCCACTAAATGTTGAAGTCACTAGTGTGCTTTCATACCAGAACTGTGTAAGCTTAGAGTAATAGCTAGAACTCTCTCGTGTTCATGACAGCCACATCACCCTGAGGTTAAAACTCGGATAAATCATACAGGTGATAGGAAATATTGCCCAGCTACTTTAGCTTAGTTTATGTTGTCAGAGTCAATATTTCTGACGGATATTTCAGTTGAGATTTCTACTTACACTTTTGTCATGTTTTTCGTATTAAGTTTCGTTAAATTTTATGAATATAGTGTTCTTGCCTTACGTTTTTGACATGAGATCTCCCTAGACTGCATAGGATTTTCATAAGATTATCATTTTCGCATCCTGAACCCGAATGTGTATGGTAATTTACGTAATAGACATATACATACATGGAATAGGCTGTTTGTTTGTCCTAAAATAGAGGTTCCCCTTCCTCACTGATACTTTAGTTACACCAACAACAGCTGTTATCCTGATGTCTGTGTGTGGGATCTCCCTATCCAGTAGGGCCTGAGTTAACAGGATTAATATTTTCCTTTTCAGAGCACTCCTTGCACTCTATGTGGTGGGGTAGGTTGCACGAAAACCAGAGCATTCCACACACTAAAAGGTCTGAGGTAGATGGTGATGTCACTGAGCTGCACCGGTATGCCTCGGCTGCCATCTTGTATTCCAGGTCACACATACTGTATTCTGATGTCATAGTTAGGCTGGTATTCATGTATCAGGTCAATCAGTATGACAATGCACCATTTTGAATTTCCCACCAATTTATACTCAGGCAATCCACCTTACACAGGAAACACAATAGTGCAGCTGGGGTATTCTTTTTTAATTTCACACTAAAATTTTGAATTTCCTTCCAGAATTTGAATTCCCGCCATTTTATACATAGGGCAATGGACCTTGGTCAGATGGGTGGCGATAGGGATGAAGGTGTTGTTGAGATGGGGGTAGGGGAATGTGTTGGGTGGGAGTGGGGAAATGCCATGACGTCACTGATAATGTCAACACAGTGATGCAATGTGTCCAAGAACCCGCTCTGCATACCTACTGCCATATAAGCACAAATCTAATTAAAGTAATAACCCACAACTGATGTACAGTTTATAAAGGATCATCCATGGGCTAGGTTTAACGCCACTGACTATTAATCAAAATGTCATGGATTCCAGGCTCTAACCCAGCCACTGCTTAAATTCTGAATAAAAAGCATTAGCAATGGCAGCTGAAGACTTCCGGCATAAGTAACTGTCCTCGTTCTGGCAACAGTCTTGTCAAAGAGGGTGGAGGAGCGGACAGATGTTCAGGATACTTTCTTGCCCTTGAGGTGGGAAACTGTTCCGAAAAGGTGGAAGAATAAGCAATGATCAACACCATGAGGATTTAGAAGGCAGTGGGAACCACTGCATTAAAGACACAAAGTGTGTACTCTCAGGCCTTGTGGCTTGTAGCTGAAAAGGTATCGTGTTGATCTCTGTAGATTAGGCCACTATTCGGATCTCCAGGACGGGACTACCAAAGGGGGAGGCGACCATGAGAAAAAGATGGCATAACCAATGAAGGGATAACATTCTATGAGTCGCAACAGGGGATGTCAGAAGTTTGAATGTAGTAGGAAAGTTAGAAAATCTGAAAAGGGAAATCCAAAGGTTGAACCTAGATATAGTGGATATCAGTGAAGTGAAATGGAAGGAAAATAATTTTTGGTCACACGAATATATGGTAATATCGACAACAGCATAAGATGGTATAACGACAGTAGGATTCGTTATGAATAGGGAAGTAAGCCAAGGAATGAGTTACTGTAACATTCAATTATAGGATTGTTATCATCGGAATCGACAGCATACCAACGCTGGCAACGATAGCTCAGGTATGCATGCCGATGTCACAAGCCGAAGATGAAGAGATACAGAAAGTATTATAGGAGCATATTAAACAGGTTATTCAGTATGTAAAGGGAGATGAAAATCTAATAATCTTGAGTGACTGGAACGCGGTTGTGTGGGAAGGAACAGAAGAAATGGTTATGGGAAAATGTGGTCTACTTTATTTATTTATTTATCCATTTAACTTGATCTGATTAGGGCTATCAGGCCTAGCTTACATCGGATCATGGTTCCACACATGAAGTAGTTATTTACACCATAGTTAGCTAAGAAATAATAATTTTAATATCACAAGTAGTATAAAAATGATTTGAGTGTCTATACAGACAATATGAGTTAATAATACTACGAACTAATAAAGTTACTACTACCGCTGCTGCTGCCACTAATAATAATATTGACACCTCTACCGAATGGATGGAAAATGACTAACAAACCAAATACTCCTATATTTATGGAAGAAGAAATCGACAATAGAATGGATTACAGAAGCAAGGAAAGATCTAGAAAGAAACAACATCAAAGAATCAGAAATAGCAGAAAAAAACCGTTCTAAAAATAAATTACTAGATTTGGAAGGCTTCCAAAGCAGAAGAAATAAAAAATCGGGTACAACATGGACAGAAGAAAGGAAGAGACTTCATGGGGAGAAAATGAGGGAATACTGGAAAAATAGGAAACAACAACAAAGGAAGAAGAGGAACTGAAGTTGTTAACATGAGCCTAGTTGGTCAATACGACTGCAAAAAATAAAAAAAATAAAAAATAAAAATGACAATAATAACATAGCAGATATAAAAAGAATTTGTAGTTGTACAGAATAGAAGTTTTCTGATACAGCGAGTTCTGGGGAAAGGAAATGTAAGGAAACCGCGTCAGCTAAGAATACTTGGAAAGAAGGATGCACAGGGGTAACGAGGTAACGAGCGCTTACAGGGACGACGGTAGTCACTATTGCTGCTTCAGTAGATATTTCATTAACTGTCTTCTGAAGCTGGAGATGTTATTCATTTCTCTAGTATGATTTGGGAGCTTATTGCAGAGTTGGGATGCTGCTACTGAGAATGACTTCGAGAAAGTGGCTGGACAATTGAGTGAGACAGAAACGATTTTGCTTTGATGGGAACGGTGTTTCTGATACTTTTTCAGAAAAGAGCGTTAAGGTCGAGGAGAGATGTGAGGGACAGTGCTCGTGGTCTAGGCAGTAGGAATGAGAGTTGAGAAAGACTAATTGAGTTCTGCAATAAATTTCAAATGATAATAGCGAATACGCTGTTTACGAATCACAAGAGGAAGAGGTGTACTTGGAAAAGACCCGGAGACACGGGAAGTGTCCACGTGGATTACATCATGGTCAGATGGAGATTCCGAAATCAGATATTGGATTATAAGGCATATCCAGGAGCAGATATAGACTCAGATCATAATTTTGTAATGACGAATAGCAGACTGAAGTTTAAGAGAATCGTACGAAAGAATCAGTGTGAAAGGAAATGGGACACTGAAGATCTGACGAATGATGAGATGTGTTTGAAGTTAGTTAAGGTTGTGGATACTGCAATGAGGAATATCACAGTAGGTATTTCAGTTGAAGAAGAGTGGACATCTCTAAAAAGGGTAATCACAGATGTCGGAGAGTCAGACATAGCCACAAGGAAGATAACTCCGAAGAAACCATGGGTAACAGAAGAAATAATTTAAGTGATCGACGAAAAGAGGCAGTACATAAATGTTCAGGGAAAGACAGGAATACAGCAATATAAATCACTAAGCAATGAGATAATAAGAAATTGCAGGGTAGCCGAGGCGAAATGGCTCCAGGAAAATGTGGAGAAATCGAAAAAGAAATGATCGTCGGGAGGACTTACTCAGCACATAGAAAAGACAAAAAAGCCGTAGATGAAATTAAAAACAAGGGTAGTAACATTAAGAATGCTATGGAATTCCGCTATCAAAAGCAGGGGAAAGAACTGATATGCGGAAAGAATAAACTGAAGGCCGCAATGAGGGAGAGAACTTGTCTGATGACTTGATAGAAGAAGAAACTGGAGTCTATAAGGCAGACATAGGGGATCCAAATTACGGTCAGATTTTATTAGAGCCCTGGAAGATTTGAGATAAAATAAGGGAGAAAGGATAGATAACATTCCAACGGAATTTCTAAGATAATTTGGGGAAATGGGAATCAATCTGTGGGACTGGCTACGTACCATCACACTTTCTGAAAGATATCAACCACACAATACCGAAGATAGCACGGGTATGATAGGTGAGAAAACTGCCGCACAATCAGCTTAACATCTCAGCATAGAAGTTGCTGACAGGAGTATACAGAAGAATGGAAAATAAAATTGAGGACCTGTTAGATGGCGATCAGTGTGGCTTTAGGAAAGGTAAAGGCACCTCAGAGGCAGTTCTAACTTTGCGCTCGATAATGGAAGCAAGACAAAAGAAAAATAAAGATACACACTTAGGACTTGTCAATCAAGAAAAGGTGTTCGAAATTCAGAGAAAAATAAGAACAAGTTACAGGGAAAGACGGGTTGTATACAGTATGTACAAGAACCAAGAGTGAAAATAAGACTTGAAAACTAAGAACGAGGTGCGCGGGTTAGAAAGGGTGAAAGATAAGGATGCAGTCTTTCGTCCCTTCACTTCAGTTTATACATCAAAGAAGCAATGAAGGAAATAATAGGAGGGTTCAAGAGTGGGTTTAAAATTCAGGGTAAAGGGTTATCAGTGATAAGATTCGCTGATGAAAATGCTATCCTGAATGAAAATGAAGAAGAATTGCAGGATACCTTGAACGGTATGACCAATCTAAGGAGTATAGACTACGGAATGAGAGCAAACTGGGTAATGGCGAAGGTAATTAGATGTAGCAGAAATTAGAACAGCGAGAACAGCAACATCAAAATTGTTTATCACGAAGCAGACGAAGTTAGCGAATTCTGCTAAACTGGAAGCAAAATTGACCATGACGGACGAAGCAAGGAGGATGTAGAAAGCAGACTAAAGAAATTTCTGAGAATGTACGTTTGGAGCACAGCAATGTTTGGCAGTGAATCTTGGACTGTGCGAAAGCGTAACAGAAGAGAGTCGAAGCATTTGAGATGTAATGCTGCAGAAGAATGTTGAAAATTAGGTGGACGGATAAGACACGGAATGAGGTGGTTTTCCGCAGTAACGGCGAGGAAAGAACGTATGCAAAACACTGACAAGCAGAAGAGACAGAATGATGAGGTATGTGTTAAGGCACCAGGGAATGTCCTTGATGGTAGTGGAGGGAACTGTAGAGGGTGAAAATATCAGGAGAAGACAGACATTTTGAAACGTCCCTTAGAAAATTATGAATGACTGTGCTGGTAAACTTCTACGTTATTTGATACAAAGACAGCTGAGTAAAACTGAACGAACTCAGACAGTTCTCTCTTTACTTATTCTGATCATCACTAAACTGACACACAATATTTTTTAGCACAACGCAATCTGACTTTCAAAAATTCCTACAAAAGAATGGCCCTAACAATTAGCTGTACCTTTCATGAATCACTTACCTCACAAAAATCTCCTTTACTCGAACTACTGCAATCCAGCGAGCGCCAATACTGCCAGCTGAATAAAAGATTCTAACTACGGAAGGCACTAATTACTGATAGGCATAGTTAGCAAATGAAAGATTTTGATAGAGGACAAACAATGTATTTACCTTAATAGTGTACAAAAGTCATCATGTATATCTATCAATTCATGACAACCATCTTTACAAATTTTCCTTTTTCTGGTGGACACAAGTCCAGATTGTCCGCTTATAGTAACCTCTCAAAACTCTGGCATCTCTCTCTCTCCACATCCACCACTGCTGGCGGCTCACCTCCAACTGCCCAACACTACAATAGCGAATATTCCAACAATGCCTAGCAGCTGCAGACTGCACACAGCACAGTCAGTGATTTTCATACAGAGCGCTGCGTGGCGTTACCAACATAAAAACCTAAACAGCCTACTTACAATCTGAATACATCCAGCAAATAACTAAGAACTTAGGCTGCAATTGCAACTCTGCACTGAATTGGTTGGCGCATGAGAGGAATTCGTGATGGTGTCTCATCAAACCAGCCAGAAGACTGATAACTCAAAATAAATAAATATAATAAATAAATAAAGTCCATCGCCAACACTTCTGAACAAATTAGCAACATCTGGCACTATATGTGCTTCTAATATTATTTCAGAGTACTAAATAAATATCAGCTGCTGTTGTTGCTACTAGGTGTGACGAATAGTTCAGTAATTTCTTTTCTGATCGCAAGTCTGGATAAAGGAGTATAGTTGGTGTGCAAAGCAGATTCGAAAGCTTAGCCACAGACGGTGTTGAGTCAACCATTAGGGCTCTGTGCCCTGTCTGAAACAATGAGATGGACTAAAATTAATTTTGTGATTAAGTTAGATCTACTAGCGTGATGAGAACGTCTGCAAAGAAGTAATTACCCACCGCCTAGAAAAGATTCTGAGTTATCTCGGCCAACAGATCCTCATACACCGAGAGCATTATTCGGAAATCTACAGGAATTTTTCATCTCTTCAGCCGAACGCATACCCTTCATATGAGCTATAAATATCAGAGCATTACAAAAATTGATAAACTAAAGCAAGTAATCGGTGTAGTAGACAAATGTATACTAAAATCTCAACACTACTCGAGATTTGCAATACAGATCAAACAATTTTGAATCAGAAAATTTGAGTCTCTGTAAATGGCAACCAGTCAGTCTGCTTCCAACGAACTACCACTGTTTGGACCTGCAGGTGAAATACCATAAAGACAGTGTTAAATCCGACATCTTCTTCTGCAAGAATGTCGCTTATTTCCATGAAATCAGCAAATACTACATAACAGGCATCAGTGGCACCTCTTCCACAAACAGCTATTATTGGAAAACACAAGGGAAAGCAAATAATATCTGAGTATTTCAAGAAGAAGTAATAATTACAATTATAATGAAAAATAGGAAAATATCGCTGGGAGACATCGATGCACAAACTGATGAAACAAAATTTATGTGAACAATGAACGTACGGGACGCAGAAAGTCGAAGAACAAACAATAATGGTGATATATGATTTGGTCTCAGTCAAACTGTTAACGAAAAACAGTCGATACACTTCTAGATAATTTATGTCAAGAAAGGAAACTACACTACTTGCCATTAAAATTGCTACACCACGAAGAAGACGTGCTACAGACGCGAAATTTAACCGACAGGAAGAAGATGCTGTGATACGGAAATGATTAGCTTTTCAGAGCATTCACACAAGGTTGGCGCTGGTGGTGACACCTACACCGTGCTGACATGAGGAAAGTTTCCAACCGATTTTTCTCATACACAAAGAGCAATTGACCGGCGTTGCCTGGTGAAACGTTGTTGTGATGCCTCGTGTAAGGAGGAGAAATGCGTACCATCACGTTTACGACTTTGATAAAGGTCGGATTGTAACCTATCGCGATTGCGGTCTATCGTATCGCGACATTGCTGCTCTCGTTGGTCGAGATCCAATGACTGTTAGCAGAATGTGGAATCGGTGGGTTCAGGAGGGTAATACGGAATGCCGTGCTGGATCCCAAAGGCCTCGTATCACTAGCAGTCAAGATGACAGGCAGCTTATCCGCATGGCTGTAACGGATCGTGCAGCCACGTCTCGACCCCTGAGTCAACAGATGGGGACGTTTGCAAGACAACAACCATCTGCACGAACAGTTGGACGACGTTTGCAGTAGCATGGACTATCAGCTCGGAGCCCATGGCTGCGGTTACCCTTGACGCTGCAGCACAGACAGGGGCGCCTGCGATGGTGTACTCTACGACGAACCTGGGTGCACGAATGACAAAACGTCATTTTTTCGGATGAATCCAGGTTCTGTTTACCGCATCATGATGGTCGCATCCGTGTTTGGCGACATCGCGGTGCACGCACATTGGAAGCGTGTGTTCGTCATCGCCATACTGGCATATCACCCGTGATGGTATGGGGTGCCATTGGTTACATGTCTCGGTCACCTCTTGTTCGCATTGATGGCACTTTGAACAGTGGACGTTACGTTTCAGATGTGTTACGACCCGTGGCTCTACCCTTCATTCAATCCCTGCGAAACCCTACATTTCAGCAGGATAATGCACGACCGCATGTTGCAGGTCCTGTACGGGCCTTTCTGGATACAGAAAATGTTCGACTGCTGGCCAGCACATTCTCCAGATCTCTCAGCAACTGAAAAGGTCTGGGCAATGGTGGCCGAGCACCTGGCTCGTCACAATACGCCAGTCACTACTATTGATGTACTGTGGTATCGCGTTGAAGCTGCATGGGCAGCTGTACCTGTGCACGCCATCCAAGCTCTGTTTGACTCAATGCCCAGGCGTATCAAGGCCGTTATTACGGCCAGAGGTGGTCGTTCTGAGTACTGATTTCTCAGGATCTATGCACCCAAATTGCGTGAAAATGTAATCACATGTTATTCTAATATAATACACTCCTGGAAATGGAAAAAAGAACACATTGACACCGGTGTGTCAGACCCACCATACTTGCTCCGGACACTGCGAGAGGGCTGTACAAGCAATGATCACACGCACGGCACAGCGGACACACCAGGAACCGCGGTGTTGGCCGTCGAATGGCGCTAGCTGCGCAGCATTTGTGCACCGCCGCCGTCAGTGTTAGCCAGTTTGCCGTGGCATTCGGAGCTCCATCGCAGTCTTTAACACTGGTAGCATGCCGCGACAGCGTGGACGTGAACCGTATGTGCAGTTGACGGACTTTGAGCGAGGGCGTATAGTGGGCATGCGGGAGGCCGGGTGGACGTACCGCCGAATTGCTCAACACGTGGGGCGTGAGGTCTCCACAGTACATCGATGTTGTCGCCAGTGGTCGGCGGAAGGTGCACGTGCTCGTCGACCTGGGACCGGACCGCAGCGACGCACGGATGCACGCCAAGACCGTAGGATCCTACGCAGTGCCGTAGGGGACCGCACCACCACTTCCCAGCAAATTAGGGACACTGTTGCTCCTGGGGTATCGGCGAGGACCATTCGCAACCGTCTCCATGAAGCTGGGCTACGGTGCCGCAAACCGTTAGGCCGTCTTCCGCTCACGCCCCAACATCGTGCAGCCCGCCTCCAGTGGTGTCGCGACCGGCGTGAATGGAGGGACGAATGGAGACGTGTCGTCTTCAGCGATGAGAGTCGCTTCTGCCTTGGTGCCAATGATGGTCGTATGCGTGTTTGGCGCCGTGCAGGTGAGCGCCACAATCGGGACTGCATACGACCGAGGCACACAGGGCCAACACCCGGCATCATGGTGTGGGGAGCGATCTCCTACACTGGCCGTACACCACTGGTGATCGTCGAGGGGACACTGAATAGTGCACGGTACATCCAAACCGTCATCGAACCCATCGTTCTACCATTCCTAGACCGGCAAGGGAACTTGCTGTTCCAACAGGACAATGCACGTCCGCATGTATCCCGTGCCAGCCAACGTGCTCTAGAAGGTGTAAGTCAACTACCCTGGCCAGCAAGATCTCCGGATCTGTCCCCCATTGAGCATGTTTGGGACTGGATGAAGCGTCGTCTCACGCGGTCTGCACGTCCAGCACGAACGCTGGTCCAACTGAGGCGCCAGGTGGAAATGGCATGGCAAGCCGTTCCACAGGACTACATCCAGCATCTCTACGATCGTCTCCATGGGAGAATAGCAGTCTGCATTGCTGCGAAAGGTGGATATACACTGTACTAGTGCTGACATTGTGCATGCTCTGTTGCCTGTGTCTATGTGCCTGTGGTTCTGTCAGTGTGATCATGTGATGTATCTGACCCCAGGAATGTGTCAATAAAGTTTCCCCTTCCTGGGACAATGAATTCACAGTGTTCTTATTTCAATTTCCAGGAGTGTATATTTGTCCAATGATTACCCGTGTATCATTTGCATTTCTACATCTACATCTACATCTACACTCCGCGAGCCACCTTACGGTGTGTGGCGGAGGGTACTTATTGTACCACTATCTGATCCCCCCTTCCCTGTTCCATTCACGAATTGTGCGTGGGAAGAACGACTGCTTGTAAGTCTCCGTATTTGCTCTAATTTCTCGGATCTTTTCGTTGTGATCATTACGCGAGATATATGTGGGCGGTAGTAATATGTTGCCCATCTTTTCCCGGAATGTGCTCTCTCGTAATTTCGATAATAAACCTCTCCGTATTGCGTAACGCCTTTCTTGAAGTGTCCGCCACTGGAGCTTGTTCAGCATCTCCGTAACGCTCTCGCGCTGACTAAATGTCCCCATGACGAATCGCGCTGCTTTTCGCTGGATCATGTCTATCTCTTCTATTAAGCCAACCTGGTAAGGGTCCCATACTGATGAGCAATACTCAAGAATCGGACGAACAAGCGTTTTGTAAGCTACTTCTTTCGTCGATGAGTCACATTTTCTTAGAATTCTTCCTATGAATCTCAACCTGACGCCTGCTTTTCCCACTATTTGTTTTATGTGATCATTCCACTTCAGATCGCTCCGGATAGTAACTCCTAAGTATTTTACGGTCGTTACCGCTTCCAATGATTTACCACCTATGGCATAATCGTACTGGAATGGATTTCTGCCCCTATGTATGCGCATTATATTACATTTATCTACGTTTAGGGAAAGCTGCCAGCTGTCGCACCATGCATTAATCCTCTGCAGGTCCTCCTGGAGTACGTACGAGTCTTCTGATGTTGCTACTTTCTTGTAGACAACCGTGTCATCTGCAAATAGCCTCACGGAGCTACCGATGTTGTCAACTAAGTCATTTATGTATATTGTAAACAATAAAGGTCCTATCACGCTTCCCTGCGGTACTCCCGAAATTACCTCTACATCTGCAGATTTTGAACCGTTAAGAATGACATGTTGTGTTCTTTCTTCTAGGAAATCCTGAATCCAATCACAAACCTGGTCCGATATTCCGTAAGCTTCTTCTTGGTGTAGCAATTTTAATGGCCAGTAGTGTAGGTTATCGTTCAAATGGTTCAAATGGCTCTGAGCACTATGGAACTCAACTGCTGTGGTCATAAGTCCCCTAGAACTTAGAACTACTTAAACCTAACTAACCTAAGGACATCACACACATCCATGCCCGAGGCAGGATTCGAACTTGCGACCGTAGCGGTCGTGCGGTTCCAGACTGTAGCGCCTTTAACCGCTCGGCCACTCCGGCCGGCTAGGTTATCGTCCAACCGACACCATGGAGAATTTCAAATCAATCATTTGACAGTCACCACGTACAATTAAATGTAAATTGTGCCTATTAAAGTAAAAAAGGAATATTTCACTTGGATCAACACTTATCTGCAGCAAAAATAGTGTCTCACAATCAGCCAAACAAGTCCCAAGTGCAAACACCCATGCTGAAATCTTTGCAGCAAAGCTGGAAATTGTCCTTGCAAAATTCATCTTTATATATGTTATCTGATGGAATGGCTTTCGACTCAGTATATTACACTATTGTTTGTAAAAAGTGAAACACTCAGATGCAATGTTGTGCAACACGGTACGATAAGAAGACGTGACTGGACAGGTTACTGTTACCAAACGCTCAGTCTGTGTGGATCCTTCATACGAAGTGGAAACGTGTAACCAACTGCCACTGCGTCTTGCCGACATCGTATGGTGGAATACCGGCATGGGAGTGCGTGCGAACGGGGCAGAATGATTGGAGTCAGGGAGGCAAGTCTGTCGTTGTATGACACGGCGGCTAGTTCAGGGCTCGCTGTTTCAACAGTGAGGCGTATGTGGAACCAGAGGAGAGGGAATGGCCGAAAACAGCGTCGACAGAGTACTGGATGAAACAGTATTACCACAGCGCAAGATGGCCGCCATCTTGTCCGCTTGGCCGTGTCGTACAAATCAGTGTTGGCATGACTTTGGAGTATTGCAAGGGGTGTGACAGTGTCTGTGCCGACGGTTGGACGCCTTTCTCTCCGGTCGGGACCCGTGGCAAGCTTGTCATCGCGTCGGCTTCAATTCACCAGAACACACCACTGACTGCAATTGGGGCCAACACTGGCGTGCTGAGTGACAAAATGTAGTATTTCCCCACTTCAACTTGTCTTATATCGATGGCAGCATATGCGTTCGATGTCGCAGTGGTGAACGAGTCAGGCAGACTGTATTGCAGCGCGGCTAGCGGACAATCGCCAAGAGTGATAGCACAGGTACTCCGACTAAAAAACTTCTTAGGATTTTTTTAACATTTTCTTATACGCCGAGAATTTTAAAGTTCTGACATGTATACCGTTTGTGGGCTTCACTAATATAGTAACGTAATTTTTTATATTTTGGCTGTATGTGTCACTAGGCGTAAGTTTCTGCCTTTTTTTTAATGTATAACTACATTATTTGTACCTATGCTCCCATACTGTTATAACGGGAGTGTTAATTTCCTTCCTTTTTTATTGTTACTCTACCTAAGAACGTTATTAATACTGTTAATTTACACGTTGCCTTTGTACGCCAGTTGGCACATGTTTCTCGGCACGAGCGCCACCTGCCCTGGTTTCAGAGTAACTACGCTCGCCGATTACACTCAGTCGGTTGTGAGCTCTGCAAGATCTATGAGTTATTTTATATTAAAGTGAAAAACCCTAATTCTAGGGCTATATTTTATTTTTGACACATGGATCTATGCCGACAATTGTAAAAACGGCGATGGTTCGTTAGTCCTTACTAATGTAAAATTATAAGTACCAGTCGTCGTTATCATGCTTCTGTAATGCAAGAATTCTCTAATTTGTACTAAAATTTATTCTTGGCTTATAAGTTACATACTTTTCTAATGTAAGCTATGATGTTCATTGTCCTTAGGTTACCTTCTGAAGAAGACAAATTTATATTTGTCGAAACCTAGGTAAAGAATTTCTTTATCCATTGCAACTGGTCGGTTGTTTATAATTTTATTATTTTAAAATGTACAATGTTAACTATTCTTTGTTACCATTTGCAGGTTTTACCGTGAACTCCTGGGCGCCAGAAGCAAATGCAAACAATCTTATTGTTCAGTTTTATCGTATTGCGACAAGTCAAATGTATCTCGCATGAAATTAAGAGAAACTCTCAGTAGACATATTGCTTTTCAAGTGAACAGTGCTATTGTTTCTGTCTAGTCATGGCTACCAGAGGTTGTTTTATTTCTCCAAACGATTTTTGTTATATCTGTGGTGAATACACTATTAAAAGCAACAGAGATTTTGTGAGGAAAGTTTATTTTGCTTACTTTAAATTAAAACTTGATGATCAAGATAAACCATGGACCCCGCATAAGGTGTGTAGAAGGTGTGAAGAAGATCTTCGTTTGTGGTTTAAGGTTAAGAAACATGCATTTCGATTTGGAATTCCTATGATATGGCGTGGGCGGAAAAATCATACTACTGATTGCTACTTCTGTTCAATTGACGTATAGGGATTCAATTCAAAAAACAAAAGAAGCGTAAGTTATCCTAACCTTGACTCAACTATATGTCCAGTGCCCCATAGCTCTGAAATACCTATCCGACAGTCACCTTCCAGTTTGGATGAATACCCGAGTGAGTTGGAGGACGAAGTTACATTACCTCCTCAGCGTGAATCAAGCTCAGATTTTTCTTCAGACGAAGATGAAAGACCTCAACAATTTTCTCAAAGCGAGCTCAATGGTCTAGTAAGAGATTTACGTTTTTCAAACGATGCAGCCGAACTGTTAGGTTCCACATTAAGAAATAAAAACCTTTTCTCGTCTGGCACATCATTTCCATGGTACAGACACCGAGAAAAAGAATTTACCCAGTTTTTCTCAAAGGAAGGAATTTTTTTTTTTTTTTTTTTTTTTTTTTTTTTTTTTTTTTTTTTTTTTTGCAACGATGTGGAAGGACTCATGCATTGCTTTGATACGCAGTATGACTCATCTGATTGGCGCCTATTCATTCATTCATCCAACACTAGTCTTAAAATAGTATTATTGCACAATGGAAATAAATTTGCATCGCTTCCTATGGGATATTCTGTGCATATGGACGTAAACTATAACGATTTGGCCATTATCCTGGAAAAAACAAATATCAGTCCCATCAATGGATGGTTTGTGGGGACTTCAAAATACTCACGATGCTTTTGGGTCAGCAGGCAGGCTATACTAAATACCCATGCTTCTTATGCTTGTGGGATAGTAGAGCCAGAGAACAGCACTGGACTAAAAGTGATTGGCCACCCAGAGAAACTTTAAAACCTGGAGAGAAAAATGTTATCAGTATTGCTTTGGTACCACCAGAAAAGGTTTTGTTGCCCCCTCTCCATATCAAATTGGGGTTGATGAAACAATTTGTAAAATCACTGCAAAAGGATGGAGTCTGTTTTAAATATCTATGTACAAAATTCTCGAAGCTGTCAGAAGCATAGTTGAATGAGGGAATTTTCACTGGCTCCAACATAAGAAAACTTTTAACCAATACCCTCTTTGTGGAAAGTATGAATGAGAAGGAAAAAGAAGCTTGGGTATCGTTCAAGGATGTAGTGCGAAAGTTTTTGAGAAATACTAAGAATCCTAACTACAAAACCATTGTTCAACGGATGCTAGCAGCATACGAAGCATCAGGGTGCAAGATGAGCTTAAGGTCCATTTTTTACACTCCCACATAGACAGTTTTCCTGAAATCCTGGGAGCTTACAGTGAAGAACAGGGAGAGCGGTTTCACCAAGATGTCCGTGATATCGAGTGACGGAACCAAGGAAGATGGGATGTCATTAAGCTTGCTGACTACTGTTGGATGCTTAAGCGGGAAACTAAAGACGGAAATCGGGAAAGGAGTCGGCGGAGTATTAAGGAAAAGAAGAAAAGGTTTCAAAAAATGGCTCTGAGTACTATGGGACTTAACTTCTAAGGTCATCAGTCCCCTAGAACTTAGAACTAATTAAACCTAACTAACCTAAGGACATCACACACATCCATGCCCGAGGCAGGACTCGAACCTGCGACCGTAGCGGTCGCGCGGTTCCAGACTTAGCGCCTTTAGCTGCATGGCCACCCCGGCCGGCACAAGGTTTCATAAAAAACATGAATAAGTACAATATTGTTAATATATGTCTCAAAATAATGTTTCATTGGTTGTAAAAAATATTATGTTTGATAATTTTGAATAAACGAGTGCTTTTACAAATTTTTTGTGTTTGAATTTGCAAAAAAAAAAAAAAAATCCTTGTGTGATAGAAGAAAATGGACATCACTTCTGAAATCAGTGCATTCTAAAACATCTAATTCACTAAAAATATCTCATGCAGCTGACAAAAAATTTTTTTGCAGGCCTGTGTAGTTTGAGGCGCCACTGCCTGTAACACATGATCCTGCCTCCTACTTCTTGAGCCCAATGTGAACTACCGCTGCATCGGGGAGGTTTTACAACCCGAGTCACTGTCGATCCCATTGTTTGTTCCCCATGTCATTTCAGCAGGGCAACGCCTGCTACATGTGACGAAAAATGTGTAAACCTTCTTTGAAGAACGATGGCTACTACTTTTTCCCTCGCCTGCTCATTTGCCTGAAATGTTACCAATCGATCATGTCTGGAGTATAGTCGGTCGGTAACTCTTTCGTTCAGGTCTTTCCGCAGCCACAGCTAGTGCTTTGTGGACGTGCTTACAAACCGCGTGGGAAGTATTTCCCAACAGCATACTCAGGATCTCTTTGATTCCGTGCCAAGACATCTATCAGCTGTGACTGCAGCACGTGGTGTCGCTACACTGTACTGAATTTCCGCAGTCGCCGTGCAGGTACACGTCTGTAATGTTAATCATTGGTGTAGTATCACGCGCCTAATCGGTGGAATAATTTTCATTGTGATCTCCCGGTTCTGGTATTTCACTTTTCTCAAACCGTAGTGTAGGCATCCCACATATTGCATTATCAAGAAGAAAACATGGGTGCCAAGATGACATCTCTGACAAGGCTACAGATTAAAAACTTAAAAGAAGGCCTGTACGGGACTTTCACTATTCTGAAATCAGGAATGCCTCATAATTTGGAAACAATCTTTTACCATCTTCAGAACAGAACAAAATGAAAGCAGACGTTTAAAATATCCAGAGCAGAAAAAGTAAATACGAACGTAGCCACCTACGCTAATACATAATTTACAAACTATTAAGCCGCGAAATGAAGATGTAGTAACTGATGAAATGTTGACAATTGGTGCTTCCCTCTATCTTTCATTCAGATTGAAAATCATGAAGCGACCCACACCCAGTACAATATTGTAGGGAAGTTGGCGGGTAACCTCGGCAAGCTAAATGTGGAACATAACTCGCCCACGTCTCCTAAAATAGGCCTCTTCTTTTGGCACCGCTGCGGAACGCACAGAATGGCCGCCAGAAAAATGTGTAACTAATATAAACGTCACGAGTCAGAGTTACGAAATACTTTCGGCTCCTTTCCTGTGTCGCTATATTCAGCTGGTCACTCGTAGCACAGCGACCATTTGAGGAAGGTGGCGTCTAGAGTTTGATCCCTCGCTCGTTACGAATTGGTTCCTCATTAAGTCACGAATGTTGTGAATTTAGTGATTATGACGTAGTGAGATCGTCATGTTGAATTTTTCCTGTTAAGTAATATTAAATACGAACATTTATTTTCGTATGAGAGAACAGTGATCTGGCTATACGTATTTGCATAGTTGACAGGTACTGCTAATGCCTCACCTGCGTGCTTCCATTACTTCCTTAAAATTAATGTCGGGTCACTAGGAAGACACCGTATTAACACTTAGTCGAAGAATGTAATTAGACATTGACACCGCTGCACTCTTTAATTTATGAGCTCGACTGCACCCTAATGCTCATAGCCTTGGTTTGTCACCGAAATAGTGGAGGAATTCCTTGGTATGCTCGCGCATCTCTTCCAGAGCGTCAAAACTATTTCCTTTGGGCTTATTCTGAGTCGATGGTTTATGCAAGTCTTGTCAGAGTTTAAGCATCTCGTTTTGTCTGAATTGCTAACGATGTCAGACACTGCGAAAGATGCCAGGTATAAATAGAGGTGATAAAAGTCATAAGTTACCTCCTAATATCGTGTCGGACCTCCTTTATCCCGGCGTCGTGCAGGATCTCGACGTGACATGGACTCAACAAGTCGTTAGAAGTCCTCTGCAGGAATACTGAGCCATGCTGCCCCTAGAGCCGTTTATAATGCCAGTGAAGGGTTCTATGCACGAACTGCTCCCTCCATTATGTGCCACAAATATTCGACTCGATTCATGTTGGGCCATATGGGTTGCCAGTTATTTGCTCGAAGCGTCCAACATATTCTTCAAAGCAAACACGAACAATTATGATTCGGTTCAAGAATCGCTGCCCAATGGTCTCCAAGTAGTCGAACGGAATCATTTACTGTCAATGCTCGGTTCAGTTGGACCAGAGAACCCAGTCCATCCTATGTAAACACGATCCATGCCATTATGTAGCCACCACCAGCTTGCACAGTGCTTTTCTGACAACCTGGGCCTATGGCTACGTGGAGTCTGCACCACACTCGAAACCTACCATCAACCCCTACCAACTGAAATCGGGACTCACTGACAAGGCCACATTTTTCCAGTGATCAAGGTCATGGTCATGAGGCCAGGAGAGGCGCTGCAGGCAATGTGAAAAATTGTGCTATTGGGACTATAAAAGGGAACAACATAAAAAATTTAAATATCAATACAGTTGCTGAATTCTCTCGCGACTATTATGTCGGCTATTGTGAATTATTTTGTTTATTAGAAGTGTGTGCGTGCTGTCCTGGTAAATTCTGAAACCCCACGCCACACTCCCGTAGCACGCCCCTAGAGGAGCCGAAACGAAATGACCAACACATTGGTAAAACGGGCTATAGTGCCGTAATCCGCTTCCTGGATTTGAAGAGAACAATTCTGCAACAATCCACGTTTGTTCACGTGTACGGGAATACACAATATCATATGACACAGTTCTTAGATGGTGCAAATGCTTCCATTGTGGTCAGACAAGTCCGAATTACAAATAACGAAGTTTCAGAACAGCTTTCTGTGAAGAAACGAGAATCGCAAGCAAAGTGGAGTCCTCGATGGTCGAAGACAGGCGTAACACAATTAAGCTGATAGATGAAAAAGTGGAAACTAGTTTCAGCATAGCCTATTGCACGACATCCATACATCCACAAATATTATAAAAATACTAGCTATACCCGGCGAACTTCGTTCCACCTCTGAAAATCCTTATATGTTATAGCTGACCGGCAAACCTTGTTTTGCCATATAAATTATCTCTAGTCTATAAGAATAATGTATACGTGTAACACAGTGTATACCCGGCGACCGCTACGGTTGCAGGTTCGAATCCTGCCTCGGGCATGGATGTGTGTGATGTCCTTAGGTTAGTTAGGTTTAAGTAGTTCTAGGTTCTAGGGGACTGATGACCTCAGACGTTAAGTCCCATAGTGCTCAGAGCCATTTGAACCATATACCCGGCGAACTTCATTCCGCCTCTGAAAAACCTTTATATGTTATAGCTGACCCGGAAAACGTTGTTTTGCCATATAAATTATCTCTAGTCTATAAGAATAATGTATACATGTAACACAATGTATACGTGTAACACAATAGCCGTTGTTGGCGGGAGCTCGTCACACAAACAATAATAATGGGCCAAAACTGTGTAGGGAGTGAGAAAACGCTTAGGGGGGAAGCCCGGCTGTATCAGCCACAATTAGTTCTAGCGTTTCTACGGTAGATCGCGCGGACGTAACAATTGCAGCCGATACACGGCTCGTCCATGAACATACAAACTTAGCGGCTATTTCGTGTCGAAACGTGTTCGCCAGCATTATGAATAAGGCCAAGCGCAGACGCATCGATTTTTGTAGTACGTGAAAATATTGTACGATTAAATTATTTTAGAAGAACAAAGCAGAGCACAGGAACTTCTTTGTTCCACTAAACGAATTTGATCGTACGATATATTTCAGAACGATAAAAATCGCCTAAATGTCGGTTTGGCGAATGACGCGTGCTACCTAGTTGAACTTCTTGGTCTCGTTACATCGATTCAAAGAGGGATATTCGAGTCGTTGCTTTTGGTACGTTTTCTTCAATTGCCTATGTATCGAATAGTGAAAGACTATCACTGGTAGACAACTGGCGGGGATGACTGGTCGAGTTATAATTGATCAGTTATCGACTGGGGTTGAAAATTATTAAATTACTAAAATCTTTATTAAAAAATAGGGATTGGTGGTAGAAGGGTGAAAATTGAGGGTTGCGTGTATTTTGTAATGTCACATCATAAAAAAATAAAAATAAAAAGTTCTGTCCAAATAATAAGAAAAAACGTTTTGGGGTCTGAGAATTGGTCGTAATCTGTTTTGCATACCCCTAACTGATAACGTAGGGGTATGCAAAACAGATTACGACCAATTCTCAGACCTACCGAATATACATGTAAAATTTCATCAGAATCGATCGAGCCGTTTCGGAGGAGTATGGCAACTAACACTGTGACACGAGAATTTTATTTATAAGGGCGAGGATAAGAATTTGTATGTATGCATGTATGTATTTATATGTGTATATTCCAAATCTCCTCCTAAACCATTGGGGACGATTTCAGCCAAACTAGGTACACATATCACGTCTGGAAGGAATTGCTGTGAGACTAACAACCACCACCTACCAAAAGGGGTGGAGGTGAAAAAGCCGTGTAGCCAAAGACGTGCGAATGTCCATACTATACTCATCCAGTATTTGAGAATGACGGTATTACAGCTTTGGCCTTCAACAAACTTTACACATAATTTCTAACCTTTTTGGAAACTTTTTCTCTTTGACGACAGACACAAAATTTATCTCTCACTACATTTTCGTTGTTCATGCAGTAAAAATGCAGTATCAGACATGACGTTTTAACTTATTACTTCTTTAATACTAACAGTATTCGCGAAATTCGCGATGATATGATTCAGTGTTACTGGAGGCCTCGGCGTGTCCTGGAGTCTCAGCCGGCAGGTGCTTAAATGCCCAGCCACAGTGACGTTATATTGTTATCTGATTGTCAGCGTGTGTTTAACGGTGTGGCACAGATACTGCCTGTCTGCAAGCGGCGTAGAGAACATTTTGATTGGAATTGCCAAGAGTCTGTCTGATGTGGTGGTCTAGTTCGGCAGACTACTATCTTCAGAGAGTGTGTAGCGATTTGATGCCATTTGCAATCTGTAGCGTGTTGGTAGTTGAAGACTGGTATAGCTTTTGAAAATATTTTAAGCACGTTGAAGAAATCGCTCCGCTTGTAAAAGTGAGCATCACTTGTGTTGAGTGCATCGGCATGTTAATATATAGTTAAAGGTGTTTCTGTAATGGCCTTATGGCAGTACATTTTTGTGAACAATGTATTGCAGTACCGACAGCTTTTACGATACCTGTTGTGCTAAACCGAAAGAAAGAATTTATAAGTCAGTTCTGTACGCTCAGATACAAGTTAGTTTTACTACTTTCATTGTAAATGCTTTAGACAATTCTACTACTGATCTAGGATGGTTTTAATCTTAACAATATAAGCTATATCTTTGAAGGTTTATGGTTAGCCACATACTGATTATTACTCTTTTTTTAACTGATTACGTTGGTGTCAGGTTGGTTCCGCTCCATATGTTTGCACCAAGTTATATCTTATGATCTTTAACAGCGTAAACTTTTCTCTGTTGTAGTTCTGTTATCTAACGTTAGCTCATCATTTGTGCTCATGGGTGGAGGCGAAGATTAAACTTCCATCCCAACTTCTATGATGAAATACTTTTTATCGGTTGAATTCAAGAGTGTGTGAGAATTTAAATTAACGTCTTCCCTGTTAAGTTTATTGATTTCAAATTTTCAAGGCAGCTTGGTGAAGCTGGTTCAGCTTGTGTAAATGATGTATACGACATAAGCATTATGAAGTTTGCTATTGCTTATGAAGTTTCGTAAATTACAATTTCAGTAGCGCCTTGTGAAATTTGTTTTAAATTGAAGTTGTTTTTTGGTCACCTTGTACACTCAGCTCTCCGAAATTGTCACTAGCAGTTTCAGAAACATGTGAATTCGCCGCTGAAAGAAACGAAGACCCAACCATTATCGAGCAAGGTTTTGCTGTACGTTTTTTGGGATTGGCATATTGCAGTGCTATCTGATGCTCGAAGGGGGAAAACCGTCACAGGTGTATACTATCCAAATCTACTGACTACGTGTCGAGGGGAGGGAAGGGTTATTGGTACGAAGCGTTGCGATAAGAAGTCCAAGGTGTTGCATTTGTTCATTTAGCACGTGACTCATGTTGCTTCTTTGGGCTGTAACATTATGCCTCATCTCCATATTCTTTGTATTGGCACCCAGTAATTTCTTCCTGTTTCCCTTGTTGGAGAAACCATTGCGCAACAGGCATTTCACGATAATGACGAGGTTATTTTCATAGTGGAACTTTTCCTAAACAGTCAAATGGCAGACGTCTACAACTGAGGCGTTCCTCAGGTTGGGAAAAGATACGACGCACTGAAGGATGAACACTATGACATTATTATAGCAAGAAATAAACGGATGTTAGATAGTACTTTCGAGAAATTATATTTTTGGATAAACAGTTTCTAATCATTCAGCGTGGTGTCTGTTTGTTCTATATCGTGTCTCCCTACCACTTTCGCGCAATGACGCTCTGAGCGTGTTTTTTGGGAATTGACTAGTTTGAAGAACCTGGGACCCGTTGCTGGTAAGGAGACGTCAGACCACACATGACATGTAGAATTCAGAAGAGTTCAGTGAGACTAGCGATGATATAACCAAATACTTAATGATTTCAGCGTCAGCTCCACTGCAGTCCCTGTAAAGAGATCTTAATACTAACTAAATTTAATGGAAGGGGTTCAAGGCTTTCCTATTTTTAGTTAGCTGGTAAAATAACGTCGAAAAAGCAGTTAAGTTTACCATTGGAAATTTTATTCTACTCACAAAACATTGTTTATAAATTACACTATTGATAAAAGGAAATGTTTTAATACAGGATGGTAAAAACCAAATGCGTTCAGCAAAAATGTGACGAATATTCCTTGAATGGGTTTCCAAGTTCTACAATGGACTGAAGGATGACCTATGCCATATCACATCTATAATCTAGGTTTAAATTAAGTTTCACAAAAGAGAAAACTATCAAAATGGTCTACAGTGACCCTCAATTGTCTTTAATTACTTATCTAACTTGTTGTAAATTACAGTGGCTGATGTGGCTTCTCAATAACTATATAACAGAAAAATCATCGAGTTTCAGATTTTTACTTCAAGAGGCAAATGTGAACACCATGAGCTTTAATTG
Organism: Schistocerca serialis cubense; assembly: GCF_023864345.2. NCBI lineage: Eukaryota > Metazoa > Arthropoda > Insecta > Orthoptera > Acrididae > Schistocerca > Schistocerca serialis. The sequence continues at coordinate 821,069,483 of NC_064639.1, read as the reverse complement.
ACGATCGACACTAGTATTACGTAAAGGCGATGTAACAGATGAGACTTCTGCAGTTCTGAGTGAAGCGTTATGCACTCAAAAATGCGGCATCGCGTGCATTCATTACCTTGTCGGTGTTTATCAGGGGGTGGCGGCCGGCGCAGATCCGTCCAGCTCGCCCTCTCGGAAGCAACTCTCTCTTAACTTCTCCTTACTACAATTTACCAAAGTTGGTTAAAAAAAAACTATCTGGCTGTGTTTTCATCTGACAAATCAGGGTCTCAATGTTAACCTTAAGCTCCGCCAACAAAAATTCTGTCTATCCAATGAGAAACGTTATACTTTTCGTGGTGGGGCAATGCTTTTAAAGTTTGCAACGTAACAGATACACGAAAAAGTCTCACGCTAAAACTTGCACCTGGTGTGGTCCTTTTAGCGTTATCGTAAGATCTATACTGTTCTTCTGGAGGGCTCTAGCTTTTAACATGGGCTGGGGGGTGATCCTAACGTAACAGAGACGCAAAAAAGTCTCACGCTAAAAGTTGCGGGTGGTGTGGCCCTTTTTGTGTTATCGTAAGATCTATAATGTTCTTCTGGAGGGCTCTAGCTTTTAACATGGGCTGAGAGGTGTTCCTAACATAACAGAGTCGCGAAAAAGTCTCACGCTAAAAACTTGCGGGTGGTGTGGTCGTAGCGGTTAGCTGGCGACGTGGGTGTCCGTCCCTTATCGTAGGGCCTTCTCGCTTAACGCGGTTCTGCTCTCGGCTTCTGTTCTCGTTTCTCTCCTCAGAACTGCATCTGTCTCAGGGTGGGAATGTATGACATGCATTTAGGCATTCTTGTGTTAGTCTGTGGTATTGCCTTTGCTCACTCGTTACTCGTATTACTTTGGTTAATTTAATGTCACGATTTATTCAGAGCTATGTGACATATACCCTCTTTCAAATTCTAAAGGTGGCAGGGGTAAAATACAGGGAGCGAAAGGCTATTTACAATTTGTACAGAAACCAGATGGCAGTTATAAGAGTCGAGGGACATGAAAGGGAAGCAGTGGTTGGGAAGGGAGTAAGACAGGGTTGTAGCCTCTCCCCGATGTTGTTCAATCTGTATATTGAGCAAGCAGTAAAGGAAACAAAAGAAAAATTCGGAGTAGGTATTAAAATTCATGGAGAAGAAATAAAAACTTTGAGGTTCGCCGATGACATTGTAATTCTGTCAGAGACAGCAAAGGACTTGGAAGAGCAGTTGAATGGAATGGACAGTGTCTTGAAAGGAGGATATAAGATGAACATCAACAAAAGCAAAACAAGGATAATGGAATGTAGTCTAATTAAGTCGGGTGATGCTGAGGGAATTAGATTAGGAAATGAGGCACTTAAAGTAGTAAAGGAGTTTTGCTATTTGGGGAGCAAAATAACTGATGATGGTCGAAGTAGAGAGGATATAAAATGTAGACTGGCAATGGCAAGGAAAGCGTTTCTGAAGAAGAGAAATTTGTTAACATCCAGTATTGATTTAAGTGTCAGGAAGTCATTTCTGAAAGTATTCGTATGGAGTGTAGCCATGTATGGAAGTGAAACATGGACGATAAATAGTTTAGACAAGAAGAGAATAGAAGCTTTCGAAATGTGGTGCTACAGAAGAATGCTGAAGATTAGATGGGTAGATCATGTAACTAATGAGGAAGTATTGAATAGGATTGGGGAGAAGAGAAGTTTGTGGCACAACTTGACCAGAAGAAGGGATCGGTTGGTAGGGCATGTTCTGAGGCATCAAGGGATCACCAATTTAGTATTGGAGGGCAGCGTGGAGGGTAAAAATCGTAGAGGGAGACCACGAGATGAATACACTAAGCAGATTCAGAAGGATGTAGGTTGCAGTAGGTACTGGGAGATGAAAAAGCTTGCACAGGATAGAGTAGCATGGAGAGCTGCATCAAACCAGTCTCAGGACTGAAGACCACAACAACAACATGTGACATATTACTGGATTTGCTTATCATGTCAGGGTTTTCATGGAAGGTGTTGGATTTGCCTGACACCTTACATATCACCACCCTTCGAACTTAATTTTTGCACTGAAGTTAGGCAATGATTGAATCATTGCCTAAGTCAGTCAAAAATTATAGCTTTATCTAAATTTTGTTGCCTACTGTTCAGCCACATTATTTTCGTTCTTTGCTAGTTTGTATTACTAATTTATATTTTTATATTCTTCTACATTATTCTTAAAAATGACAAGCGAGAATATTTTTATGCTATTATTAATTTTTAATTATTTTCTTTCTTTATTTAAGTGTGAAGTTTGTTTTTTAAGAAGTTTGTTATCGAAAGTGAGGAGTCTTTCACATCGATTTTCTTAGAAATATTGTCTTTATAAATGTAGTAATTAAGTAAATTCTATTCCTAACACTTTTCTAAATATCATGTACAAGTAAAATGTTTTTGTTTCTAGACACTCATAACAACATTGTTACACTAAGAAATAAGAATTATTTCCAAGAACTGCTTTGACAAAGAAATATACATTCACAAGTATTGAGATATTATCCTAACAAATGGTACAAATGTTTAAAAAAAGGGAACACATCCAACAAAATAATTTTTTATTCTTTGTTTTTATAAGGAGAAAATAAGTAAAATATAGTTATTCTTTTATTTTTATGAGGAGAAAATAAGTGGCATATAGTTTTAGTGTTTATTATGCCTTACTTTAGTTCTTTATACACTGTCCATTTCAGAACTAATGACTTATTTTTATCGATAGTCTATTTTGTACTTAAGTCCATAGTCAATGACTGTTATTTTGTAGTTTATTAGCTGTCTGGTGTGCTTAACTTATTTGGTTTTTCACATGTTTCTTTTGCACAATTCCTACATCACATAATTTGATTTCACACACTCACACAATCCTATGAATGTTTAAGCATGAGGTTGGCAAATGTTTTTGCACGAAGGTGATGGACTTGAGCGAGATGGATGTGGGCAAGTATTTGATGTACAGCTTCGTTCGTCGTTCCTTGTTGGCTTTGCAAGTGTGTGTTGCTGTTGTGGAGGTCCCATAATGGAATGGAGCTGTGAGTGCAGAATCTCATGGTTTACTGGCTTTGTATGCGTGAAAGTCATCGTTATGTGTCGCTGAAAGCGGTCGTTTTTCGTTGTAATACTTCGCAGACGACTAGTTTACAATAGGATAGGGATTTGGGAAGGTATGTCGTCTATTCTTTACCCATCTTCTTTCTTGGTCTCAATCTTGCAAATCTTCAACTTCTGTTCCTCCTGCTTTTTCTCTGCTTCTTACTTGATTCTTCATTCTTCACTGGGCAGGATATGGAAATATTTATTGATAACTAGTCGCTTTGAAGTTCTCCTCCTAGTAACAGTTTGATAAATGGTTTGGACATGTCATTTCTACTTTGTGGACGTTTTCTTCAGTTTCGTGCATTAGCGTGCTGTATAATAGCGGTAGTGTGACTTCTACACATATTTTTTGCCAGTGGTGGCTTGCCCAAGCGTTCTTTTCGTAGGGCCGTTTTTTGCTTGCTCCGCTGAGTGGGAGCGCTTGGAGACCCTTCTGGCATTCGGCATCCCGTCTCTGCAGGGCTCTGACACCGTGTGGCTCTGTGTTTGTTCCAGCAGGGTTCCGCCTAGCGGTTAGATTTATTGCCCACTTCAGTTACAAGGGCCTTCTGTTGGTCTCACTGTCCTTTCCCTTCTCTCGACGCTTCTGCCTTGTAGGAATCGTGTCTTGCTAATTACGTCCTTTTCTTTCTTGATACTTCTCGTGTTGCAACTTGTAGGTCGTTGCATCTGGTCTTTGCTGGAGTTTTTACAATGGTTCTTACAAAAAGTTTTACTTATAATCATCTAACATATGTCTAGTACCTACATTGTTTTACGCCTTCTTAAAAAGCTTTACAAATTTTGGCGCCCTTTCCATGTTACAATTCTAAGATATTTTGAGTCTTAACTTATACAAGAAACCTCAAATTCGTTTATTATTTTTGTGTAGTGTTGTGGTGTATAGCATTTTAGTGTTTCATGCTGTTAGACTATCTATGCTTTCTCCCTTCACCTTAATCTATGGCACTATTGGTGTTATTATTGAAACTACTTTCTTTTTCCCACCTTCCTCTCTCTTCATTCTTCTTTCTCCTGACAATCTTATCTGTAACATAATCTTGAAATATTGTGCTGATTATCTACCAATAATAAAATTAATCTTCAAACTTTTTGATATGGCTCACATGGTGAAGTCCTAAGGTTTTGCCTGTTTTTGGGTTCATTAGTTCCACAGCATTATCACGAGCAATTCGGCTAATTATGACAGGTCCTTTGTATGCAGCGTAAAACTTATGTATTTTGTGTTTCTGTTTGCTGGAGAGATGGTGTGTTTTTACAAATACTTTCTGGCCTACTGAGAATGTTCTTTTAATTGCTGTTCTACCTCCTCTTTCTTTTCTTTTAATGGCTGCCTTTCTGATGTTGGAGAGTGCTATTGCTATGACTTGTTTGTGCTGTCTGTGTGGTACAATAGGAAATCTAACATTTTCTGTGGTTATGTTTGGGGCTTCAATATTTTTAAGTACAGTAACTGGAGGTAGTAGTGTAGCGCTATGTGGCATTTCATTTATTACTTCTTGAAAATCTTTAAGGTATATATCCCAAGTGTTGTGTCTTTTGCTTGCATATAATTGGCATAAAGTGCCTATGTCCTTCATAGATCGTTCTGCTGGATTTACGCTAGGTTTGTACTTAGATATGTAGATGGGTTTTATTTTGTGTTGTTTTAACGTGTTCTGCCATTGCACTGATTTGTATTGTGGGCCATTATCCGAAATTATTCGTTCCACTCGACCTACTTGTCTGACAAAATCTTGTCTAAATGCTTTACTTATAGTAAGACCTGTTGCCCGTTTTAATGGTGTCAAGGTAACATATTTAGAAGTAAGTTCCAAAACGACAAATATGAAAATATATCTATTTTTTGTGCGTGGGAGGGGCCCCATCAAATCTGTTGCAGCTATTTGTTTTAATCTTTTAGGGATTATAGGAAACATAGGTGGTTTGGTTTGGAAAGTGACCTGTTTAGCCCTCATACATTTTTTGCATTTGACTAATACTGTTCTAATTCGTCTTCCCATATTAGGAAAATGGCTTGTTTGTTTTATTTTTAAAAAGCATTTCTTTGGTCCAAAGTGGCCATTACTGAAATGTGTATACCATATGTACTTATTAATTAGTTCATCTGGGATATAAATTAACCATTCATTCGTTGCAACATTTCGTCTAAAAAATAAAACATTGTTCTTTACGAGATAGTGCTGTCGAATGTCTGGAAAATCCTTACTTCTCCATTTGTGTTTGATTCCTAGTATTTCGGGATCCTTGTCCTGTTCTTTGCCTATGTTTTTCAATGCTGTCGTAATGTAGTTTTCGAAAGGTACTTGTTTCATATAGTACATTGTAAACTGGTCTTCTGCTGCTTCCAAACCTATGTTATTGGATGCACCCTGTGGACATCGTGATAAAGCATCTGCTAATACAGTCGATGGTCCTGGTATGTGTGTAATAGTGAAGTCAAATTCTTGTAGTATTAACATCCATCTGGCAAACCTCCCATGAGTTAGTTTGGCGGATAACAGAAATTCTAATGCTTTGTGGTCAGTGTATACTTTTGTTTTTCTTCCGAATAGGAAGTATCGGAAACGTTGGAAGCCCCATACAATGGCCAATGCTTCAAGCTTCGTGACTAAATAGTTTTTCTCGCTTTTTGTGAGTACCCAACCGGCAAATGCAATTGTTCTTTATGATCTTAGCCCTGCCTGTTCGTATTCTTGGAATAAAACAACACCTAAAGCTGTTTTCGCGCTATCAGTGGCCATACAAAAATTTTGTGTTAGATCAGGATGTGCTAAAATCGGTGGTGTTGTTAGTGCGTTTTTCACTTTTAAAAATTCTTCATTGGCTTGTTGATCCCATACCCACGGCGTGTTTTTTCCAGTCAATGCACATAGGCGTGGTGTTGCGAGATAGTCGATCCAAATAAATTTTTTATAGAATCCGGTGAGACCTAGAAATCCTCTGAGAGTTTTCGTATTATATGGAGTACAGAATTCTTTGATTGCTGTTAGTTTTGCTGGGTTGGGCATTACCCCTTGCTCTGAAATTATGTGTCCTAGAAATTTGACCTCTCGCCTTCCAAATTTGGATTTTGTTATGTTTACTGTGACCCCATGCTCTTTCATGATCTGTAAAAACTGATTTATTGTGTCGTTGTGATGCTCCCAAGAGGGTTCTGCTATAATCACATCATCAACATAACAAGCAATTTTTTGTAAAATTTCAGGGCTGAGTGTAGTATTAAATCCCCTAATAAACGCTGCTGATGATATGTTTAAACCAAATGGCAATCATTTAAACTGGTAACATCTACCGAATACGATAAATGCTGTAAATTTTCTAAATTCTGGGGCCAATTCTATTTGCCAGAAACTACTCCGTAAATCAATTGATGAAAATATCTTAGCACTGTGGAAATTTTGTATCAATTCCTCTAATTTTTCTGGGCGATCTGTCTCAGTGATTATGATTGTGTTGATCTGTCTGGAATCAAGCACTAACCTGATGCTCCCATCTCGTTTTTGTACGATATGGTGCGGGCTGTTATATGTGGAGGTAGCTGGTTCAATAATATCGTCATCTAACATTTTAGATATCTCCTGGAATACTTTATTTCTGTATCTTAATGGGATTGTATAGGGTGGCACTCTAAATGGTTTGTGCTGTTTTACTTCAAACTTGTACTGAAAGTGTTTAATACTACCAGTCTTAGGTAAAAATACCTCTGCTTTATCTCGTAAAATACCCTCTAATTCTCTTTTACTGTGTTCCGAAATACCTTGAACTTCTTGCAAGTTTTCGTCGATTTCTTTATGGACTTCTAACATGAGTTGAGGCGATTCCCCCTTTTGTGCATACCATTCTAATTCTTCATCCTCTTTATCTCGCATCATTCTTAATTGTTTGTTTATGACTGGTATTTCTTCTAATTTTAGCTTTTGCTCAAAGAGAAGTGTGACATTCCCGAATGTTACGCTACCTTTCCCCATATCTATTATCGCTCGTCTCTCATTTAAAAAATCGGCACCTATAATCAAATCTACAGTTAGTTTAGGTATAATCACGAAGTTGGCTTCGATCTATTGACCTTGGCACGAAAGAGTTAACCTTGTTTGTCTCGTAACTTCCGCAGCATTGTTTCTAATAGGACCTCTTACTTTAATCTTACGTGTATTCAGAACTGGCAATTCCTTATTGGCATTACACTGCATGAATAAATTTTCTGAGATCGCAGTCAGTTCACTTCCGCTATCAATTACAATATTGACTGGGATATGCTTTACCATGGCCTTCACAATTGGTTGAATTTGAAAGGGTTGGTTCTGTTCTTCTTCTTCTTGCATCAACGAATCCTCCACTGAATCATACATGAGTCTTTTTAGGAATTTCCCTTGTGAATTCGAACTTTCTGTAGGATAAGCTTCGACTGCTACTTCTCTCTCTTTTATTTCCTCTTCTCTATTTCTTCCTTCATTTACGCTTTCTTCAACATCCTCTGCTTTTTCCTCATCCTCGTCTATCTTCTCCTTCTTTGTCGCTACTTCCACATAATCGCATCTAAATGCTCTAATTATCGCTTCATAACTTCCTTCATTATATACGTTGGGTTGTGTGCCCAATCGTAACTTATTTTCAACTTCTGTCGACTGCGCATTATCCTCATTAAATTCGCTTTCCCTGGTTTCCATCTCAAATAGCTCTGCAATACTCATTACTTCGTCCTTTCCTCCTACATTCGTTGTGCATGCCTCTGGTAATTCATCTTCCTCGTCAGTATTCTCAATTTCGTCCCAAGACGATATTGTTATTTTCTTGTTTTCGTTTTCATCTGGTCCCTGCGGATTTGTTTCTTCCTTCTTCTCTTCTCATGATAAGATTTTTACTTCTCTGTTCAAGGTGCTGCAATTGTCCTGGGTCGGTGCGTCATTCTCTTTGGCATGGGCGCTTAGCTATCAATTCGAACGTTTATCTGGGTTTGGTGGTCTTACCTCCACCTCTTCTATCTTTATTCTCTTTTCTTGTTCAGCTGGTTGGTAGTGGTTTCTTTGTTGGTTCAAATGGCTCTGAGCACTATGGGACTCAACTGCTGAGGTCATTAGTCCCCTAGAACTTAGAACTAGTTAAACCTAACTAACCTAAGGACATCACAAACATCCATGCCCGAGGCAGGATTCGAACCTGCGACCATAGCGGTCCTGCGGTTCCAGACTGCAGCGCCTTTAACCGCACGGCCACTTCGGCCGGCGGTTTCTTTGTTGATAATTTGTCGGTCTATTGGTTCTTCAGTACCCGTTCCGGTTGTCGTTATTTCCTCCGTAATAGTTGTTGCCGTTCCTGGCTGAATTATAGTTATTGCCATATTCTCTTCTAAATCCATAACCGGTTCTTTGTTGAAATCTATTGTCGTTTCTTGGTGCGAAGTTATCACATGGTTCGTAATTATAGTTTCTTCGTACTGTGCCTTGTGGATTCCACTGCTTTTTGCTTTCGTTTTCACGCCCACTTCGTCTTTTTCTTGCGTCATCTTCCGAAAATATGAACTCTAGTTCCCTTAGAATACCTTTAAATGCTTCGACGTCATTGCCTCCGCGACCTACTAATGATTGCTGGTATTTCGATGGTAGCTTCATCGTCCATAATTTAATCAACTCTCCGTATGGTGCGTCTCAGCATTGATTTTTCTTTGCCATTAATTCGAAAAATTTCACGGGACTCTTCTCTCCTGAATTTCAAAATATGGGTTCTGTAATAATTCGTACTTCATTCTGTTCTTTGCTTCTTTGGACCAATATCGTGAGAGAAACTTCTCTCTGAAATCTTCGTACGATCGGCATGTCACTGCAACATTCTGCATGGTTTCTGCGACTGTTCCTGACATGTGTGCACATAGAAAGTGAAATTTGTGTGCTAGCGTCCAGTGTTCTGGTAATCCTACTCGGAATTGATCAATAAAAGTTCGTGGATGTAATGAGTTTCCTTGAAATTTTCTGACTGTGAGGAAACGATCGTTGTCGTACTTCGTCATAGTTCCATACGAAATTCGCGGGTCTTCGCCACTTTTGTTTCTGATCATTTCTCCCGTCGTTCTTTCCGGTTGTGGTAGATCCATTGGATATTGTCCACTGTAACTTTCGCCTACCCTTGAGTAGTATCGTTGGAGTGGTATGCAATAATTTTCTTCCATCGGTTGTGAACGTGTAGCTGAATGCATTGCACTGTACTCTTCGCGACCTGGCTTTCCATTGTCACGTATGTTACTTTCCGCCTGTGATTGGAATCGCAAATGCGTAATATCTTCGTTAATTGATTGTTTTCCCGGTGCTGTTACAGATACGGATGTGGTTGCAGACTCTGTGCTTATTCGATCCTGTTCACTACGCTCTTCAATGGTTTGCAACAACTCTGTTCGCAATTTCTGAAATTGTCACTTCGTTTGCGTTTGTATTATGACTATGCGGTTATCATATCTTTTCAGCGCTGCTTTCGTGATACGTTTGTGTAACACACTGTTTTGAACAATTTCACGCGCTGTACCTGCTGCTTGTCTAGTAATTTCGTTTATCTGTTTCTGTAGTTTCGTGACTTCTCCCTGGGTGTTGTTACGTAATGTTTTGAACTCGTCCTGAGTGTCATTACGCAATGTTTGTACATCCGCTTGTACCTTGTCAATGTCTGTTCTCAGTTGATTGTGACCTGTTATTAAGTTTCCTATCACTTCTCGAGATTATTTTGCCTCGTCTTCAATATGACTTAGGTGTAACTGAATTTTTTTGTTTTGTTCTTTAATCTCACACATTTGTCTCGTGGTTTCTGCATTTTGTTTCGTCATTTCTGCATTCTGAATTGTAATTTGGTTCGCAATTTCTTTATTTTGTCTTGTCATGGTTTCCGTCATTAATTGTAATAATTCTGCCAGATTGGTGGGTCCTATTGCGTTTTCTTCCGACGTCCTACGCTCTGTGTTTTCGCCCAAGTGTTGGTTTGCAACCGATTGCATTGAACTGTGCGGCGAGACGTTTCTGCTCGAATTCCTTGTACTCTGTGGTGTGGGAGCTCTGATTACTTGTACTATGGGTTCTGCGTATTCAAGACGCAAGTTAGAATCCTCATCGACTGTCTCTCTACTTTCCTGCTCCTCTGTCGTATGCTGACTTACGTTTTCTATGCTTTGACGTACGTTATCCTCGTTATGGTGCGTTATATGTCCTATTTCTCGCGATACTGCATCGTATGTTGTACTGTCCTCTATTCTCTGTCCATTTTCATGCTGGGTCTCTACCTCAATTCGGTCAAGCTCTCGATCTGCCATTGCTAATCTTTCCGAATCCCTTATTTTCTGTTTTAAAAGCAATTCACGCGTCCTGCTTCGAGTCAACATGCGCCCATACGATCTCACGCGTTTCATAAACTTTTTGTTCACACGACTTGACACTACCAAGACTGACAATCCATTCACTTACTTGTTGGATCAGAACTAACTTGTCAATGATGTATCCGCCACCTGTGCGCTTGCATTGAGGAGAAAATTTAATTCTGACAATTTTTAAAATTCATAACTTAATTATGCTATTTTCTCTGCTAGAATGACTATCTATTGAATACTTTCTTACTATCTATCGCTGCAGCTACTGTTTTCGACTATTTATAATGTTCAAAAACAATTTTTTTTATTACGAAAATTTTTCAACAGGATATTTTTCTGACCTAGTTAGGCAACTAGAATCATGGTATTTTACCATCCTGGCAGGGTTGCCATTTTCTAAACATTCTGCATGGTGTCTGTTTGTTCCATATCGTGTCTCCCTACTACTTTCGCGCAACGACGCTCTGAATGTGTTTTTTAGGGAATTGACTAGTTTGAAGAACCTGGGACCTGTTGCTGGTAAGGAGACGTCAGACCACACATGACATGTAGAATTCAGAAGAGTTCAGTGAGACTAGCGATGATATAATCAAATACTTAATGATTTCATCGTCAGCTCCACTGCAGTCCCTGTAAAGGACTCTTAATACTAACTAAATTTAGTGGAAGGCGTTCAAGGCTTTCCTATTTTTAGTTAGCTGGTAAAATAAGGTCGAAAAAGCAGTTAAGTTTACCATTGGAAATTTTATTCTACTCACAAAACATTGTTTATAAATTACACTATTGATAAAAGGAAATGTTCTAATACAGGATGGTAAAAACCAAATGCGTTCAACAAAAATGTGAACGAATATTCCCTGAATGGGTTTCCAAGTTCTACAATGGATCGAAGGATGACCTATGCCATATCACATCTATAATCTAGGTTTAAATTAAGTTTCACAAAAGAGAAAACTATCAAAATGGTCTACAGTGACCCTCAATTGTCTTTAATTACTTATCTAACTTGTTGTAAATTACAGTGGCTGATGTGGCTTCTAATAACTATATAACAGAAAAATCATCGAGTTTCAGATTTTTACTTCAAGTGGCAAATGTGAACACCATGAGCTTTAATTGACGATCGACACTAGTATTACGTACAGGGGATGTAACAGATGAGATTTCTGCAGTTCTGAGTGAAGCGTTATGCACTCAAAACTGAGGCATCGCGTGCATTCATTACCTTGTCGGTGTTCGTCAGGGGGCGGCGGCCGGCGCAGATCCGTTAGCTCGCCCTCTCGGAAGCAACTCTCTCCTAACTTCTCCTTACCACAATTTACCAAAGTTGGTTTAAAAAAAACTATCTGGCTGTGTTTTCATCTGACCAATCAGGGTCTCAATGTTAATCTTAAGCTCCGCCAACAAAAATTCTGTCTATCCAATGAGAAACGTTATACTTTTCTTGGTGGGGCAATGTTTTTAAAGTTTGCAACATAACAGAGACGCGAAAAAGTCTCACGCTAATACTTGCACCTGGTGTGGTTCTTTTAGCGTTATCGTAAGATCTATACTGTTCTTCTGGAGGGCTCTAGCTTTTAACATGGGCTGGGGGGTGGTCCTAAAGTAACAGAGACGCGAAAAAGTCTCACGCTAAAAACTTGCGGGTGGTGTGGTCGTAGCGGTTAGCTGGCGACGTGGGTGTCCGTCCCTTATCGTAGGGCCTTCTCGCTTAACGCGGTTCTGCTCTCGGCTTCTGTTCTCGTTTCTCCCCTCGGAACTGCGTCTGTCTCACGGTGGGAAGGTATGACATGCATTTAGGCATTCTTGTGTTAGTCTGTGGTATTGCCTTTGCTCACTCGTTACTCGTATTACTTTGGTTAATTTAATGTCACGATTTATTCAGAGCTATGTGACATATTACTGGATTTGCTTATCATGTAAGGGTTTTTATGGAAGGTGTTGGATTTGCCAGACACCGTACAAGTTTGGTGTGACGTTTGCTCAGACAGAAGAGGCTAACGGGGGTATGCGAAGGAGCAGCGATAGCAGGATGTAGTAATGTTAGATGAGGCAATGATTGGAACGTCTAGCACAGTTTACTAAGAAAAATTTGTGACGAGCTTTTCAGACGATGCAGTCAGACGAATACACTGATCAGCCAGAACATTATGACCATCTACCTAATAGCAGGTACGTCCACCTTTGGCACGGATAACAGCGGCGACTCGTTGTGGCGTGGAAGCAATGAGGCCTCGATAGGTCGTTGGAGGGAGTTGGCACCACACCTGCACACACAAGTTACCTAATTGCGGTAAATTCCCGGGATGGCGGCGATGAGCTCTGATGCTACGTTGAATCACACACCAGATGTGTTCGATCGAATTCAGATCTGGCGATTTGGAGGGGCCAGCTCATCAACTGGAACCACTCCGTCACACTCCTAGCCTTGTGACGTGGTGCATTCTGTTGTTGAAAAATTCGCAGGTTCGAGTCCTGCCCCGGGCATGGATGTGTGTGATGTCCTTAGGTTAGTTCTAAGTTCTAGGGGACTGATGACCACCGATGTTAAGTCCCATAGTGCTCAGAGCCATTTGAACCATTTGAACCATTTTGTTGAAAAATGCCACTGCCGTAGGGAAAATTGATCGTCAGGAAGAAGCGTACGTGGCCTGCAACCAGTGTAAGATACTACGTGGCCGTCTTGGTGCTTTGCACGAGCTCCACTGCACCCGTGGATGCCCACGTGAATGTTCCCCAGAGCGCAATGGAGCCGCCGTCAGTTCGTCTCCGTTCCGCGGTACATGTATCAAGGATCTGTTTCTGTGGAAGACGATGGATTCGCGTCCACCCATCGGACTGATCAGACCATGCAACGCTGTGCCATTGCGCCAAGGTCCAGTGCCGATGCTCACTCGCCCATTTCAGTTGTAATTGCCTGTGTCGTGGGGTTAACACTGGTACATTCGAGGGTCCACGCGTCGTCGGATGCGGAGGCCGGTCGTTAGTTGCACTGTGTGTTCAGACAGACCTGTACTAAAGCGTGATGTTAGTTACGCCACAATTCGCCGCCTGTCCTGTTTTACGAGTCTGCCCAGTCTACGACGTGCGACATCTGTAACGAGGGGTGGCCGCCTAGCCCCACGACGTCTGGACGTAGTTTCAGCTTGGTTTCGCCGCGTGTTGAAGACACTCAGCACAGCATTCCTCGAACACTCGACAAGTTGTGCAGTTTCAGAAATCTCCGTGCCGAGCCTCCGGGCCATCACAATCTGCCCCGGGTCAATCTCAGATAGACCGCGCGCCTTCCCCACTCTACACACGGACAGCACGCTCACTGATAGTACATGCACCGTGTGTGCGTCTGGTTGACAGGCGTTGCTCGGCAGGTGAAGCTGCTGTCGCTTGGACGGGTTTATACCGATAATAGGTCAGTGGTCATAATATTCTGGCTGATCAGTGTGTCTGCCACAAAGCAACAGAAGTGGACTCGGCTAAGGAGGTACGGTCGAACTAGAGCAGTTTATTAGCTTGTCATCGTCACTGTTTTATATATGTGGCGCAAATCTTAGGCTTTTATAAGGGTCATCAAAAAAGCTTCCGTTTGAGGGCTTTGTTGCAGCTTACATGCAACACAGCGCGACTCCGATGCGGGTATATAAGCACCGACACGTCAGTGAAGAATTAGTGTGTATTTCCGACGTGCGTACAATAAATGCAGAAACGTGACCTGTGACGATCTTACTACTATATGCGTCTAAACAGAACCTACGTGCTGTATTTCTTTTCTTGGCTACCGAAGGACAAACACTGGTAGACACCCATCGGAGAATAAAGAATGTGCATGAGGTAACATGTCCGTCAGAAACCTCGTCTTCCTGCGCTTGATGATAACGAACGTCCCCATATTAAGAGGGAGACAACAGCACCCGACCTACAGTCCACGTCTCTCCCCATGCCGTTGTCGCGCCTTCGATCCTTTAAAAAGGACTTCTTCACGCAGCAGGACACGTTGTTTTACCAAACGCGTATCTTCAACCTGGTACATCGGTGGGATTATTGCCTCTATGCGCACTGCGATTTTGTTTGCCTAGCATATCCATTCTGGACTGTACGGCCATCGAATGGACACATTTTGATATACCTTATGATTTATTTGCGGTGACATAATTTTCACAAACAATTTTCACATTTCAGATTGTTCTTATTTTGCATTACAGAAAGATAACCCTGTGTTTGTCAGATGGTAAGATGTTTGTAAGAGGAATACATTTATGTGTATGGTAATCACTGATGATGACTCCAGCTCTCCATTTTAAAAAAGGGAAGCAGTCAGATTGTGTTCCGTAAGTAATTACTTTTCGTTGATCAAATATCTGCAGCAACTACACTACTGGCCATTAAAATTGCTACACCACGAAGATTACGTGCTACGGACGCGATATTTAACCGACAGGAAGAAGATGCTGTGATATGCAAATGATTAGCCTTTCAGAGCATTCACACAAGGTTGGCGCCGATGACGACACCTACAACGTGCTGACATGAGCAAAGTTTCCAACCGATTTCTCATACACAAACAGCAGTTGACCGGCGTTGCCTGGTGAAACTTTGTTGTGATGCCTCGTGTAAGGAGGAGAAATGCGTACCATCAAGTTTACGACTTTGATAAAGGTCGGATTGTAGCCTATCGCGATTGCGGTTTATAGTATCGCGACATTGCTGCTCGCGTTGGTCGAGATCCAATGACTGTTAGCAGAATATGGAATCGGTGGGTTCAGGAGTGTAATACGGAACGCCGTGCTGGATCCCGATGGCCTCGTATCACTAGCAGTCGAGATGACAGGCATCTTATCCGCATGGCTGTAACGGATCGTGCAGCCACGTCTCGATCCCTGAGTCAACAGATGGGGACGTTTGCAAGACAACCATCTGCGCGGACAGTTCGACGACGTTTGCAGCAGTATGGACTATCAGCTCGGAGACCATGGCTGCGGTTACCCTTGACGCAGCACCACAGACAGGAGCGCCTGCGATGGTTTACTCAAAGACGAACCTGGGTGCACGAATGGCAAAACGTCATTTTTTCGGATGAATCCAGGTTCTGTTTACAGCATTACGATGGTTGCATCCGTGTTTGGCGACATCGTGGTGACCGCACATTGGAAGAGTGTATTTGTCATGGCCATTCTGGCGCGATGGTATGGGGTGCCATTGGTTACACGTCTCGGTCACATCTTGTTCGCATTGACGGCACTTTGAACAGTGGACGTTACATTTCAGATGTGTTACGGCCCGTGGCTCTACACTTCATTCGGTCCCTGCGAAACCCTACATTTCAGCAGGATAGTGCACGACCGCATATTGCAGGTCCTGTACGGGTCTTTCTGGATACACAAAATGTTCGACTGCTGCCCTGGCCAGCACATTCTCCAGATCTCTCACCGACTGAAAAGGTCTGGTCAATGTTGGCCGAGCAACTGGCTCGTCACAATACGCCAGTCACTACTCTTGATGAACTGTGGTCTCGTGTTGAAGCTGCATGGGCAGCTGTACCTGCACACGCCATCCAAGCCCTGTTTGACTCAATGCCCAGGGGTATCATGGCCGTTATTACGGCCAGAGGTGGTTGTTCTGGGTGCTGATTTCTCAGGATCTATGCACCCAAATTGCGTGAAAATGTAATCACATGTCATTTCTAGTAAAATATATTTTTCCAATGAATATCCGTTCATCATCTGCATTTCTTCTTGTTGTAGCAATTTTAAGGGCCAGTAGTGAATATAGTTTTAACGTGTAATTGTTGCCACTATATTTACCGGAATGGAACTGTTGCTCTTTTTAGTATAGTGCCTGACACAGTGGAAGTGCTACCTCGTGGGTCGTATTCTGTTACGATACGAAGAACCGACGAATCTATTGTTTTCACCAATAGAATTAAGCCACCCTTGTCGTGTCGTCCGAAGAATGAGGTCCCATGTCTACGTTGGTGCTTCAAGACGGAACAACAAGTAAGAACAATTAAGGACGAATGAGAGACGTCGGCGAAGACACGCCCTCTAGAGATTCCATACGTCACCGCTGCCGGAGGGTTGCGTATGTCAGACCACAACGCCGCTATGCCCACTCTGTGATCTTCTCTTAAGACGACGGCATCATCTTATTTCAGATACAGCAGCGTGAGATGTATTAGATGCCAGAATTGTATGTCAAAGTTTATAGTCAATTAAACATTGGGATCTGACCACCACTCTGTATCGTAGTAAGTGCTAAGTTACGGTGTTCAGCGACAGTTAGAAATGCATAGTGACATTTCCGTAAACATAGATTGTTTCCAAGTACAGTATTTTATATTTTTCAAGTTTTAATAAAGCGATCTAATATTTTGTGTGTGTTGTAGTATCTGATGGACTTTCTCCCGAAGTAAATGTTGGCTTGCTACGACCCACTACAATGCCGAGGTGAATGTCTCAATAGTTTTTCGTCCAGCACTACAACCTGAGGCTCAAAACGTTCCGACATAGGAGCTAGATGTCAGTAGTGGCACGTTCTACGGAAGAGAGGAAAACCGGAAACATTCATGCCACATAACAACCATGCAGCAGAAAGGAAGAGGAAAATGCGAAGAATGGCATGTATGTTAAGCAATACACATGAAGGATCAGACAGTAGAGATGGAGATATAAAGAGAGAAAGGGAGAAGCAAATGAAGAAAATGATAATTCATATTTGTCTCTCCAATCGCAACGGAGACTATATGATACACTGTTGCGAGTTACAATTACCTTTGGAGCCGGAAGAGTCATTCAGGCAAGCGGCAAACTTCGACTTCACACTTGACGGAGATGCGCAGACGTGTCTGGCATAGTTTGCGGAAACTTTTCGTGTGCCGTGGGACGGAAATTATAGAGACGGACGTGGGAGTACAAAAAGCGCGCACAACTGGACGCCGGCGCGTAATTACGAGAAGGCGGCTGTGCGCTCCGCCACGCCGGTGTTTGAATTTTAATGCTGGCGGGCGGGCCTTGCCTGTTGTTTACGGGGTGCCCGAAATTAGCCGCTAATAAGCCGCCAACTGCGGCCTAACTCGACGCTTCGCCAGCGCCGGACAACTTTCGCCGCCTGCGCCCTGTGGTGGCTACCGAAAAATACGGCAAAAAAAAAAGGGGTGGGCTGCCGGAGTTTGCAAACTAATCGCTACGCTAGACGTGTTAAAATTTTTGCCCAGCGGATGGGAACAGAAAGGGGTGACGGCTTTTCCCGCCTCTGTAGAGTTGACCTCACAAATATTTCAGATATCAAGTTGTATCTGCAGGGCGTGTAAAGATGGGTGTTAAATGCTTCTGGAGAGGTAGGAGTAATATTAGGAACAATTTATAGATGGTGTGCACTGGTGTGCAAAACTTAAGGACGAAAGTAACTTCCGCATGATGTGTCGCTTCCAAGTAACGTTGCCCGATGAAAATTGGACCATACATACACAGAAAGGACTGCTATAGTATACTACAGAAATTAACTGAAGGAAAGGTCCATTGAGATGTGCAGAAATGACAGTTTTATTGAAAGACAATAGTTACACTGAAGTGTGCTCAGCGTTAGAGAACGTTGCAGATTATGTGATCACACACCCTATTGAGAACCATGTCCCGCCTTTTTTAATGTGCAGCGGAACATCATCAATCGCAGTGACTTCGGTATAACTATAGTCTTTGAAAAAAAAGGAGTCATTTTCGTTCGTCAGATTGTTTCCTTCGTTTACCTTCTGTACTACACTATAGCATTTTTTTCTGTGTATGGTCCATGTTGCGTCGAGCTATGTTACTTGGCACTGACGTATCATGCGGAAAGTTACTTTCGTCCTTTTCCACATCAATGTAGTCCACACTGATGTGTGTCCAATTTGCAGTTGACTCAGAACTTACTTGAAAATACGATCTAAGTCAACTGCACATTGCACGCACACCAGTCACAGATAAGATACCTGATAATAGATAAAATACCTGGACCACAGACACTGCGGATGTGAGCTGGCTTACATCGCTCAGCGTTACAAGTAGCCGCGCCGTGGATGCAACCACAACGGAAGGGTATCTGTTGAGAGGCCAGACAAACATGACGTTCCTGAAGAGGGACGAACAGCCTTTCCGGTAGTTTCAGGGGAAACAGTCTGGATGATTGACTGATCTTAGCCGGCCGCGGTGGCCGAGCGGTTCTGGGCGCTGCAGTCCGGAACCGCGCGTCTGTTACGGTCGCAGGTTTGAATCCTGCCTCGGGCATGGATGTGTGTGATGTCCTTAGGTTAGTTAGGTTTAAGTAGTTCTAAGTTCTAGGGTACTGATGACCTCCGATGTTAAGTCTCATAGTCCTCATAGCCATTTGAACCATTTGATTGACCTGATCTTGAAACATTATCCAACATGGCCTTGCTCTGCTGGTACTTGGAACGGCTGAAAGCAAGGGGAAACTACAGCAATTACTTATATTGAGGACATGCACCTCTACTGTGTGGTTAAATGATGACGGCATCTTCTGGATAAAATATTCAGGAGATACAGTAGTCCCCCATTCGGAACTACAGTTCAGGGCTACTCAGAAGAATGTTGTCATTAGGAAAAACAAAAATGGTATTCCATTGATCGGAGCGTGGAGCGGTAGATCCCTTAATCGGGTAGGTAGGTGAGGAAATTAACAAAGGGAAACGGGTAGGTTTAACTTATGTACAGGGGAATTAGAGAATTCGGTGGCAGGAAGAACAGGACTTCTGGTCAGGGGAGTACAAGATTATAAATACAGAATTAAACAGGGGAAATACAGGAGAAGGGCTACAGATGAATACGAAAAAAAGAATGTGGGTAAGCTACTATGAGCAACATAGTGGACGCACTATCGTAGCCAAGATAGACACAAAGACAATACCCACCACACTAGTACAAGTTTATATGCCGAATAGCTCAGCAGATGAGGAATAGAAACAAAAAATGTATGATGAGACAACGAAATTGTCCAGATAATTAAAGAAGAGGTAAAGTTAAGTGTGCTTGGTGACTGAAATTCGGAAGGAAAAGAAGGAAAAACAGGGTATGAACTGGGGGAAAGGAATGAGAGATGAAGCCACCTGGTGGAGTTTTGTAGAGAGCATAATTTAATTATTGCTAATACTTGGTTTAACCACTGTGAAAAAAGGTTGTGGACGGGGAAAAGACCTAGAGACACCACAAAGTTTCAGATTATCTTATCATATAATAATAAGACAGAGATATCAGGACCCGATTTTAACGAGTAGGGCATTTCCAGGGGGAGATGTGGCCTGAGCTCCCAGTTGGTGCACATCGACAGCGCAGAAAGATACGTATATAGCTTCTTTTCTGTGTTTACTTCGTAGATTCTTACTTACATTGCGTGTGGGTTTCGTATAGGAGGTGTAATTTCGAGTTTTAGTTATTGTAATCGTAAATTCAGGCAGACTGTAGCGCAGTAGTTAGGCATTTGTACAGGATAGTTCATACATTATTTGCGTGTTTCCCTTGCATTATCTAGGCACAGACTCGTGTTTCAGTAACTGTTGTTCAACATCGATTAGAATGGACAGGGACTGTGATTGCTATGCTCGGATGAGGGCTGACTTGGCATCCCTTCACTCACAGCTGCAGGCGGCGCTGACTTCGGTCGTGCAGCTTGAGGCTGTTGCCAATAGGCACCACTGTGGGGAGCCGGACTTGGGTATCACGGGGATGTCAACCTCGTCCCGTCTGTCCCCAGATCGGTCTGCTGCTGTGGTTGCCCCGGTTGCTGCCCGCAGTGGGGCTGAGCCCTCGCCTGTGGTTGATTGGGAGGTCGTTCCAAGGCGTGGCAGGCAGCGAAAGATGTCCCTGTAGGCTGATCAGAAAGCCTCCCCGGTGCGTCTGACAAACAGGTTTCAGGTACTATCTCTGGCTGAGCCAGATGCAGCTGCCTGCCCTGTTTCAGAGGATGATTCTCAGCCTTCAAGGCCTGGGCAATCACAGAGGGTGGGCTTATTGGTAGTTGGGAGCTCCAATGTTAGGCGCGTAATGGGGCCCCTTAGGGATATGGCGGCTAAGGAGGGGAAGAAATCCAGTGTGCACTCCGTGTGCATTTCGGGTGGAGTCATTCCTGATGTGGAAAGGGTCCTTCCGGATGCCATGAAGAGCACAGGGTGCAGCCAGCTGCAGGTGGTGGCACATGTCGGCACTAATGACGCGTGTCGCTTTGGATCTGAGGAAATTCTCTCTGGATTCCAGCGACTATCTGATTTGGTGAAGGCTGCCGGTCTTGTTTACGAGATGAAGGCAGAGCTCACCATCTGCAGCATTGTTGACAGAACCGACTGCGTATCTTTGGTGCAGAGCTGGGTGGAGGGTCTGAATCAGAGGCTCAGACGGTTTTGCGACCGTGTTGGCTGCAGATTCCTTGACTTGCGCCATGGGGTGGTGGAGTTTCGGGTTCCGCTGAATAGGTCAGGAGTTCACTACACTCAGCTGGCGACTACACGGGTAGCGGAGGCTGTGTGGCGTGGACTGGGCGGTTTTTTAGGTTAGAAGGCCTCGGGAAAGTACGGTGTGGGCTGCAATCTCAAAGGGTGGATGGCAAATACAGGACGTGCTTGGATCAAGGAACAGTCGGAATTGTAGTTGTAAATTGTTGCAGTTGTGCTGGGAAAGTCCCTGAGCTTCAAGCGCTAATAGAAAGCACAGAAGCTGAAATCGTTATAGGTATAGAAAGCTGGCTAAAGACTGAAATAAGTTCTGCAGAAATTTTTACGAAGTCTCAGACGGTGTTCAGGATAGATTAGGCAGAATTGGTGGTGGAGTGTTTGTGTCTGTCAGTAGTGATTTATCTTGTAGTGAAGTCGAAGTAGAGGGGGGCTTATCCGTGCGAATTGGTATGGGTGGAGGTTATACTTAACTGCCGAACTAAGTTAATTATTGGCTCCTTCTACCGACCCTCAGACTCCGATGACATAGTTGCTGAACAGTTCAGAGAAAATTTGAGTCTCGTAACAAATAAATACCCCACTCATACGGTTATAGTTGGTGGGGACTTCAAACTTCTCTCGATATGTTGGCAAAAATACTTGTTCAAAACCGGTGGTAGGCAGAAAACATCTTCCGAGATTGTCCTAAATGCTTTCTCCGAAAATTATTTCGAGCAGTTAGTCCACGAACCCACGGGAATTGTAAATGGTTGCGAAAACACTCTTGACCTCTTAGCCACAAACAATCCAGAACTAATAGAGAGCATCATGACTGATACATGGGTTAGTGATCACAAAGTCGTTGTAGCTAGGCTCAATACCGTTTCTTCCAAACCCACCAGAAAGAAACGCAAAATAATTTAATTTAAAAAAGCGGATAAAGTGTCACTAGAAGCCTTCCTGAGAGACAATCTCCATTTCTTCCGAACTGACTATGCAAATGTAGACGAGATCTGGCTCAAATTCAAAGATATAGTATCAACAGCAATTGAGAGATTCATACCTCATAAATTGGTAAGAGATGGAACTGATCCCCCATGGTACACAAAACAGGTCCGAACGCTGTTGCAGAGGCAACGGAAAAAGCATGCGAAGTTAAGAAGAACACGAAATCCCGAAGATTGGCTAAAATTTACAGACGCGCGAAATTTGGCACAGACTTCAATGCGAGATGCCTTTAATAGGTTCCACAACGAAACATTGTCTCGAAAATTGGTAGAAAATCCGAAGAAATTCTGGTCGTATGTAAAATACACAAGCGGCAAGAGGCAGTCAATACCTTCGCTGCGCAGTGCAGATGGTACTGTTACCGACGACTGTGCCACTAAAGCGGAGTTATTGAACGCAGTTTTCAGAAATTCCTTCACCAGGGAAGATGAACGGAATATTCCAGAATTTGAAACACGAACAGCTGCTAGCATGAGTTTCTTAGAAGTAGATACCTTAGGGGTTGCGAAGCAACTCAAATCGCTCGATACGGGCAAGTCTTCAGGTCCAGATTGTATAGCGATTAGGTTCCTTTCAGATTACGCTGATACAATAGCTCCCTACTTAGCAATCATATACAACCGCTCGCTCACCGATAGATCTGTACCTACAGATTGGAAAATTGCACAGGTCGCACCAGTGTTTAAGAAGGGTAGTAGGAGTAATCCATCGAACTACAGACCTATATCATTGACGTCGGTTTGCAGTAGAGTTTTGGAGCACATACTGTATTCCAACATTATGAATCACCTCGAAGGGGACGATCTATTGATACGTAATCAGCATGGTTTCAGAAAACATCGTTCTTGTGCAACGCAGCTAGCTCTTTATTCGTCACGAAGTAATGGCCGCTATCGACAGGGGATCTTAAGTTGATTCCGTATTTCTAGATTTCCGGAAAGATTTTGACACCGTTCCTCACAAGCGACTTCTAATCAAGCTGCGGGCCTATGGGGTATCGTCTCAGTTGTGCGGCTGGATTCGTTATTTCCTGTCAGGAAGGTCACTGTTCGTAGTAATAGACGGCAAATCATCGAGTTAAACTGAAGTGATATCAGGTGTTCCCCAGGGAAGCGTCCTGGGACCTCTGCTGTTCCTGATCTATATAAATGACCTGGGTGACAATCTGAGCAGTTCTCTTAGGTTGTTCGCAGATGATGCTGTAATTTACCGTCTAGTAAGGTCATCCGAAGACCAGTATCAGTTGCAAAGCGATTTAGAAAACATTGCTGTATGGTGTGGAAGGTGGCAGTTGACGCTAAGTAACGGAAAGTGTGAGGTGATCCACATGAGTTCCAAAAGAAATCCGTTGGAATTCGATTACTCGATAAATAGTACAATTGTCAAGGCTGTCAATTCAACTAAGTACCTGGGTGTTAAAATTACGAACAACTTCAGTTGGAAAGACCACATAGATAATATTGTGGGGAAGGCGAGCCAAAGGTTGCATTTCATTGGCAGGACACTTAGAAGATGCAACAAGTCCACTAAAGAGACAACTTACACTACACTCGTTCGTCCTCTGTTAGAATATTGCTGCGCGGTGTGGAATCCTTACCAGGTGGGATTGACGGAGGACATCGAAAGGGCGCAAAAAAGGGCAGCTCGTTTTGTATTATCACGTAATAGGGGTGAGAGAGTGGCAGATATGATACACGAGTTGGGATGGAAGTCATTAAAGCAAAGACGTTTTTCGTCGCGGCGAGGTCTATTTACGAAATTTTAGTCACCAACTTTCTCTTCCGAATGAGAAAATATTTTATTGAACCCAACCTACATAGGTAGGAATGATCATCAAAATACAATAAGAGAAATCAGAGCTCGAACAGAAAGGTTTAGGTGTTCGTTTTTCCCGCGCGCTGTTCGGGAGTGGAATGGCAGAGAGATAGTATGATTGTGGTTCGATGAACCCTCTGCCAAGCACTTAAATGTGGATTGTAGAGCAATCATGTAGATGTAGATGTACACCATAATTTATTGGTTATGGACAGTAGAGTAAAATCGAACACTTTCCAAATAGTTCCAGAGTTCGAGTCTCGTCCAGCGCGCAGTTTTAATCCGTCAGGCAGCATCGTATCAACGTACACTCCGCTGCAGAGTGAAAATTTCGTTCTGAATCAGGATATCGTTTTAATACAAATATACAGGTCAACAAGTCAACACACTGACGTGGAAGTAGAGGAATATTATGCAAAGATTGAAGAAATTGTGGATAAAGAAAAAAGAAACGCCTAAATTATCGTAATGAGGGAGTTCAATGTAGTGGTAGGAGAGAGAAAAGAAGAGGGAGAGGTTGGAAGATTTGTGTTGGGAAATAGGACCTACAGGGTGAAAGGCTAGTTAATTTTGGCAGAGAAAATTCTCTCGTGCCTGGAAACACATTGGTTCAAAAAATGGTTCAAATGGCTTTGGGACTTAACATCTGAGGTCATCAGTCCCCTAGAACTTAGAACTACTTAAACCTAACTAACCTAAGGACATCACACACATCCATGCCCGAGGCAGGATTCGAACCTGCGACCGTAGCGGTCGCGTGGTTTCAGATTGAAGCGCCCAGAACCGCTCGGCCACAGCGGTCGGCTAAACACATTGGCTGAAGACGAAGATAATACGTAGCAATCTAAGTTGAATTATGAAAGGTACCACATATATTATAACTAAGAACAGGTACAAATACGGCCTAAAGAGTGCCAGATCATATCTTGGAGCACATATAGATTCGGACCACAACTTCTTGGTGGCTGACTTGAAAATAAGGTGAGGAGAGTGAGAGAAGGAAAACCAAGAGAGAAATTTGACCTAGAAAGGCGAAAGTAAGAAAGTAAGGATGCTTAGTTGGAAAACACATTTTTGTCAAAATGGGATAGAGAGCCCAGTGAAGAGATATCAAACAAGAGTTTTAACAGGAAGAGGCAAAACATTAGCGAATCCGCAGAGGAAGTTCGAAAGAATAAGGAAAGAATAGGTAGGAAAGACGATGCTGGGTAAATTGGAAGGGAAAAGGAAATCGAATACAGTAGGAACTGAGGAAGGGAAAGGAAGGTACAGAAGAGTGAATAATGAATTAAGGAGAGAAACAGAACGAGCAAGGAAGACATGGATTAAAGAGAGATGTACAGAAATAGACGAACTAGAAAGGGAAGGAAAATATGATGCATACATTAGCTGCTGACTTAGTCTTTGAAGCAAAGAAAAGCAGCACAAATATGGCTATAGAAAGAAATATGAAGATAGTAACTGCTTTCGAAAGAACAGAAACCATTGATGACCGTGCAACTTCTCTAGAATAAATGACAATTACCTGAAATCCTCAGCTGCTGACAGGTGTTGTTGATGTACCTCGAGGGGGACAGCTGAAAATGTTTGTCCCGACCGGGACTCGAACTCGGGACCTCCTGCTTACATGTCAGACGTTCTATCCATATTTTTAATTTTAAATCTCATTTTGTTCGTTTTCGTTCGATGTATCTGTTCGGGGCGGACGTCGCAAGACACCCGTTTCAGTTCGCTTTGATCCATTAACTCAATTTTTAATTACAGAGAGCAGCTAACCCTCTGACCGAACACGCTGAGTTACCGTGCCGGCTCATAATATACTAAGACTCCGGTTTGAGCGACCGAGCACACAGATGAATAGCGCGACTGCAGGGACTTATCCCTTGCACATTTCCCGTGAGACCCACATTCCCAACTGTCCACAATCTCCATACGTAATGTGCCTGATAGATATTTGCGCATCCACTCATTACTCGCGCACACTAAGGTTTCCCGAACCCTTACACGGTGTGTGAAATCTTATGGGACTTAACTGCTAAGGTCATCAGTCCCTAAGCTTACACTATACTTAACCTAAATTATGCTAAGGACAAACACACACACCCAAGGGAGGACTCGAACCACCGCCGGGGCCAGCCGCACAGTCCATGACTGTAGCGCCTAAGACCGCTCGGCTAATCCCGCGCGGCGAACTCTTACAGGAATCGTCACCTTAGTGTGCGCGAGTAATGAGTGGATGGGCAAATATCTAATAGCCGCATTATGTATGTAGATTGTGGACAGTTGGGAATGTGCAAGGGGTAAGTCCCTGCAGTGGCGCTATTCATCTGTGTTCTCAGTAGCTCAGATGGATAGAGCGTCTGACATGTAAGCAGGAGATCCCGGGTTCGAGTCCCGGTCGTGCACACATTTTCAGCTGTTTCCATCGAGGTATATCAACAACACCTGTCGCAACTAATCATCATTTATAAAAAGAAGTCATTGTACAGTGTGTGCCAATTTGACCGTCCATCAGGGTGATTTGCACTTCCTCCATGTCGGCTCTCAGCGGATGCCACTCTGCGCAGGCGCTGGTGAGCTGCGGCCCGCGGACCGAGGCCAGGGAGAGTGCTTGGTCTGCTTGCGGAAAGAGTCGGCTGGTGCAAGGCACAGGGTCTGTGTTGGTAGGCGGTGGTTGCGTAGGCGTTATGGTCTTTGCTTTTGGAGACACAAGGACACCTTTTGCTGTGACTCGAAGTGTTCACGAACTCTGGGTAGTTTTGATAGCTCGTTGCGGAATTGTGTCTACTCTGTAGCGAGTGTGAGTTATGATCAGCCAGCAGTTTGTGCTGTGGGGACTTTGTGTTTCCGTGTGAATAACTGAGGAAACCAAGGCTGAGTTACATTAGTTGGCGTTAGGGTACAGAAGGGCTCAGCCGGCCACTGTGGCCGAGCGGTTCTAGGCGCTTCAGTCCGGAATCGCGCTGCTGCTACGGTCGCAGGTTCGAATACTGCCTCCGGCGTGGATGTGTGTGTCGTCCTTAGGTTAGTTACGTTTAAGTAGTTCGAAGTCTAGGGGACTGATGACCTCAGATGTTAAGTCTGGTAGTGCTTAGAGCCATTTGAACCATTTTTAAACAGAAGGGTTCCTCTGCACTCAACCATATCTGCTGAGTGGAACGCTGCAGTTCAGAGCTGTTGTTGTATATTCTGTTAACGCGGGATAACGGTGTTCACCGCCTTGTCCGGCATGTGACAGATCAACAGTCAGTGATGAATTAGGCTTCTTTTCTGGATATAGGCAAACTATCGCCTTAACCACAGACTATCTTCTCTTAACAATAAGGGGCTAAACCCTTCAGTCTGGCTTTAGCAGCCCGTCAGAGAGGACGTGCCATACTTCCGCCTGCGGAGCGTGTGAGTTCGTATTTGTTTAGGTTGCGACTTAGCTTGCACGCGGGCTTCGCGCACTGCGATCATGGCAAATAAGTTGAGGAAATCGGTATTAGATTTCTATTTTTGTCCAATATCACTACCGACAACCTCAACGTGGAACGTTTCTTCCGTGAGGAGGCGAAGATCCCGCCATCGGAGCTCCTGGATAACCACCTCTTGATTCTCATTAGCACCATACACGTTAAAATGGTCAATGATATTGCGAGCGAGCTCGTTTTAGCTCGGCGTGGTCAAAGTCGAACATGCGGGATTAGGCATTAGAAATATTCGCGTGTTCGAACTGCCATTAGAGGTACCTGCACAGGTCGTCATAGCGGCTTTCGACCATAAGGCGCTGTTCATGATCGTAAGGCAGAACGCTGGGCGCACTTCCGCACGTACTCTGTTCTTACCGGGAGCGTCAGGTCACAATTGATCTGCGCAGCCGTGTTGAGTGTGATCTGACCATCAGCGGATGTCGAGCCTTAATCGTGTACGACGGACAGCCGCATATTTATTCTGTGTGTGGAAAATAAGACCACCCCAGATCTGAATGTCTGCAGCGACCGATAAAGTAGCTACCATCTGGAGGAGTGGTGCTTCCCTCGTCTGGATACTTCTTGTCACGTATGCGACGGAGCGTAGGTCGCTGCCGGCAGCACGGTGGCTCTCGGGAATCAAGTGAGCAGTTGATGGATGGTGTTCCGCTAGTTCCTGAACCGGTTGTGGACAAGCTGGCTGACGATGCGACTTCAGCCGTGTCCTCAGTTCTGGTGGTTGCTCCGGCTGCACCTGTGGCCGACACTGGTGTCTGAAACCGTCATTTATTTCCAAAGAATATTCTTAAGAATTTATTTTATTTACTAGCGAGTCATCAAGAACATTAACACATTTAATCACACTATGTAAGTGTGGAAGTAGTTGCCAGGGAGTAACTGATGAAATCATAACCAATTTCCTTTTGACAAATGGGAATTTTATTCACTTCAATAGTGCCTAAAAAGCATTTTTAAAAGAAACAGATTTAAAATTATAATCAGAAAGCACCCACTAAATATCTAGGTTACAATTTATTCAGAGGCAGAAAGAAACAAGTTTTGACTGTATGAGCTTTCGGGCAGAGAACCTTGCCGCTCCCTTTTGACACGGCCGTAGTTACGACCGCTCACAACAGCCTCTGAAAGACTACACTGGTGCAATTCTGCAACACACCAAATTACTTTAAACTTAAAGTTTTAACAATTTACACAAGCACACAAACTATGCACGGTTGGAAGAGGGATAGAAATGGTACAAAACACTAACAATTAAACTATTAATTTTGCCACCGAAGGTGCAACTTGATTTTTACGTCTAAGAAAAGTCTTACGGTGAAAGGGTGGCAACTTTATATACTAAAATGATCATTTAAATAAAAGCCCATGAAATTCAATCTTATATAAAATTCTACAAGGTTGGCCAAACAAGTTAAGATGCTCTACAGTACACAGATACCGCCTCTCAAGATGATAGGCAAGATCAAAACTTATTTCAGAGATTAGGCCGTTACACTCCAAGCAATAAATCCGTTAACACACCAAATCCGACAAACAAGACAAAGGCAGCTCCGAACGACAGACAGACACTAACTGCCTAACAAATGCGGACGAAAGACAGACGAGCAAACTGGGGACGAGAGACTGACCAAGAAAACAAGTAAAATTTAACAAGAGCAAATCACACAACATATCACCAATCACGTAACTTCTAATAACTGCGATTTCTCGAGAAGACCTGGCGCAGCACCCCAAAATCGCTCTCCGAAGCGTCCGCTGCCAGCCGCTTCAACGGACGCAGGAAGGCGCGCCGATCTCCCGTCTTTCCTGGTCCGCACCAACCGACCGACTGCCCGCTGCTCCGTCCGCGACTGCTGCTCCGTCGCGACTGCACTGCTGGTGCGTCTCCCACTCACTTCCAGACACACGACGGCGGAAATACTGGCTCGGACCCAACCATGCAGAGGAAACATGCCCACTGGCTAAACGACATCCCTGCACCAGGAAAGGACCGAGCCAAGCTCCACAAGATGGTAACTGAAGGGGCCCAGAAGCGCTCGGAGAATCAGTTACACCACAGCGTCGCAGCTCACAACGGGCAGACTGATGTCGTGGGTTTACTCCTGTTGCTCTCGTGTCGACCGCGAAGCCACTACCCCTCGCTATACGGAGCGGCCCACTGGACTTACGTGGCGACCTCACATGCGCCGACGCTCAAGACGGACAAGTCATCTTGTGTCTCAGTGCGCGACCGACCAACCGATCGATCCAACCGCCAATGACCATTGCCTGAGCAAACTCGAGCAGACTGGTGGCCTGACGCGCAGACTCAGATGCAGGAGCTAAGCCCCGACCGGGCGGCCACTCGCTGAGTTCTGTTACTGGCGAAGTGGAAATACTCTCATTTTGCCGGCTTTAAAGGTTGATCCGACCGACAGGCAGACACTAACTGCCTAACAAATGCGGACGAGGGACAGACTAGCAAGCTGGGCACGAGAAACTGACCCCAGACTGGCTCCCTGGCGAGCTCATAGCGCCCCTTAAATGCACGTGGACAGGCAACCTTTCCCCTTTCCCACCAGAGGGAGACACCAAAGCTGCGACTGCCACAGCAGCGCCACCGCCAGAAGCGGAATCGACTACTTTACACCACGCGCTGCGGCGCGCTCTTCAAAACAGCAATGCGACTTCATGGTCGACTCACTGGTTGTCTCGACGGCGGCCTTTCTGCTTGACTGGCGCGACTCCTTCCCGTCTTCGAACATGGGCGGACGATTGCGTAAACAACGCTCCTCAAAATGACGCAAAAAGTGGCGCCGTACGAGGTCGAAACGGGACTCTTCTCTCAGTCTAGACAATGCTCTGCCTGTTGAGCAAATCAACGTTTCAGCGTCTTCTCTGGCCTGTATCTTAGTGACGGATTAGCAGTCAGTGATGAATTAGAATGCTTTTCTGCATATAGGCAAGCTATCGCTTTAAGTCCAGGCTGTGTTAACTGAGCTAGTGCCTACCTAGTGATAAGGGGCCAAACCCTACCGAGTATTAAGATCTAAATTAAGCTACGGATAGTGCTGGTAGAAATGAATAGACTCACTAGTCGTAAAATATAAGAACTAAATGAACTTAATGTCTTGCTTTAAGTTGTTAAGACTAAGCAGTTGTAAGAGAGCTCTAGATGGCCAGTAGTTTGGGTGTAGTGAAAGCAGTGGCCATCCTCTAGACTGGAAGTCTTAAGTTACTGTCGCTAACCTGAGATTTGGTGTAACCTTCTGGGTGGTGTGTCTGTCAACACAATAAAATGTGAGGTCCTGGTGTAGTTAAATCTCGTATTTTGGTGTTCACTTATTGAAAGATGTTTCTGAACTTGGCGCCACATAATAACGAAGTTAAAGTCGGTTTTATAATCATTATTAAAGGAATAATTATACTCATTATTAAAAGAATTATTAAAATAATTGTTAAAATTACTCAGTTGTGACTTTTCCCAGACATTTATAATACATTTCTGGCCATTAAAATTGCTACACCAAGAAGAAATGCAGGTGATAAACGGGTATTCATTGGACAAATATGTTATACTAGAACTGACATGTGATTACATTTTCACACAATTTGGGTGCATAGGTCCTGAGAGATCAGTACCCAGAACAACCACCTCTGGTTGTAATAACGGCCTTGATACGCCTGGGCGTTGAGTCAAACAGAGCTTGGATGGCGTGTACAGGCACAGCTGCCCATGCAGCTTCAACACGACACCACAGTTAGAGTAGTGACTGGCGCATTGTGACGAGCCAGTTGCTCGGCCACCATTGACCAGACGTTTTCAGTTGGTAAGAGATCTGGAGAATGTGTTGGCCAGGGCAGCAGTCGAACATTTTCTGTATCCAGAAAGGCCCGTACAGGACCTGCAACATGCGGTCGTGGATTATCCTGCTGAAATGTAGGGTTTCCCAGGGATCGAATGAAGGGTAGAGCCACGAATGAAATGTAACGTCCACTGTTCAATGTGCCGTCAATACGAACAAGAGGTGACCGAGACGTGTAACCAGTGGCACCCCATATCATCACGCCGGGTGATACGCCAGTATGACGATGACGAATACACGCTTCCAATGTGCGTTCACCGCCATGTCGCCAAACACGGATGCGACCATCATGATGTTGTAAACAGGACCTGGATTCATCCGAAAAAATCACGTTTTGCCATTCGTGCATCCAGGTTCGTCGTTGAGTACACCACCGCAGGCGCTCCTGTCTGTGATGCACCGTCAAGGGTAACCGCAGCCATGGTCTCCGAGCTGATAGTCCATGCTACTGCAAACGTCGTCGAACTGTTCGTGCAGATGGTTGTTGTCTTGTAAACGTCCCCATCTGTTGACTCAGGGATCGAGACGTGGCTGCACGATCCGTTACAGCCATGCGGATAAGATGCCTGTCATCTCGACTGCTAGTGATACGATGCCGTTGAGAGCCAGCACGGCGTTCCATATTACCCTCCTGAACCCACCGATTGCATATTCTACTAATAGTCATTGGATCTCGACCAAAGCCAGCAGCAATGTCGCGATAAGATAATCCGCAATCGCGAGAGGCTACAATCCGACCTTTATCAAAGTCGTAAACGTGATGGTACGCATTTCTCCTCCTTACACGAGGCATCACAACAACGTTTCACCAGGCAACGCGGTGAACTGCTGTTTGTCTATGAGAAATCGGTTGGAAACTTTCCTCAGGTCAGCACCTTGTAGGTGTCGCCACCGGCGCCAACCTTGTGTGAATGCTGTGAAAAGCTAATCATTTGCATATCACAGTATCTTCTTACTGTTGGTTAAATTTCGCGTCTGTAGCACGTCATCTTCGTGGTGTAGCAATTTCAACGGCCAGTAGTGTATTAAGTAGCCTGGAGTTCCAGAGTTTGCTGGATTCATTTTTTATTTATTTGAAGTGCGGTTATTTTATGGTTTCATTATTGCATTTCTTTAAAGTGATAGATCAGACAGCTTGGTGCAAAAATTGATGGCTCGTGATTACTTATTCAGGTTTCTGTTACAGAGCGAGGTTCCGGTGGCACTGGTGGAAAATGGCTCTGAGCACTATGGGACTTAACATCTGTAGTCATCAGTCCCCTAGAACTTAGAACTACTTAAACCTAACTAACCTAAGGACATCACACACATCCATGCCCGAGGCAGGATTCGAACCTGCGACCGGGCACTGGTGGAAGTGTCGGGAAGGTGGCAGGACTACATTGCCTATACGAGGCTGATCGAAAACTAAACCATATTGAATTAGAAGAGGAGGCGAGAACTATAGAAGAGGACAAAGGTTGCTGCATCTTGGGAGGAGAAGTAGAAGAGACTTCGAGGGAGACAAAGAATCATAAATAAAGTGGAACTGATGGATTGCAGGCAGAGTTGTTTAAGAGCCTTGGGAGCAGAGTGTGAAAGACTTATCTATGTAATAAATGATATGCAAAATGTGAGTATCCGGATGACTTTCTCTCGGCAGTACTGATACTGATTGAAACGAAAGCAATGCCAAGAAATGTGAGGATTTTACAATCAAAAGTTTGATTTATGATGTAGCAAAATTTCTATTACAGGAGATAAATAAAAGACTTCATGGAAGACTGGAAAGAAGTACTGCAGAGGAACAGTATGGATTTAGAAAAGGGAAAGGTACCAAAGATGCAACTGGGCTGTTGAGAATTATAGGCGAGACATAAAATGAAATAGAAAGTGAAGTTGTTTTCATTGACTTGGAGAAACCCTTTGATAGAATATTGTGGAATAAATTAATGGGCAATCTAAGGAATAAGGCGGATTAAGAATATACCTACAACAGAAAATACGAGTACAAATTGGGGATGGGACGACAGAGAAAAGCACTATCGGAAGTGAGGCAAGAATGCTGTCCCTCCCCAATACTCTCTGGGCACGTTCTTCATCAACGTTGGAAACAAAAAGAGGAGTGCGGGTTGGTGGTAGGAGGATAGAATTATTCGATTTCCGGATGATATGTGTTACTGGCAGAGAGCGAAAGGACTATGATGGGAATATCAAAAGAACTAAATAAGACCTATAAGGAATTCGGAATTGGACTTTGACTCATTGTCCAGCTAGTGCAGCAAGGTGGGGGTTCCCTGCTGTTTTGGGGCGTCATTATGTGGGGCCGACGTACGCCGCTGGTGGTCATGGAAGACGCCGTAACCTCTGTACGATACGTGAATGCCATCCTCCGACCGATAGTGCAATCATAACGGCAGCATATTGGCGAGGCATTTGTCTTCATGTACGACAGTTGGCGCCCCCATCGTGTTCATCTTGTGAATGATTTCCTTCAGGGTATCGACATCGCTCGACTAGAGTGGCCAGCATGTTCTCCGGACACGAACCCTATCCAACATGCCTGGGATATATTGAAAACAGTTGTTTATGGTCGGCGTGACCCACCAACCACTCTGAGGGATCTACGCCTAATCGCCGTTGAGGAATGGGACAATCTAGACCAACAGTGCCTTGACGAACTTGTGGATAGTATGCACGACGAATACAGGCATGCATCAATGCAAGAGGACGTGCTACTGTGTATTAGAGGTACCGGTGTTTACAGTAATCTGGTTCATCACTTCCGGAGGTCTCGCAATATGGTGCTACAACAAGCAATGTTTGGTTTTCATGAGCAATAAAAAGGGCTGTATCACAGGACGCCATCCGCGCCTTATACGCGTCGATGCTGAACCGAGGTGACTGAAATGGTAATCATTTCTGCAGAATGCATACGTCCTGTGAATATGAACGTCCTGTCTCTAGTCGCTCAAGTTGTTCTGTTTTTTCTGAACATGAGTGTACATCACACGAAAAACAAAAATTATTTGCTATCAGACTCTCTGTCCGTCCGCCTGTCTGCTGAGACTCCTTTTTCTCGTGAACCGCTAGAGGTATCAATATGAAACTGATGTCACATGTCTATGACCGCTTGGCAGTGTACTAAACGTTATCTTCTAAGTCAATGCACTCAAAAGGTACGGCCCTTTACGTCACAATTTTAATACTCGCAAACTCACCCATCAAAATCTACAGGGTATTTCTCGTTGACCTAGAATCATGAAATTTGGCAAGAAGTAAAGTCTCATTGTACAAGTAAAGAAAAAAAAACCGAAAATTATTATTTTGTAATTGTATCACACGAAAAAATATATTTCTTGTCATTTGTTATCCGACGTCAGACTTAATTTAAAACAATCAGTAGTTCTGCACTCAGGCTGACTGGGTCGCAGTGGTAAAAGTCAAGCATCAGGCTAGGAATGCCTTTATCTCTCATATGACGCGTTTTGGAATATTTATCATGAGATATTCAGGAGCGATTACTACATGTAGGTTTGGCAGACTAATCTACGAATATTTGTTTCACATACATCTTGAAAGGCGGTATCAACGTAGTAATCGCTCTTGGATATCTAATGTTGGATAAATACTGAAGCGTGTCATACGAGGAATATAGTTATTCCCTGCCTGGTGTTTGACTTTTACCATTTTGACCCAATTAGCCTGAATGGAGAACTACTGAATATTATAATAACGGTCGCCTGCCCCCTGCACTACTTTCCGTCACATTTATATTATTGAAATTAAAACATTCTAACCAGTATCTTGCCAGTATCGAAACAGGCTACAATGGCCGAGATTCTCGATTCCAGCAATGGATGGACTGTCGAAATACGTAATAAAGTTTGAAAGGAACTGTCAGTGCGCAAGTAAGCGCACCAGGCCAATTTTTGTTGTTGTTACTTGATCACTGTAAGTTAAGAGTAAAGAGGATCTTGTAAACTGTACACTATTTTCAAAAGGAGTCGATGAGCGCTTGGACATGCACAGCGTGCTACTTTATATTATTTTGCAGTGCAGCTGTTCACGCCGCTCAACGCTTCGTTTTGACATTGAAATACAATTTTTCTCTTGATTATACGTTTGCAGGTTCTGTCACCGATTGCTCATAAAGTCGCACATAATTTACATTCACAACATTTCCATGCACCTGATGACTCAGATACCGTGGAGACTGCACGAGTACCGGTATTTTTCTGCGTTAAAATATGGCATGGATTTTTCTAGATCTGTGATTCCTAACCATTCTACATCTCTTATCGCTGAGTGTGATCAGGTATTATTTAGTACTCCCCTCCCCTCACCCTCAACATTAGCACATAGCTCTAGAATAAAAAAAGAATTTGCTTTGAACAATTTTATTTTTTAAGCAGCAAAAGGTATATAATATTTATATTTAATTAGTGTTTCATTAAACTACGAAGTAATGACTCAACGAGAAAACAGGTAGCGGTTATTTCCAACATTCTTTTTTACAGAATGATGAAGCAGTTCTCAGTGCATGGCAAGCATACCTAAACTCCTCCTCAGAAAGAACCTATCTGTCAACATTGAAAGTAGAACTTTTTCCTGTGCACCACGCCTCTCCCTAGTGACATTTTCTTCAGCCATACTTTGCATCCCTATTTAAAATCAACCAAGTTAAGATATGTGCACTTAGTATGTAAATACTTGATTCCTGGACTCCTTACTTCTGAAATGGCAGAAATACGAAGATTTACGGCTGCCAACAGTTACTGCTGCTTTGTGATGTTAATAAGTTCGTTAATTTGTTACGAAATGAAAAATGAAGCAATTTCTGGTCCGTTGCAGGTATTACCAGTAACTCGGCCAAGGAATTTCCATGAGATATGTGATGTATATATATTTCAGTTCTACATTGTACCACGCGCTAATACTAGTATTTAAAAAAAACTTGTAATTAATGGTAACGGAATCAGCATTACAGCCTTACAAAAAAGTGACAACAAGTAAAATCGCGATTCCTTTAAGAGTCGAACTCCTATATATACAACAGCTTCAAACGTCTGATTACTTTAGTAATGAGTTAATGTGTTAAATAATTTGACGTTAAGCATGTAGCGAAACAAAATATAGAAAATGTGTGGAACTATGCTTCACGTTTGTGGGAAGTCGCTAAGTACTTCTGTTACCAAACACTACATCGACATAGGCTGCGTAATATTGGGTTCATTTGAAGCAAAAGCAAGTTTTCACGCACCTCAGAGTTTATGGCGTCATGTCTCAACTGTGTGTCATACAGTGATATGATTATGCATTTATATTCGGTGGTATATATGGGTAATGTCTGAAAATTGTGTGTTGCGAATAGAGTTCATCGTGAAGAAGTAATTATTTAAATCATCCTGCCTGAAATTCAAGTTTTTATTGCGCGCCAGTTTTAGCAAAGGCCTGTTTTTCACGCATCTAAATGTTTATACTGTCGTATCTCCTGAACTATGCTTCATAGAATGGTATAATTTTCCAAGTACATTCATTGATACACTACTGGCCATTAAAATTGCTACACCACAAAGATGACGTGCTACAGACGCGAAATTTAACTGACAGGAAGAAGATGCTGTCATATGCAAATGATTAGCTTTTCAGAGCATTCACACAAGGTTGGCGCCGGTGGCGACACATACAACGTGCTGACATGAGGAAAGTTTCCAACCGATTTCTCATACACAAACAGCAGTTGACCGGCGTTGCACGGAGAAACGTTGTTGTGGTGGTGGTGGTTGTTGGGATGTTTAAGGGGGACTAAACAGCTAAGGTCATCAGTCCCAAACGTTGTTGTGATGCCTCGTGTAAGGAGGAGAAATCCGTACCATCACGTTTCCGACTTTGATAAAGGTCGGATTGTAGTCTATCGCGATTGGGGTTAATCACATCGCGACATTGCTGCTCGCGTTGGTCGAGATCCAATGACTGTTAGCAGAATATGAAATCGGTGGGTTCCGGAGAGTAATACGGAACGCCGTGCTGGATCCCAACGGCCTCGTATCACTAACAGTCGAGATACAGGCATCTTATCAGCATGACTGTAACGGATCGTGCAACCATGTCTCGATCCCTGAGTCAACAGATGGGGACGTTTACAAGACAACAACGACCTGCTCGAACAGTTCGAAGACGTTTGCAGCGGCATGGATTATCAGCTCGGAGACCATGGCTGCGGTTACCCGTGACGCTGCATCACAGAGAGGAGCGCCTGCGATAGTGTACTCAACGATGAACCTTGATGGACGAATGGCAAAACGTCATTTTTTCGGATGAATCCAGGTTGTGTTTACAGCATCATGATGGTCGCATACGTGTTTGGCGACATCGCGGTGAACGCACATTGGAAGCGTGTATTCGTCATCGCCATACTGGCGTATCACCCGGCGTGATGGTATGGGATGCCACTGGTTACACGTCTCGGTCACCTCTTGTTCGCATTGACGGCACATTGAACAGTGGACGTTACACTTCACATGTGTTACGACCTGTGGCTCTGCCCTTTATTCGATCCCTGTGAAATACTACATTTCAGCAGGATAATGCACGATCGCATGTTGCATGTCCTGTACGGGCCTTTCTGAATACAGAAAATGTTCGACTGCTGCCCTGGCCAGCACATATCCCAGATCTCTCACCAATTGAAAACGTCTGGTCAATGGTGGTCGAGCAACTGGCCCATCACAATATTCCAGTCACTGATCTTGATGAGCTGTGGTATCGTATTGAAGCTGCACGGGCAGCTGTGCCTACATACGCCATCCAAGCTCTGTTTGACTCGATGCCCAGGCGTATCAAGGCCGTTATTACGACCAGAGGTGGTTGTTCTGGGTACTGATTTCTCAGGATCTATACACCCAAATTGCGTGAAAATGTAATCACATGTCAGTTCTCGTATGATATATTTCTTTAATGAATACTCGTTTATCATCTGCATTTCGTCTTGGTGTAGCGATTTTAATGGCCAGTAGTGTATATGCAGATACTGTCTGAAAAGTGTGTTTCCAAGAAAGTTAGTAGCAAATAAGTAATAAATTAAAAAGTCCTACCTGATGGGGCCATTTCACTGCGTGAACAGCATAAAAGTGGTAAATGACAAACTTCTGTGTTTACATCATTTTTTTGGGTAGGGAAGGGGGGGGGGGGGAGGGAGGGGTGTGAGTGAGAAAAAGTTTCGAAAATGTTTGAAATTACGTTGAAATTTGTCAGAAGTCCCTATATGCTGGCATTTTGAAATTTGTCAGAAGTCCCTATATGCTGGCATTCTCAAATATTGCGTGAATAAAGTCCGGGTATATGCGAGGCGTCAGTTAGGTTGCTTCAAGACACACACACACACACACAGAGTTTCTAACTCTAGTTCTTCTCTTACTGCGTGAAGTTTTAACATACGATTGTACCTGCTAATGACTAGGTTGTGACAGCGTTTTAAATTTTTAAATTTAGTCAATAATTGTTCTTCCTGGAAGTCGTTAGATAGGCAACCTGCAGCTGGCTCTGGGTTCTGGGATAGCTGCTCAGTGATATACACTGTCCAGTCACATTAACGAGACCACCTGTCAAGAGCCTGAATAATCACCATTTGCAGCGCGAACCGCGGCGAGAGGTACAGAAAGAGAATCAATGAGGTTCTGGAAGGCACCAATTGGAATGTAAGGCCATGCCGACCCTAATGCTGTGGCCAGCTGCGCTAGGTTTCTCCGCTGAGGATGCATAGCACGAACAGCCCGACCGGTGTCGTCCCACAGACTCTCGATTGGATTTAAATTAGGGGAGCTTGGTGGCCAAGGGGGTACGGTAAACTTATCCTGCTGCTCTTCGAACCTACCGGGGAGAAAAGCTGCTTGTAGGTATGGATATGGTATGCAAGGAGAGATGCTATACTTGTGTTGATCCACTGCCCCTTCCAGAATGACGAGATCAGCCATGAAATGCCACGAAAACGTTCCACAGACCACAACTCTCACCCCTTCCGTCTGGACCCTTCCGACTGTTGTTGCGGAGTGTTTGCTTCTAGACGTCTCACGCCGTACACTCTAACGACCATCTGACATAAGTAAAGGCCACCAGTCGCGACCCAGTGAACAAACAGTTGCGGTATCGGTGTGCAAATTGCAGCCCCTGTCGCCGATGAACAGCAGTCAGCACGAAACTTCCTGGCAGATTAAAACTGTGTGCCGGACCGAGACTCGAACTCGGGACCTTTGCCTTTCGCGGCAAA
Source organism: Schistocerca serialis cubense (assembly GCF_023864345.2). Lineage (NCBI taxonomy): Eukaryota > Metazoa > Arthropoda > Insecta > Orthoptera > Acrididae > Schistocerca > Schistocerca serialis. The sequence goes on along the minus strand of NC_064639.1, from coordinate 821,030,222 downwards.
GGTCCCGAGTTCGAGTCTCGGTCCGGCACACAGTTTCAATCTGCCAGGAAGTTTCATATCAGCGCATACTCCGCTGCAGGGTGAAAATCTCATTCCAGCAGTCAGCACGGTTGCATGCACCAATCGCTTGCTGTGGAGGCCCATATGCAGCAATGATCACTGTTTAGTCGTAGAGGGACAGTATTGGTCGCCACTTGCCATGGCGGCACGCGAGCAGCTTACAAACTCACCGCTTCGGAAATTCTTTCATCCTTGGCTCGAAATCGAATGATAATGCCATTTTAGACGTCATATAAATCGCTCCATTTCCGCATTACAACGACGGCAGCGTTTTCTGCGTTCCGTCTCACACGCTTTGTATACCATCCCCTCCCCCTCTGCTAGTGCTGCCACCTACCGTCGATAAGTCGTTGTTGCTCGCTGTCGTCGACCATAGACGTTGGTAATATTAATGTTACTGGACCGAGTAGATAGTTATGATCTTTTGAAAAACCGAAACACAGTCAAACTCTCTTGTTTTTACCATTAGAAAATTTTATTTTATTCCTCCTGGGGTAATTCCTCTGAGGTTGGGATTCACTGTTGTTTAAGGGACAGTCAAAGAACACGAGACAGACGGAGAAGAGTAAGTAAACTATTTATTATTTCAGAAGTAATCACCGTAATTGTTAATACATTTATCCCATTGTGAGACAAGTCAGTCAGCGCCTTCATGGAAAAATGTTTACAGTTGCCTACAGAACCATGATTGCACCCATGACAGCAATTCTTCATCCGAAGCAAATCGTCGGTCACAATTGTGTCTCTTCATGGCTGCAAAAATGTGGAAATCGGATGGGGAGAGATCAGGTGTGTATGGAGGTTGTGTAAGGGTTTCCCAGAGAAACTTCTTCAGCATAGTAGAAACAGCCTGGGTCACATGTGGGCGGGCAATATTCTGCAACAGAATGATGCCGTCCGTCTACATTGTTGGGCATTTGGACTTGATGGCGCGCTTAGTTTTTGCAAACTGTCCAGTTACCGCTGTGCGTTAACTGTAGTGCCGTGGTCCAGAATGACAATAAACAGCGCGCCTTTGCAGTCAGCGAAAAAGGTCATCATAATTTTCCCAGAACTGTTGTGCCTGTTGTTTCGACTACGCTGCAGCTGCTGGAAAGCCCTTACATAATTCCGATCTCTCCCCATGGTATTTCCATATTTTTGTGGCCCTGAGAAAAGATATTCGTGGCCATTGATTTTCTTCGCACGAAGATCTGCAAGCCAGCGTACAATCATGGTTCCACAGGCAACCCCAAGTATTTTTCCATGAAGGCACTGATCGTTTTATCTCACAGCGCGAGAAATGTATTAAGAGTTATGGCGATTACTTTTGAACTAATAAACAGTTTACTTACGTTTTAGGGTTCAGTACCTCACTCTGTAAAACGGAACCCTGATAAGGCCACTTTATTGTTCATGTGTCAATCTGTCTGTCAGACTTTTAAGAGCTTTTTTCTCAGGGACGGTAGAGGGAAAAATTTGATATTTATATACATACCAAGGCCTATCTTTCCTTGTGCCGGTGAGAAATGTAAGGTCAATGTAGGCAAAAGATACGGCCATTTATGTTACATATTTTGATACTTGCAAAGTCATTCATCAAAACCTACAGGGTTGACCTAGTGTAATGAATTTAACAAGAAACAAGATTTTACAGTACAAATAAAGGATAAAACCCGAAAACAGATAATTTGTTATTATATCACATAATAAATATTTTTCTGTCATTTCCGTCTGTCTGCCCGTCTATTAAGACCCGTTTTTCTCAGGAGCGGGTAGAGGTATCAAGGTGAAATTTATGTGAAATACTAAGGTCTATGATCTCTTGGCGGTGTAAAAAATTTAGCCAATCAAAAGATACGGGCGTCTGGGGAGACCCCTATTTCTCAGTAACCGGTAGAGGGGATATGAAATTTTTGCCTCGTGCTAAGGTATACAGTCCCTTGTAGGTGTAAATCATTTAACGTTCTAAGTCAATCCAGACAAAAGGTACCACCGCGTAAGTGACATACTTTGATTCTCGGAGCCGGCCGGGGTGGCCGAGCGGTTCTAGGTGCTACATTCTGGAACCGCGCGACTGCTACGGTCGCTGGTTCAAATCCTGCCTCAGGCATGGATGTGTGTGATGTCCTTAGGTTAGTTAGGTTTAAGTAGATCTAAGTTCTAGGGGACTGATGACCTCGGATGTTAAGTCCTATAGTGCTCAGAGCCATTTGCCATGTAGATAAAGTTATATAGATATGAGGCCTGGTTTTCTGGCGGTAAAGCGCGTGCCTGGATACTGAGAGATCACGGCGTCCAACCGCACTCGGACTTAAGATTTTTCAGTTTTCGTTTCAACATAGTCTTCATCTCTCACGACATGAGGAGTCGCCAGAAACACGTGGTTTGGATTCCATGTCAAACTGTAGGTCTCCTTTCCCATAACGGATAACTGTGTTAGATTAGAGACACTCAAGTCGCCGCAGTGGTGTCCACTAGAAAAGACTTGCACCAGGCCAGTATATAATGTGTACAGAGTATTTGTAAAATACTCACATCACTTTGGGGGTAGGTTCCTTAAGCGAAAACAAGTAAAAACAGTCGAGTAAACACAGGCTCTGAAATGCATAACTCAAGAGCTGCGATTTTTTTTTTTTTTTTTTTTTTCTTTATTGTATTTCAATTCCCCATCGGGGCGGGCTGGCAGCAGCATATGCGCTGCTCTTCAGCCGAAAGACATAGAACAAAACAATAGAGGACATTGAAAAACAGCAAAGGAGAGAAGAAGGCGAACATAGATATAAAAAAGGGAGAACATCATGGAAGGCAATATACAAAAAACGGGGTGACTGTAAAACGGAGATAAAAAACTGTTTAAAAGTAGCACACCCAAAAGGCCACACACTGCGACGATTAAAAGAACACAAGGCACAGTATGACTGCAGCATAAAGGTGTTGACGGATGGCATAGCACACAACGTAACACTGACGGCGAACCTCAAGGCAGTACACAATTAAAATCACACCTCTTGACGCACACGAGAAACAGCACTAAACACAACACTGACGTGGCACACTGATGACGATCAATACAGAGGATCTGCCAGGTTCAAGGAGGGAGGGGAAGAGATGGGGGAGGGGAATGGGGGGCGCGCGGAATTGGGCCAGGTAGGGAGGAATGTGGGAAGGAGAGAAGCAAGTATGGGGTGCAGGGTCTCAGGGGAGGGGGGGATGGAGGAAAATCCGCTCTGGGAGAAGGAGGAAAGAGGAGAAGGGGGCCCTGGGGAGGGGGGGGGGGGAAACAAGGCCGGGTTATAGTTGGAAGGAAGGGTATATGTCACGGCGAAGTTCGTCATCCGGGAGGGGGAGGCGTTGGAAATTGCCCTGATGAAGGAGATGGAGGGTATGGAGATGGAGAGAGGGAGGGATACAGCGATAGAGGCGCGGCAACGGGCGGGGGGTGGAGAGGAAGGAGGAAACCAGAGGGTGGGGGGGATCAACCCAGCGAACAATGTAAAGGATGCGGAGATGTTGGAGGAACAAGAGGAGGTGGGGGAAGGGGATCAGTTCATACAGGAGCCGTGTGGGGGAAGGAAGGCGGATACGGAAGGCAAGGCGGAGCGCATGGCGTTCAAGGATTTGGAGAGCCTTGTAAAAGCGGGTGGGGGCGGAGATCCAGGCGACGCTGGCATAACAGAGGATAGGACGGATGAGGGATTTGTAGGTGTGGAGGATGGTAGAAGGATGCAATCCCCATGTCCGGCCGGACAGGAGTTTCAGCAGGCGGAGGCGGGAATAAAAGCTGCGAGAATTTGTTCATCTTAGGTACCGTGAAATACATCTCTTCTACTACAAGCTCTCTGAGTTCCAAATTTTGGGTACAGATAGTATGCATCAAAATATAAATGCCCAGTAAACATGGGCTCTAAATGTATACCCTATGAGCTATGAGCACTTCTTCGTCTTTGCTACTGTGAAACACATATTTTGCATTGAACAAGTCCTCATACACTGAGGTGACATGGGACTGCGATATGCACAGATACAGATGGCGGTAGTATCGCGTAAACAAGTAATAAAAGGGCAGTACGTCGGCGGAGCTGCCATTTGTACTCAGGTGATTTGTGTGAATCGGTGTCCGACGTGATTACGGCCGCACGACGGAAATTAACAGACATTGAAAGTGGAATGGCAGTTGGAGGTACACGCATGGGACATTCCATTTCGGTAATAGTTAGGGAATTCATATTTCCGAAATGCACAGTGTCAAGAGTTTGCCGAGAATACCACAGTTGAGGCATTGCCTCTAATCATGGATAACGTAGTGACCGAAGGGCTTCATTTAGCAAACGACAGTAGCAGCGTTTCCGTTGAGTTGTGAGTACTAACATACAAGCAGCACTGCGTGTAATAACCAAGGAAATCAATGTGAGACGTACAACGAACGTATCCGTTACGGCAGTGCGGCGAATTTTGTCATTAATGGGCTATGCCAGCAGAAGACCGACGCGAGTGTCTTTGCTGACTGCACAATATTGCCTGCAGCTACTCTCCTGAGGTCGTGACCATGTCGGTTGGACCCCAGAGGACTGGAAAAACCGTGGCCTGATCAGGTGAGTCCCGATTTCAGTTGGTAAGAGCTGACGGTAGCGCTCGAGTGTGGCGCAGACCTGGACCCAAGTTGTCAATAATGCACTGTACAAGCTGGTGGTGCCTCTATAATAGTGTGGACCGTGTTTACATGGAATGGACTGGGTCCTCTGGTCCAATTCAACTGAGCATTGACTATGAATGATTACGTCCGACTACTTGGAGACCATTTTCCCAAACAAAGATGTAATTTTTAGGAATGATAATACACCATGTCACTGGCCACTATTGTTCGTGATTTGTTTGAAGAGCATTCAGGTGAATTTGAGCTAATGATTTGTCCACCAGCAGATCATCTATGGGACATAATCGAGACATTAGATAGTGGACAAAATCCAGCACCGGCAACAGTTTCGCAATTATGAACAGCTATAGAGGCAGCATGGCTCAAGATTTCTGCAACGAGTTGTGGAGTTGACACTTTGGTTCAAATGGCTCTGAGCACTATGGGACTTAACATCTGAGGTCATCAGTCCCCTAGACTTAGAACTACTTAAACCTAACTAACCTAAGGACATCACACACATCCATGCCCGAGGCAGGATTCGAACCTGCGACCGTAGCAGCAGCGCGGTTCTGGACTGAAGCAGATGTGCAGTGCATGTCATTTCGAGTTGCTGCAATATGCCGGGCAAAAGGATGTCCAACACGATGTTAGGAGGTATCCAGTGAGTTTTGTCACCTTAGTGTAGGTATTCGGGTATGAGCTCTGCAGCGCATGTTTACCGGATATTTTCTTCCTGTTTTGGTGTAAGGAACCTGTCGCCCAAGTTTGTAAAAGCACAGGGTGATTCAAAAAGAATACCACAACTTTAGGAATTGAAAACTCTGCAACGACAAAAGGCAGAGCTAAGCACTATCTGTCGGCGAATTAAGGTAGCTATAAAGTTTCATTTAGTTGTACATTTGTTCGCCATTTCAGCCAATAAAGTTTTTGGTCCCTTTTTCTTCGAAGGTGCTACTGTAACTGGACTACAATATCTGGAGATGTTAGAGAATTGGCTGTTCCCTTAACTCGAACAAGAAGCACAACAATTCATATTTCAGCAGGATGGAGCGCCACCACATTGGCACTTATATGTCCGTAACTACCTGAACGTCAACTACCCGAGGCGATGGATCGGCCGCCAGGCAGCCCGTGACAGAGCACTTCATCACTGGCCTCCAAGAAGCCCTGATCTTACCCCCTGCGATTTTTTCTTACGGATGTACGTTAAGGATATGGTGTTTCGGCCACCTCTCCCAGCCACCATTGATGATTTGAAACGAGAAATAACAGCAGCTATCCAAACTGTTACGCCTGATATGCTACAGAGAGTGTGGAACGAGTTGGAGTATCGGGTTGATATTGCTCGTGTGTCTGGAGGGGGCCATATTGAACATCTCTGAACTTGTTTTTGAGTGAAAAAAAACCTTTTTAAATACTCTTTGTAATGATGTATAACAGAAGGTTATATTATGTTTCTTTCATTAAACACACATTTTTAAAGTTGTGGTATTCTTTTTTAATCACCCTGTATTGTTGCAACCCCTGTATACACAATTAAGTCTGCACGGAACCGTCAGAGCTGGAGTCCCACTCGCGCTTGTCCTGTTTTTTTTCTTTTCCCCTGTGTCTCGTTTTGACTACGCTTGACAAATGCTCGCTATCGCTCTGGAGACACGCGGAAGCGCAGCAGCAGCGCAGTTTGTAGTGTGCGGAGAGCTCTCCGGGCGCCGCTGAGAGTACCGTACCGTGCCGAGCTGAGGTGAGATGGGCTGAGATGCGGAAATGGGCGCTGCGTGTCGCGCCTCCTCATCTCACCACAGCTCACCTCACCTCGTCGCTGTGCGGCGGCTCGTAATCAGTCGCGAAATGAGGCGCGGGCAGCGCTCGCCAAACCCACACACTGCCCGCGCCCTGCCGGCGGCTGCGCCCACTACGCCCCGTACTCACTCTCTGCCAAATTGAACAGTGCTGGTGGCGCTGGAGTGATGGTCGTAACGCGCCGGTGGGGCACTATAGATACACTGATGACCGAGAAACAATACTTTCAAATGGCTCTGAGCACTATGCGACTTACCCGCATCTCGTGTTCGTGCGGTAGCGTTCTCGCTTCCCACGCCCGGGTTCCCGGGTTCGATTCCCGGCGGAGTCAGGGATTTTCTCTGCCTCGTGATGGCTGGGTGTTGTGTGCTGTCCTTAGGTTAGTTAAGTTTAATTAGTTCTAAGCTCTAGGGGACTGATGACCATAGATGTTAAGTCCCATTGTGCTCAGAGCCATTTGAACCACTATGCGACTTAACTTCTAAGGTCATCAGTCCCTGAACAATAACTTATTTAAAAAAAAATTCTTTATTTCAACAACAATAATAGTTATGCAACATAACCCACTTCCTTGTATGATTAGCGGATCCTAATTTGTTTAAGCATCAAATGCAGCTAATTATAATTTAATTAATTGTGAGCTACAGCTATAACTAATTACAAAGGGCAGCTAAATTCCTACAAGTATTAATATTTAGTGCACAATATCTTGACTAAACTCTACTGCCTGCAGCGTCACAGTTGTGTCAGAGATATATAAACCTACTTTATTGCCTTGCCCATCGAACTAATCCCGATGGGCGTGCCCCTGACACTGGGCAGGCCAAGATGTTATTCGCTGCAGGTTCCTAATAACTAATTTCCTAATCTAAGTCCTACTAACTAGTTTTAACCTAAGTCAAATCCGGTGCTTTGTCTAGTTGTTGATATTGTTCCGCACTCCCCCTAGTCCTGTACGTGGCGGATTCCAGACTACGAGAAAGTCGGCCTATCCAAGCGCAGGCGGTATAGGAGTAGAGCGCGTGTTCGGTATTTAGTATGTCTCAATTTTTTACATTAATTTATGATAATTTATGTCCCTCAGGTATTCCTTTAGCACTTTTCGTGATACCTCATCTGCCTAGTTTATTGAGAGTTTAAAAGTGTCCTGATGTCTTATTGGTTGGAATGTGTCATAGTCAGGTAATCGGTCACGTAATGTGGAAGCAACATCATTGAAAAGGGGGCACTCGTAGATCACGTATCGGGGGTACCCTCCGGTCCACCACATTCACACGTTGGTGTGGCCCTTTTCCCGAACCGACATAGGTATGTCGGGATGGTCCATGTCCAGTGAGAAAATGGATTAGTCCTCTAGTGGGTTCAAACTATGTCATTTTCAGTCGCTCCTTAATGTTTGGAAGGAGTTCAAATGCTCTACGCCCTGTTTCATCCGCCTCCCATACTTCTTGCCACAATTGTTCGTCCCTGTGCCAAATCTCACCCTCATCCCTAGCCCCAATGCCTAATATCTCTTCTGTCTTCGTGACGTTCCCTTTCTTAGCCCAGAACCACGCAGCCTGCTCTCTAATTTTAATGTCCAGGGGGTAGAGCCCCATTATGACTAATAGGGCTCCCCCTGGTGATGTTCTATAGGCCCCCACAGACCTGAGTATCATGTTCCTCTGAACCCTTCTCACTGTCATGGCGGGCACAACCCTCGTGAGCCTGTGTGCCCAGACCCTCGAGCCGTAACCCACTGCTGCAGTGTGTAGTGTTACTTTATTAGCTTCAGATACACATGGTGTTGTAAGCAATGTGATGCATACACACCCCACTCAGTATCCCAGTCTCGCGGGCGGTGGCTCACCCTGGCACGAAGAAACAGCGTCAGCGCCCTGTGATTCAGACGTCGGGCTGAGTGACTGCCGATGGCCTGACACTGGGCCACGATTGTTCTGTAGTGGCGGACGCCATCACTTAGGCGGCTCAGACCTGGCGACGTCCACCGTGAAGGCGAAGGAAGACCGCAACGCACAGTACGTGACACCCTGTCCCCTGACAGAAGTCGGACGGCGGTAAGCCGACACGGCAAGTTAGTGGCGCTGTGGTGCCTAGTCCCACAGGGATGGCTCTAAGCACTATGGGACCTAACATCTGAGGTCATCAGTCCCCTAGACTTAGAACTACGTAAACCTAACTAACCTAAGGACATCACACACAACCATGCCCGAGGCAGGATTCGAACCTGCGACCCTAGCACAAGCACGGTTCCGGACTGAAGCGCCTAGAGCCGCTCAGCCACAGCGGCCGGCTCCCACAGGGAGACTCAGTGCAGGGTGCAACTGGCCCGGCCCAGTCTCGAACCCATGGCTGCAGCTGGCGATGCAGAGTCGTCCCATCGTCTGGTGTCGCGGTGGTGCTGCTGGAGTCCGAATATCTCTGCCTCAAAATCCACTACTGTTTATGTGGCTCCGGTGCGCACTTTTTATACTAAAACACCACACCGTGTCGCGTCACTCATAACAAGAGTCTTACCCTGGAGTGGTCACACCGTCCGCCAACTCCAGCAATTGTTGCTCCAGATAACAGTTTTCTGCTGAGTACGCCTAGCCCTTCTCAGAATGTTTTTGCGTACGTGTTACTACGCCCAATGTGATGCCACCGTATACTTACTGCCCAGTGTCAGCTACACCGCGACTCCTTACAAAAAAATGGCTCTAAGCACTATGGGACTTAACATCTGAGGTCGTCAGTCCCCTAGACTTAGAACTACGTAAACCTAACTAACCCACGGACATCACACACAACCATGCCCGAGGCAGGATTCGAACCTGCGACCGTAGCAGCCGCGTGGTTCCGGACTGAAGCGCCTACTACCGCTCGGCCACAGCGGCCGGCGACTCCTTACAAATTCGATGTTTCAGTGCCTGTGCTATTCGGAATTACGATGCAGTGTTCCATGTGCAAAGGAACATTACATCACACTTCTGGACAACAAAGTCACTGCAATATCATATTTATTCCCCGACACCGAGCAAGCAGCTTCCAAATACGTTGTGTCCCCTGTACAGGAAAACACACAATGGATGTACGAGTACAGGTTGTAGACACGTGGTTGACGACATATGGATGTTTGGATCTGGCCGTGAGTCGTGCTCGGATAGCCAAATGGTAAGGCGACCGCACGCGATGAGCAGGAAATCCGGGTTCCCTGTCTGGCACAAGTTGTCACCGTCACCATTCCATTATACAGTATTCGCAGCTGCTGCACATTATTCGAAGATCTACTAAAACCAATGCCCAGCTACGTTTTACTTTCCCGCTACTGTTGGCCATACTGGTATTTCTGTTGGACGACGATTCTGTATTACTAGAAATTGCAATTACACAACTCGCCATTAATTGTTAAACTTAATGACTGAAATAACTTTCTCATAATGTGTCACTGCGAAGTAACAAAAGTCGAACAAATATAGACCATACATGGAAAGAACTGCTACAGCATACAATGAAGTCACCGCTATTCATGATGATTCTCTGGACGTCACCAAAGATGGGATGTGGTTTATAATGGGGTGTGTAATCACTACGGTCGCAGTGCATGCTCTGCAACATGTCCCTATGCTCGTCACAAGATTGGTAGGGGGTTTCTGTGGCAGGTTGTTCAATTCCTCCACCAATTCGGTTGACAGTTGCTGGATGGTCGTTGATCCATGTGGACGTGCGTCTTCCTAACGCATCCCGTTAGTGCTCAATGAGGTTTAAATCCGGGAACGGGTAGGTCTTTACATTCACCGAATATCCTCTCTTTCCAAGAGCTCATACACGTGCGCTGTTCGATGTGACCTCGCACTGCAATACATAAAAATAAAGACAGCACAGAAAGTACACCTAAAAAGACGCGCATGAGAAAGGAGACCCGTGGCTGTACCGAGTTCAAGATTTGGAAGTCAGTTCGCCTACGTACATAATGTCTTCTCCACACTATATCACCTGGGCCATTCAAACGAACATGTTCGACAGTGATCCAGGATGCAATACTTATTCCAACTCCTTGTCATATGTGTTATGTTCAGAGTCGAGTTACTGAAAAGATGGTGTTGTCAGGTTCGGTAGATGCTGCTATGGAATACCTCAGACCAGACATTTCAAATGGCTCTGAGCACTATGGGACTTAACATCTGAGACATTTCAAGTAACTTCGATAATATGAATTTGACCCTCACTACCCCAGCAGAAATAATGTCCATCATAAAATCGTTAATTAAAGAATGTGATTCTGAGCTAAGTAACATATTAACGTATCTGTTTAACCAGTCGTTTATCAGTCGAATATTTCCTGAATGGTTTAAACATGCTGAAGCTAAGCCACTGTTTAAGAAGGGAGATAAAGAAATAGCATCAAATTTCTGTTCAATTTCACTGTTGCCAGCATTCTCAAAAAATTTAGAAAAAGTAATATACTATCGGCTTTATTATCATATTATCTCAAATAAGTCTGCGGCTCGTGGTCTTGCGGTAGCGTTCTCGCTTCTGGGCACGGCGTGCCGGGTTAGATTCCGGCGGGGCCGGGGATTTTTTTCTGCCCTGAGATGACTGGGTGTTGTGTGTCTTTCATCATCATTTCATCCTCATTTACTCGCAAGTCACCGTAGTGGCGTGAAAGAACTTGTGGAACGGCGGCCGAACCGCCCCACGAGGGGTCTCCCGGCCACCAATGCCATATGCTCATTATTATTATCTCAAGTAACATACTGTCAAATTCACAGATTGGATTTCTAAAGTGTTCTGATACTGAGAAGGCAATCTACACTTACAGTGAAAATGTGCTTAATTCATTAGACAAAAAATTGCAGGCAACTGGTATATTTTGTGATCTGTCAAAGGCATTTGACTGTGTAAATCACAATATCCTTTTAAGTAAATTAGAATATTATAGTGTAACAGGAAATGCTACAAAATGGTTCAAATCTTATATCTCTGGCAGGAAACAAAGGGCGTTATTAGGAAAGAGACATGTATCAAGCTATCAGGCATCATCCAACTAGGAACTAATTATGTATGGGGTCCCGTAAGGTTCCATTTTGGGGCCCTTACTTTTTCTTGTGTATATCAATGACCTTTCATCAGTAACAATACCAGATGTCAAGTTCGTTTTGTTTGTCGATGATACAAACATCACAATAAATAGAAAATCAAGTGTAGTCGTAGAAAGATCACTAATAAAATATTTGTGGACATTAATCACTGGTTCCTAGCCAATTCTATGTCACTAAACTTTGAAAAAACACACTACATGCAGTTCAGATCTTGTAAGTGGTGTCCCACGAGTATATGCCTAACATACGATGACAAGCAGATAGAGGAAGTGGACAGTGTTAAATTCTTCGGACTGCAGCTTGATAATAAATTCAACTGGGAGGAGCACACCACAGAACTGCTGAAGTGTCTTAACAAATCTCTATTTGCAATGCGAATTGTGTCAGACATAGGGGATATAAAAATGAAAAAGCGGGATTATTGTTTGGGGCAATTCATCAAGCCTAGCTAAAGTTTCCGTGCACAAAAACGTGCAGTAAGAGTTATATGTGGTGTGAACTCAAGAACAGCCTGCAGAAGCCTGTTTAGGGAACTAGGGATACTAACTGCTGCTTCCCAATATATTTATTCCTTAACGACATTTGTCATTAAAAAGTATATAACTTTTTCAAACCAACAGCTCAATTCATGGAATCAATACTAGAAACAAGAATAATCTTTACAAGGATTTAAAGTCACTTACAAGGGAACCTCCCCATCGCACCCCCCTCAGATTTAGTTATAAGTTGGCACAGTCGATAGGCCTTGATAAACTGAACACAGATCAATCGAAAAAACAGGAAGAAGTTGTGTGGAACTATGAAAAAATAAGCAAAATATACAAACTGAATAGTCCATGTGCAAGATAGGCAACATCAAGGATAGCGTGTGCGCAGCAGCGCCGTGGTCCCGTGGTTAGCGTCAGCAGCTGCGGAACGCGAGGTCCTTGGTTCAAGTCTTCCCTCGAGTGAAAACTTTAATTTTTTTATTTTCAGTTTGTGTGACAAACTCTTACGTTTTTATCACTTTTTTTCGAGTGATTATCACACCCACAAGAAAACCTAAATCGGGCAAGGTAGAAGAATCTTTTTACCCATTCGCCAAGTGTACAAGTGTCGTATAGAATATATCAGACGTGTTTTCCTGTGGAGAAATCGGTTGACCTATGACCCTGCGATCAAATGTTTGCGGTTCCCATTGGAGAGGCACGTCCTTTCGTCTACTAACCGCACGGTTTTGCGGTGCGGTCGCAAAACACAGACACTAGACTTATTACAGTGAACAGAGACGTCAATGAACGAATGGACAGATCATAACTTTGCGAAAATAAAGAAAGTAAACTTTTCACTCGAGGGAAGACTTGAACCAAGGACCTCTCAGTCCACAGCTGCTCACGCTAACCACGGGACCACGGTGCTCTTGAGCTCACACTATCCTTGATGTTGCCTGTCTTGCGCATGGTCTACTTAGTTTGTATGTATTTGCTTATTTTTTCATAGTTCCACACAACTTCTTCCTGGTTTCTCGACTGATCTGTGTTCAGTTTTTCAAGGCCTATTCACTGTACCAACTTACAACTAAATCTGAGGGGGGTGCGATGGGAAGGTTCCCTTATTAGTCTTGTACAAAAAGATGTGAATTATTCAGGAACACACATTTTCAATAACTTGCCAGCAGCCATAAAAAGCTTAACAACCAATGAACTTCAGTTTAAGAGAAGCCTAAAGGATTTATTGATGGCCAACTCCTTCTACTCCATTGGTGAATTTCTCAGTAAAACCAACTGATTTGTATATAAGTACAATATAACTTCTGCACCATTTCAGTGCAGTAATGTGTTCATTGTAAATAAGTATTATAGTAGTTGTATTACACGTTTATTACCTTATAAATAAATAAAGAAACTTTTTTATTTTAAATTCAGTGCATTAGTATCTGTAAAATGACTCTTTCATATAGTGTTCATTAAAAAATGACGATCATTCCACTTGGGACCTGTGGAATGGTACATTAGCTTATTTGTTTTAGTTGTAAATATTTGTCATGTATTGTTGTTTTTCTGACATGTTCTACATCCTGGAGGACCTCCTCACTACGGATCAATTGGAATGAATGTAAATCTAATCTAATCTAATATAATCTAAACTACTCAGAGTAAATTTGCCCTCGGCGGAGAGGAACACTAGAACCCACACTTCGTTGGTTCTGTCCCGATGCTTTTTGCATTGTCGCAAACGCCGCCGCCGATGGGTGGGTGTCAACGGGACACAAGTATACTGGTTGTCGGTCAACGAGATCATCCACATGCAGTCGTCGTGCCACTGTGGAGCGTAAGATTGTCTGCCTTCCAGTCCTATTAAACGTGGATGTAACTGCACCGACTATGTGACGTGGGTCGCTTCTTGCCTGTTGCTGCTGTAATTGACCATGATCGACCACCTCCTCACCTTCAGACAGCAGTGCATGTAGATCGGAATGCTCATCTGAACTTGAAACAATGATGTGAGCAATACCAAACTCCTGGGCTACACTTGTCATACTTCGTGATTCTTCCAGTTTCCTGATGATGCTTCCCCTGTGACTTCATCCGAATGTTGTCTCTGGGCCACGTTGTAATGAACAACACCGCCATAATGTATTATAACTGCGCGCTGCTCGACACACTCTCTCTCTCTCTCTCTCTCTCTCTCTCACACACACACCCACACACACATATACACTCCTGGAAATGGAAAAAAGAACACATTGACACCGGTGTGTCAGACCCACCATACTTGCTCCGGACACTGCGAGAGGGCTGTACAAGCAATGATCACACGCACGGCACAGCGGACACACCAGGAACCGCGGTGTTGGCCGTCGACTGGCGCTAGCTGCGCAGCATTTGTGCACCGCCGCCGTCAGTGTCAGCCAGTTTGCCGTGGCATACGGAGCTCCATCGCAGTCTTTAACACTGGTAGCATGCCGCGACAGCTTGGACGTGAACCGTATGTGCAGTTGACGGACTTTGAGCGAGGGCGTATAGTGGGCATGCGGGAGGCCGGGTGGACGTAACGCCGAACTGCTCAACACGTGGGGCGTGAGGTCTCCACAGTACATCGATGTTGTCGCCAGTGGTCGGCGGAAGGTGCACGTGCCCGTCGACCTGGGACCGGACCGCAGCGACGCACGGATGCACGCCAAGACCGTAGGATCCTACGCAGTGCCGTAGGGGACCGCACCGCCACTTCCCAGCAAATTAGGGACACTGTTGCTCCTGGGGTATCGGCGAGGACCATTCGCAACCGTCTCCATGAAGCTGGGCTACGGTCCCGCACACCGTTAGGCCGTCTTCCGCTCACGCCCCAACATCGTGCAGCCCGCCTCCAGTGGTGTCGCGACAGGCATGAATGGAGGGACGAATGGAGACGTGTCGTCTTCAGCGATGAGAGTCGCTTCTGCCTTGGTGCCAATGATGGTCGTATGCGTGTTTGGCGCCGTGCAGGTGAGCGCCACAGTCAGGACTGCATACGACCGAGGCACACAGGGCCAACACCCGGCATCATGGTGTGGGGAGCGATCTCCTACACTGGCCATACACCACTGGTGATCGTCGAGGGGACACTGAATAGTGCACGGTACATCCAAACCGTCATCGAACCCATCGTTCTAGCATTCCTAGACCGGCGAGGGAACTTGCTGTTCCAACAGGACAATGCACGTCCGCATGTATCCCGTGCCACCCAACGTGCTCTAGAAGGTGTAAGTCAACTACCCTGGCCAGCAAGATCTCCGGATCTGTCCCCCATTGAGCATGTTTGGGACTGGATGAAGCGTCGTCTCACGCGGTCTGCACGTCCAGCACGAACGCTGGTCCAACTGAGGCGCCAGGTGGAAATGGCATGGCAAGCCGTTCCACAGGACTACATCCAGCATCTCTACGTTCGTCTCCATGGGAGAATAGCAGCCTGCATTGCTGCGAAAGGTGGATATACACTGTACTAGTGCCGACATTGTGCATGCTCTGTTGCCTGTGTCTATGTGCCTGTGGTTCTGTCAATGTGATCATGTGATGTATCTGACCCCAGGAATGTGTCAATAAAGTTTCCCCTTCCTGGGACAATGAATTCACGGTGTTCTTATTTCAATTTCCAGGAGTGTATATATACTAAAACCGGCGAACTTCGCTCCACCTCTGAATATCGTTATATTTTATAGCTGACCCGGTAAACGTTGTTGTGCCATATGAATTATCTCTAGTCTATATGAATAATGTACAACTGTAACACAATGTATATGTGTAACACAATAGCCATTGTTGGCGGGAACTCGTGACACAAACAATAATAATGGCCGAAAACTGTGTAGGGAGTGAGAAAAGGCTTAGGGGGAAGTCCGGCAGTATCGGCCACTATTAGATCTAGCGTTTCTACGGTGGATCGCGCGGATTTAACAATTGCAGCCGATACACGGCTCGTCCATGAGCATACAAACATAGCGCCAATTTCGTGTCGAAACGTGTTCGCCAGCATTATGAATATGACCAAGCGCATACGCATCGATTTTTATCGTACGTAAAAATATTGTACGACTAAATTCTTTTAGAGGAACAAAGGAGAGCAGAGCAACTTCTTTGTTCCACTAAACGAATTAGATCGTACGATATACTTCCGTACGATAAAAATCGATGCGTGTGCGCTAGCCCCAAATGTCGGTTTGGCGAATGACGCGTGCTACCTAGTTAAACTTCTCGGTCTAGTTACGTCGATCAAAGAGTCATTGCTTTTGGTACGTTTTCTTCAATTACCTATCTACCGAATAGTGAAAGACTATTACCGGCAGACACCTGGCGGGGATAACTGATCAAGTGATAATTGATCAGTTATCGACCGGGGTTGAAAATTATTAAATTACTAAAATCGCTATTAAAAAATAAGGGTTGGTGGTAGAAGAGTGAAAATTTAGGGTTGTATGTATTTTGTAATGCCACATCATAAAAAAATAAAAATAAAAAGTTGTGTCCAAAAAACAAAAAAAAATGTTTGGGGTGGACCACCGCTATCACTTAGGGGTATGAAAAACAGATTACGATCGATTCTCAGACCTACCGAATATACAGGTAAAATTTCATCAGGCTCGATCTAGCCGTTTCGGAGGAGTATGGCCACTGACACTCTGACACGAGAATTTTATATGTATGGATAAAAGCGCATACAGACACTATCTTTTCCCGTTTCTTTAAATGCCTTGTGTAGCGGGGCCAGCCTCATTTGGCACTAGACTCACGCTGGTCTGAAGTCATGTGAGCTCCAACGTTCTGTGCACTGCTGGAAGACCTCTGGCAATATGCTGCCGCACTTTCACTCACTTTCACTGCGTAGTTAATAAGACATAGTATGTTATTTTACTTTATCTGTCTCGTGCTCATGTTTTGCAGAGCGGTGTAGTAGCAACAGGACGAATAGCAAGAAAATTTTTTCTTATTGTACTGATAGCGGCGTTTTCTTTTAAGAAAACGGTTTAGTTATCCTAAGTAAACCAATCTTGCTCTGGTGTAAAGAAACTATGCCTTATAACAACCTGGTAATGACCCAAAAATACACGTTTTAACGCAATATGTCTTCGATAAGCGAAATCAGAGATTCATGAGCAGGACACGCTTAGATTACATTCGCAAA
The DNA here is from genome assembly GCF_023864345.2 of Schistocerca serialis cubense. Taxonomy (NCBI): domain Eukaryota; kingdom Metazoa; phylum Arthropoda; class Insecta; order Orthoptera; family Acrididae; genus Schistocerca; species Schistocerca serialis. The sequence goes on along the minus strand of NC_064639.1, from coordinate 821,013,026 downwards.
AGAAAGATACCAGGCATAGCATGAAAAGGTGAGTAATAGTTGGTACACCGCCTACTGCGTGAGCTTATCTAGGAGGGGTAGGACGAGGCCCAAGTAAGGGTTGAACATCATTAGTGACCAAAATATTTATTTAACATTTGGTGCTTAAAGGATCTATCATACTAATTAAGAAAAATTTACTTGCAAGTTTCCAACAATTAAAAAAGCACGTTAAGAACAACAACAATAACCTCAAGAGAATTTGATAAAAATGTACTTCACCAACATGTGCTGCAGTGTCTACTTTGTATTCAAGTAAGACTTAAATACACTGCCACAAAGAGCCGCATTATACCGTTAAAAACATATGAAACCGAAAATATTGTATGTAGTTATGAAAATGTTCAAAGACAGCAAATAGGCTTTGCATTTAACTATCACAATTATGGTGGAAGCCAATACTTTCCACAACACACGTCACAGAAGCAGGGAAATTTGTTGGAGTGCTTTGAGAATTAATTACCTATCACTAAGCTTCAGTTCCTATAATGAGATGTCATTTAATTATTAGGACATCAAAATTTTGTAGAACAAGCTTTTGTGTTCTTGCGGTAGCGTTCTCGCTTTCCCCGCACGGGGACCCGGGTTCGATTCCCGGTGGGGTCAGGGATTTTCTCTGCCAGTCAAGATGACCGGGTGTTGTGTTGTATTTATCATCATCATGCATCCCCATTACGGTCGGAGGAAGGCAATGGCAAACCACCTCCGCTACGACCTTGCCTAGTCGGCTGTGCGGGTCTCCCGCATCGTTTCCTACGCTCCTTGGAGTATGGGACCTCATCATCATACTATGTGACAGAAAAATTTCATACAGTACCTGTACTTCAACACAACAGCTACAACAAGAAGAGTTTGTGTGACAAACAGTTTAATAATTCGGCTTATCGTATTTTCTGACAGCCAATTTACTGATTTACAATTTACTTGGTGTTGTTCAACAACACCACTCACCAATAAAATGAAAATTTACTAAAACAATGATCTTAACATTTACATTCAGCTCCCCAAAAGGACACACACACACACGCACATTTCAAAAAACACATAGTTAAAATGGAAAGCCAAGAGAGGTACAATTTTGCGCCAGGCTTTTTTTTTTCCACGTGGATACTGATGATCAGGATGCAGCGCAACCCGCGATTCCGAATCCAAACGACTGCACCCATTTAGTTACGCAGCATAAATCAGATATACGCACCTCCCGAATAATCGAGACAATTCTCTATATGGCACTGGTAGCTGCTAGTGTTACCCGGCAAGAAAAAGGGTCTTTAAGTAAAACAAGTAATCAAATCTTTAACCCTTCAATTATGAAACAGAACACAATATAGCTAAGAGCGTAATTACACACCCACATACCAATAAAGGGACAGAAACCAAGCCTTCCAGTATTAATAATAGCAAAAGACAATCGGGGCTTATTACTGTAAGTACATCAAAATCTCAACAAGGAGATAAGAAGATTCGCTCGCCAACCGCAATTCAGTTTCAAAACAATGCTCGATGGTGTAGCGGTAGCAAGGGGCCCCCACGCGAGAAGGAAAATCTACAATATTTGAATGGACGCATACAGTTGACAAACGGGCTTCGACTGCATTAGCAAACAATACGTTAAGTACCAATGATTGCATGGGGGCTTATTTATATAATGCAAATATTTTTAATTTTAGTCGCTGTTTGTCCGGCTACGAAGTCTCGTAACCGGTTGGCCCTGACTGGCATTAGTACGCAATCTGACTGCATAGAATAACAACAAAGAATGAAAGAAAACTTCCATTAACACAATTAATTAGTTAAGTCCCCAGCAACTATAAAACCTACGAAACAACAAAACACAAGTGTAGCTGTTCTGTGTGTGGAAGTGTGATTCAACGTACACATCTGGCACGGTTCTTCCTCAATAAGACCAGATATTTTAAACACCATTTATACTGAAGTAATTAAAAAAATAAACAGAAATACTATAACTGCACATAGAAACCAGAAATACATTCTAATACAAGAACACCAGCCAGATGCTTTGTTGACTGAACCTGTGACCAAGAGGCATTATTGTTTATGACATTGAAATAATGAAAAAAAAAGGAATTTTTTACCTTCATATATATTGACGAAAAGCACACTCTGATCATTACAGCATCCCCAATCCAACAATATCTGGTGTCTAGCCCATTAAAACAATATGACAACATCTGAACAAGCACTCTCCATGGGAACTTCTCAACAACGACTCACCACTGCTACATCTCAACAAGCACTGCCTACTGCTACTTCTCAATAAGCACTCTCCACTACCACATCTCAACAAACACTGCCAGTGGAGGCGGCTGAATAATACTCTTTGGCGCAATCTCTGGCGCTGTGGCTCAGTGTAGCCACCTTTCATGATTTAGCAAGAAACCCTTTCCTCCTAGAATTAACAAGTTAACCATCAAGTATCGAAGCCATTCACAGCAATAAGTGAGCTAACTTAAACCAAAGTCCACAAAGCTATCATATAAAAGAAGATAAAAACACAAGAGCTCTTAATCACAGAAAATCACAAAATTAGTGATGGTACGATAAGCAGTTGGTACAAACACGTACAGGACTCTTGAATTTGCACTCAACCACCGGGACTTAAGTAAACAGGAAGATTGAGCCGGTATTCTTTTGGAAGGAGGGCAAGGCGCATAAGTAGACGGCGACACATTGGAGGAGACAGTACAAAGAACACTTTGTGAACCTCACGCTGTCCCCGAATTCACTCAACAGAAATAAGGTATCTGACCATAGTTCCCATATGCCACGCTTCCATCTGAACGAAAGCGTCAACCACGGACTTCTGCAGTAGAAATAACTCCAGCCGCGTCGTGTTCTCCGGAGCCGCCAGGATGAAAACTTATTCTCGGACACGCGACCCCAGGCAGAAAACTGAAGTCCAGTCGTTCAATAAAGAAATCGCACGGCTCAAATCACAACACGCCGTGACTGAAGAGCCCTTTTTGCCCCGCTACCTGCCGCCGTCCGACGTACTTTTCAAACTACCTCACGTTTAATTCAAAAAGGCTCGCCCTCCGCTAGAGGCAAAGATGACATGTGGAAGACGTACTGCGACCTATCGACATGGTACGGCTCAATAGTTACCGTGAAAAAGCAATCACAAGATCCTAAAAATGTTGGAAGTCTTCTAATGAGCAACTTATAGCGGCTCACGTGCTATCGAATATGCCTCCAACACGCTAATCACAACAATCAAATACGAAACATAGAATGACTGCTAGCAAAACGACTTAAAGTCGGTTGAATGATGACACAGTTCGGAATATTTAAAAATTCGTGGTTTGCAGACCTCTCGAGATAATATTCCACTTGAAATAGCTTGTGAGGCATGAATAAATACAATGAAATGAACACCCTTAGCTATTTACAGATTTTGACGTACGTCAACGGGGACAGATGAAAATGTGTTCCCCGACGTTGAGAATGTGGGTTTCGCGGGAGGCGTGCCAGAGATAAATCCCTGCAGTCGCACTGTCCTCTGTGTCCTCGGTGGCTCAGATGAATAGAGCGTCTGCCATGTATGCAGGAGATCCCGGGTTCGAGTCCCGGTCGGGGCACACATTTTCATCTGTCCTCGTTGACGTATGTCAACGCCTGTAAGCAGCTAAGGATTTCATTGTAATTTCATTCTAACGAGCTGCACGGTCACCGATGGTATCTGTTCTTTCGGACATGTCCGAAAGAACAGATACCATCTTAGTAGATATATGAATAAATACACCGTTGCAGGATCAGCCACAGGATCATTCCGACCAGCGTCCGTTATCTGAAATTGCGTGCATTAGAACGGGACGTCTATAACTAAACGTACGGGATATCTTGCTAAAAGAATTCTAAAGCCGGTTGTTCATTTTAAACAACCGGCTTCGACAGGCTTTGCTGTCTTCTTCAGGCCTTAAAAATCTTCTTGTTATGAAACGTATTCATTTAAAGTTGCATCTCACGCTATATTGTCATGTGGATAAAAAATGAACAAGTTTCAATATGTTTAAGGGCCTGAAGATAGAAGAAATTCTGTCGAGACCGGTTGTTAAATAAAGAAATATTTATGCGATGTTTACTTTAAAATATTTCTAGCAAGTTAAGCAGATGGCTCCTTCGGTCTTCTCAAAATGAGAAAATATAAGTAGGGAGTATATCGTGCGAGGTGTGAAATATTTAATGAGACTCATCAAATGCAGAAGTGTGCTGAGGGTAACGTTGTGTATCGTAGAATGCACTTAAATAATAAATGAATCAGGAAAGTAGAAATGAGAAATAGTAGTTGAATTTAAACTACACAGTTTACCCAAAATCGTAAGAATATTGAAATCCGGACTCCTTGGCATCACAAAGACACGTGATCAGACACGTCGAACATATTACCATCACATGTAATAAATTTCGTACACGGCATTAAGTGAACTAACTGAGTGAAAAAATTATTGAAATGTTTGTATAATATTTAGGACTAATTATCCCGAGCCTGTCAGCAGATTCGTATCTATTGGCTTCACAAATAGACAAATCGTTGCCAACGTACGGATACATTTTCGCTTCCGCGATTCGGAGTGACTTTAGCAAGCCGAAACCAATGAAAATCCAGCCATAGTATGTGATCTCTCACGTATGATTAAAAAAAAATGGCTCTGAGCACTATGGGACTTAACATCTGAGGTCATCAGTCGCCAAGAACTTAGAACTACTTAAACCTAACTAACCTAAGGACATTATACACATCCATGCCCGATGCAGGATTGGAACCTGCGACCGTAGCGGTCGCGCGGTTCCAGACTGAAGCACCTAGAACCGCTCGGCCACATCGGCCGGCTACGTATGATTCAATAGAGATGCTTTGCATATGAAAAATCTCTACGAATTTCACAATAAATGGAACAGTTTCACCAAGAAACTACAATCTTGCTGTCACCGCATAGCCAGCTCTCTCCAAAAGGATTTATTTAAAAGCAACTAGGCAGCGTTTAAAGTGTTGATTGGCTCAAAAAATGGCTCTGAGCATTATGGGACTTAACAGCTGAGGTCATCAGTCCTATAGAACTTAGAACTACTTACACGTAACTAACCTAAGGACATCACACACATCCATGCCCGAGGCAGGATTCGAACCTGCGACCGTAGCGGTCGCGCGGTTCCAGACTGAAGAGCCTAGAACCGTTCGGCCACACCGGCCGGCTGTTGATTGGCCCATTCGCCAGAAACGCCGGATAGAAAGTTCCCCAAATATAATAGACTGAGAGGCACCCCAAAGACCATAACTGCCTGTATTCGATTCTGGTTACAGAAGCATCTTCGGCAAGTACCTGCAATTATTAATCCACAAATAAAGGAAGACTGTGATCGAAAAATTGAAAGGGGCTACTTACGAGGCATCTTTGTAGGAGGAATACTTGAGTAAATTGGTAGGCATTTTGAATATACAAGGTGCGAAATATTGCACACTAAACTTTCACCTATTGTAACGACAACAGTTGAACATCGAATCTAACTCGGATGATAGATACGAGTACACCATTTTAACCTGCTTGAACTGTGTGCCTGAATTCATGAGACATTTTGGTTAGCGATTGATTATGTGCCAATCTCAGGACAATTGATAACCAGATCTTTTCAGTGGGTGAGAGATTTGGACGTCCTCTCAAAACAACAAACATCATCTGTAGCAAAATGGAACTGGGAAGTACGTGAAACATGCAGATTTGTGTTACGATGTTGAAAGATAACATCACAGAGACCTCGAGGCAACGGCACAACTACTGCACAAGTTACCGGCTACGCGAACAAAAGGTGATCGTTTAGTACAAAAAGGAAAGAAGGATGATTAGAGTTTAACATCCCGCTGACGGCACGGTTTTTAGAGAGGGAGCACAAGCTCAGATTACGAAAGGATGGGGAAGGGGACCAGGCATACACTTGTCATAGGAATCATTCCGGATTTTTCCTGCAGTGACTTCTACATCTACATCTACAAACATACTCCGCAATCTACCATAGGGTGCATGGCGGAGGGTACCTCGTACCACAACTAGCATCTTCTCTCCCTGTTACACTCCCAGACAGAACGAGGGAAAAATGACTGCCTATATGTCTCTATACGAGCCCTAATCTCTCTTATCTTATCTTTGTGGTCTTTCCGCGAAATTGTTGGCGGCAGTAAAATTGTACTGCAGTCAGCCTCAAATGCTGGTTCTCCAAATTTCCTGAGTAGCGATTCACGAAAAGAACGCCTCCTTTCCTCCAGAGACTCCCACCCGAGTTTCTGAAGCATTTCCGTAACACTCGTGTGATGATCAAATCTACCAGGAACAAATCTAGCAGCCAGCCTCTGAATTGCTTCTATGTCCTCCCTCAATCCGACCTGATAGGGATCCCAAACGCACGAGCAGTACTCAAGAATAGGTCGTATTAGTGTTTTCTAAGCGGTTTCTCTTACAGATGAACCACATCTACGCAAAATTCTACCAATGAACCGAAGACGACTATCCGCCTTCCGCACAACTGCCATTACATGCTTGTCCCACTTCATATCGCTCTGCAATGTTACGCCCAAATATTTAGGGAAATCACAGGAAACTTACATCTGGTTGGCTAGACGATGGTATGAACCTTTGTCCTTCTGAATGCGAATCCATAGTGCTGCGTCGATACTTTGCAGAACTGCCATGAGCTGGATCAGATGAGCTGAATCCTCTGATGAAGTGAGGCATGTTGCGCTGCATCGTATTTGCCTGGCATAGCTGTATAAACTGTAAGTAGGCAGTTTACGTTTTTATGTTGGTAGCACTCTATATGAAAACCACTGACTGTGCTGTGTGCAGTCTGTGGCTGGTTTGTATTGTTGGAATATTTGCTATTGTAGTGTTGGGCAGTTGGATGTGAACAGTGCGTAGCGTTGCGCAGTTGGAGGTGAGCCGCCAGCAGTGGTGGATGTTGGGAGAGAGATGGCAGAATTTTGAGAGCGGACGATCTGGACGTGTGTCCATCAGAAAGAGTAAATTTGTAATACTGGATATCATGAACTGATATATATATATATATATATATATATATATATATATATATATATATATATATATATATATATATATATATATATATATATAATAACTTTTGAACGTTATTGAGGTAAATACATTGTTTTTCTCTATCAAAATACTTCATTTGCTGACTATGCCTATCAGTAGTTAGTGCCTTCAGTAGTAAGAATCTTTTATTTCGCTGGCAGTAGTTCGAGTAACGAAGATTTTTGTGAGGTAAGTGATTCATGAAAAGTATGGGTTGTTGTTAGTCAGGGCCATTCTTTTGTAGGGATTTTTGAAAGTCAGATTGCGTTGCGCTAAAAATATTGTGTGCGAGTTTATTGTTGATCAGAATAAGTAAAGAGAGAAATGTCTGAGTACGTTCAATTTTGCTCAGCTGTTTGAAAATCAAATGACGTAACGGTTTAACCAGCACAGTAATTCATAAATATTCTAAAGAGGATGTTTCAAAACTACAAACGTCGCCATGGGCAATGGAAGAGCCTTATGGGTCAGATGGGTCAGGCTTTGACTTCAGGTGTGTCCTGCTGATACAACGAGTGGCGTCACCACGACGTCGAGCAGGTATGACATAGGCCAGCCCAGCAGAAGGACCACAGTTGTATTAACATCGACAGAGCAGAAATGAGAGCTACTGTGGTGTGGGTGACCTAACTGCTTCACGCCCGAACTGTGGTTCTGTAGTGGCTAACATAACGGGGAGTAATGTCTCGACAAAACTAGGACTGACCAGGTCTGTACAAATACTACTCATTTATAAACAGAAATATGTTGTCTGACAGCCACCAGCTCTGAAGGGGACCTACGCCTTTTTGCGAGTCTGTGTGGACCAACTAGCTTCCACATCTGAACTACATCACCGCTAGCTGCAGCCTCGCTGTTTGCGCTGAGTCCAATGCTGCTGACATAGTACCTACAGCCAGTGGGCCACCTGCAGGCCTATTCAGCTGCTGCCAGCATCCTACCCTTGTGGACTACAGTTCGAGAGTATAGCGGTGCAGCCACTCGGCATCCGTTGCTGTGCAGGTCAACTCCTTGCTGTCCGTCTCTGTTTGTGTTTGCAAAAAATGTTGCTGGGAACACGGTGTGATGCTGCGCACCCTGGCTCACCCTACCACAAGTCGCGCCGCTACCTCTAGCACGTGCATCTACCGTCGTGAGCTGCTGCCCACTCCTGGAGTCACCGTCCTTGCTAAATCGCTGCTGTTCTCACTTCACTGGGTTAGCAACTCCGCGGGCGGCTACGAGTAGAGGCAACAGGTTCTCGTTACCTGCAACACCTCTCCGACCGTGTACAGCTTGCGATTTGAGGGCATTGGCTTCTCCAAGCATCCGCACAACTGTTGTAGTTTGATGAGCAATAAATGAAAGTTACAACAATGGTAGTTTCATGACAAAAGGTCGACCGACAATGAGGCATCCACTCGCAGCTCCACTGTCACTCTTACCTCTGACAGCCCTGTTCCACCAGCCACCGTAGATGCCGGACACCATCGGCCTCAGCAGTGGTAACCACTGCACCGCCTCGCTCGTCCTTATAATGAACGCAGTGATATGAGAAGGCCATCAAGCCAAGTGTTGGGCTCTTACGACTACGACAGACGCAGTCGCGCAACATTTGTTCTCCTCGGAGCTTTCACACATGAATGCATCCCTCGTGATGGTGTACTCAGAACCGGGACTCGTCTGACAATATGACGTGCTGATACTCCTGTGCCCGGTGTTCTGCCGGCCGCTGTGGCCGAGAGGTTCTAGGCGCTTCAGTCCAGAACCGTGCGCCTGCTACGGCCGCAGGTTCGAATCCTGCCTCGGGCATGGATGTGTGTGATGTCCTTAGGTTAGCTAGGTTTAAGTAGTTCTAAGTCTAGGGGACTGATGACCTCAGATATTAAGTCCCATAGTGCTTAGAGCCATTTTAACCCACTGTTCTCGTTAGGAACGCCTCCCTCTCTACCGCGTCAAGGGGAGCCGCAAAGAAAGGTCGCCATGCTAACAGTGGTTCAAATGGTTCAAATGGCTCTGAGCACTATGGGACTTAACAACTTAGGTCATCAGTCCCCTAGAACTTAGAACTACTTAAATCTAACTAACCTAAGGACATCACAGACATCCATGCCCGAGGCAGGATTCGAACATGCGACCGTAGCAGTCCCGCGGTTGCGGACCATTCTAACAGTCTGGGGTGCTCCAGACGTCGTTGTACTCTCGGTGTCGACACTTATCTAGTCTCCTTGCACGGCGGAACGAAAGGTACGGCTGTCCTCTAGGGCGCTAGTCTCTCGGGACTGTTGAAATGCTGCAAGACGTTCTGTATGCTTCCTCACAATCCATTGATTCCATTTTCGGTTCCAGAATAACGTGAGCAGCAGTATCGTAGATAATACAAACGGCAGTCTCGATAGGCTACGGTCCGCCTCTATCTAATTCCGATAGGTGCTGCTAGATAAGTTCTCCTAGTTGCACGAGGTATAACGCGATGTTCCAACAACCACCCCACTTTCTAAAGCGCATGTCTATAGATAACTTCTACGTAATCTTTCCTTACATGCAGAATGTAGCTAGCGTCACTCCTTTATGCGGTTACTCTGGAAAGATAACCAATTGTATATCCACTCATGCTGTACAGTTCATGGCAGTTTGACGTTTGTTCAATGCCCCCATTCGTAGTGTTACACTGTCAATATTTGCAACAGAAATTTGTACACCGAGGAAGTGATATCTGCACTCGCCACAACGATAGTTAAGTGAAGAAACTAGGGCGTAGAAGACAGACAAAGCCTGAAACTATGTCTTTAAGAGATACCTTCTCGACAGCGGTGTATGAGCAAGTTATATCAGAATTGGCTACAAAAATATTTGCTAGACATTCCAAATGTTTAGGATGTAGAGAAAAAATGACAAAATATTTGAGAACGGGTAGCAAGAGAAGCATACGAGGCACTGGAGTGAAGAAAAACTGAAGAAAAAGGAAGGATTAAGAGGTCGGCATGAGACTACCGCAAAGGCCGTTGAAAGAGATCGAGTACACAAAAACTCCTGCAAAATAAAACACCAGAAACTAAAGAGGAGGGTAGCCAAAAACGGAACCATGCCTAGCAAATAACTAGGATACCGCACCAAGAGTCATGGAGTCATTTTCTAACTAAAGCAGAACAATACAGTCATGGGAGACAAACTATTGCCTGCAAACTAATGAACCACTTAAACAGAGCAGACAAACATACTTCAGAACTGAATATAATTACCGACGAGTAGTGGGAGGGATTTTATAATGTGTTTTGGCAGGCAGCAGATTCACAACTGAAGGGAGAGAAGATCACATTATACACTGAACCGTCAAATAAACTTTATAGGTATGAGTATTCAAATGCAGAGATACATAAACAGGCAGAAGACAGCGCTGCTGTCGGCAACGCCTGTATAAGGCAACAAAGAAATTTTAAATTAAGAACAGCCTCAGTTGCAATGTTTACCTAGGTTTCATTTGGGATACCAACCTTCTTCAAAATAAAAAGAACTACGATTTGTCCAGAATGGACAACGTCAAAACTTAAATCTATAATATAGTAATACATCGTCATATTGTAATAACTTATGTGGGAAACAGCCTCGGCCTCCCTTCGTGACCGCAGTACTGCAGCAACGGATGTTGTACTGGAACTGGCTATAGCCTCGCGAGCGCATGCGCCATAGTGTGTCAAGCGTAGGCCCCTACTTGTTAACACTGGTACCAACATGTACTCCTAAACTTAACATTTTATAAATAACCAGGTGCGGCTAACGAAACTGACGTATACGTTATCCTGTAAAGAACAATGACATATCGACTGTCTTAACATTTGTAATAATTTGTTGGACGTCAAAAGTGACGGGAGCAATGCGTTTACTATTTTAAGCCAACCTAGTATATTCGGGCTAATCATCGAACTTGACAGCATGAGGATAACTACGGGTTTGAAATACCAGATAATCCCAGCTATTCAACTAACAGGACTGCTAAAAACATGTTGGCAAGGGTATAATGATTACTCCCTAAAATTATGGCTGATGGAATAACGGTTGAAAACCTTCAAAAAAGTTTTTGTTTCGCAGCTGCAGATGGTCGTTAAGAAGGTTATTTTTGTCATATAATAAATGTTCGACATTCGCTGAACACTTAGTGCAAAAGTGCACCCAACCCTCCGGATAATACTCAGTTCTTGCATTGCAAAGTGAAGGGTGCGAGGTTGGATATTTTGGAAGAAATGCAAATTTTTAAACACTTATTATGTGACAAATATGACCTTTTTAACGATCAGCTGCATATTTATACAGTTGCTGACAGGGCCGCGAAATGTTGAAAATATTAAGGCAACAAGTGTCTGACCCAATTGTTAGATCGGTTACTGCTGCTACAATGGCAGGTTATCAAGACTTAAGTGAGTTTGAACATGGTGTTAGAGTCGTTGCACGAGCGATGGGATACAGCATGTCCGAGGTAGCGACGAAGTGCGATTTTTCCGTACCACCATTTCTTAAGAGTACCGTGAATATCACGACTCCGCTAAAACATCAATCCTCCGATATCGCTGCGGCCGGAAAAACATCTTGCAAGAACCAGGACCAACGACGAATGAAGAGAATCATTCAACGTGATAGAAGTGCAACCCTATCGCAAATTGCTGCCTATTTCAATGCTGAGCCATCAACAAGTGTCAGCGTGCGAATCATTCAAAGGAATATCATCGATATGGGCTTTCAGAACAGAAGGCCACTCGCGTACCCTTGATAACTGCACGACACAAAGGTTTACGCCTCGCCTGTGATCACCTGTGCCTTTCAACACCGTCATTAGATTTTTGATGACTCGAAACGTATTGCCTGGTCGCCAAAGTCTCGTTTCAAATCGTATCAAGTGGATAGACATGTACGCGTATGGAAACAACCTCAGGAATCCATGGACCCTGCATGTCAGAAGGGTCTGTTCAAACTGGTGGAGGGTCTGTAACGGTGTAGAGCATGTGCAGTTGATGTGATATGGGACCACTATACATCTAGATACGACTGTGACAGGTGACATGTAGGTAAGAATCCTGTCTGATCTCCTGCATCCATTCACGCACATTGTACATTCCGACGGACGTGGCCAATTGCATCAGGACAATGCGACACCCTACACGTCCAGAACTGCTACATAGTGGCTCCAGGAACACTTTTCTGAGTTTAAACACTTCCGCTAGTCACCAAACTCTCGAGATATGAACATTATTGAGCATATCTGGGATGCCATGCAATGTGCTGTTCAGAAGAGATCTCCACCACTCGTACTCTTACGGAATCCCTGCAGGATTAATTGTGTCAATTCCCTCCAACACTACTTCAGACATTAGTCGAATACATGGCACGTCTTGTTGCGGCACTTCTTTGTGCTTGCGGGGGCCCTACACGATATTAGGAAGGTGTACCAGTATCTTTGGTTCTTTAGTGTATAACATTACTGTGGGTTCAGTCACAATACAAGAAGCGGAAGTACACTACTGGCCATTAAAATTGCAACACCAATTTAAGGACAAATATATTATACTAGAACTGACATGTGATTACATTTTCACGCAATTTGGATGCATGTGTTTGTTGTTGTGGTCTTCAGTCCTGAGACCGGTTCGATGCAGATCTCCATGCTACTCTATCCTGTGCAAGCTTCTTCATCTCCCAGTTCCTACTGCAACCTACATCCTTCTGAATCTGCTTAGTGTATTCATCTCTTGGTCTCCCTCTACGATTTTTACCCTCCAAGCTGCCCTCCAATACTAAATTGGTGTTCCCTCGATGTCTCAGAACATGTTCTACCAACCGATCCCTTCTTCTCGTCAAGTTGTACCGCAAGCTCCTCTTCTTCCTAATTCTATTCAATACCTCCTCATTAGTTATGTGATCTACCCATCTAATCTTCAGCATTCTTCTGTAGCACCACATTTCGAAAGCTTCTATTCTCTTCTTGTCTAAGCTATTTATCGTCCATGTTTCACTTCCATACATGTCTACACTCCATACAAATACTTTCAGAAACGACTTCCTGACATTTAAATCTATACTCGATGTTAACAAATTTCTCTTCTTCAGAAATGCTTTCCTTGCCATTGCCAATCTACATTTTATATCCTCACTACCTCGACCATCATCAGTTATTTTGCTCCCCAAATAGCAAAACTCCTTTACTACTTTAAGTGTCTCATTTCCTAATCTAATTCCTTCAGCATCACCCGACTTAATTCGACTACATTCCATTATCCTCGTTTTGCTTTTGTTGATGTTCATCTTATACCCTCCTTTCAAGTCACTGTCCATTCCGTTCAACTGCTCTACCAGGTCCTTTGCTGTCGCAGACAGAATTACAATGTCGTTGAGTGCATAGATCCTGAGAAATCAGTATCCAGAACAACCACCTCTGGCCGTAATAAAGGACTTGATACGCCTGGGCATTGAGTCAAACAGGGCTTTGATGGCGTGTACAGGTACAGCTGCCCATTCAGCTTCAACACGATAGCACGGTTCATCAAGAGTAGTGACTGGCGTATTGTGACGAGACAGTTGCTCGGCCACCATTGACCAGACGTTTTCAATTCGTGAGAGATCTGGAGAATGTGCTGGCCAGGGCAGCAGTCGAACATTTTCTGTATCCAGAAAGGACCGTACAGGACCTGCAACATGCGGTCGTGCATTATCCTGCTGAAATGTTGGGTTTCGCAGGGATCGAATGAAGGGTAGAGCAGTGGGTCGTAATACATCTGAAATCTAACGTCCACTGTTCAAACTGCCGTCAATGCGAACAAGAGGTGACCGAGACGTGTAACCAATGGCATCCCATACCATCACGCCGGGTGATACGCCAGTATGGCGATGACGAATACAGGCTTCCAACGTGCGTCCACCGCGATGTCGCCAAACACGGATGCGACCATCATGATGCTGTAAACACAACCTGGATTCATCCGAAAAAATGACGTTTTTCCATTCCATATTCTGCTAACAGTCATTGGATCTCGACCAACGCGAGCAGCAATGTCGCTATACGATAAACCGCAATGCCGATAGGCTACAATCCGACCTTTATCAAAGTCGGAAACGTGATGGTACGCATTTCTCCTCCTTACACTAGGCATCACGACAACGTTTCATCAGGCAACGCCGGTCAACTGCTGTTTGTGTATGAGAAATCGGCTGGAAACTTTCCTCATGTCAGCACGTTGTAGGTGTCGCCACCGGCGCCAACCTTGTGTGAATGCTCTGAAAAGCTAATCATTTTTATATCACAGCATCTTCTTCCTGTCGGTTAAATTTCGCGTCTGTAACACGTCATCTTCGTGGTGTAGCAATTTTAATGGCCAGTAGTGTAGTATTAAAAAGTGTGAAAAATGGAAAATATGTGGAGGAAAAGATAGTAATTTGGAACTTCAAGAACACGTTGGTGCCTTTCGTGATCTTACAAAAAATGGTTCAAATGGCTCTGAGCACTATGGGACTTAACAGCTGTGGTCATCAGTACCCTAGAACTTAGAACTACTTAAACCTAACTAACCTAAGAACATCACATACGTCCATGCCCGAGGCAGGATTCGAACCTGCGACCGTAGCGGTCCCGCGGTTCCTGACTGTAGCGCCAGGAACCGCTCGGCCACCCCGGCCGGCTCGTGATCTTAGATGATTACTTTTATTTAATGAATGTTGCCACTGGCGTAAAATGCCCGACTATTCGAAAATATTAGAAGTGATAACAATTTTTGAAAAAGGACCAAGACTTAGCTGTGGAAGAAGTAGAGAAAATACCCTTCTAACCTCAACATTCTCAGTTGTGCCTACCTATGGGTTTTTTACAACCCACAACGCCTACAAATACCACTGACAAGATTTTCGTATTCTGTCGCTTGCTATGCGTAAACTGTTAGTGTTACAAAGGAAATAAACAAGACTTTTTTCTAGAATATTAATTGTAGTTAAGTATTTTACTGGGATACGTTTTCACTAGAGGCCATAGTTTCCGAATTATTCGAAAGAAACGTACAAAAGTGACCTGCAAAAACGTTTTTCTTGAATTACTCGAAAACCTTGGCTTCCAGCGAAAACTTATCCCGACACAAAATTTAACCACATTAAATTTACTACAAAATAGTTTTGTTCAGTTATTCTGTAAGACTAATTGTTAGCACATAGCGAGCAAGATAATATCAAATTATCACTCGTGGTTTCTGAACGTTTTACAGGTTGCGTAAAACCCATAGGAAGGGTCAGCTGTGTGTGTCTGTCTGGAAAGAAGCACTTAACGAGCCATTGGCGTGGAGTGGGGGTGACCTAAGAGATGGATAGAAAGAAAGGGAGGACGATATGGACAGAGAGAGAGGGACTGTGGGGGGTAAGAACCACTTACCTGCTGGGGGTAAGAGCTAGTTACCTGCCATTGGGGTCGAGTGGGGGTGACTTAAGAGATGGAAAGAGAGAAAGGGAGGAGGAGATGAAGAGAGAGAGGGGAACTGTGTGGGGTAAGAACCACTTATGTAGTGGGGGTAAGAACCATGTACCTGCCATTTGGGTGGAGTGGGGATAATTTAAGAAATGGACAGAGAGAGGGGAGGAGGGGATGGACAGAGGCAAGATGTGTAGGAGGCAAATCGAAGATTCATAGCGATACTGGGCAGGTGGAAAAGGAAAAGAATATGAGGAGCCTGGTGGCAGTGGGAAAGGATAGGGAGAGGCACATCCTTTACTGAAATTAATTATAAACGTTATTTAAAACAAAAGCTCCTATGGTATGGTGAAACAGGATTGTGATGAGTTGTTCTAAATGTCTTGAGTGGTATACATAATGCATTACTGATATAGAACTTTTCCCCAACCAATTAAGATATGCCAATTTAAACTTCTTGTAACAAAGATGACAAGAAAGGAATAATTATTGGTCCATTTCCTTACTGACAGCATTTTCCAGAATACACATAGAAGTAATGCATCTACATCTCATCTGAGTACAAAGAATTTTCTCAGCATATCACAGTTAGGACTCTGGAAGGGCTGCAGGGTTGAGAATGCAATTTTAACTAATTGTTACAAGAAAATAATAATAAAATGTCGTCAGTTTTTATGTTATTTCATAGATCACGTTACACTCTTGGAAAGATTTTAGTTTTGTGGAATGGCTTGTTTTACAAGGAACTGGTTTGAATCATCCTTAACAAACAGAATGCACAGTGTTGTGCGGAATAACGAAAATGATTTTGGAAATACAGAAGATGTTGTTAACTGGAGTGAAATCGCAAAAGGATTTCTACAGTGTTCAATTTTGGTTCCACTCCTATTCCTTACGTGTGTGAATGCCCTTCCACTTTTTACAGACAATGCTAGTGTTGTAAGCAGCAGAAGACATAGTTAACGATGTTTTTCACAGTATTGTTAGGTGGTCCTCTGCATATGGAATTTTGTTAATTTTGGGAAAGTGCGTTATTTTCAGTTCTGTACAACAGTCATACCAACAATTGGTGTAGCACAAGAACAGGAGACAGTCAACGGGGTACAATGCTCCACATTTTTGGTTGAATTTACTGATGAAAGTTTGAACTGGAAGGAGCGTATTATTGAGCTGCTCAGCAGTGAAGTTAAGCTACTTTTGCTCTTCGCATAATTGCTAATTTTGGAAACAAACGAATCTTCCTCCTGACATAGTTTGTATCATATTTCCTCCCGATAATAATATTTTTTCGCAATAACTCATTACATATAAAGTATTAACTACACAAAAGCAGCCAGTAAGAATAATATGTGGCATTCGGCAGCAGTAGTCTTGTAGGTACCTTTTTAAGGAGTTAACGCATTTTAACTGCATCGTCACAAAATGTGCGTATTTGCTAACGAAATTCATCATAAATAATCCATCACAATTTGAGAGGAATAGCGACGTCTCTAACTTGTGAAGATATAGTCATTAATGAAAGGTAAATGTTTTTCTCATTTTTGTCATTTCTTTTGCTTTCTTAGGTTAAGTATTCACATCTTTGATGGTGTAGCATAGCTGTAGTTGGTAATAACGTTGAAATGTAACACAACTTTACTTCCTTCTCTCCAAGGGACGAAATATTTTTTTCATATTACTGCTTGAATATGGAAAGACTTTGCACTCTTTTGTTTATTTTATCTGCATTTGTAATATCAACTTTGATATCAAAAACTGCTGCGTAAATCGCAGACATGAAAGAACATAGCGCGATATCGAAAGCTCAGTTGACAAGTAATATACAGTGAGGGAGTGTCAGAACGTGTGTGTGTCTGTGTGTGTGTATGTGAATGTATGTGTGTGTGTTTGTGAGTGGCAGTATGTGTGTGTGTGTGTGTGTGTGTGTGTGTGTGTGTGTGTGTGTGTTTGTGAGTGGCAGTATTGCGGGACGAGAGTTGTTGATAGAGATGCAAAAATTTGCCAAGACAAGTGAATCGTGGGACTTTGCTACTAATGAGTCGGCTTACCGTCGCAGTGCGTAATGAAGGTTGAAGTGTTCATTATGAACAGATGGATCGTACAGGTTGAGTATTGCTAAATAAGCTGTCTCTCAACCGGTACTGTCAATGCTTTCGCAAGTTGATATTTCCATTATCGCTACCGTGTGAGTCGAACTGCTTTTACATTTAACCGCATCGCGAGAGACAAGAGTTCGTAGAACAGAGTAATATATTTGTACTCTTGATGAATTGCCGAGTGTTTGAAGCCGTAACTGTCGCTGTGAACGCAAGTACTGTTGTGGATCAGGTGTACCAACGGTTTTACGGACTGTGAATTTACGACTGGGGTAGTCATATGCAAACGTGACGAGCAGTTACATTGCAGTTGGAAAGTACCACGACCGGTGTATAAAGTACTCAAACGAGAAATAGGTGTGTATAACAACGTGCACGTGCTAAACCTGTGATTTATCACCAACAATAATGTCTATTCAGCCAGTGGCTTGTTAATCGCCGCTGCGGTTGACTTTGCAGTCTAACCGTAAAAGACTTCACCAGCATACTTCGCTGTGGAAATACGACAAACGGAGTTGCTGTAATAATTTCATCTGCAACATTACGAGCCGCAGCTGTCTTCTCAGCACGCCGCCACGCCTCTTCAACAACGAACACGTGAGACGCATAGACGTGCGCTCTTCTCAGTTAAAGGCTAATAGAATTTCTTAGTTCTGATTGTAAATCGATTGTTTCGTTATAAAACTATTTTCTTTCCTTTCCTTTTCTTAACTTTTGCTTCGTAAGTAAAACTGCTTGAAGTGAACTATTAACTTTCAATGCAACTTGGCTAACCCATGATTAATTATAACTAAGTATTTCACTTTTGCACTCAGCCTCGTGATGCCAATTGAGGAGCTACTCGACCGAATAGTAGCGGCTCCGGTCAAAGAAAACCACCGTAACGACCGGGAGAGCGGTGCGCTGACCACACGCCCCTCCTATCCGCATCCTCAACTAAGGATGGTCCCGATGGGCCACTTGTGGCCTGAAGACGGAGTGCTTTTAAGTATTTCACTTTTACTTAAACTATCTCTTGTAAGGTGTCAGGCAAATCCAACACCTTCCATGAAAACCTAGACATGATAAGCAAATCCGGCAGTATGTCACATAGCTCCGAATAAATCCTGACATTAAATTAACCAAAGTAATACGATCAACGAGTGAGGAAATGGAATACCACAGATTAACACAAGAACGCCTAAATGCATGTCATACCTTCCCACCGTGAAACAGACGCAGTTCCGAGGGAAGAAACGAGAACAGAAGCCAAGAGCAGAACCGTGTTAAGCTAGAAGGCCCTACGATAAGGGACGGACACCCACGTCGCCAGCCAACCACCAGGACCACCCCCAGCCCATGTTAAAAGATAGAGCCCTCCAGTAGAACAGTATAGATCTTACAATAACACTAAAAGGGCCACACCAGCTGCCAGTTTTAGCGTGAGACTTTTTCGCGTCTCTGTTACGTTGCAAACTTTAAAAACATTGCCCCACCACGAAAAGCATAACGTTTTTCATTGGATGGACACAATTTTTGTAGGCGGAGCTTAAGGTTAACATTGAGACCCTGATTGGTCAGATGAAAACACAGCCAGATAGTTTTTTTTAAACCAACTTCGGTAAATTGTAGTAAGGAGAAGTTAGGGGAGAGTTGCTTCTGAGACAGCGAGGTGCTTGGAGCTATGCTGCCCGCCGCCCCCTGACGAACACCGACTAGGTAATGAACGCACGCGATGCCGCATTTTTGAGCGCAGAAGGCTTCACTCAGAACTGCGGAAGTCTCATCTGTTACATCCCCTTTTTACGTAATACTAGTGTCGATCGTCAATTGAAGCTCATGGTATTCACATTTGCTACGTAAGTTAAAATCTGAAACGCGATGATTTTTCTGTTATATAATTATTGAGAAGCCACATCAGCCACTGTAATTTACGACAAGTTAGATAAGTAATTAAAGATAATTGAGGGTCACTGTAGACCATTTTGATAGTTTTCTCGTTTGTGAAACTTAATTTAAACCTAGATTATAGATGTGATATGGCATAGGTCATCCTTCGATCCATTGTAGAACTTGGAAACCCACTCAGGGAATATTCGTTCATATTTTTGTTGATCGCAGTTGGTTTTTATCATCTTGTATTAAAATATTTCCTTTTATCAGTAGTGCAATTTATAAACAAGGTTTTGTGAGTAGAATAAAATTCCCAATGATAAACTTAACTGCTTTTTCGACGTTATTTTACCAGCTAACTAAAAATAGGAAAGCCTTGAACCCCTTCCACTAAATTTAGTTAGTATTAAGATTCTTTTACAGGGAGTGCAGTGGAGCTGACGCTGAAATCATTAAGTATTTGGTTATATCATCGCTAGTCTCACTGAACTCTTCTGAACTCTACATGTCATGTGTGGTCTGGCGTCTCCTTACCAGCAACAGGTCCCAGGTTCAAACTAGTCATGAGGTCGCACGTAAATCGTGGCGACCGCCGTTAGTTTCTGAGCACCAACCAATAGAATTAAATCTTCGATTATCCATATGGATCGTGGGACGACGGCTGCCATGAACTTCTTGATGCGATAATTTACCAAAAGCCGCATGATTTGTAGAAGTTTATTTTATTTTATGAACTCCTATGTGCTACCAGTTTCGGCATTACACTGATGCCATCTTCAGGCCCCTGTACAATGAGTAGAACACATGTACTATTATAAAAAATATAGAACATACGTTAACAATTTACAGGTATCATGTTAACTATGTAAGTGGCTCAATGAGATATGTTGTATATCATTAAAACTATATGTAACATTAGGACACATATGTTTCTGCCTATGTCATGCTGTTGTTAATAATTTTCCCTGGTTTACTCAAATAACGCATGATATATGAACATATGCGTACACTATTATTCATAAAACCGTAACACAGAGTTGTAATAGGCCATGCAACACATCAGATGTACTGCATACATTCGTATGTCCAGTGGAACAGTGGAAGAATTATTTTTTAATAAAAATTAACTAATGTAAATAACAATAAAATAAATTAAAATACAAGAAAATGTGAGAACCATGTCAGAATACATAGTTACTTATATGTGGTCTAGGTCGTATTATGTGTGTTATTTATGTATAAGCAGCGCTTATCGATAACAGCACTGTCGTGTTATCTTTGCTGCAACAGCTAATATTTCCGGGTTGTCGTTGAGTCGGGGTGCAGCAGCAGTGAGGTCCGGACAGCCATGACTCGCCCGACCGTTATTGACACACATGACTCAAGTGGGGACGACCTTATTTGGTCGTTCGGTCGGTCGTCTGATCAGACGACATGTATTTGGTAGCCGACCGCCTATCTGTTCTCTGTGTATGTCGACTTGTGATTAGTCTCTGTTGTTGTTCAGTGATTGATTTTACGATTGTTCGAGTTTCTTATGGAAGTGTTTTCGTGGAACTGTGTGTAGCGTGTGTCTTGTCCAGTGGGCGGTTATTGAGATGCTGTCTGTGTACTGCAGTCAGTCGGTTGGGGCAGAGCAGTGAGGAAGTCTCCGTGGCGCGTGGTCAGGCCGGAGCCGAAGTGTATCAGCGGTATCTTCTGCCTTGTGGCTGCTGACGTTCCGGTAAGCTGCCCTGGTCTTTATCCTAGTTTTTGGCAGTGTATTTTCCTCGTCGTGTTGACGCTGTCCAGCACGGCATGTAGTTCGACAGCTGAGGTGTTGCTGGTAGTTTTGGGCGTTTATTCTGACTTGGCTGGATTGGGCACCAGTATCCAGAACGTTGTGTTATTGACATGTTGTTGTCGTTTTGCTGGTCGGGTGAGGCACAACTGATCCTGTTGATTGGTTCGTCGGCTGGCTTTCGGTTGGGTTGCCTTCCGATTAAGAAGTTGTCGGTCTGGCTGCGTGTCTCACCTAAACGTGAGTTAGTGTTACCTTCCCAGGCCGATCCTTGGAACCTTCTGAGCGCCGCTACTTGTGTTTTACATTGTGATTTCCTTTTTAGTCTTAAGTACTCTGTGTGGCTTTCAGCCGAGTTCTAGCTTATTAAAATTGCAAGGCTTTTCTTTTAAGCCGTAAAAAAAAAGTTTCTTTTTTGGTATGTCGCCTTCAGCCGAGTTTCAGCCTTTCAGAATTGAAATCGAAAATTTCTTGTGCCTAGTCCTTCAGCCGTAAATTTATTTCAAGTTGGCATGTGTCCTTCAGCGGAGTTTTCAGCCTTTTCAAATCAAAAGTTGGAAAAATTTTGTCTAGGCCTTAAACCATAAGAAATATTTTCTAGTTCATGTGGCCTTCAGCTGAGTTTTGCAGCATAAATTAAAAATTGGAAATTTCTTTATCTGGTATTTAAGCCTTTAGACTCAATTTGTTTAAATTGAGAAGCTCTTCCCTATAGGCCTTAAGCCGTAAAATTGTTTTCTGCATGGTGTGTGACCTTCAGCCCAGTTTTAATCTCTCTTAAATTAAAAACTCAAAATCCTTGTCTTGCCATTAACTCATAAGATTGTTATTCTTTAGTATGAGGCCTTCAGCCGAGTTTTACACGAAATATTTTAAGATAGAGCCTTCAGCCTTTTCAGATTGAAAGCTCTTCTTCCTAGGCCTTAAGTCGTTAAATTGTTTTGTTGATATGCCGCCTTCAGCATAGTTTTCAGCCTATTTAAACTTTGAAAATCTTTGTCTCGGCCTTAAGCCTCAACGCTGTTCTTGATTAATGTGAGGCCTTCAGCCGAGTTCTATGGGAAAAATTGAAGCCTAGGCTTTCAGCCTATTTATATTGACGATAAAAATTTTTTTCTAAAGAAGTGAAACCTCCAGAACTACTCCTGTACCTCAATTCTTTGCTTAGATTTTGTGCCTTGGATTTTCGATGTGGCCTTCAGCCGATCTAAATTAAATCAAAAGAGGTATTTCGTTAAAACCTTGAGTGTTTTTGATTCTTGCTTGTGTGATTGTATGTTTTAAGATAGAAAGTCTGTATGTTGAGTGCAACTGAGAGTAACTTATTTTGGCCCCTCTCCACAAATATAACCTCATCCGCTTTGTCCTGCTAGCGCAGGGATTTCACTAGCCAAATGAGGCCCTTTCAAACTTTCAGGTGCTCATAACGCTGCATCACATTAGTAGACAGCTGATGCTGTTCACGCCCGTTACATTCCCTACCAGGACCGATGACAACACTAAACGCGAAGAATATTAATGCATTCTGTGGGATTTACATATACGCCGATGGTTTGATCGTGTCCGAAGTGTCATTGACATCCATGTTTTCTGGGTATATTACTTTTTTGTCAGTCGATTTATCAACATCATTTAATATCTGGTCCAAAGTGCTAAATGGCGCAATGATCTTATCTAACTTCTTTTCAAGGTCGCACCTAACTCATCTTAGTTTGGCTAAAGCCGACACACCCACACCACCCGCCAGATTCCGATGCTCAGGGTGCAACGTATGCGCCGAATGGAAACTGTCTCCACGTTGCTGGAACCACCAATGGCGCACACAGCAGCTGCGTACACCCTGCACAAAATTCACGTCCGGTTTGGCGTAAGCGGCAATCAAACCTTGGCTACTGGAACCCGCACAACGTCACACACAACGCTTGTGTTGTTTGTAGCTCCCTCTGTACAACACTCGCCTGCCACAGTCTGATGATTAGCACGCAACGTTTGTGGCGATCGGAATTTGCCTCTTCGCTAGATTTTCTGTGTGTACCTAAATATGCTTGTGTTAACCGTACAGGCGTCGCAAACGGGTGGTAGCTTTATATTACGTTTTGGCGTTTTGTGTGGAAAAAGATTTGAAGTTATAAGTGACCTGTTTGGAAAAAATTTGGAAATTTATGGTAAGTTCTTATGGGACCAAAGTGCTGAGGCCATCGGTCCCTAAGCTTACGCCCTACTTAAACTAACTTACGCTAAGGAACACACACACACACACACACACACACACACACACACACACACACACACACACACACACACAAAGCGTGCGCGCCCTCGCGCCCGAGGACTCGGATCTCCGGAGGAGGGGGGAAGCCGCGCGAGCCGTGACAAGACGCCAGAGACAGCGTTGCTACCCCACGCGGCACCAGTTTTTGCTTATGCCAAGAATGACTACAGAAATTTATCTTAATGCCCCTTTTTATCTGTGAATACTGACCCACGGAAGTACCGGGTGATGGTAATTAAAGCGCACCTACTCATGGAAGTCCAGTGCCGGCTGTAATCATCGTATGGCAGTGAAACTTGGTAGATGTGCTAATGCGTTAACGCGGAACCGATTCACGCGAGAAAAGATTAGTTCCAATTTTGACCACCAAGTGCAAATGTGGCATTGTACAGCATCTAGTCGAAGTCTTCAGTGCTCATAGTGAACAAATTCTTTAAGCAACGGGTAATAATAAAATAAAAATCATGCCATTCACACTTTCTGCCTACGCCCTGTTTCTAATCCATTACATATGGAAACGTTTATATATGTCTTTCTTGTAACCACAGCGCCAGATTTGCGCCATGTGTCCAAAATTGAAATGTTTTCTCTTAGGTAAATCGGTTTCACATTAACGCATTAGAATACCTATCAAGTTCCGCTGTCATACGATATTGCACTTTGTTTATAGCCACTCTGTACTATTGTAACACGATCTGGCTATATTCCAAGAACAAGTAATCACATGTGCCACTTCACGTGGAGGTTAATTAGGGCTTAATCAGTGTTTAAAAACACTTTTAATGATAGTTTCCTACTGACAGAATTACTGTTTGACTAACGAAATGTTCAATATGCTCCACCTTACATGCAAAACAGATACATTGAGAATGCTTGGCATGTTATTTTAATTTAAACATTTTGCTACAAAGAGACTGAAAATTCTGAATAAATGAAAAACACTATATGCCACTTAATATATCATTTGTTCTTCCATAGATCCCGACGAATACTCACCCTCTGGGACGAGGAAGAGCTATCTTACGCTGTCTAAATGTGTGCAGTACATAGAAAATCATTCTCATTGAATAAATACTTTTGCTGAAGGAAATTGACCACAATGGTACCCACATTACTGGATAACGTGTAAGTCCATGACTACGTGGCTTCTTGACAAGAAACTTTATGCAGTTGCTCTGTTTAATGACTGGAAGGTACGTGGATAAACATAGGAATATTTTGTATCTATTTTTAATTATTGCAACCCGAAGACATTCATTTTACATACATCACGCAGCGTCCGTACCGCTGGAAGACAAATACTCCGCTCACAAAGCACTCATGAAACCGACGAAAATACTAAGAATGGTGGATTGAATGAAGAACAGATCTATTTAGGTCGCCCACGAATCAAATGCATAGCATGTAGAAAATGAATTCTAGCCGACAATAATCGAAAGAGGATGCCCCACAGTATCACTCATGATGGCTCAAGTCCAGACGTGAATACATTGTCAATAAGGCACACCAAGAAGCGCATTGTGGCCTATATTATCCTATTACTCGTCATTCTTGTTCAAAGAATGCAGATCGCAATTCTCATTATAAGACTTGATGCACAAATTCAAGTTGTAACCCCGAACCAGTTTCTTTCTCTGCATCTACATCTTCGTGATTACTCTGCTATTCACAATAAAGTGCCTGGCAGAGGGTTCAATGAACCACCTTCAAGCTATCTCTCTACCGTTCCACTCTCGAACGGCACGCGAGAAAAAATGGTTCAAATGGCTCTGAGCACTATGCGACTTAACTTCTGAGGTCATCAGTCGCCTAGAACTTAGAACTAATTAAACCTAACTAACCTAAGGACATCACACACATCCATGCCCGAGGCAGGATTCGAACCTGCGACCGCAGCGGTCACGCGGTTCCAGACTGAAGCGCCTTTAACCGCACGGCCACACCGGCCGGCACACGCGAGAAAAACGAGTACTTAAATTTTTCTGTGTGAGCCCTGATTTCTCTTATTTTATCGTGATGATCATTTCTCCCTGTGCAGGTGGGTGCCAACAGAATGTTTTCGCAATCGGAGGAGAAAACTGGTGATAGAAATTTCACTAGAAGATCCCGTCGTTTTAATGATTGCCTCTCCAATTCACGTATCATGTCTGTGACACTATCTTCCCTATTTCGCGATAATACAAAACGAGCAGCCCTTCTTTGTACTTTTTCGATGTCATACGTCAGTCTCACCTGATGCAGATCCCACACCGCACAGCAGTACTCCAGAATAGGGCGGACAAGCGTGGTGTAAGCAGTCTCTTTAGTAGATC
This sequence comes from Schistocerca serialis cubense, assembly GCF_023864345.2. Lineage (NCBI taxonomy): Eukaryota > Metazoa > Arthropoda > Insecta > Orthoptera > Acrididae > Schistocerca > Schistocerca serialis. The sequence goes on along the minus strand of NC_064639.1, from coordinate 820,987,136 downwards.
TGTTGCACCTGCCAATGAATCGCAGTCTTTGGTTTGCTCTACCCAAAATATTATCTATGTGATCGTTCCAATTTAGGTTATTTGTAATTGTAATCCCTAATTATTTAGTTGAATTTACAGCCTTCAGATGTGTGACTTGTTGGGTAATCGAAATTAGGCTGATTTCTTTTAGTAATAATGTTAATAACTTGACACTTTTCCTTATTCGCGCTTTTCCTTATTCGCGCTTTTCCTTATTCGCGCTTTTCCTTATTCGCGCTTTTCCTTATTCGCGCTTTTCCTTATTCGCGCTTTTCCTTATTCGCGCTTTTCCTTATTCGCGCTTTTCCTTATTCGCGCTTTTCCTTATTCGCGCTTTTCCTTATTCGCGCTTTTCCTTATTCGCGCTTTTCCTTATTCGCGCTTTTCCTTATTCGCGCTTTTCCTTATTCGCGCTTTTCCTTATTCGCGCTTTTCCTTATTCGCGCTTTTCCTTATTCGCGCTTTTCCTTATTCGCGCTTTTCCTTATTCGCGCTTTTCCTTATTCGCGCTTTTCCTTATTCGCGCTTTTCCTTATTCGCGCTTTTCCTTATTCGCGCTTTTCCTTATTCGCGCTTTTCCTTATTCGCGCTTTTCCTTATTCGCGCTTTTCCTTATTCGCGCTATACAGATATCTTATCAAAATCATTTTGCAATTCGTTTTGATAATGTGATGACTTTACAAGACGGTAAATGACAGCATCATCTGCAAACAATCTAAGACGGCTACTAAGATTGTCTCCTATGTCGTTAATATAGATCAGGAACAATAGAGGGCACTTCCTTGGGGAACGCCGGAAATTACTTCTGTTTTACTCGATGGCTTTCCGCCTATTACTACGAACTGTGACCTTTCTGACAGGAAATCACGAATCCAGTCGCACAACTGAGACGATACTCCGTAGGCACGCAGTTTGTTTAGAAGATGCTTGTGAGGAACGGTGTCGAAAGCCTTCTGGAAATCTAAAAGTATAGAATCAATTTTACATCCCCTGCCGATAGCACTTATTACTTCATGAGTATAAAGAACTAGTCGTGTTTCACAGGAACGATATTTTCTAAAACCGAACTATATGTCAATAAATCGTTTTGTTCGATGTTCATAATGTTCGAACATGGTATATGTTCCAAACCCTACTGCAAATCGACGTTAGTGATATAGGCCTGTAATTCTCTCGATATACTTCAGAGCAGTCACACAACAGAACAGAACCTCTTTATACCTCAATGAAAGATAGACGATGCTGTTCCCAAACTGGCCACGTTGAGTTCCTATTGGTCTAGCCCTACTGCTCACCAAAGAGTATCATTAACACAAACCACTAGCACCAATTGACTACACCACAGATGTCGATTAGTGGCAATGATTATCACAGCAAATCTGCTCGCGATTTAGCAGATCAGTAAAACATGAAACATGTAGCGCGATCATAAAGCCTCGTTCGAAGGTCGTACAATCCAGAATCGGTATGCCAAGTAGGCAAAACTGCCGTGAGAATTGAAGCAGTCGTTCCTCCAAGTGGCACCAACTTGAAGATACCCATTTGGTAGAACACCGTGTCCTGCAACATGCATAGCTCCGTAATTGCCTGCTACACATCGCCGTACGACTGGAATCGTCGACCCTTCAAGGCGTTTTTTAAGGGGCCGGAGGCGCGCTTATCACACGGCGAGAGATCAGGACTATAGAGCGGGTGCTGGATTGTCTCCCACTTGAGTTGCTGTAACTTCTGCATTACGACTTTTGCGATATGGGGACGTGTATTAACATGAAGCAGCAGTAACTCACTACGAACCATTCCACAAAGGTGTTTTCCGACAGACACGCTGCCCCATACACGTTCTTCATTCCCTCATGGATGTCTAGCTGTGTTTGTCCTTCAGCAGCCAAGAAGAGAATAACAGCACGTTCGTTCTACTTGATACTGAAGTCGCCATAGTTAATATTTTCGCATTTATAAAAATGGCTCTGAGCACTATGCGACTCAACTGCTGAGGTCATCAGTCACCTAGAACTTAGATCTAATTAAACCTAACTAACCTAAGGACACAACACACATCCATGACCGAGGCAGCTTTCGAACCTGCAACCGTAGCGGTCGCTCGGTTCCAGACTGTAGCACCTAGAACCGCCCGGCCACTCCGGCAGGCTCGCATTTATAGCACGCACGTCAGAAAGATACGAATGCCACACTAATCCCTTGTCTGCTTGCTTGTACACCCACATCCGAGTCACACTGCGTCGCATATACGCTGCAGCAACACCTTCGAATGGATACTTTTTGATTGTCCGTTACAACAGGTAACTTTAAATGTTACAAGCATTCCAACATTGAAATCAATAACCTATTTTTGTTTTACCGTATTAGAAAGTAGTCGTGAGGTAAACGTAAAACGCTTTGTTTACTTGTTATGTTCTACATTTTTGCGCTACTTCAAGTAAAACGTGCAGAGTATTGATGACAAGTCTGCGATGTGGGAGCAGCTTCTGTTACTGCAAATAATATCCAGGGAGTGGTGGCTACAATAAACTTTCATTACACGATGTTTATAGAAGTCTTTCAGCAATGGTTCACTTCACCAAGCCCTATTTCAAGGGTTAAGAGTATAATGTATGTTCTACACTAGAAAAAATAACTTACGTTGTTAACTGACTAATATAGATTTTTATTACTTTATATTGTAGCCCTACCGGATGGATGTGTTTCAATGGTGGTAGAAATACACAAACTGTCATTATCTTATATTTTAGACGTTATTTCATAATGTTTCACCTCACCAAGCCCATTCTAGACAGGAAGAAAATAATGGCTCATGTTTTACATTAGAGCCGGCCGAAGTGGCCGTGCGGTTAAAGGCGCTGCAGTCTGGAACCGCAAGACCGCTACGGTCGCAGGTTCGAATCCTGCCTCGGGAATGGATGTTTGTGATGTCCTTAGGTTAGTTAGGTTTAACTAGTTCTAAGTTCTAGGGGACTAATGACCTCAGCAGTTGAGTCCCATAGTGCTCAGAGCCATTTGAACCATTTTACACTAGAAAAATGTAATTGTTGTTATTGACTGGCTAATATAGCTCTTTATGGTTTTCGAATAGTTCAAATGGCTCTGAGGACTGTGGGACTTAACATCTGAGGTCACAGGCCCATAGAAGCACGTAAACCTAACTAACCTAAGAACATCACACACATCCATGCCCGAGGCAGGATTCGAATCTGCCACCATAGCAGCCGTGTGGTACCGGACTGAAGCGCCTAGAGCCGCTCGAAAATGTTCAAATGTGTGTGAAATCTTATGGGACTTAACTACTAAGGTCATCAGTCCCTAAGCTTACACTGTACTTAACCTAAATTATCATAAGGACAAACACACACACATGCCCGAGGGAGGGCTCGAACCTCCGCCGGGATCAGCCGCATAGTCCATGACTGCAGCGCCCTAGACCGCTCGGCTAATCCCGCGCGGCTAGAACCGCTCGGCCACTGAGGCCTGTCTATGATTTTCGATTTTAGGCTTAGTTGAGAACATGTTCCACAGGTGGTATAATAAACGAATGTTCATCATCAGCCGTTTCAGAAGCTATTCAATAATGTTTCAGTCCACTAAACACCATTCTAGTGGGGAAAGAAGATTATGAATCATGTTCTACATTAGAAAAATAGAATTAACATAACTGACTGGCATTATATTTTCTGTACTTCGCGAAAGCTCCGATGTAGCTTCATATTTGAACAGGCGTGTCTCGCTGTTGCCATTCTAAGGAGGCCTGTCATATTTAACAGTTTGAATTTTGGTGCCAGAGCTCTCTAAAAAGTTTTGGCTGTATCTTCTTTCCTTTTAATAGTAAAGTACTAAATAATACCAAGAGTTAACTCCAAGATAAGTTCATAGGGCGTGTGGCTGCGTATTTACCTGACAACACAAGAAAGCATACAGAAAATAAGTTTTGGGGGGGCCTTTAATGTGACGTATTCCTTAAACTGTATATTTTCGTACTTCCCAAGCATAACTAAGTAAAAAAACATGAGACATGTTCGCTTCGTAAACACTTAGACCAACATAGTTTGCTTCTGTCAACCATTCGCAGGACAGTATCTGTGACATCATGAAGTCATCACTATTTTGTCACGCAAACTCATAAACGCCACGGATTTATGTCCAAATTCTAGAGGAAATGGCGTATATAACCTCAAAATTATCATTTCTGTAAACGAATTACCGTTAAATATATTTATTACATCAGTTTCACACTCTACAAATGTTTTTTTCCGTTGCTAGAAGCACAATGTCGAGACCTGAAAATTTAGATACATTGTAACCGTCGTTCTTAAGCAAATCGAAACATGAATGGAGGTTTATGAACGGATTTTTCGTATATCCGTTAAAGTACTAAACGTCACTGGATCCATCATCTTCTGCGAGTGCTGCTATGTGTGACCACTTTACATACAGATTTGCAGTAAACATTGATAACTTATATAACACAGTCATATCCAGGGTTTTCCTTATATTGTGTTTACAGTAATTTGTAAGTTTTTTTGGCCGGCCGCGGTGGTCTCGCGGTTCTAGGCGCGCAGTCCGGAACCGCGCGACTGCTACGGTCGCAGGTTCGAATCCTGCATCGGGCATGGATGTGTGTAATGTCCTTAGGTTAGTTAGGTTTAAGTAGTTCTAAATTCTAGGGGACTGATGACCACAGCTGTTAAGTCCCATAGTGCTCAGAGCCATTTGAACCATTTTTTTTGTAAGTTTTTATTTCACATCTGGAATGGCTTGTTCTTATTCCTATCACCGTTTCCATTTTTCCTTCCTGGCAACAGTTTCTCCTAACGCTCAAGTCTACGTTTTTTCCACTTCAAGCCCGCATCTCGTTGTCGTGCGGTAGCGTTCTCGCTTCCCACGCCCGGGTTCCCGGGTTCGATTCCCGGCGGGGTCAGGGATTTTCTCTGCCTCGTGATGGCTGGGTGTTGTGTGCTGTCCTTAGGTTAGTTAGGTTTAAGTAGTTCTAAGTTCTAGGGGACTGATGACCATAGATGTTAAGTCCCATAGTTCTCAGAGCCATTTTTTTTCCACTTCAAGATACTCCGTTTCCAGCTTTCTTTTGCATACAAGTACCACAGTAAGTGCATTTAAAATAGTAGTAACTATAATAGGAAATGATTTAGCCTGTTCATAGCTTTTTTTTCTTAAGACCTACAGAGTAACATTCTTTGTGGGAACAAATCCTAATGCAGAAGTATCTTTATTTGATGGTGTTGTGGAGAAGTGTCCTGGATTGAGAAAATTATTTTTCTTCAGCATTAATATAATACTTGTGCGTAATATTTGTGTGTCTTTGTTGGAGCCTGTGTTAAAAAATTTCACATAGTTTGCAGGTAATTATTTAAAACTGCATTCAGTCATAACGTAGTTAATAATCTTTTTTCGGTCTTAATTTTCTGTAAGGTTTACCAGTCGACTTTCATGTATTCTTATTGCCCCAGTAAATAAACTGCAGAACGCTGTTAAACACAACACAACCGTCCTGTAAGCTATCCGGTAGTTTACACCACCTAGAAGCGACAGGCACAGAGCAAAGTGGAGCATATTGAAATAAGTTATTCATATAAAGCTAGTTCTCGAAATATTTTGTTTGCTTTCTCTGGATAATTGCCGTCCCTCTTAAGGCCGCTGGCAGCTAAGGTTTTTCAAAGACGCGAACATTCGTCTGCCTCGGCAGTTGCGCGGTCATCATGGCGGATTGCTCATCAAAAGGGCCCGATTTAGATTCCTGACCGGGTTGGAAATTCTCTCCACTCGGGAACTGGTCGCTGTGTTGTCCTCACGTTTGTATCGTCGTAATTGACATTCTGCTATTGCGATGGGTTTATGGTATTGCCCAAAAAGCCAATAAAAAACTTGACTATTATTGTATGTGTTTATCATTCCTTGGTAGTGTTTGGTATGTGTTCCATACACTTGAGGGATATTCTAAGGTGAAGGACACAAGTGATTTGCAATCATTTTCTTTTCTAACCGACTGCTAGTAAGCACCTTTCTAACGAACCGAAGTGTGCCGTCTTACAACTGAGCCTACGGGTAATTCCATATCATATCCCTAACTAATAAACAGAATGTACAGTCGTGGACAAAACGAGCGACACCCTCGCCTTTTCGTTATGCTGATCCACATAGCTTTAAAGTCTGCTACACAGCATAACAGGCAAGGCGACGAAGTGCCCCAACATTCTATGCACAGACGTGAAATTGAAAAATTATCAAAACTTTGTCAGACCGTTTTCAATCATGTGTAAGACTACATTAATGCTGATTTGTTCAAATGGCTCTGAGCACTATGGGACCTAACATCTGAGGTCATCAGTCCTCTAGAACTTAGAACTACTTAAACCTAACTAACCTAAGGACGTCACACACATCCATCCCCGAGGCAGGATTCGAACCTGCGACCGTAGCGGTCGCGCGGTTCCAGACTGAAGCGCCTGGAACCGCTCGGACACTCCGGCCGGCCCTCGCCACAGCGAGAAAACGTTCAATAACCGAAGTGTTTCTTAAGCTAGCTAGCAATGGGAATGCCTGCACTTCTAAAACGCATTGGCATTAATACTGGGATCTGAATTACCACGCGTATAGGCAAATAGACTTTATTTGCATACCTCTAAACGGGTTTTGGTTGGAAAGCCTAGCTACGATTAATATGCTGATGTATCGACTGCAACTAGAACATTTCGAATAAAGAGTAGGGGAATTGGCCCTCATCTTCAGTAGCTGTCGTAGCTATTTCGTTCTTAGGATTTCGTCACCTAAATCGGTAAAAGTGGAACCCTACTAGTCTCGCTTTCTTGACCGTCTGTCTACCCAACCCTCAAAACTCGTTTACCTCGAGTAGACATAATAAGATGAAACGTATCGCACTTCCTGCGGTATACGTTCCTTTGGTGGTGTAAAAAAGTGAGCTATGTTAGGATCCAGTATGACTGGTCTCAACGATGACACAGACCGTTTCGCGGCCGAATGCACATAATATTTTGCTAATTCGTAACGATCTGGGGTACTTTGCCTTACTAAAACAGTTATGTTATCTGGATAAGCTGACATTCATTTTTATTAATACAGTTCATACTAATTAGCGCTTCTTCTTTCATTTATATCTTATATTTACGTGTTGTGTTTAACACACTAATCAACATTAGTATAGTCTTACAGATGATTGAAAGCAGTCTAAGTTCGGATAATTTTTCAATTTCACGTCTGTGCATAGAATGTTGGGGCACTTCGTCGCCTTGCCTGTTATGCTGTGTAGCAGACTTTAAAGCTATGTGGATCAGCATAACGAAAAGGCGAGGGGTCTCGCTCGTTTTGTCCACGACTGTACATGTAATGAACAGCATTATTAGTTAACCTTCTTATACCACTTTGATATTCTTGTTCCTAGATACACACATTATAATCTCAATCTGTTTTCTTGTATTTTATCATCCCTCGAAGAGTCTAAAATTTCTAAAGTTCGTTTCTCCTTACCACGTTTACTTCCACTACAGTTAATGAATGTCTCTCTCTGTCATCGACTTGAAAACAATTCCCAACTTTTCCACGGCTTGTTCCCAGATGGCAAAGGTTGGTACATCACATAAGTTTCCAATAACGCCTTAAACCTGATTACGCCCTTCCAGCTACTGCCCAGGTCTCACCCGCCGTTAGCGAGAATCCTGAAGTATCCACTTGAGATGCGCTGAGATGCTTTCCAGAGCTCGGCAGTGAACGTTACGAGCACCGCAGAGTTCGTCTGAGTCTTACGTAAATCCCGACGTTCCCACCAATCCTCTTATAATAATAAAGGGAGAAACGATGGACCCAGAGAAAGAAACGGTTCGAGAGGAGGGTCGAAAAGCTCCATCACGAGTCAGACATTCACTGACAGTGAAACATAGGGAATCCGTCTGCAAACATACCAATGTACTCACCAGAGCGCTTTCTGTCTGGAGTAAACTATCATTGGAACAAGTGATGTGGAAACCAACAGCTCACACCGCGATCGTACTGACATAGGTTTCCCCTACCGTTAAATTGCAACAATGTTGATACTTACTCGTATGGGCAGCTTACGTGTATAGGTAGCTATAGTCAGTGAAACATGTTCTCTCGTCTGTTACAGTCCTCAGGAGATAAAACGGAAAATATTTGCATCTCAGATAAGGCATTCCGGTTTGCAAGGTGTTAATGAAAAATTATAAGCATGGACACTACAAACATTATACGTTTTATGAATAGAGCATGCACTCTGGCGAGCTGCATATTCATTCTTGTAAGTAAACATCTGTCTTCGGCTGCCCTCTTAAATCCAAAAAACTCCACTTCAAGGTCCGTGGCGAAGTTGCAGGCGTTTCCTTGTTCATTCGATTTTAGCAAACTATGGAACGCATAGAATTTAAGGCTTTCTCCCATAGGCGCATTCTCTTCAAAAAATTTCTTAATTTCTTTCACTTCATTTCCTCCTCCTGCTCTTGAGTTTAAAAAACTTTGGGAAGTCTTGGTGTTTTTATGCTGCTCCAGTACTCATTTTTAGTATTGTGTGTAAACTCTAACATGATAGTAGTCCTTTCTTTCTTCACATCATCCACCCATCTGATTGTTGTTAACTATTTAGCGGTGTTCAGGAAAATGTTGTCGTCCATGGTCAAAAAATGTCCACTGGATTTCAACCTACGTTTGCACATAGTTTCTGTAAAATTTTCGGCATATATATGGAGATCTCTGCATTTATCCTGTTTTGCCATATCACATCTCCAGTATTATATCGTCTTAACATTTTCCTAAAGGTACTCCTTTTTTTTCTCTTTTTTGTATTTCCAGTTCGGTTTTCATGTTTAGTATAGCTCATTCCGAGCCATATAATACCGCTGGTTTCACTACTGAATTGTAATGTTTCTTTTAGTTGGGCAAAGTATTAAAATTTCTTCTTCGTTTGATTCACGGATGTAGTACAAAAAACATTATTACTTATACGTCAGATTTTATCTTTACGGTCTCTGTAGAACTGTAATGTGACTGCAGAACATATGTACATATATTTCTGAAAATCGGTTCTTGGAAGTTTGTAAATAGGTTATTTTAGATAATAGAAAGTATATTCGAAAGTGTATCTTATCAAATTTACTAACTCGCCGCGATCAGTGTCCTAAACAAGAGCGCTATCTCGCCTCTGTACGCCGCTTTTTCTGTAATCACACAAACATGTAGTATACCAGTACAATTTACGTAACTTTCTCATAAGCGAACTCTCTCACAATCCAATTGGAGTTCACCCATTCATTACCAATTAATCAGAGCTTGCAGAATGATTTTCCCGAAACTGAACTATTCGATCACTTTCATAGCGGTACGATTTCGTGCCCGACAAATGTTGCTGCAAGTAATCAGTAACATCCTCTTGTTTTCTCAGGCGCATGATAATGTGCTCCGAACTCATAAACAACAGAGTACCTGGTGAAATGCCTACAGAGCCATTCCGACAACGTAAATAAGTCTCTTAATTTCCACGGCTTCAGAACTTTCCTCTTGACTTTGTCACACTATTCGAAGCAACTTCGACTTACTCAAGGGTACCGGTATATTGTTTCCTGAGTGCGTTTCCGTATTACAGATTAACAGTTTTTGTTATTTTGCCTCATTTTTTACAGATTTTAAGACTGTCTCGGGAACATTCTGAACCGCTTTTGGAATATTTAGAGTGGTTTCAATTAATTAAGAGTAGAATAAAATAGATGAAGTAATTAAAATTTTAGTGTATTTTCCAAGAGGAAATATAAACGAGGAAATCATGTGGTAACTTGACAGGCTATTAGTTAAAAAAAGGCATACATTATCGCCTATACAGTAAAGTAGCCCTAGTTTTCAAGTTTTATTGTCTCTCTGTGCTACCTCCCCGTCCCCCTCCAGGTTGACTCAGCTGCATAGAAATCTAATTGTGAGAATTTGAGTGGGAATAGTCCTAACAGCCTTCCGGGAAATTAAAAACAAGTATGTCAAAATTAAGAGTGCAATGGGAATTCCACTGTTAAACGCAGAGGAAAGGGCGAATGGGTGGAAGTAGTACACTGAAGGCTTCCAACAGAGGAAGAAAATTTCGGATGATGTAACAGAAGAAATGAGTCGATGCCGAAGATATTGCGGATCCACCGTTAAGAGTCGCGTTATAGGACACTTGTGACTAAATAAGGCAGAAGTGATTGATAACATTCCTCTGAAATTTCTGAAATCGTTAGGGAAAGTGGCAACCAAGGGACTATGCAGGTTGGTGTGTAGAATCTGACACTGGCGCTGTACCATCAGACTTTCGGAAAAATATCACCCACGCAATTCTGAGCTGATGAGTGCGAGAACTATAGACAAACAGCTTAACAGCTCATGAAATCAAGATGCTGACAACAATAATATGCAGTTGAATGAAAAAGGACCTACCAGGTGACGGCCAGTTTGCCTTTCTAAAGGTAAAGGCACTACAGAGGCAGTTGTGGAGTTGCGATTGATAATGAAAGTAAAAAATCAAGACATGTTCGGAGAATATATGGACGCAGAAAAAGCTTTCGACTATGTAAAATGCTGCAAGTTGTTTGACACTCTGAGAAAATCTGCAGTAAGCTATAGCGAAGGACAGTTTATTTACAAAATGTACGAGGACTAAGAGGGAGTAATACTACTGAAAGACTCAGAACGAAGTTCTTGGATAAAAAAGAGTGTAAGACGGGGATGTAGTCTTTTGCTTCTACTGTCCAATGTACACATCGAAGAAGCAATGATGGAGACAAAAGAAAGCTTAAGTGTGGGATTAATATTCAAGGTGAAAGATTATCAAAGATAATATCAGTGATAAGATTGGCGGATGATATAGCTGTCCTCAGTGAAAGTGAAGCAGAATTACAGGACCTGTTGAATGCAGAATATGGATTGAGAATAAATCAAAGAGAGACGAAAGAAACGGGAAGTAGCAGAAATTAGAACAGAGTGAATATTTGCATCAGCATTAGGAATCACGAAGAAGACGAAGTTAAGTAATTCTCTTACCTCGGTAGCAATTGTGTACTGATTACTAGGTACAACCTTGTGATAACTCTGTACGTATTAGGCAATCTTTAATTGAACCACTGAAACTCATTAGTGAAGTTGAAACACCATGCAGTTTACAGTAGAGACTTTCGGACAGAAGTTAAAATTTTCAACAAGAATGACTGTACACACCTTTAAAAAGTGACTTTTAGTATTTGCAAGCTATGCTATACAAGTAGCCATTGATAAACGCATTGCCTGGAGTCTATCAGTTAAATATTTGCGAAAATATATAAAAAAATGTAATAGAGCTCACCTCTTGTGGTATCAGTCCAACTGAGGAAATTGTAACCATACATATGGAATCATATTCACCCTTGATACATGGTACTATACACACAAAAGGCGTAGTCACAGAACTGAGATCACATTTACCTTTGGCTGTTTATCTAGTTATTTTTAAAAGCTTATGAATAATAAAGTATGTATAAGTGAAGTTTTTTATTCCTATACAAACACTGAAATACAGATAGCAACATGTCTGCATGGATAAAACAGCCTATACACAAAGACCTTTATAGCTACCAGCTGGTTATGCAATACTAGAGAAAAAAACGAGACTAGAGGAAATGGCTCATTCCTACCCAACAATATATATTCAGTTTTTATAGGTTCTTTAGACTGATGAAAAACAAATTTACTTATAATGCTACTAACCAGTCTAGAACGAGTTCAGTTTGAAAATGTATACATTTTCTCCAAAACGCGATTCCAACCTAATTATCAACTATTACAGGAAATATTAAGGTCCGCTAACTATAAATATTCGATGTTTTGATTTACCTATACATCATTGAGCACAGTCGAAAGTTTGGTGAAGTTATGTCAACTCTCGAAAGCACTGACCCAGACTTGATCGACGTTCCATGCTCTGCTTAGCTTGAAACGCACAAATCTCAAATCTGCAAGGCACGGACGTCAAAGACGATTCGAATGCATCTAGTGATAGAGACCGAGTATCGATAACGTGTAGGTTAGATGATCAATCAGATTTCGGGAAATGAACGTGGATTGGCTTCCTGCATTCAAAATAAAACGTGCGAGTCGGCTTTCTCCTATGGACCCTATTACAAACACGAGTGCCGTCTGAAGGTTCTTGAAACTTGGGCATCCCGTGATGACATTGCCCACTGAGCTTTAACAGGGATAACCAGATTGTTTGGCTTAGATTGATCTGGAAACGTTCGAAATTTAAGTGATGATTCCATTTGCAGTGGGAGCAGGCGGCTCTTCCTTTCTTCGAACAGTCTTTGACAGGGTGTCCTCGCTTGACACAAACAAAACGCCGATTTCTCGATCTTAGTATCCTGAGACGCTCTGGAATACCGTGCACTGCCTTGCAATCTAGTGACCAATGATCGCTATGCTCGCAAAAAGCGCAGGAAGGCTTTTCAGTGCGAATGGTCTTGTGGTTCGAATAGCCTTGCTTGGAGCTAACGTTGAGAGTGGCTGGAGCAAGAATTAATATGGCCAGAGGACCAGATATGCCCATGAGTGGAGTGCCCTTTAAGGGGGAGGGGGGGGGGAGGGATGTACGTAAAATTGGTCATAAACGTTGAATTTTCTTGCAACCAGATAGTTGTGTAGCATGTTAGCATATTGTCTCCAATTTCCAGAATTTAATTCGTGCCGCAAGCAATGTAAAAGCTACCTTGTATCAAACAATACGTAGTGCCATGTCCTCTTGTGTACACGACTCTGTCCTCTTTTGCGATATTCTACAATTTCCTGCCATCAGAGAAGACATCTGTAGAGTATAAAAGGCTGTGGGTTCTTTTCTTTATTGAGTCATCACTCGTTTGACCAGTTTGATGCGGCTCGTCATGACTTCCTCTCCTGTGCCAGCCTTTTCATCTCAGAGAAGAATTTGCAACCTGCGTCCTCAATTATTTGCTGGATGTTTCCCATCCCAGTCTTCGTCTACACTTTTTATCCTCTACAGCTCCCTCTAGTACCATGGAAGCTGTTCTCTGATGTCTTAACGGATGTCTTACCACGCTCTCCCTTCTTCTTGGCAGTGTTTCCATGTATTTCTCTCTTCGCCGATTCCACGGAGAACCTCCTCATTCCTTACCTTATCAGACCACCTAACTTTCAATATTATTCTGTAGTACCACATCTCAAATGCTTCTTTTCCCTCCTTTTCCAGTTTCTCCACTGTCTGTGCCTCACTGACATAGTGCTGTGCTCCAGACGCACATTCTCAGAAATTTCTTTTTTCAAATGTGGGTGAAATCTTTTGGGACTTAACTGCTAAGGTCATCAGTCCATAAGCTTACACACTAGTTAACCTAAATTATCCTAAGGACAAACACACACAACCATGCCCGAGGGAGGACTCGAACCTCAGCCGGGACAAGCCGCACAGTCCATGACTGCAGCACCTAGGATTGCTCGGCTAATCCCGCGCGGCTCTTTTTTCAAATTAAGGCCTGTGTTTGATACTAGTAGACTTCTCTTGGCCAGAAGTGCCCTTTTTGTCTGCTTGCTTTTTATGTCCTCCTTGCTCCGTCATGGGTTATTTTGCTGGCTAGGAATCAGAACTCCTTAACGTGATCTACTTCGTGATCACCAATTATGATAAATTTCTCGATGTTGTGGTTTCTGCTACTTCTCATTACGTTCGTCTTTCTTCGGTTTACTCTCATTCTATATTCTGTGCTAATTAGACTGTTCATTCCATCCTGTAATTCTTCCTCACTTCCACCGAGAATAATATCAGCGAATCTTAATACTGATATCCCTTCTTCTTGACTTTTAATCCCACTTTTGAACCATTCTTTTATTTCCGTCATTGCTTCTTCGACGCGCAGATTGAACAGCAGGGGCGAAAGACTACATCTCTGTCTTACACTCTTTCTAATCCATACAATTAATTCTTGGTCTTATACTCTTATTGTTCCCTCTTAGTTGTTGTACATATTGTGTATTATCCATCTTTTCCTGTAGCTTACCTCCATTTCTCTCAGGATTTCTAACATATTGCACCATTGTACATTCCTGAACGCTTTTTTTAGGTCAAAAATCCTATGAACGTGTCTTAATTTTTCTTCGTCCTTTCTTCTATTATCAAATGCAACATCAGAAATGCCTTTCTGGGGCCTTTACTTTTCCTAAAGCTAAACGGATCGCCATATAAATGTATAAAAGCCCTCAGGTTTACTTACGATGAGATTAATTGTAATTTATTAAAGAAATGCACATATGGTGGAATAAAATACGCGAACGGAACCCTTAATACTCTCATTTAGAAGAAACTCCTAAAAGACAACATTTTATTCATCCACTGTTCCTAAAATTTCCTCATATTACGATTGTTTGGTATTCAGTGATGGTGACAATGAAAGAATTAGGACCCTTATAGGATTGGAATTTGATGGAGGTAGTTTCACTAAAAGCCTATTGAAGAAGGCTGATGAGGTGCATATCGCTAGTTCTGAGATGTCAGTGAAGTATATTGCCAAAAGGGCACGCCGGAAGGATCAGACTACAAGAAAAGAGCTACACGAAGACCAAAAAGAATAAATGTATAGCTGTGGCCAACATCAAAGTGCTTGTCTGTAGCATAAAAGTTAACAAAATCATTTTCCTGCATTTTTTGCAACTTCCATATTTCAGTGTATAAGGAACATTTTCTGTTGAACCATAGCAGATAATAAGGTGAAATTTGCTACAGACTTTGTAAATGCTATAACACAACTTACTATGGCGCAAAATTTTTCAAAATGCGTTAGTGTCGACTTTATTTAAATTATCGTGAAATAAAAATTGCTATGTATCATAGACAAACATTTAAAAAATTGTTACTAGTTTTCTAAGAATGATATTAAAAAACTGGTTCACAGATTTGTTTGTGTAATTAGTAAGAATAACCTACCACATTTTGAAAGTGCCAAGAACAGTAACTTTTGAGAAAATGTTCCTCATGTAACACTATGTGTTCTGAAAGTATCGGGCAACGTCCTGATCAAATTAGTTGACAAAAAATGTTGAAAAAGAAAGCCAGATTATGGCCAATAAGATAATGAGAGCACGTACTAAATTTGCTCAATTATGTCTCAAACGATAAAAGTTAAATTAGCTTATATATGCCCGTTATTTTCTCGTTCGTTCCCTTTCAAGTGTCTTAAGCGCGGTGAGTGCACCATCGACATCTTCCCATAAAAATTCCATTCAACGTAGTAAGTCTCCTTCGGACCTGAATTATCCAACGCCGACAAAACGCCTGGCAAGCGTGCAAAGTTACATCATCACCAACGGGTTTCAGAGCATCGATGTGTTTATTGCATCCTATGAATGTCGTGTTAAGAGTTTAAGGACATTCATCTATAACGGGTTGAAGTTCTTCTAAATAGTCCAAGTGGACCTGTACTATGCTCTTACGGTATTCATATCTTACCTGGAGAAATTGTTTGCTGTCTTCCTAGGTAGAAGCAATCACTGCTATGCCATCAACCAGTTGTTCGGGCTCACCATTGAGATACCCTCCGAGGAAGACGTGTTTATTAATAGTAGACACGGAAGCATTCCCATCGCTACAGCTTTCAAGCTGTTCCCAAAAGCTGTGCCAAGTCTGTGTCTCCAGAGAACGGTTCGAGCCTAATAGATGACATCTTAATCGACGCAGGGATTTGAATCACAGACGAGACTGGATTAGTCGCACACGGCGTCACGATGAAAGAAGACAATTTTTTCTCAGTACTCTCTTGGGCCTTGAGAAATACGAGTTTCACAAAGAACTAAGTCCGTGTTATACTCTTCGTCCGATAAATGACCGTGTAAGCCTATAAGGTGTCGTCAAGCTGTGAGAGAAGTGGCAACTCTTGTTCCAGGCGTTTTTCTAGCGGTGTGTTATCTTACAACTCTTCCGTCGCGGACACTAGACGCGTTATAAGACATCTCTGACGAGATCGTTTTCTTTTCAAAGTCTGTAGCTCTTCAAGAGGCATTGTTGTTCTTAGCTTTCAATTAATACGCTACGCGCGCTGTCAAATATTCCACTGTTTCAAATGACCAAAGATTGACTACGTGAAGCAGCTTGCGGCTTGTCAAAGATGCTAGCGCGTTTCGCTTGTGACAATTGACGAGCGATTTTAAGTTAAATGTGCACAACCATATGATGCGTTTTCGGCTAGACAAGACACTTCCTAATGTTTTTCTAACGGCAACAACAGGCTCGCTGACCGTGATTACTTTCCTCCCAGCCGCAAAAGCAGAGGGCAGTGTTAATAGTCTTCCGTGTAGTGTCTACTCTACAACATGCAATTGTGCATCATACTTTTTTTGATGTTGCAGGATCTCCATCTTCCGTCAATGAGAAGAAGGCCGCAGTGTGTCATCCAATAACAGATCACAAGCTCCCAGCGCCGGGTTTAGGTACCAAAAATGTCTCCGTGGGGTTGCGAAATTAAGGAAGTGCAAGCCAACCACCTTTACAGAATATTTATTCACGTAACTATGACAGCAAACAAACGATATACAACAAGATAGTCAACGATATTACACAACACATAGATACGAACGCATTTTAGACTTAGAGAAAGCTTTTGACAATGTTAACTGGAATACTCTTTCAAATTCTGAAGGTGGCAGGGGTAAAATACAGGGAGCGAAAGGCTATTTACAATTTGTACAGAAACCAGATGGCAGTTATAAGAGTCGAGGGACATGAAAGAGAAGCAGTTATTGGGAAAGGAGTGAGACAGGGTTGTAGCCTCTCCCCGATGTTATTCAATCTGTATATTGAGCAAGCAGTAAAGGAAACAAAAGGAAAATTCGGAGTAGGTATTAAAATTCATGGAGAAGTAAAAACGTTGAGGTTCGCCGATGACATTGTAATTCTGTCAGAGACAGCAAAGGACTTGGAAGAGCAGTTGAACGGAATGGACAGTGTCTCGAAAGGAGGATATAAGATGAACATCAACAAAAGCAAAACGAGGGTAATGGAATGTAGTCAAATTAAATCGGGTGATGCTGAGGAATTAAATTAGGAAATGAGACACTTAAAGTAGTAAAGGAGTTTTGCTATTTAGGGAGTAAAATAACTGATGATGGTCGAAGTAGAGAGGATATAAAATGTAGACTGGCAATGGCAAGGAAATCGTTTCTGAAGAAGAGAAATTTGTTAACGTCGAGTATAGATTTAAGTGTCAGGAAGTCGTTTCTGAAAGTATTTGTATGGAGTGTAGTCATGTATGGAAGTGAAACATGGACGATAACTAGTTTGGACAAGAGAATAGAAGCTTTCGAAATGTGGTGCTACAGAAGAATGCTGAAGATAAGGTGCGTAGATCACGTAACTAATGAGGTAGTATTGAATAGGATTGGGGAGGAGTTTGTGGCACAGCTTGACTAGAAGAAGGGATCGGTTGGTAGGACATGTTTTGAGGCATCAAGGGATCACAAATTTAGCATTGGAGGGCAGCGTGGAGGGTAAAAATCGTAGAGGGAGACCAAGAGATGAATACACTAAGCAGATTCAGAAGGATGTAGGTTGCAGTAGGTACTGGGACATGAAGCTTGAACAGGATAGAGTAGCATGGAGAGCTGCATCAAACCAGTCTCAGGACTGAAGACCACAACAACAACAACAACAGATACGAACGATGTACGATGCCGCCGATCATTTAGACACGAGACCCAGAAGACTGTTGGACTCGCGGAAGGCACTTGATACAGCTATGCAGTGTCGATTAGTGAACAAAATCGGACTACTTTTATGTCATTCGTTACTAGAAAAAATTTCAGACGTTATAGGCCATTTGAGGGTACCCGAATGGAGCGTTGTAGGACCGTTGCTCTGCACAGTACGCATAAATGACCGAGTGAGTGAAGTCGGTAGCGCCAAAAGTACTTTCAAACATGATGCAGTCGTGTATAAGGAAGTCGCAAGAGTAAAATAGTATGGTTAACTGCAGGAAGACTTATTGAGTACCGATACTTGGTGCAGGGCTTTGTTCTCGATGCTTAACGTAAATAGTCGGAATGACCCTTCATTGTCTGGTTACAAAATTGCCAAGCAATGACTGGAAACATCCACATCCAATAAATATCTGTGAATATACGCGTGGAGCGGCTGAAACAGAATCGTCACTTAACACTAATCGTAGGAAAGACAGGAACCAGGCTGATATTCATTGCTGAAACCCCAGTAAATGTAGATCACCTATGCAGGAATTAGAAAACAATCGTCGGCCAGTTCTTAGTTACCGCTCCTCAGTCTTGTACCCTTACCAGTTAGGACCGATAAAGCAAACCGAGAATGTCCCAAGACGAGCAGCGCATTTCGTTGCGGGTTCTTGTTTATAAGCGCGAAAGCGTTCTGGAGATGCTCATTGATCTCCAGTGGTAGACACTAGAAGACCAGCATTGTGCATGACGGTGTGGTTTTCTGTTGAAATTCTGCTGAATATACCTCTTGAAAATATGATGGTCAGACTAGAGGAGCCGACACTGAGCCTTACCAACACTGTGTGTTCTCGGGCGCCGTTCATTACTGGAACAAGAAAGGGATTAAATGGCAGTGATTTGTTGTAACGTTTCCATCAGGACCAACACCAAAGAGAAAACGGGCACTGTGGCTTACAGACCACATCAAACACCTTGAGTGTCAGAGCCGGAGCACACACTACATACGAACAGCATCCCACCTCTGATAACCATCTCACAAGTAAGCTACTACGCAATCGAGAAATGCACATTCGCTAGCTGTGGACTTTCACAGACCCCGCCGTCCTGAGGAAAAATCTGCGAGGTATAGGAATAGGCAAACCTGCAGATGATACCATAATTCTCGTTGAGGATTATATGACAATTTCACAACGCCGACATCCTTACTTGACCGTCGCACAAGGGCGCAGACCATCGACTCTCTTAAAGTATCAGTGATTGATACAAACGAAAATGTGATTCCGCAGCCGATAAGCTATAACATGATCAGGATGTCCATTGCGCGTATTCATTCGGCAGCTGCAGGACACGATAATATAACAGTACAAATGATAAATTTTCTCGTCGATCCAATACCGTTCTCTCCCCTCCAGCATCTTCCCAACAGTATGGAAGAAGGGACTGATAAAACCATTACCCAATCAAACTTCCGTCTGCAGTCGCATTTGTGTTCTACCAGACCAAGGCTTTAGAATACATAGTCCACGAACAGATTACTAGTTACTTAACATCAAATAACCTTTTAGATGAATACCTATCTGGTTTCTGGTAAAATATCAGCACGACGACCGCTCTTATAAAATTGGCTAACGAACCGAGACAAGTTATGGACAAACTAAAAGAGATTATCATGTGATTTTGGATTTTAGCAAAGGTTTCGACACTGTTGACTTTCATATTCTACTTGCTAAACTCACTAGTCAAACACTTTCTTCAAGTGTTGTTTGGTGGCTTCACGCATATCTTATATCCCGCCAACAGTCTGTAATGATTAGAACTGTAAGGTCACAATGGAAGGATGTACTATCAGGTGTCCCACAAGGATCAGTATTAGGTCCATTTACTTCATTAAATGTTAATTATGTATCCACTATTAACTCCCATTGAAAATATAATTTATTTGATGACGACGTTCACGTATTCCTAAGTTTAAGTCCAACATACCTGCGTACAGCCATCCAGAACGTAAATGCTGACTTATTTGCTTCATCAGAGAGCGTGCAGAACATAGGTTTCAAACTTGACCCATCAAAACGCAAGCAATGTCAGTGGTCCAAGAAAGACTTGTTATCACTCAGTTCGGAGAACCTCTTCCACCTTTAATCCTACATGGCACAGAAATAACATTTTTGTCTTCTGCAGATAACTTGGGGATGATTCTAGACCATCACTTAGACTGGACTGTAGACACTACGGCAGTCCGTAACAAGGTGTCAACGTCACTTCATTCTGTAGAGAAATATAAAAAGTATTTCCTTTTGTGCTTAAAAAGAAGCCAGTAGACTCACTAATTCTCCCCGTACTTGACTTTGATTATGCTATTCTTCAAGGACTTACTATATGCCTCCTCTATCGTCGTCTCAAACATTGCACTCCCTCTTATTTATGTTCTGCTCTTACTCTACTATTTGAATAGCACAGCAGAAATACTCGTGCTCCCTGCCGCCGTTGGATAAGCAGCTGCAGCAGCAAGTCATATACTCCTAGCTCACTCATTTGTTACATAGTTTAATTCTTAATTTCTTTGCGTGTTTTTGGTACTTGCATCGTTTAATTCATAAATTTCGGGCGTATTATAGTATCTGAGAGTTGTAGCATCGCGTTTTAGTACCTGAATAGTGTAAATTCCAGTAGTCTCCTTCCGCCGCCGAGCAGTGTCAGCAGTGCGCAAGTAGCAGCATTACTGCATTTACTAGGCAATCTTGTATTTTAATAACCGTTTAAATTTTGTCGATTTGTTTGCGCTCTCTGTAGATTAGTTCAGACGTTCTTTGCAAAACAGTTTTTAGCATGGATAGGGACTGCAACTGCTGTGTTCGGATGCAGGCTGAGTTGGCATCCCTTCGCTCCCAGCTTCAGGCAGTGTTGGCTTCGGTCACACAGCTTGAGGCTGTTGCCAATGGGCATCACTGTGGGGGTCCGGATGGGGGTTTGTCGGGGACGGCCAGCTCGTCCCACGCATCCCCCGATCGGACTAAGACTGTTGTTGCCCGGGATACTGCCCGCATTGAGGCTGATCCCTCACCTGTGGTAGTGGGAGGTCGTCTCAAGGTGTGGCAGGGGGCGAAAGACATTCCGGAGGGCTGAACGGAAGGCCTCTCCAGTTTGTCTGACGAACCAGTTTCAGGCTCTGTCTCAGGCTGATACTGATCTTCGGCCTGACATGGCTGCTTGTCCTGTTCCAGAGGTTGCCCCTCAGTCTGCAAGATCCGGGCGGTCACAGAGGGTGGGCTTACTGGTAGTTGGGAGCTCCAACGTCAGGCGCGTAATGGGGCCCCTTAGGGAAATGGCAGCAAGAGAGGGGAAGAAAACCAATGTGCACTCCGTGTGCATACCGGGGGGAGTCATTCCAGATGTGGAAAGGGTCCTTCCGGATGCCATGAAGGGTACAGGGTGCACCCATCTGCAGGTGGCCGCTCATGTCGGCACCAATGAAGTGTGTCGCTATGGATTGGAGGAAATCCTCTCTGGCTTCCGGCGGCTATCTGATTTGGTGAAGACTGCCAGTCTCGCTAGCGGGATGAAAGCAGAGCTCACCATCTGCAGCATCGTCGACAGGACTGACTGCGGACCTTTGGTACAGAGCCGAGTGGAGGGTCTGAATCAGAGGCTGAGACGGTTCTGCGACCGTGTGGGCTGCAGATTCCTCGACTTGCGCCATAGGGTGGTGGGGTTTCGGGTTTCGCTGGATAGGTCAGGAGTCCACTACACGCAACAAGCGGCTACACGGGTAGCAGGGGTTGCGTGGCGTGGGCTGGGCGGTTTTTTAGGTTAGGTGGCCTTGGGCAAGTACAGAAAGGGCAACAGCCTCAACGGGTGCGGGGCAAAGTCAGGACATGCGGGGACCAAGCAGCAATCGGTATTGTAATTGTCAACTGTCGAAGCTGCGTTGGTAAAGTACCAGAACTTCAAGCGCTGATAGAAAGCACCGAAGCTGAAATCGTTATAGGTACAGAAAGCTGGCTTAAGCCAGAGATAAATTCTGCCGAAATTTTTACAAAGGTACAGACGGTGTTTAGAAAGGATAGATTGCATGCAACCGGTGGTGGAGTGTTCGTCGCTGTTAGTAGTAGTTTATCCTGTAGTGAAGTAGAAGTGGATAGTTCCTGTGAATTATGGGTGGAGGTTACACTCAACAACCGAGCTAGGTTAATAATTGGCTCCTTTTACCGACCTCCCGACTCAGCAGCATTAGTGGCAGAACAACTGAGAGAAAATTTGGAATACATTTCACATAAATTTTCTCAGCATGTTATAGTCTTAGGTGGAGATTTCAATTTACCATATATAGACTGGGACACTCAGATGTTTAGGACGGGTGGTAGGGACAGAGCATCGAGTGACATTATACTGAGTGCACTATCCGAAAATTACCTCGAGCAATTAAACAGAGAACCGACTTGTGGAGATAACATCTTGGACCTACTGATAACAAACAGACCCGAACTTTTCGACTCTGTAAGTGCAGAACAGGGAATCAGTGATCATAAGGCCGTTGCAGCATCCCTGAATATGGAAGTTAATAGGAATATAAAAAAAGGGAGGAAGGTTTATCTGTTTAGCAAGAATAATAGAAGGCATATTTCAGACTACCTAACAGATCAAAACGAAAATTTCTGTTCCGACACTGACAATGTTGAGTGTTTATGGAAAAAGTTCAAGGCAATCGTAAAATGCGTTTTAGACAGGTACGTGCCAAGTAAAACTGTGAGGGACGGGAAAAACCCACCGTGGTACAACAACTTTAAACGCAGCCAAAACCTCTCAGACAAACAGAAGCTAAACGATGTCAAAGTTAGCGTAAGGAGGGCTATGCGTGAAGCGTTCAGTGAATTCGAAAGTAAAATTCTATGTACCGACTTGACAGAAAATCCTAGGAAGTTCTGGTCTTACGTTAAATCAGTAAGTGGCTCGAAACAGCATATCCAGACACTCCGGGATGATGATGGCATTGAAACAGAGGATGACACGCGTAAAGCTGAAATACTAAACACCTTTTTCCAAAGCTGTTTCACAGAGGAAGACCGCACTGCAGTTCCTTCTCTAAATCCTCGCACAAACGAAAAAATGGCTGACATCGAAATAAGTGTCCAAGGAATAGAAAAGCAACTGGAATCACTCAATAGAGGAAAGTCCACTGGACCTGACGGGATACCAATTCGATTCTACACAGAGTACGCGAAAGAACTTGCCCCCCCTTCTAACAGCCGTGTACCGCAAGTCTGTAGAGGAACGGAGGGTTCCAAATGATTGGAAAAGAGCACAGGTAGTCCCAGTCTTCAAGAAGGGTCGTCGAGCAGATGCGCAAAACTATAGACCTATATCTCTGACGTCGATCTGTTGTAGAATTTTAGAACATGTTTTTTGCTGGAGTATCATGTAATTTTTGGAAACCCAGAATCTACTATGTAGGAATCAACATGGATTCCGGAAACAGCGATCGTGTGAGACCCAACTCGCTTTATTTGTTCATGAGACCCAGAAAATATTAGATACAGGCTCCCAGGTAGATGCTATTTTTCTTGACTTCCGGAAGGCGTTCGATACAGTTCCGCACTGTCGCCTGATAAACAAAGTAAGAGCCTACGTAATATCAGACCAGCTGTGTGGCTGGATTGAAGAGTTTTTAGCAAATAGAACACAGCATGTTGTTATCAATGGAGAGACGTCTACAGACGTTAAAGTAACCTCTGGCGTGCCACAGGGGAGTGTTATGGGACCATTGCTTTTCACAATATATATAAATGACCTAGTAGATAGTGTCGGAAGTTCCATGCGGCTTTTCGCGGATGATGCTGTAGTATACAGAGAAGTTGCAGCATTAGAAAATTGTAGCGAAATGCAGGAAGATCTGCAGCGGATAGGCACTTGGTGCAGGGAGTGGCAACTGTCCCTTAACATAGACAAATGTAATGTATTGCGAATACGTAGAAAGAAGGATCCTTTATTGTATGATTATATGATAGCGGAACAAACACTGGTAGCAGTTACTTCTGTAAAATATCTGGGAGTATGCGTGCGGAACGATTTGAAGTGGAATGATCATATAAAATTAATTGTTGGTAAGGCGGGTACCAGGTTGAGATTCATTGGGAGAGTGATTAGAAAATGTAGTCCAGCAACAAAGGAGGTGGCTTACAAAACACTCGTTCGACCTATACTTGAGTATTGCTCATCAGTGTGGGATCCGTACCAGATCGGTTTGACGGAGGAGATAGAGAAGATCCAAAGAAGAGCGGCGCGTTTCGTCACAGGGTTATTTGGTAACCGTGATAGCGTTACGGAGATGTTTAATAAACTCAAATGGCAGACTCTGCAAGAGAGGCGCTCTGCATCGCGGTGTAGATTGCTCGCCAGGTTTCGAGAGGGTGCGTTTCTGGATGAGGTATCGAATATATTGCTTCCCCCTACTTATACCTCCCAAGGAGATCACGAATGTAAAATTAGAGAGATTAGAGCGCGCACGGAGGCTTTGACAGTCGTTCTTCCCGCGAACTATACGCGACTGGAACAGGAAAGGGAGGTAATGACAGTGGCACGTAAAGTGCCCTCCGCCACACACCGTTGGGTGGCTTGCGGAGTATAAATGTAGATGTAGATGAAAGTAAAATCCTCCCTGTACCATCACATGACACTGCCATGTCCTCTAAACAATTTTCTGTATCGGGTCTCCGACTTTGAAACAATATTCCACAAAAATCAGAGAAATAAAATTTCTTCCAAACTTCAATAGACAGTTAATGGCCCACCTTCTAGCACAATAGCCGTCTGTCCCATTTACTTGTCTGCAGCTCTCTCTCGTCAGTCCCCCCTCACGCACAACTTTTTCTTCCCTCAAGTCGGCGGAATCCTTATTTAATTTTCTTCTTTCCCAACAGGAACCGCCAGTGTCATTTCAAGCTTCTTTCTTTACTACTTTCGAGTCTATAACATTAAACGTGTATTCAGATGTACTAAACTACTGTGTATCATTCTTAATGCCATTTACTATTATCATCATTACTATTAGTTATTACTATTTCCGTGAATGTTTTTATTACATCTTTGCTATGTGTTGTTTCTTGTCAGATGCAAGAGAAGGCCTTAAGGCCGTAATCTAGTCAAGCTAAATAAGCAATAAATAAATAAATAAATAAACACTTACCTGTCAGTTAATGTTGTTAAAAGCTTTTGCATTGCGCCAGGTCACCTTCAGAACAACCGAGCGAGTCATTTGAAAGCCACTTATAGGACGAGCTACCGATGCCGGTGTTTTGCTAGACAACAGACGGGCTGACACAGCAACTGCTGTACCGATGTGAGTGATTAAAATTCTGAATCTACAGCCGGCACTTCGGTTGGGTCACGTAACGTCCCTCAATCGCTTCTTTCGAGGCGCCATATTCGATTTCATTGTATTGAGTTGTTTCTGTATTATGACTTACATGTTATGACAGTATGTCGTTTCAAGGCAATGACTCTTTGAAGATTTATCACAGTCACTCTTGGTACGATTTGTTACAATTAAATGTCAATTTAGATCCAAAGATAAGCAGTACTAATCATTAGACTTTAATGTGATCAATATGCTCTTGTGGTTAGAGGCTTGTGGTTGTGGAGCCATTGGAAGTAGGTTCGCTTAGTGCTGTATGCAGATATGTTTTTCCCCCACCTTTGCATTTGTTCAGATGTTGGTTCTTTCTTAGTCATGTGATAGAAATATGTTCTGTAATATTCGATGGTAATTACATATAAGAGCGTGCCCTTTCAAAAACGAGTTTCTTCGATTTTGTGGCTTCAGTCTGATCAAAAAACGAAAGATGAAACACCTGCCAGTGAAACGACCAGCAGTGATATTTGTATTTTCGATTGCCACAAATATTTGACCGTTTCTCCCGAATATGTCTCAATTTCCTAGAGTGTGATTTGGCAGGAACCTAAGAGCATAGGTTAAATTGCTACGAGTCATGAGCAGAAGTGACATTTATATTATTGCTGTCACAGTACGTTACTTTGCTGATACCAAATCGTTAAAGACGATTTCGTAAATTCGGTCGTCAGGACAAAGATCGCACCACACATCAAGCGAGGGACTTCACCCGAAGCGAACGCCAGCGAAATGTCGAAAGTCGGTTGTAGCTTCAGAATTTCACTCGAGTAGCGACAGGTGGCAGGCATGCAAACGTATGGGAGAAGTACGCGCTGATCATAAGAGTACAGATGCCGCTGCCTCCAAGCAAATAGTAACACGCTACAGTCACATATCATCGACATCAACGTGCAATAGCCGCTTACAGACGGTAGTTCAGGGAATATAAAGCGTGTCTGAGGGACGCGGGAAACAGAGCGGTTGTTGTCGCCATGCCCAAACGGAGCTACTTATCAGACGTCCAAAAGGGGGTGATCATGATCATTGGCTATTTGACCAAAGGTGGCAGCTAAGATTTTAAACTGTTTACGTGCCGTGTTTCAAGGTCACCGTGCATGGCAAAATGAAGCTATCCAAAACCGGCGTGGAGGCAGCTGTGATGCAGGACGAGCAATCAAGTTGTTGCGCTTGCAAATCCGAGCAGCCTGCCAGAGGCGGTGTCGGAAAATGTGTTCAAAGTAAACCACGGGACACTTTGGATGGTAGCACGTGCGATCCTTGCTACCGTCAAAATTGCCATTTTTGTATCTCTCTCTTGTTCGATTTGAGGAAATCAAAGGAAGAAAATGTTTGGCAACAGCATCTCTGGCAGACTGTTTGAATTTGCGTACTTAACTATCTGATTGTCTAAATTCTATGCTAATTCAATCAAAAACGTAGCAACATATCGAATTTTTTCTCAACAGTTATTTCTCGGAACAGTCTACCCGCCAACACGCTCATAAGCTTATCAGACTGTTTCTGAGCGCCCTGTATAATTACTGGATTATCATGAAAAATCATTGCTGTATATCATTTGAAACAAGAACGATAATAACAGGTTGTGGGACTATGAAAAAGACACCATGCGGTAAATGACAAGAACAGTACTGTGTGGTAGTGTCGGCAGAGGGCGTTGAATGGTATGCGCAGTATGTAAAAATATAGAGCTCACTATCGTTCCACCCATCGACCGCTGGAGAATAAGTAAATAACTGACACTGACGGACCTTGGGTTAAGGTATAACAGAGACAGCGCGTAGCACTGCGAGGTTCCAGGAATTTTAGGTATATTTGCTATGGGGATACAAGTAACTAGGTATCCATTAATGGGATTAAGTAAGTATAGATAACGTTGTGATGCCAATTACTCTCTGGCTACTCACCGTCTTCAGGAGTACAGACATCGACGAAGACGAAAACATTACGAGGTAACTGAACAACTGCAGTCCAGTAACAAGGGAAACTCCACAACCCATCCCCTTCAGATTTGGTGGCGAGATGGCCCAGTGTATAGCCCGTCAAAGTCTGAACCCAGATCAAGCATGAAAACAGGAAGATGTACTGAACTGTGAAAAAAGAAGCAAAATGCAAAATAGAAATAGTGAAGTCTCGGGTGAAGTTGTGCTACGTCGAGCGATCTTCAATAGCCTCGGCTTCGTTGTTGTCTGGTCACGGTGTTGGATTGCGAAAGGAAGGGGGCGAGGGGAGAGGTGCTCAGGTCTCCCTCTTGCTCCAGTTTTTTCCACAAAGTTATGAACTGTCCATCTGGTCATTGACGTGTCTGTTAACGGTATTCAAATTAGCGTCTGCGTCGTGGTGTAGCGTCCGTTTGCAACAGCGCATTGTAAAGAAGGGATCTCCAGAAGTACCCCATGTTATGACTCTTGCGTTCGGTTTAGGAAGTTTTGACTCTTGAATTCCTTTGTTGTAACATAGTTCACACATGTTTATTTGCTGTTTTCATTTCTGTGAGAGGTCTATGCAGCATCTCTCCTGCTCTCACTATTCATCGCATTTCCTTGCGACTGTAATATCGTCGCAGCAGAAGCCGAGTATTACCGTGGTGTAGTAGTTATGACAATAAACTGTTAAATGGCGGGTTGTGAGCTCAAAACTCACCAGGAGTGTGTTTTTTAATTTCTATATTCGGTACATTCTAGAAGTATCCAGCAATGTCAAGAATCATTGTACTGGAATGTTCTTAGCTGTATACAGGGTGGTCCACTGATCGTGACCGGACCAAATATCTCACGAAATAAACGTCAAACGAAAAAACTACAAAGAACGAGACTTGTCTAGCTTGAAGGGGGAAACCACATGGCGCTATGGTTGGTCCGCTAGATGGCGCTGCCATAGGTCAAACGGATATCAACTACGTTTTTTAAATAGGAACCCACATTTTTTATTATATATTCACGTAGTACGTAAGGAAATTTGAATGTTTTAGTTGGACCACTTTTTTCGCTTTGTGATAGATGGCGCTGTAATAGTCACAAACATATGGCTCACAATTTTAGACGAACAGTTGGTAACAGGTAGGTTTTATAAATTAAAATACAGAACTTTGGTACGTTTGAACATTTTATTTCGGTTGTTCCAATGTCATACATGTACCTTTGTGAACTTATCATTTCTGAGAATGCGTGCTGTTACAGCGTGATTACCTGTGAATACCACATTAATGCAATAAATGCTCAAAATGATGTCCGTCAAACTCAACGCATTTGGCAATACGTGTGACGACATTCCTCTCAACAGCGATTAGTTCGCCTTCCGTAATGTTCGCACATGCATTGACAATGCGCTGACGCATGTTGTCAGGCGTTGTCTGTGGATTACGGTAGCAAACATCCTCCAACAGAAAGAAATCCGGGGACGTCAGAACCGGTGAACGTGCGGGCCATGGTATGGTGCTTCGACGACCAATCCACATGTCACGAAATATGCTGTTCAATACCGCTTCAACCACAGGCGAGCTGTGTGCCGGACATCCATCATGTTGGAAGTACATAGCCATTCTGTGATGCAGTGAAACATCTTGTAGTAACATCGGTAGAACATTTCGTAGGAAATCAACATACATTGGACCATTTAGATTGCCATCAACAAAATAAGGGCCAATTATCCTTCCTCCTATAATGCCGCACCATACATTAACCCTCCAAGGTCGCTGATGTTCCAGTTGTCGCAGCCATCGTGGATTTTCCGTTGCCCAGTAGTGCATATTATGCCGGTTCACGTTACCGCTGTTGGTAAATGAATGACGCTTCGTCGCTAAATAGAACGCGTGCAAAAAATCTGTCATCTCCCCGTAATTTGTCTTGTACCTAGTGGCAGAACCTGTACACGACGTTCAAAGTCGTAGCCATGCAATTCCTGGTGCATAGAATTATGATACGTGTGCAATCGATGTTGATGTAGCATTCTCAACACCGACGTTTTTGAGATTCCCGACTGTCGCACAATTTGTCTGCTACTGATGTGCGGATTAGCCGCGACAGCAGCTAAAACACCTACTTGGGCATCATCATTTGCAGCTGGTCGTGGCTGGCGTTTCACATGTGGCTGAACACTTCCTTTTTCATTACATAACGTAACAATCTTGCGAACGGTCCGAACACTTGGATGATGTCGTCCAGGATACCGAGCAGCGTACATAGCAGACGTTCGTTGGACATTTTGATCACAATAGCCATGCATCAACACGATATCGACCTTTTCCGCAATTGGTAAACGGTCCATTTTAACACGGTTAATGTATTACGAAGCAAATACCTTCCGCACTGGCGGAATGTTACGTGATACCACGTACTTATACGGTTGTGACTATTACAGCACCACCTATGACAAAGCGAAAAAAGTGGTCCAACTAAAACATTCATATTTATTTACGTGCTACACGAATACGTAATAAAAATGGGAGTTCCTATAAAAAAATAAATAAAACGCAGTTGACATCCGTTGGATCTATGGCAGCGCCATTTAGCGGGCCAACCATAGCGCCATCTGGTTTCCCCCTTCAAGCTGGACGTGTTTCATTCTTTCTAGTTTCTTCGCTTGATGCTTATTTCGTGAGATATTTGGCCCGGTCACTATCAGTGGATCACCGTGTATATACTATGTGTTTTGGCCAGAGGCAGTTTCCTCCGCGCTCTTGTATGTGCAAGTGCTGAATAAACTTTCGTTAAGTGACGTTAGTGTTAGTAATTTGGCCGGCCGAAGTGGCCGTGCGGTTCTAGGCGCTGCAGTCTGGAACCGCGCGAGCACTACGGTCGCAGGTTCGAATCCTGCCTCGGGCATGGATGTGTGTGATGTCCTTATGTTGGTTAGGTTTAACTAGTTCTAAGTTCTAGGGGACTAATGACCTCAGAAGTTGAATCCCATAGTGCTCAGAGCCATTTGAACCATTTGTTAGTCATTCATCTAAGTACACCTTCTTCCAGGTGACAATATATTCTTACTTCATGACGCAAATTCTACACCCAATGTATAGTATCACAACTGCCAAGACTACAGAAGGAGAACAGACACGTCAATGACTGGAGGGAAAGGTCATAATTTTGCCAAAAAAGAAAGGCGCACGAGGTAGATCTGACCACCATTCTCGTGCTTAGCAGCCCAACGCCTTGACCACACGACCACGACACCGTAGGTCTCGCAGTTCGCTCCATGTTGCACATGTTGAGCTTGGACCGCTCACGGTTCAGTACACTTATTGCTGTTTTCATGACTAATCTGTGTTCAGTTTTTGATGGGTTACCCGCTGGGCCATTATTTTACCACTAAATCTGTGGCGGGGGGGGGGGGGGGGGGGAGGGGGTGTTCCGGGTGTGATGGGGACTTTCCCTTGTAACAAGGGCAACAAAAATAAAATATATACATTGTACGATACGCTTGTCCTACGACGATTGTCATCGTGTATCACAGCGACATATATTTCACTTCTTATATTTGGATTTACATGGATTTTCGGCTTGTCAGCTCGTTCCGCCCGGAAACTGAGATAAATGTCTGCGCACGCAGCCCCCGCGAACAGTCGGCACTCCTTCCACATTCACAATGCTGATGTAGTGCGAGACGCTGCGCCGCTGACGGCAGATTTATGGGAACCCCAGCCAGCCAGCCAGCCAGCCAGCCAGCTCCGCGCTGCGCTGCGATGCGTTCCTCTTTTTCTTTCACGCGCTACGTTTCGTACCTGGCTGGGGCGCGCCTCTGTCGTGGATATTAATTTACATGCAGCGCTGATCCGTTTTATCACTTGCACACTGGAAACGGCAGGAACCAGAGAGGAGAAAGCACTCGAGAATACACGCTATAAACACTTTGCAGTTGAGTGCGCTGTTTCATGCTCTTAAACAGAACCACCTGTGTAAATTTACCAGCATATTTAACTTTCTGCTTTACACGCAAGGCTCGTATTAACATAAAATTCGTAGAATTTCTTCAGTAATAGGTGGAAAATGGAAAAGGGGAATGCTACAATATAACATTGTTTTACTTCGTACTGACAAGCATTTTAATATTCCAGCTACGGTCGCAGGTTCGAATCCTGCCTCGGGCATGGATGTGTGTGATGTCCATAGGTTAGTTAGGTTTAATTAGTTTTACGTTCTAGGGGACTGTTGACCTGAGAAGTTAAGTCTCATAGTGCTCAGAGCCATTTTTTTGTCATTACCTCCCTTTCATGTTCCAGTCGCGTATGGTTCGCGGGAAGAACGACTGCCGGAAAGCCTCCGTGCACCCTCGAATCTCTCTAATTTTACATTCATGATCTCCTCATCCAGAAACGCACCGTCTCGAAACCTGGACAGCAAACTACACCGCGGTGCAGAGCGCCTCTCTTGCAGAGTCTTCCACTTGGGTTTGCTAAACATTTCCGTAACGCTATCACGCTTACCAAATAACCCTGTGACGAAACGCGCCGCTCTTCTTTGGATCTTCTCTATCTGCTCTATCTCCTGTGTCAACCCGACCTGGTACGGATCCCACACTGATGAGTAATACTAAAGTATCGGTGGAACGAGTGTATTGTAAGCCACCTTCTTCGTTGGTGGACTACATTTTCTAAGGACTCTCCCAATGAATCTCAACCTGGCACCCGCCTTACCAACAATTAATTTTATATGATCATTCCACTTCAAATATTTCCGTACGCATACTCCCGGATATTTTACAGAAGTAACTGCTACCAGTGTTTGTTCCGCTATCATATAAGCATACAATAAAGGATCCATCGTGCTATGTATTCCCAATACATTACATTTGTCTATGTTAAGGGTCAGTTGCCACTCCCTGCACCAAGTGCCTGTCCGCTGCAGATCTTCCTGCATTTCGCTGCAATTTTCTAATGCTGCAACTTCTCTGTATACTACAGCATCATCTGTGAAAAGCCGCACCTGTACATAAATTATTTTTCGTATTCTTAGCAGCAGATTTTTTTTTCTACGTAAAGGTGCGTGATTATAACATACATTGGTGGCCATTAAAACTGAATCAGGAAGGATAGCAAACAACAAAATCTTACTTGTTGTGCGTATGCAGCACAGTAGCACAAATGCATTAAATTTGTATTTCATGTGGTGGTATGCAGATGCGAAATTTAGAAGGTCCAGTAACTTCAGTGTGACTACCGCCTATGTTCGACGTCGACGTGCAATGAGCATTCAGAGGCAGCATGTGCCAGTGAGCCGTGTGCGGCTCGCGTTGACCCCGTTCATAGCTTGGTATCTTGTAATAGCGATAGTGGCGTCTCGTTTTCTTTCTGTGTTCACTGGCACCACTAGGTTTGCTCGCCCTGCCTGTCCGTGAGTGGCAGCAGCAGCACTTATCGATAGCGCGTGCTATGGTACCATCTATGGAGCGGCCTCCAGTATTTCTGGGTCGTCGCGTGTCGAGCGAGGTGAGTTGAGGCGGAGCAGCAGTGAGGTCCGGACAGCCAGTACTCGCCCGACCGCTGGCGACGCACATGCACTGTCCGACGGAAGGATGTGGTCATGAGAATGTACGACCATGTCATTAACCGGATTCAGCGAGTTTTAGTTGAATGATCCGTGATATTCGCGGAGAGCAACTTTCACCTTTTTGTGTGTGTGTGTGTGTGTGTGTGTGTGTGTGTGTGTGTGTGTGTGTGTGTGTGTGTGTGTGTGTGCGCCCATCGAAGTATCCTCATGGCAATAAGCTGTCAGTCGACGATTTATACTGGGATCTTTTCCGTGCCTGACTTGAGTAGGGAAGACCACTGGTTGCTCGTTCGGTCGGTCGTCGCAGCGGATGACGTGCATTTGGGTTTCTGATCGCTTCTGACTTCTCCATGTTTGTGCCGACGTATAATTCGTCCGTGGTGTTTCACAGTGACTGGTTTTAGTATTGTTTCAGACATTGTGGAATTGTCTTTGCGTATCTGTCTGTATCTCGTGTGGTTTTTAACGTCCAGTTATTTAAATGCTGCCTGCGTTCCCGTGACGGTAGTGCGGCCTCGGATGGAACAGCGAGGAGCTCCGCAGCGCTAGGGCAGTCCGGGACTGCTGGCAGTGTGCAGACACTGTCAGAACGAGTGGCTGTAGCCAGCGACCGAACCCAGGACGATTGAAGTTGAGTGAACCGTGTCCAGTACTGAAACCTCCACTGTTTGAGATCTCGCTATTGTTTGCGTGTTGCTGCTCACAGGGTCGGTGAGACCAACCGCAACAAGTGGAGTCTGTCAGGTTGGCGGAAGCCATTAGCAGCCTTCTACTCCTTGATGTTAGTTTGGATTTAGTATCATTCTTATTAGTGAAGTGCAACCAGCGGTATTTTCTGCTTTGTGGCCGCTAACCGCCCCAGTTACCTGCCCTGGAGGTTAGCGTACGTTTCTGGCAGTGTACCTTTCCTCATCGTGTTGATGCTGTCCGACACGGCTTGTAGTTCGACAGCCTCTGGAATTGTACTGTGCATATGTTTTTGGGAGGTCTACGTTGGTTCTAGTGTTTCCTTTGGCCTTGGGTGTGATTCTGAAGACGTGGTGCTGGCCGTCTCTTCACCCTTACCTAGAAATATTCCATCATTTTACCGGTGATCGGACGTTAGGCGGACTGGTTAGTCGGCCGGTCGGCGCTTAATCTACCCCTAGTATGAGTTGCCATCCTGTTACGTGAGGCCGGCCGGAGTGGCCGAGCGGTTCTACGCGCTACAGTCTGGAACCGCGCGACCGTTACGGTCGCAGGTTCGAATCCTGCCTCGGGCATGGATGTGTGTGATGTCCTTAGGTTAGTTGGGTTTAAGCGGTTCTAAGTTCTAGGGGACTGATGACCTCAGAAGTTAAGTCCCATAGTGCTCAGAGCCATCTGAACCATCTGTTACGTGAGTACAACTCTTGGCTGCCTATCTCCCGGCTTACACAGCCGTAGTCACCTTCCTCGGGTCGATCCAGGGAGCCCTGCCTGTGGATCGCTCCGTCTTATTTGGACAAATTGTCATAATTGTTTAAAATTTACCCTCATGTTTTAACATGTTATTGCCTTCCCCACTTGTAATTCCGGTTTTCAGCCATTAATTGTTTGTAACACTGCTTGTGGCCTTCAGCCGACAAATAATTTTCAATCCTATTTTCGTGAGGCCTTCAGCCACACTACATCTTGTTATAACTTATTAAGGTTATTAGAAAGGGTTTTAGTATTTTTGAAGTGTGATTGTCCACCTTATTAGTTATTCATGCTTCAGCCCTTTTGTATTCTGAAATTGCATGTGGCCTTCAGCCCACGAATAATTTTCAACCTTCTTTATCAGGCCTTCAGCTGTTGATTGTGTGTAACATTGTTTGTGGCCTTCAGCCGACAATAACTGGCAATTCTTCTCATGAGGCTTTCAGCCGCCATTGTAGTAAATTAAAAAAAAAAGATTGTTGAGAGTTTTGGTTTTTTAAAAGTAAAGTGTCTTCTGTGCAGTCAACGATAACTGATTCAGCCCCGTCCACACCTTTCCTGCTTTCCCTAAATCCCACGTTTGTCAGTGCTAGGCAAATGAGGGTACGTGAAGCTTGTCGGAGGTACACGGAAAATAGGGAAGTCGTAATGTGGAAACGGAGTGACTTATCCGACGTCCACAAGAGCATCATCCCACTGGCCTTCGGGGAAAAGGTGGAAGCATGTCAGAAATGGCTAAGTTTGTAGATAGTTCGCATGACACGGTTCTTAACGTGTACCGTGTATGGTAAAATGGCATGTTCCGAAACCGGACCGGAGGCAGTTGTGGTGCACCACGGCCAAGGGTGACAGGAGCGAACGACAGTTGCAGAGATGTATACGGGCGAACAGTCATGCAACCGTTGAACAATTGACTGCCTAGACGAGCCTTCGGGCTACCAAAATTGTCTCCTCAACGACCACTTAGCGAATGTTTCAATGTATGTGCTTCTGCAGCAGGTACTTGGTTCTTGCGCCCATGCTGACTGCTCTTCGTAAGTGACGACATTATGCAACTGGACGTCTGCTGAGTGGCGAGAGGTGGCCTTTTCAGATGAATCACGTTTTATGCTGCATCAGACAGATGATGGTTGTCGTGTACAGAATGAAACTTCTGAAAGAAAGGACTCCAGGCTGGATAACGGAGAGATAGGCTCTCGGGAATGTTTTCGTTGCTGTCCCTGGGTGATCTCGCCATTCTTGATGGCACAATGGATCGATGTCTTCGTATTTCTCTGGGGATCATATTCACCCCTGCATGCAGTTTGTTTTCCCTCTGGAGGATGTCATCTAACAGCAGGAAAATGCAAGGTGTCACACAGCTCGCAGTGTGTGTGCTTGGTTCGAAGAGCACCAACATGAATTTACCATACTTCCCAGGCCACGGAACTCCCCGGATTAAAACCCGGTTCAGAATCTATGGTATCAGCCTCGAATGGACTATTCGCACCATGGATCCTCAACCGACAAACCTAGCACGTTTGGTCACTACAATGGAGTCGGTATGGCTCCACATCTGTGTCTGTAGCTTCCAGAACATCACTGACTTTACACCTGCACGTGTCACTGTGGTCCGTGCTGAAAAAGGTGATCATTCAGTATTTTGACAGGTCGTCACATTAACGTCACTGGACAGTGTAGTACACAAAGCTGTGACTTAACAAAAAAAAGGAAATTCTCTAGCCTGGCCGAATCGAACTGAGCCTCAACGACGGGTACGTCAGCCCGCCTACAGGTTCAACTCTATGCCAGACTTGATCAGTCGTGGTGGCCAGCCGGTAATGGAGTGCCAGTGTCACCCATGACCAATTTTTAATATGTATGAGAGATCTGGAGAGTGTGCTGGCCACTGCAACAAACACTCTCCATATCGAGGTGATTAGATTAGGAAATGAGACTCTTAAAGTAGTAAATGAGTTTTGCTATTTGGGGAGCAAAATGAGTCATGATGGTCGAAGTAGAGAGGATATAAAATGTAGACTGGCAATGGCAAGGAAGGCATTTCTGAAGAAGAGAAATTGTAAGTAGGCTGTTCAGGTTTTTATATTGGTAACGCCACGTAGAGCTCTGTATGAAAATCACTGGCTGTGCTGTGTGCAGTCTGTGGCTGGTTTGCATTGTGGTTTGCATTGTTGTTTGCATTGTTGTCTGCTATTGTAGTGTTGGGCAGCTGGATGTTAACAGCGCGTAGCGTTGTGCAGTTGGAGGTGAGCCGCCAGCAGTGGTGGATGTGGGGAGAGAAATGGCGGAGTTTTGAAATTTGTAAGACTGGATGGCATGAACTGCTATATATATATATATATATATATATATCGTGACTATTAAGGTAAATACATTGTTTTTTCTCTATAAAAATCTTTCATTTGCTAACTATGCCTATCAGTAGTTAGTGCCTTCCGTAGTTTGAATCTTTTATTTAGCTGGCAGTAGTGGCGCTCGCTGTATTGCAGTAGTTCGAGTAACGAAGATTTTTGTGAGGTAAGTGATTTGTGAAAGGTATTCGTTAATGTTAGTCAGGGTCATTCTTTTGTAGGGATTTTTGAAAGTCAGATTGCGTAGCGCTAAAAATATTGTATGTCAGTTTAAGTGGTCATATATAATTGTTCTAAGGGGACGTTTCATATGTCGACCCTTAGCCGAGGATACCTCACTGGAATCTTCTGATTTTTTCTTGTAGTTTGTGTAATTAGTGTAGATTTTGTTTATTGCTAGCGCGTAATTGTAGAGAGAATCTCCTTTGTAGTTGCAGTTGTACAGTAAAACAGTTGTGGCATGTATGTAGATTTGCACCAAGTATTTCGCAGCTGCGCTTGCAATTAACGAGATACTATTTTCAATGCTATGTTAATGTGTTTTCTTATTTTGCTCTTCAAATTGCAGTTTTCTGTGTTGTCGTGTGAAATATTGTGACAATAATGGCGTGTGAAAAACGTAATACTAGGCTCCAAAATAAACTGAGAAATGACAGTGAAGACGAAAGCAGTGTGTTAGCGCCACCGTGTAATGAATTAACTAATGTTCATCATAGTAATTTGGTAATTGTGCATAGGGAAATGGACCGGGCGGCAGACAATGGTGTAGGCTGTGAAACAATTAGTGAACAGGGAAGCATTATCGATCGATCGCTCGGTAACAGCTCGCCTCAGGAATCCGAAATGACAGGACACAATTTTTCAAATACTGTAGATTCAGGTTCTGGGTCCTCACCGTTTTCTCAAATAAGTCAAGACACATTTTCTGCTTGTCAAAATGTGAATGTTGCCGGTGCAAATGCACTGCCGAAAAGCGTAGAGGAACAGATTCCAGACACTAATGCATTGTTATTACAGTTAATGCAACAAATGGGACAAAGGCTACAAAAGTTAGACACAACGCTCGAACAAAATCAGAAACAAAGGGGACAAAATCTTCAAGAGTTAGACACAATGGAACAACACCAGAGACAAACACAGCAAAAGCTTCAAAAGTTAGACACCACACTTGAACAAACACGTGAAGATTTAACTACTGAGTTACATAACATTGAATCGAAATGTCAATATTCTGTAGTGACGCAAAAACACAAATTTTTAAGCATTTTCAACCTATTTTTTCGCGGCATGAAAATGCATTACAGAATCACGAAGCAGCCATAAAAGAACTGCAAACCATTGTTCATGAAAATCACGACACGTTGCAAGCTAAAATTGACTCAGTTGCATCTACCGATTCGGTTACGCAACTTGCAAAAACTCAGGAAAACTTAAAGGACACAGTAGATACTCTGAAACTTGGTTCAGAAAAACACACTGAGGAAATAAGTACACTATCGCAGAAAGTAGCCGAACTTTCGGATCAGTTCACTATCTTATCTACAAAGGTAGATGATGGTCTGAATGACACAAGACCTGTAGCCATCACTGACACAGAAGAGTATGAACAAATTAAGAAATTCAAACAAAATCAGAATCAAATTAATACGCAACACAAAAGAGAAATCCGGGAAGTACAAGATCAGTTGGCACAAGTAATAGAAAAATTTCATATTTCAGAGGACACTCCCGCTCCAGTACGGGAAGAGGGACATAGAAATACGGAACAACCACACAATAATAACACAGGACGTTTCGGAAATTATGAAAAATTGGCAAGGTGCACCGAATTTTGAAATGGAACCGCCGAAACGACGTAACAATGACCGATATCCGACTCGCCGAAGTGATGATTTTGACTATAAGCTGTTCATTACTACACGTAAATTTAAAACATTTAAGAATTCTGGCAACGACATTCATCCACAAGCGTGGCTCCATCAATTCTCTCATTGTTTTCCTCCCAACTGGTCATTAGAGCACAGACTAGAATTTGTGTGGCTATTTAGAGAATGAACCAGCTGTAAGAATGCGATCGGTCATTCACGATTGTCACAGTGAAGGATAATTTTACAATGCCTTCCTCTCAGCATATTGATCTCAAGCTACACAAGACCGAGTAAAACATAGCATCATAATGATGAAACATTTCGAACAATCTGAATTTTCCAGTCTTATGAAATATTTTGAAGACATGTTGCACAAGAATCAGTACCTGTCAAACCCATACAGCCCCTCAGAACTCATCCGCATTTGCTTAATCAAATTACCTCAACATTTACGACATATTATTTTGGCAGAACGTTGCAAAGACAACATTGAAGCTTTTCAGGGACTGTTAAAAGAATTAGAAATTGACACTGACAATCGCGGAACGCGAAAACAGGAACACAACAATTACAGGTCACATCCGTAGCAATTCTGCGATGAAAGAAATAACTGGACGCGACAACGCTATTCTCACAACATAAATCGTGACCAAAACAGACACCACCCGTATGACAACCGTTGGCAGAGTAGTAATTATTACAGGGAAAGATCACCTCTCCACGGTAATGACTATCACAGAGACAATCAGAGAAACAGACAATATGGGAACCAAAATAAATATTATCAGGGGAGACAGAATACCTTTAGACGCAACGGTCGTGCGCACAGTTACGGTTCAGGGAGAAGTTCTCCACCACGTGAGCGACAAGAAAGAAACTATGGAATCTACCGACATGACGACAGACGATATAATCGTAACGACAGACCTGAATTGCATCAGAACTGGCGGGATTCAAACAGAGCAGGGCCCTCTCGACAAGGTGAATTTGTAGAAGTTAGGTCTCCAAATCCCAATAACGACGCGCGCCAACAAAGAGACAATAGGCAATGACTCATACCGCTGGCAGCCACGAAACGTACGTATGAAACTTACGACGCAGCTGCCGTAGTTAGTAATTACGTAAAAATGGAAGATATTAGGGACATCTTACTCCAGGAACACGAAGTAAAACATAACAATATTGCATATCCTGTGATTCACATTACAGTAAATGACATAAAATTTACTGCAGTACTTGACTCTGGCAGTCCCATTTCAGTAATTAGTGAAACAGCCTTTACCAAATGCAAAAAATCGAACCATTGCCCCCACACTTCCGTTACGTAAGATTAAATTACAAGGTGGAATCGTTGGAAAAAGTGTAGATGTACGCCAACAAACCAACTAAGAATGCTTTTGTCAAAACCACAGCTTCTCTATCAACTTTCTTATTGTTCCATTATTGTCGACGGAAATTATATTGGGAGTAGACTTTTTGAAGGAATACAAAGCAATCTTAAACTTTCAAGATGCTGAAATAAGTTTAGAGAAAGAAGGTAAGTCAATAGCTTTGAAATTTGAAGACCGGCTCTCAAACCATGACGAGGAAATTAATCGGCTTTACCTTCTGTTAGACAACAGTTCGGACTTTTCTACGGAACTAGACACTAACAATCACTCTGCAAGTACTGACAGGGATGATATCGACGGCGCATTTGACATTAATAAGTTAATTCAGAATAAAATTCAAACAATTGAGAATTGTAATGACACTGATAGGCAGGACCTTTTTGAGATTTTACAAGCACATTCCACAGTTTTTACTCATAAAACAGGAACAATCAAGGGATTTCAATACCAATTTCGTGTTCGTGAGCATACTAAATTTTGTGTTAGACCATATGTAATTCCAGCACATTATAGGGACCGTGTTAGAACAGAAATACAATCTATGCTTGACGAGGGCATTATTGAGCCTGCAGTAAGCTCATACAACAATCCATTACATGTTGTTGAAAAGAAAAATGGATCGATCAGACTTGTCTTAGATTCGAGACAAATCAATACTATCATTATTCCTGAAACAGACAGGCCGCAGACGATGGAAGAACTTCTTCAAAATTTTAATGGTGTAAAAGTGTTGTCTTCCATTGATCTCAGATCCAGCTTTTATCAGATCGAACTTCATCCAGAATGCAGAAAATACACAGCTTTCCTTTGTTTCGGCGTTTGTTATCAGTTTCGGAAACTTCCCTTTGGTTTGAACATTTCTTCAGCAGCATTTATTCGCGGGCTAAATTCCATATTACCTGAGTTCTTAAAACGTCACATCACCTTATATGTGGACGATATTCTAATAGCGGAAGCTTCATGGGAACAACATAATCGCATCCTCAACAGTCTGTTACGTATTTTTGCAGAATCTGGAATTACAGTTAACTTGGAAAAGTCTGAATTCGGTAGGTCAAAGGTGAGGTTTTTGGGACATACTATTTCTTCTGAAGGCATTCAGCCGGATCCTGAAAAGTTAGAAGCAATCAGAGCCATTCCAGTTCCATCCACAAAAAGACAAGTCCGCAGTTTTCTAGGTCTCGTAAATTTTTACCGTCGTTTTCTGAATATGCAAACTCTAGTTACACCAAAACTTTGTTCTCTCACTGGAAAAAATACTATTTGGAACTGGGACGAACAAGCACAGTTGGAATTCAATTCTTTGAAAGAAGCGTTACTTCACGCGCCAATACTAGCTCATCCTGATCTGTCACAAGATTTCTGCCTTAGCACGGATTCTTCTAAAGTCGGTCTTGGTGCCCATTTATTTCAAGAAGCCATAGAAAATGACACTACCGTTCAGAAAACCATTGCTTTTGCTAGCCGAGTGCTAACAAAATCTGAAAAAAATTATTCCGTTACTGAATTAGAAGCTTTAGCTATCGTTTGGGCATTTAACAAATTCCGTTTCTTTCTTTCTGGTAAGCACGTAAAAATATACAGTGATCATCGTGCATTACAATTTCTTATGTCTTCAAAATTAAATCATGACAGGTTAAAACGTTGGGCATTGTTTCTGCAAGAATTCCGCTTCACAATAGTCTACATTCCCGGCAAGGAGAACATTGTTGCGGACGCACTGTCACGCGCACCGGCTGGGCTTGAGAAAAGTACCACAGAAGGCAACCTCGAGAAAAATTTCAGTATTCTTTACATTCAGAAAGTCGCCTTTGAAAACTTCATCACCACATCTTTAAAGGACATTGCTCATGAACAAGATAAAGATCCGATTTGGAAAGACATCAAGAGCAAATGGCATGAAAAGACACACACACAGATTCGGCATTATTACCTGGTTAGAAACAACATACTCTTCAAACGCTGCACTGTTGATGACAAGCTATGGGTACTTTGCATTCCTGACGATTTTGTTAATAAGCTCATTTGGTACATTCATTTCAGCTACGCACATTTTGGTCCACGAAAATGTTATCATATTCTTCGAACGACTTGTTATTTTAACAATATGGAAAAGAGAATTCGAAGAGTCTTGTCTATTTGTAAACTTTGTCAAAAGGCGAAACCATCTACTGTCTCACATCGTGCTCCGTTGTTTCCTATCATTCCTTCTAAATTAAAAGAATTTGCTGCTGTTGATCTCTTGGGACCGCTTGTCAGAACATCTAATGGATTTTCGTACGTTCTAGTCGCTGTTGAACTTACTTCAAAATTTGTTTCTTTCACACCGTTACGTAAAGCCACTGGACGGTCTGTATCCAACGCCTTTGTTAAAAATTTCTTACGTGAAGTTGGCCACGTTGCTAAAGTCATTTCAGATAACGGACCGCAATTTAGATCTGCTGTTTGGTCACGCATGCTTCGCAACCATAAAATCAAACCTGTTTTTATTTCATTGTACTCACCACATTGTAACCCGTCTGAACGGATTATGAAAGAAATCAATAAGCTTTGCAGACTTTATTGTCACAGGAAGCATCAGCATTGGGACAGATATTTACACTTACTTCAAAACGTGCTGAATGAAATGCCTCATGACTGCACTGCTTTACCACCTTCTCTCGTACTGAAGAATGAAGAACCACCGAACAGAATCAGAGTTTGTACCTTTCCCGAATACACGTAAACTTCGACACAAGGACATAATTGATTTGGCTATTAAAATATAAAATCTGCAGCAGACAAAAGGAGGAAACTACATGGTAAAGCAAATGCAAAGAAATTATACATTGATCAGAAAGTTCTCATGGAAGCTTATTCATTGTCACATAAGAAGAAACACTTGAGTCACAAATTCCTTCTAGTTTACAATGGACCCGCCCCCCATGAACCATGGACCTTGCCATTGGTGGGGAGGCTTGCGTGCCTCAGCGATACAGATAGCCGTACCATA
Source organism: Schistocerca serialis cubense (assembly GCF_023864345.2). Lineage (NCBI taxonomy): Eukaryota > Metazoa > Arthropoda > Insecta > Orthoptera > Acrididae > Schistocerca > Schistocerca serialis. Next base: position 820,944,457 of record NC_064639.1, on the reverse strand, counting down.
GGTGCAACCACAATGGAGGGGTATCTGTTGAGAGGCCAGACAAACGTGTGGTTCTTGAAGAGGGGCAGCAGCCATTTCAGTAGTTGCAAGGGCAACAGTCTGGATGATTGACTGATCTGGCCTTGTAACAATAACCAAAACGGCCTTGCTGTGCTGGTACTGCGAATGGCTGAAAGCAAGGGGAAACTACAGCAGTAATTTTTCCCGAGGGCATGCAGCTTTACTGTATGATTAAATGATGATGGCGTCCTCTTGGGTAAAATAGTCCCCCATTCGGATCTCCGGGCGGGGACTACTCAAGAGGACGTCGTTATCAGGAGAAAGGAAACTGGCGTTCTACGGATCGGAGGGTGGAATGTCAGATCCCTTAATCGGGCAGGTAGGTTAGAAAATTTGTAAAGGGAAATGGATAGGTTAAAGTTAGATATAGTGGGAATTAGTGAAGTTTGGTGGCAGGAGGAACAAGACTTTTGGTCAGGTGATTACAGGGTTATAAATACAAAATGAAATAGGGGTAATGCAGGAGTAGGTTTAATAATGAACAGGAAAATAGGAATGCGGGTAAGCTACTACAAACAGCATAGTGAACGCATTATTGTGGCCAAGATATATACGAAGCCCACACCTACTACAGTAGTACAAGTTTATATGCCAACTAGCTCTGCAGATGACGAAGAAATTGAAGAAATGCATGATGAAATAAAAGAAATTATTCAGATTGTGAAGGGAGACGAAAGTTTAATAGTCATGGTTGACTGGAATTAGAGTGTAGGAAAAGGGAGAGAAGGAAACATAGTAGGTGAATATGGATTGGGGCTAAGAAATGAAAGAGGAAGCTGCCTGGTAGAATTTTGCACAGAGATTTAGGAACCAGGTTTTAAATTGTAAGACATTTCCAGGGGCAGATGTGGACTCTGACCACAATCTATTGGTTATGACCTGTAGATTAAAACTGAAGAAACTGCAAAAAGGTGGGAATTTAAGGAGATGGGACCTGGATAAACTGAAAGACCCAGAGGTTGTACAGAGTTTCACTGAGAGCATAAGGGAACAATTGACAGGAATGGGGGAAACAAATACAGTAGAAGAAGAATGGGTAGCTTTGAGGGATGAAGAAGTGAAGGCAGCAGAGGATCAAGTAGGTAAAAAGACGAGGGCTAGTAGAAATCCTTGGGTAACAGAAGAAATATTGAATTTAATTGATGAAAGGAGAAAATATAAAAATGCAGTAAATGAAGCAGGCAAAAAGGAATACAAACGTCTCAAAAATGAGATCGACAGGAAGTGCAAAATGGCTAAGCAGGGATGGCTAGAGGACAAATGTAAGGATGTAGAGGCCTATCTCACTAGGGGTAAGATAGATACTGCCTACAGGAAAATTAAAGAGACCTTTGGAGAGAAGAGAACCACTTGTATGAATATCAAGAGCTCAGATGGAAACTCAGTTCTAAGCAAAGAAGGGAAAGCAGAAAGGTGTAAGGAGTATATAGAGGGTCTATACAATGGCGATGTACTTGAGCACAATATTATGGAAATGGAAGAGGATGTAAATGAAGATGAAATGGGAGATGTGATACTGTGTGAAGAGTTTGACAGAGCACTGAAAGACCTGAGTCGAAACAAGGCCCCCGGAGTAGACAACATCCCATTGGAACTACTGACGGCCTTGGGAGAGCCAGTCCTGACAAAACTCTACCATCTGGTGAGCAAGATGTATGAAACAGGCGAAATACCCTCAGACTTCAAGAAGAATATAATAATTCCAATCCCAAAGAAAGCAGGTGTTGACAGATGTGAAAATTACCGAACTATCAGTTTAATAAGTCACAGCTGCAAAATACTAACACGAATTCTTTACAGACGAATGGAAAAACTAGTAGACGCCAACCTCGGGGGAAATCAGTTTGGATTCCGTAGAAACACTGGAACACGTGAAACAATACTGACCTTACGACTTATCTTAGGAGAAAGATTAAGGAAAGGCAAACCTACGTTTCTAGCATTTGTAGACTTAGAAAAAACTTTTGACAATGTTGACTGAAATACTCTTTCAAATTCTAAAGGTGGCAGGGGTAAAATACAGGGAGCGAAAGGCTATTTACAATTTGTACAGAAACCAGATGGCAGTTACAGGAGTCGAGGGACATGAAAGGGAAGCAGTGATTGGGAATGGAGTAAGACTGGGTTGTAGCCTCTCCCCGATGTTGTTCAATCTGTATATTGAGCAAGCAGTAAAGGAAACAAAAGAAAAATTCGGAGTAGGTATTAAAATTCATGGAGAAGAAATAAACTTTGAGGTTCGCCGATGACATTGTAATTCTGTCAGACAGCAAAGGACTTGGAAGAGCAGTTGAATGGAATGGACAGTGTCTTGAAAGGAGGATATAAGATTAACATCAACAAAAGCAAAACAAGGATAATGGAATGTAGTCTAAGTCGGGTGATGCTGAGGGAATTAGATTAGGAAATGAGGCACTTAAAGTAGTAAAGGAGTTTTGCTATTCGGGGGGCAAAATAACTGATGATGGTCGAAGTAGAGAGGATATAAAATGTAGGCTGGCAATAGCAAGGAAAGCGTTTCTGAAGAAGAGAAATTTGTTAACATCCAATATTGATTTAAGCGTCAGGAAGTCATTTCTGAAAGTATTTGTATGCAGTGTAGCCATGTATGGAAGGGAAACATGGACGATAAATAGTTTGGACAAGAAGAGAATAGAAGCTTTCGAAATGTGGTGCTACAGTAGAATGCTGAAGATTAGATGGGTAGATCACATAACTAATGAGGAAGTATTGAATAGGATTGGGGAGAAGAGAAGTTTGTGGCACAACTTGAACAGAAGAAGGGATCGGTTGGTAGGACATGTTCTGAGGCATCAAGGGATCACCAATTTAGTATTGGAGGGCAGCGTGGAAGGTAAAAATCGTAGAGGGAGACCAAGAGGTGAATACACTAAGCAGATTCAGAAGGATGTAGGTTGCAGTAGGTACTGGGAGATGAAAAAGCTTGCACAGGATAGAGTAGCATGGAGAGCTGCATCAAACCAGTCTCAGGACTGTAGACCACAACAACAACAATACAATGGACGTTACATAATCCGACGTATACAACATGATAATTGCGTTGAAGTTGAAACTCTGTGTACTAGGAAGAGTAAAGGATTGCACCACATTTCACATGTAAAACCGTTTATTGAAAGATAATCTGCTTTTAATTTAGTCTTTGCCATAAAATTTTTCACTTCACATTTCTAGTATGCTTTCTCAGACTCAAGAAACTGTTAACATGCAACAATGTTTGAAGTTAAATATCCAGTCAAGAACCAAGAGAACATATTTAAACAGAAATTACGAATGCATTGTTATGGTGAACAGACGACAAGGTGTTATTGTATTTGTACATTCTTGCTCGTTAGTTGCACGATTACGTAACGACTATCAGACTTACATACTTAGGACATATACTGGTACTGCTAATGAGATTTTAATGCAACATTTTGGTTTACTTGAAAATACATTCTGGATTTAAAGTACTTTCTGAGAGATACCAGATGACACAGTGGTTAGTTTATGTGACAGTTACACGATTTTATCACGACGCTACTAATGAGTGACAATTTACAATGTTGCTTTTGCGGTATTTCTGTTTTATTTCTGCACAGTTTTATGTATTATTCTGGAAAGTAAAACATGTTTTAGTAGTAACTTTTGTGGTATAGCTACAAGGAGACAGCCTTTTCCATAGCACAACAATACGTTACAGTACAGTACTTTCTTCATCACAACAATAAGTGTAATAGCTAATATATGTATACACAAAGCTTTTCACTTTTGTTTATCATGAGGTAAGTACATTGACTTCTGCAGAACTTAGCTTTCGGAGGACAATAACTACGAGACTTCAACAGAGATTATGTTGCAACATGACACTCAGTTTAGCGCTACAGTACACGTATTTGAGTGATTAATTTTGTACTTAAAACATTTATTTTTAAAGATATTTGAAGTACAATTATACAAAGGTTTTCCATTGCTGTAATCTGTAACACCTGAGGGTATAATTACATTAATCCTCAGGGGCGTACACGTTTACTTTGTGTACCATGTGTTTGGCAAGCACAAGGAGCCCTAGCTAATATGGTATTTGCTTATACAACTTTACACATCGGTACCATATTTCTCTAACACACAAATTACACAGCTATCTGATCATTTAACTGACAGATAAACATTTTTTTACTAAATCAGTGACACATGTTTACACAGTTACACAGTTGGGTAACTTCACACTTGTGAAATTGTGTTTTGTCTGTACTTTGTGAACTGTTCATATTTTTTCAGAACCATTATGATACTATGAGAGCTTTGAATGATGTATTTGGTAAGGGAGCATGATTTTTAAAGTACGTTTGAGGTAGATGATACTATTGAAATGAGCAGAGAATTTATTTTTAGATTTTGACATTATTGCAGAAAGCTACGCCTTTTTTGAGATTTGGCTGAGGTTTTATGATGTTATGATGATGTGTATTACGCTGTTGCCGTATGTTTATGATCAATAAGCTGGTGCTATATGAGGAATTTGATTATGCTACATATTTATTATGATGAAATATTGAAGAAGTGTCGACGAATATGTATATGTGTAATAAGGTAAGGAATAATGGGTAGTGGTTAGGGACTCTGACTTGTGAAAAAGTATGTTGGAAACCAAGAAACGTACTTTCAGAGTTATGAAATGTGTCAAAATGCATGAATGTATCACAATGCCGACGAATATTTTTTGACACTGTTATATTTATAGGATTTTGTTTCTACAGATCTGCAACGCAAATTCTCGAACCGTGAAATTTTTATATGAGACTGTCAGAGTAGTGCAAACTGGTGTCATAAATATTTTGGTAAGAAAGCCAAGTGACCTTGACGTAATGTGTCTTGAGCGGCCAGCTGTGTCAGACGCCTGGAGAAAAAGCCAGTAGTGTGTGCCTTTTCAGAGGTACAGGTAAAATAAAAAGAGGGAGGCCATTATCCTTGCTACTGACATTCCTTTGTAGAAAGCATCGTAAATACGACACCCTCAAACTTGAAAACATGATTACACTGTAGAGTTCTTAATTTATATTTACTGAAATGAAATGATGAGAAACATTTCATGTCTATTGTCTTGCTAGTTGAAAGATTGTTTACTGCATTATGAAATGCCATAGGGCTAATGAATGACGTTTCACGACTTGCTTTGCCTATTTTGTTTAATATGTAGTTCCTAGCTGCACAGCAGCATTGGTTAAAATAAAATTTTATAGATGTAGTAATATAAATATTTTATGCCTGCATATTCAGTAAAAAATAACTTTATGATGGAGTACTCGAAAAAAATGAGGGAGCACAAAAAGACATTTCCACTTCACAGGAATTGCATACATCATTTTTGTCAGTGACTTGGTAACTTGTCTGCTAGAGCAAGTTAGTGATGCATCACTCTAGTGTTAAGATGTGACATAGGTATTAGACATGGCCATCTTTACTGTAATATTTTTTCTGCTTGAGCTTTTTCGTGATTACATATAAGTTATTGCATTTGCTGCTGCTGTTTGCCAGGCATAATGTTACTAAATTTCATTTTGTATTACTCTGTTAATCTAGTTTTGCTACTGATTTGTTTTTCTTGTTTGCTGCACATTGCCTTATATTAGTTGTAATATTGCATTTGCTTTGCTAATTAATGCTGCTTGCTTTGCCATTTGTATTTTTTATCATTGCTGTTTGTGTTAATTGTCTTGTGCTGCTGCATTGCCTCGTTCCTTAGTTTAGCATCTGAGCTCAGTAGATTTAAGTTAGCTTAAGATGGGGTAGGCTATATGAGAGAACGAGTTGTGATGAATTGGAAGAAATGCATTGAGAAGCTATAAGAAAATGGTTTGGCCAAAAAAGTATTTTGAAACAGGATAGGAGCAAAAAAGTAGGGTTTAGGGACAACAGGTTTACGTATGATTTTCTTGGAAATAAATGATGAGGTAAGATAATGGAAAATAAATAATGAGGTAAGAAATATGTGAACATATAAATACAGAAAGCATGCTTGGATAGGATTTTTTTGGTGGAAACAAATGTTGAAATAAGACGAAATATCTGTGGAATGAAGTTTTAGGTTGGACTGCAGTACCAAATGTTACACTGAAAACAAACCCTGCCCTTTCGTCTTGTGTTATTCTGCTATGTGTTTGTGTACTCTTGTATATTTGTGTTTTTCCTGTCTTTATGTGTTTAGCTGATATGAGTTACGTTGTAGAATTTTTCTAATACTATGTTATTTACTTTGTAAAGATGTTTAGACATTATTTATCTGATAATCAAAATATCCACGGGTATGCTGCCGGTCTATAGTGTCCAACGGGCGCAATATTTCGGCAATCATACATGTCGCCATCATCAGGTGAACTGACGGCACGGAGATCCGTACGCTATGGCTGCTCAGAGGGAACTGGGTTCAGTCGCGGCGGCGGCCGATTTAAATACCCTCCTCCCGCGGCGTGCTCCGTCCGCCGTCCGCGCCCCGCGCCACGGTCGCGCGGTGGAACAGATTGCGACGGCGTCTGAGATGACGTCGGTGTGATGGCTCTGTCCGCCGTGGCCGTCACAACTATACGTTTGCTCGATTTACTCTTGATTAACCCGATCGCTGGTTCCCAAGCCTTGCTAAGATTATAGCCACAGTCACGGTTTATGAGGTCGTCATTGGTGCGAATTTCGATGGCGTCTCTAACAATGCTGTCCCAGTATCTCGACGTCTGTACCAGAATCCTCGTGCGGTCATACTCCATAGCGTGATTTTCCGACAAACAATGTTCAGCGACCGCCAACTTGCTCGGATACATCAGTCGAGTGTGCCTCTGGTGTGCACGGCATCGATCCTCGACGGTACGCATCGTCTGACCAATATACGACTTGCCACATTGACACGGAATCTGGTACACGCCGGCCTTCCTCAAACCCAGGCTCCCCACCAGTGCACGAGTTTTATTTGGAGGACAAAACACAGACAAAACACTGACCTGTCCACGTTGGAATTCACTGAGCTCAGCTGACTGTTCGATTCCACTATTGCTACTTATCTATTGACTTCTCTACTCCAGGCCTCCTTTCATACTCTAGTGACACCTAGTGTTCAATTTCAGGTTACATAGTGCTGTGCGGATACTTTTAATCAGACAGTGTACTTTCCACAGTTCATCAAATAACCTGCCGATTCCCTTAAATAAAACACACACACACACACACACACACACACACACACACACACACACACACACACACACACACACACACGCATAGACAACTGATAATGTTGTATCAGAAATAAATAAAAATGAGGCGAATCCCCAGTTTGGATAACAGTTTATGCGAAGTTTCCGCTGATTATCAGTTGATGCGACAAATTCTTCAGCAATCATCATAGGCCGCACCACCCACTCCTTCCGTCTCCACGATTTCTACCTCACCATTTATTGTTGTCCCATCAAGCTCACCCCCACCCTGAGATACCTTGGCCTCACCCTTGACCGGCACCTCACCTGGACCCCTCATCTCCGCGCGCGCACACACACACAGTCGACTCATGAACGATCGGCGAGCCAAAACGTGTCATCTGGTAGGGCGACCGACCGACGATCCACCAAGACCGTGGCCCGGCTCAAGTAATGCATGGCGCAATGGTCAGGCGAGCCATGTCGATGCAGACCTCACTGTTGCTCCAACCCTACTGCCCTTGTGCCACACTGCCACTCTCCGACTGTCAAGTCCAGACTGCACTCCAGACGCGTTGCAACTAACTGGCGCGCGCTTCGTTACTGTTGGGTGTCGTTCAGGTCTTCGTGCAAGTGTTTGTCAGGTTGAGTGTGTTATTTTCCTTATTGCTACTGACGACTATTTTAGATGTTGTCGGCATTCTGCGGCTTGTTGGTCGGTTGCTGCGGAGTTTTCCTGTGAGAAACAACGAGTGTTTGAAGTGGTTGAAATAGCCGCCGTGAGGTGGAATTAATCAAATTGGTTTACTATTGTTAAAGTGCATCAGCAGATGTTTTCTGCCTTGTGGCCGTTAGTGTTCTGGTTACCTACCCCGGCCGCTAACGTAATTTTAGGCAGTGTCCTTTCCTCACCTGTTACTGCTGTCCAACATCGTGTGTAGTTTTGGCAGCTTAGTACATACATGTATTTCATTCTGGATAGTGACGTAACTTTTGGCCTGAATTCTCATTTACTATTTCGTGGCAAGTAAGCGGTTTATCGGTCGGTCCGTGGCTGCCCCCTGGTTGGGTTCCGGTGGATCAAGCTCACCATCTGTCTTACCTAAATCTGCTGTCGGTTATTTTAAATTTTAGGCTTATGGTGTGCGCTGATATGAAACTTCCTGGCAGATTAAAACTGTGTGCCCGACCGAGACTCGAACTCGGGACCTTTGCCAGGAAGTTTCATATCAGCGCACACTCCGCTGCAGAGTGAAAATCTCATTCTGGAAACATCCCCCAGGCTGTGGCTAAGCCATGTCTCCGCAATATCCTTTCTTTCAGGAGTGCTAGTTCTGCAAGGTTCGCAGGAGAGCTTCTGTAAAGTTTGGAAGGTAGGAGACGAGGTACTGGCAGAAGTAAAGCTGTGAGTACCAGGCGTGAGTCGTGCTTCGGTGGCTCAGTTGGTAGAGCACTTGCCCGCGAAAGGCAAAGGTCCCGAGTTCGAGTCTCGGTCGGGCACACAGTTTTAATCTGCCAGGAAGTTTCTTAAACACTGCGGCTTTCTGCCTTTAAGGATTATGGTAATATATTTTGAAATTTTGAAGTTTGATTGTGGCCCTCGGCAGTTGGTATTGCACCTTGCATATGTTATGTCTTTAAATTATTTCACTGCTATCTTAATTGGATTTTTATCTTGTTGATTTTTAAGATTTCTTGTTAGAGCCCTTCAGCCGCGAAAGAGTTGCTAAATTACAATAAATGACAGTTAGAAGCAGAAACTGACATCAACCCTTGGCCCTGTCCACAATCCTATTACGTGTTCTGCCCAGCGGGTTTAGCGGGCGTTTCAACTATTATCTATCCTTTATCGTCCGTTCTATCTGCGTGCCAAAGGGTTGAGCGAACACTGATGTCCGCTAGAAGTGAAGTATTAGTTGTTTTGCTGTTGCAAATCGTGCCGCGTCAAATGAGTATTGCGCATATATTCAGGAGATTATCAAAGTAACTTTGCAATATGATGCGAACATAATTGTATGGTTAGTATAGCTGTGATACTTGTTACATACTATGATTATTGCCTTGCTATCTGGTATTTCGTTTGTCAGTGTTTTGGAAGGTCAGGTAAAATGAAACTACGCCCCATCCGGCGTAGTTCGACCGCCAAGTGCAAGTCTTATTTCAGTCGTCGCCACATTGGGCGACTTGCGCGCCGGTGATCAACATGAAATAACACAACATCCAGTCCACAAGCGGAGAAAATCTCCAACTCGGCCAGGAATCGAACTCGGGCCCGCTGCACAGAAGGCAAGCAGGTTCCAGCCAGCTAAGCAGGCGGACGGAAGGTCAGGTATTCTGGCATTACGTGAAAATGGTTCTTGAAGGCACACTACATGAGTATCTACTTCGTCCACAAGCTTCAAAAGCTCTGTAACTATCATGGTATTTCACATACAATTAAATTGTCAGAAAATCACTATGGCAGTTTAGTTAACGCAAAACATCTAGGATAGGTCTGCGTGTGGCCAAAGTATACTCATCCATGTGCCCTTACAAGGTTTTGTGCACATTGTCGAAGTTAATTCCTTCATTCCTCCTAGCACATATTTTTCCAATACCTGTAAGAGTCCTCTTGTCTGTCGCTATATTTTCAGATCGTAGGATCATTCGCTCTGTTTGCTCTGTCGTCGAGTAACTTATATTGTCTCCATCTTCAAGATTTAATCTCGTTATTAGTCTAAGTGCTGCTTGGAATACATCTTTGTGTTCTAGTCTACTAAGTTGCAAGTTGTTCTCTGTTACTATAATCTATTGTTTGTTCTTTTAGGTTGTCAGTTACATTTTTATCCGTTTCTTTTAGTTTTGTGTGTTTTTGTCTTGTGGTTTCTTATTCTGTGTGGTGATTTGTTTTGGTGAGACATGTTGTGCATTTTTGTCTGAATTGTCCTTGTTTTGTCTTCTATGGTTGTTTGCGTCTGCAAGCGCTCGTTCTTTACCATGCTTGCTGTCTTGTTCATCAGTACTTTTCAATGTCGTTTTTCTTTTTGTTTCTATGTTTACAATGCTGTGTGTGTTCCCTTCATATTCTTGTTTAGTTGTCATAATTATTTCGTCACCATTGGCGTTGTTACCTTCAGTTGATAGAGTTTATGCTGGTCTAAGTTCTTTGAGTAACCTGCCTTTTCTTGTGTATTTGTTTTATTGGTGCTTTCATGACTATATTTGTGATCAGGATGCTCTGTGGTGTTTCGCGTTTCTTGCTCGTGTCTGATTACTTCCTCTTCTAGTTCTGCTACCCCCATAAAAACGGCTGTTTGTAGTGTTCCCGCCGGCCAGGGTGGCCGAGCGGTTCTAGACGTTAGTCTGGAACAGCGTGACCGCTACGGTCGCAGGTTCGAATCCTGCCTCCGGCATGGGTGCGTGTGATGTCCTTAGGTTAGCTCGGTTTAAGTAGTTCCAAGTTCTAGGGGACTGACGACCTCAGAAGGTAAGTCCCATAGTGCTCAGAGCCATTTGAACCATTTTTTGTAGGGTTCCCCGTTCAAAAATTGCATGTTTCAGGTGCCTGCCTGTAGTATAGTCCATGACACCTAGTAGGCATGCATCATCTATAAAATCTGTAATATATAAACATTTATTCTTAATAAATTCACATGTAATATAATGTGGTAATTCTGTGTTATTTTCTGGTAGCCCTAGCTGTTTTCTACATACTACTGTTCGCAGCCAGGCTCTTCCTTCGCATAGGAGATAATTACTAGATAATTACTGTTTGTTTGCGGGCGGGGATAGTTGCCTATAGTTGCCATACGATTTAGTAAACATTACTGGTGATATCATATTCGGTATGCTCTATCTGACCTTCATATAGTTCTATACAGGGTGAGTCACCTAACATTACCGCTGAGTATATTTCGTAAACCACATCAAATACTGACGAATCGATTCCACAGACCGAACGTGAGGAGAGAGGCTAGTGTAATTGGTTAATAAAAACCATAAAAAATGCACGGAAGTATGTTTCTTAACACAAACCTACGTTTTCTAAATGGGACCCCGTTATTTTTGTTAGCACATCTGAACATATAAACAAATACGTAATCAGTGCCGTTTGTTGCATTGTAAAATATTAATTACATCCGGAGATATTGTAACCTAAAGTTGACGCTTGAGTCGAACTCCTCCGCTGTTCGATCGTGTGTATCGGAGAGCACCGAATTACGTAGGGATCCAAAGGGAACGGTGATGGACCTTAGGTACAGGAGAGACTGGTACAGCACATTACGTCCACATGCTAACACCTTTTTATTGGTCTTTTTCACTGACGCACATGTACATTACCATGAGGGATGAGGTACACGTACACACGTGGTTTCAGTTTTCAATTACGGAGTGGAATAGTGTGTCCCGACATGTCAGGCCAATAGATGTTCAATGTGGTGGCCATCATTTGCTGCACACAATTGCAATCACTGGCGTAATGAATGTCGTACACGCCGCAGTACATCTGGTGTAGTGTCGCCGCAGGCTGCCACAATACGTTGTTTCATATCCTCTGGGGTTGTAGGCACATCACGGTACACATTCTCCTTTAACGTACCCCACAGAAAGAAGTCCAGAGGTGTAAGATCAGGAGAACGGGCTGGCCAATTTATGCGTCCTCCACGTCCTATGAAACGCCCGTCGAACATCCTGTCAAGGGTCAGCCTAGTGTTGATTGCGGAATGTGCAGGTGCACCATCATGCTGATACCACATACGTCGACGCGTTTCCAGTGCGACATTTTCGAGCAACGTTGGCAGATCATTCTGTAGAAACGCGATGTATGTTGCAGGTGTTTGGGCCGCAGTAATGAAGTGAGGACCAATGAGGTGGTCGCCAATAATTCCGCACCATACATTTACAGTCCACGGTCGCTGTCGCTCTATCTGTCTGAGCCAGCGAGGATTGTCCACGGACCAGTAATGCATGTTCCGTAGATTCACTACACCGTGGTTTGTGAAACCAGCTTCATCGGTAAACAGGTAGAACTGCAACGAATTCTCTGTTAATGCCCATTGACAGAATTGCACTCGATGATTAAGGTCATCACCATGTAATTGCTGATGTAGCGACACATGAAACGGGTGAAAGCGGTGTCGATGCAGTATGCGCATGACACTACTTTGACTCAGTCCACCGGCTCTCGCAATGTCCCGTGTACTCATGTGTGGGTTCATGGCAACAGCAGCTAACACACCAACTGCTCCCGCTTCTCCTGTGACGGGCCTGTTACGGACCTGTTTGCGTGCTACGACCATACCTGTTGCATACAGCTGGCGGTAGATGTTTTGCAATGTGCGGCACGTTGGATGCTCTCTGTCCGGGTACCGTTCTGCATACACCCTGCAGGCTTCAGCTGCATTTCGTCGACACTCGCCATAGATCAGTATCATCTCCGCCTTTTCAGAGTTCGAATACACCATGGTCACAGTTCCTACAACACTACACTATCTCAGACATCTGGTGACACGGTGTACTACAGTTGGTCTGCGTGCGGAGACGAATGCAGAATAACAATAGCAGCAAGCGCTACATGCGGACACTGCGACAGCTAGACCAAACCACAACAGTGCACTACAGCCACACTCGTAAACACGGTCGTCATCGTAAACATGTCCCTGCAGATGCTGCTCGCCGACCGTGGCCCGTGTTTGTTACAACACGCAACTGAACGTCGGAGGTTTCAAGCGTCAACTTGAGGTTACAATATCTCCGTATGTAATTAACATTTTACAATGCAACAAACTGCACTGATTACGTATTTGTTTATATGTTCAGATGTGGTAACAAAACTAATGGGGTTCCATTTAAAAAATCACAAGGTGTGTTAAAAAACATACTTCCGTGCATTTTTTTATGGTTTGTATTAACCAAGTACACTAGCCCATCTCCTCACGTTCGGTCTGTGGAATCGGTTCGTCAGTATCTGATGTGGTTTACGAAATATATCCAGCGGTAACGTTAGGTGACTCACCCTATATAGGTCGGACACTCTGGACCCCCGGCCTTATCGCAAGTTCTATTTTTGTATTCATAAGGTATGCAGCCCACAGCCTTCTCCTCATGACGTTTGGATTTATTGTGTCCCAGTTTAGCATGTCTTCCGCAAACTGGCTCTTTATCACAACGTTTGGTCGGGTGACCATATCCCCAACATTTAAAACATTTTTCTACTGTCACGAAGTCTTCAAATTGTATGTATAGTCTATAACTTTATAAAACCAAAAATATGACCCTTGGTGTGACCTCAAGAACACTGTTCACAATTCTTTTCCTTCTATGCCCTGTCTTGAATCTGATTTTGACCTCTTTCCCATCCCTTCCTTGTTATTGCTCAATGAGATATACTTCATAAATATCGTCAAGGAATTAATCTTCAGTTAGTGATGTAGGAACCTGATTTACTGTTAGTAGTGGCCTTAGTTTTCGTGACTCGCATTGAATATCTTTTAATGGTGCTGTTTTGGTAATAACGTTCTTTTTGTCCATCAAAATGTCTATTTCTAGAATCGCCGTGCTTTCTGTTGTTCTGATCGCCTTGACCTTTATCCTGTCCTGCCTCGGATTTATAGTTTTTGTGGTGGTGTCTCGAACAAGATTGGGATCTTTATTTATTCCCGACTTGAAAAACAATACACTTGTTTGTTTCGCCTTTGCATGTCGGATAGTTCCATCTATCTTCTTCTTTGGCTTTATCTTTTGACCTGATGCTGCTACTGCGCCGAATGACATGAGAGTAGTTTTGCACTAACTCCTTAGTCTTTCGTTTTCTGATTTCAGTTCAGCAATTTCCTTTTCCAGATGTCTTATTTTGTCGAGAGCGTCAGCGGTGTTAGATAGTACTAGACTCCTGCGCTGTCTGTGGTTTTCATTTCGATGCACTTGGTTTTGGCCATATAATTTCGCCTTGCCCATTGCCAAGGACCACGTATTGCTTCTAAAAGATTCTCCGATTGTAGTCGAAACTTTGTACTTTTTGAGCTCTTTCTGCAAATCTCCCAAATGTCATAGACGCCTACCATTTTGGCCTACATGCAGGCTCTTTCTGGTACTACATCTTCTAATTAGTGTGTCTGATTAAAACTATTGTTTGCCGGTCGGCTGACTAAGTTTACAGTATGGGGATGGACCCTCGCCACCACCAAAATTTGCCACTTCCACCAGCTTTCTCCAGTTCGCTTGTTCCAGTGTCCGCGTTGTAAATTGTTACAAATTGTGTGTCCCTTTGGGGATCAGGCCTGGAAGCTGGAGAGATTCTAAGAGATTGACTAAGTCTGACCGATCTTTTCATCATCCTGTCGTCTTCTGAAGTTGTCCCGAACGCAGAAGACAGATCGTCGGTTGTGGGATCTTCTTCATCGGAGGAGGCTTCTACGCTGTCAGTTCGAACCTGTGATTGTGTTTCAGTGGGATGCCACTTGCCCAGGTTAGTCTCTTTATCTACAGAGGGGAAGATCTGTAGTACTGACAATGATGGTAGGCAACACCTCTCATTAATTTTCACTCTTTTACAACATTCGGTATTGCTTTCTTAACTTTATGGTAACTTTTCCATCTAACTTCCGAAATACGATACACATGCCCGGCTCTCCTGTACGCACTAGACAGAGTGAGTATTACATATTCACAACTAAGTTACGGTCGATATAGAGTACAATATGCCTGGCTCTGAAGAACGCCAGAAACAGAACGACTGTTACATACTCGCATCTAAGTAACGCATGATACTGAGATACGTGTCCGGCCCCCCAGAACGTCAGAAACACAGTGGCTAGCACAGCCATGATACTTCGTCTCCCAGGCGCGCCAAAGCGACCCGAAGGTGTCCAAAACACTTCGGTTGTAATATCGTTACTCTTATGTTTCTCAAAACTAGTGAAGTTTAATAAACCAAAAAGATAGACACGTAGGTTAACCATGAGAGACTGTCATACTAAAAACTGGGCTAAATACAATGAAAATTATATAGATAGTTAATGAGAGAAGTTAGGCGTTTTGGCCCCTAGCACCCGAATGTGCCGACCAATCGGAAGCAAGTTCATTACAATTGGCGAACTCTCCCAAGGGAGTAGTACTTACTGTACTATCTGTCGCTTGTACCTCACTCCACTTTTGTACCATATGCTATATCACGTGTATCAAGCTGCACCATTTTTTTTTTTCTTTATTGAGTTTAGATTCCCCCCGAAGAGTGCAGGCTGGCAGCAGCTTAGTACGTCGCTCTTCAGCGTACAAAATTTGTTTTTGTGGTGTCACCGCCAGACACCACACTTGCTAGGTGGTAGCCTTTAAATCGGCCGCGGTCCGGTAGTATACGTCGGACCCGCGTGTCACCACTATCAGTGATTGCAGACCGAGCGCCGCCACACGGCAGGTCTAGAGAGACCTCCTAGCACTCGACCCAGTTGTACAGCCGACTTTGCTAGCGATGGTTCACTGACAAATTACGCTCTCATTTGCCGAGACGATAGTTAGCATAGACCTCAGCTACGTCATTTGCTACGACCTAGCAAGGCGCCATTATCAATTGCTATTTATCTTTTGATGCATGTACCGTCAGACCGATGTTCACCAATTATGGATTAAAGTTAAGTATTTCAGAAGCTACGTACCTTTTTTGCTAGTCTCAAGACATCGTCCTGTTCCAGACCTCACGCCAGCCTGCGTGAGCTTAACGCGTGCCTTTCGGCTATCTCATAGTGGCTTGGCTGTCTTGCCAAGTCACAACAGTTTGGCGACGAGAATTTTGCTTTCGTCTTGATATTACCCTGATTTACTTGTCATGGCTTCGCCACAATCTCCAGATGTACTGTCCGAATTTTATCGCTTGCAGAATCAGCAGACGCAGGCCTTATTGGATGCCCTTGGACAGCTCGTCCAGGGTCAACGTGCAATGCAAAACAATGCGGCGGCCGCCGCTCCAGCGCTACCTCGCCACAACAGGCTGTTGCACCAACTTTTCGTCCTTTTGATGCTGCACTGGAAAGCTGGACGGAGTGGTCCCGCCAATTTGGATTCCATCTCACCGCCTACAGAATTCAAGGTAACGAACGGCAGCCTTTTTTTGTTAGCATCCGTAGGCGTCCAGACATACCGTGTGATAGTGAAATTATTTCCCCTCCGCGAAGTAGCAACTCTGTCCTACGACGAAATTTTGTCTGTATTAGATGCATATTTCAAAGAATCAGTCAATGTTGTTGCAAAAAGGTATACCTTCTTTCGTACAAAACGTACGGCAGGTCAAACTAATAGGGAGTGGGTTGCAACTTTGCAAGGCCTTACTAGGGATTGTGCTTTTGAGTGTGAATGTGGACTCCCTTATTCAGTTACTATGGTACGTGATGCAATTGCACAGAACGTTTCTGATGTTCGTATACGGGAACAGATTTTGAAACTAGTCAATCCCTCCCTTCAACAAGTGATGGACATATTGGATCGGCAGGACACACTTGACTTTGCTCAGGAATCATTTGAAACTTCGCCACCCGTGTGTCAGGTTAACCGGCCCGCCGCGCCGGCAAGCAAATGCAGTGAAATCATGCCCGCGGTGTGCTACTAGAGAATTGCCCGTTACGCCAGGCTATTTGCTTTTTCTGTAATAAATAATGGAAATGTCGTGTGGCTAGGACCTCCCGTCGGGTAGACCGTTCGCCTGGTGCAGGTCTTTCGATTTGACGCCACTTCGGCGACCTGCATGTCGATGGGGATGAAATGATGATAAGGACATGTTCAAAGTGTTTGCCAGAAAAAGCTCCGATCGGAAGCTCAAAACCATTCCAGGCCCTTTGCTTCGCGCCGGAATCGGAATCGAACCAAGGATACTCAGGCTCGTGAAACTTCGCCTATGGAAATTCATATAGTTCATGCCACTCCGCCCAGTGCCACTCTCTCTAACAGTGACTGTTTTCGTCCCACAAATAGTGTGCGTCGACATCGCCGGAAATCCCGTCAAGTCGCAAGTGATTCTGTACCAGTGTCAGTTCACGTTGCACGAGACAGTCGCTTTTGTCGTCGGCAGGACAATAAACTTTTTGTCGACTTGGACATTCACGGCAAAGTGATACCATTCCAGCTCGATACCGGAGCTGCAGTTTCAGTGATCAATCAGGACACGTAAAAACAGCTGGGCACACCTCCGTTGCGTGCCGCAAATGTTAAGCTCAATAGTTATTCAGGACAACCAATCCCTGTGTTAGGACAGTGCAGCCTTCTTGCAACATACAAAGAACAAACAAAACTTGTCATTGTACGTCCTTCGTTCTTCTTCTGCAGTGAACTTGTTTGGTTTAGATTTATTTCAGTTGTTTAACTTGTCTATAGTCAATTAGATCCTATCAGTGAACCAGACTGTGCCTTCAGACAATGTTTCTCGTCTTTGTGAAGAGTTTGCAGACAGTTTTGCACCGGGCCTTGTTTGCGCTAAGAACTATAAAGCACATTTGGAACTGAAAGTAAACGCGCAACTGAAATTTTTCAGAGCGCGAAATGTTCCACACGCATTGCGTGATGAGGTCGCAAGAACATTACACGATTTGGAATCACAAGGTGTGATTGAACGTGTGCAGGCTTCTCTCTGAGCGTCACCCTTAGTAATTTTACCAAAACCTTCCGGAAAATTGAGACTTTGCATGGACTCCAAGGCAACAATGAATCCACAACTAGTGTTGCAACTTTTCCTTTACCCCGCCCGGAAGATCTTTTTGACAAACTGTGCCCGGGTAAATATTTTTCGAAGTTGGACCTAGCAGATGCGTACTTGCAAATACCGGTGGACGAAGAATCCCAGCGCGTTTTGGTGGTTAACACGCATCTTGGTTTGTACCGATTCAAACGACTGCCATTCGGGTGTGCATCCGCCCCTGCATTGTTTCAGCAATATTTACAAACTGTTTGTGCGTCGGTCCCTACTGCAGCAAACTATATGGACGATATTGTGATCTCCGGAAAGACGGAAGAAGAACATTTAACCAATCTCAGAACGTTATTTCAGGTCTTGCGACAAAATGGTCTTCGCTTGCGGAAGGACAAATGTGAGTTTTTTGCTCGTGACTTACCCTATCTGGGCCATGTACTCAATGCCCAAGGCATACATCCCAGTCCAGAGCACCTCCGTGCCATACAAGACTTGCCTTCGCCGCAGAATTTGAAGCAGCTACAGAGTGTGCTGGGAAAAATCAATTATCATCGCTATGTGGGCCACGCCTCTTCCATTTCAGCTCCGCTTCATCGCTTACGCCTTAAAGGTGTTCCGTTCGTCTGGACGACGGAATGCGAACGCGCCTTTCGCCAGTTGAAATCGGCGTTGCTTTCCAATACTTGCCTTACGCCATTCGATCCCCAGAAACCCCTTTTGTTGATGGTGGATGCATCGGATTTCGGGATCGGTGCTGTGCTTGCGCACAAAGATGGATCGCACGATCGCCCTATTGCCTTTGCGTCTAAATTGCTCTCGTCTGCGCAAAGAAATTATTCACAGATCGAGAAAGAAGCTTTGGCTCTCGTATTTGGTGTTACTAAGTTTCATGATTTCTTGTATGGTCGTCACTTTACCATCATCACAGACCACAAACCTTTGACATCGTTTTTTCATCCGAACAAGCCTGTACCTCCATGTACAGCGCAGAAATTCATTCGCTGGTTTATTTTCCTCTCGCAGTACCGCTACGATATCTTGTATCGGTCCACTGCTAAGCATGGAAACGCCGATGCGTTGTCCCGTTTGGCTCTTGCTGAGGATAGAGCATTCGATTCTTCCGAACTTGCTTGCATGTTCATTGATTCGGAAACCGATGACGTGATAGAATCGTTTCCGATTGATTTTCGTCGTGTAGCTACAGCCCCAGCTGCTGACCCTGTCCTTGTTACCGTTTTGCGTTTTGTTGCTACGCAATGGCCCTTGTCAAAGTCGCGGGTCGAGGATCTGTTGGTTCGCCGATTTTTTGCTCACAAGGAGAGACTTTTTGTACGACGTGGTGTTTTGCTGTTGCGTTCAGATAATGATCAGTCCAGGGTCGTGGTCCCACGTTCGTTACAGTCCTCTGTCTTACGGCTTCTCCACCAAGGACATTGGGATATAGTGCGAACGAAACAACTTGCTCGTCAGCACTGTACTTGGTTCAGAATCGATGCTGCGATTACACAAATGTGCTCTTCTTGCATGGTGTGTGCTGAACAACAATCAGCACCACCGCGGAAATTCTTTGCATGACCAAAAGCCACTTCCCCTTGGCAACGCTTACACATCGATTTTGCTGGTCCATTCTGGAATGCTCGATCGTTGGTTCTGGTCGATTCATTCAGTAATTTTCCTTTTGTTGTCTGGATGACTTCCACGACGTCTTCTGCCACCATCCAAGCGTTATCCGCTATCTTTTGCATTGAAGGTCTTCCACAGGCTATTGTTTCCGACAATGGCCCACAATTCATGTCCACAGAATTTCAGTCATTCTGCAAGGCCAATGGTATTCAACATCTGACGTCCGCGCCGTTTTCGCCACAGTTCAACGGTGACGCTGAACGATTGGTCCGGACTTTCAAGTCACAGATGTTGAAGTTCTCGGGAGGACGCGTTATTGCTCTTTTTGTCCTGGTATCGCTCTCAGCCTCGAGATGGTCGCTCGCCAGCTGAGCTGCTCCACGGTTGCCCTCATCGAACCTTGATGTCTTCGCTACATCCGCCGCATCAGGTTCTTGTGCAGCGGCAGACAGCTGCTTTTGCCCCAGGCGACGTTGTATACTATCGCAACTATCGAGGTTCACGGCGTTGGCTCGCAGGGCGCATTCTTCGCTGCCTCGGCTGCGTTATGTATCTGGTTTTGGGGTCCTCTGGTGAGGTGCGTTGGCATCTCAATCAGCTGCGCCTCTGTCGTCGCACGGGATCTGCCGCTCCCCGTCTGCTTTCAGCGACGGTGCCGTCCGGTCAGCGCCCTGGGGACCAATCTACTGGCTCGCCTCAGCCCCAGGTGTTACCGACGCTGCCTTCCATTTTGCCCCATGGCGACGCGCCGCCGCCGCCGCCGCCTGTTCTCCCGCCGGCGACGCCCGCCGTGCACGCGTCGCTGCAACCGCCGGGCGCTTCCCAGGGTCACGCGCCGCCGATCGCATCCTGTGACCAGTTGTCCTCCGACATGGAACTCTTGCCCGCTCCGGACCATATGTCGTCTTCGCCCGTCGGGTGCCCCGACCCGATGGAGGTCGACCCTTCGGCCCCTCCTGTCTCTCTGCGGGCGCATACCCCGCATGTTGGCGTGCACCTGGACTAGGTTTTCAGGCGTTTCCTAGCTCCCCTCGGACCGAATGGCAGGGTGCGGGTGGCACAGCTTCGCCTGTTATTAGGCTCCCCACCTCGTCGCATACGTCAACATGGGGTCCTCCCCACGGCGGGCGGAAGCCTTATAACTCAACCGCACGCCGATTTGCGGGGGAGGAATGTGGTGTCACCACCAGACACCGCACTTGCTAGGTGGTAGCCTTTAAATCTGCCGCGGCCTGGTAGTATATGTCGGACCCACGTGTCGCCACTATCAGTGATTGCAGACCGAGCGCCGCCACACGGCAGGTCTAGAGAGACTTCCTAGCACTCGCCCCAGTTGTACAGCCGACTTTGCTAGCGATGGTTCACTGACAAATTACGCTCTCATTTGCCGAGACGATAGTTAGCATAGCCTTCAGCTACATCATTTGCTACGACCTAGCAAGGCGCCACTATCAATTGCTATTTATCTTGTGATACATGTACCATCAGACTGATGTTCACCAATTATGGATTAAAGTTAAGTATTTCAGAAGCTACGTACCTTTTTTGCTAGTCTCAAGACATCGTCCTGTTCCAGACCTCACGCCAGCCTGCGTGAGCTTAACGCGTGCCTTTCGGCTATCTCATAGTGGCTTGGCTGTCTTGCCAAGTCACAACAGTTTTAAAAAATGAAGATAATAAATAATAAAAGCAGTCGATAAAATCGGTGACTTAAATGGTAAAATGGGTGAAAATTGTGGAACTTAAAACTGAAAACAAAGGGTTGGTCATGCTAATAAAATACACAGGAAGCAGACAGGTAAAAAAAAAACATAGCGACAGTCTGGTTTCTGTTCGCAAGAGATATAAAAATCACACGAAGCGACAGCATGATTTCTGTTCGCAACACTTTGGAAAGATGCACGACACTGAACACTCACTTGAACACTTTACTAAAAAGTTGGCCCAAATATCACACACCACATCCGAGGGCAGATGGGGGAACTTGGACAGATGATGAGAAAGAAAAAGGGGGAAGGAGAGGAAAAACGAAGAAACGCAGGGGGGAGGGGGAAGGAGCCGACGGAGGACAAGGACTCATAAGAGGCGGAACTGGGCAGACGGGAAAGTCAGAAGTGAATGCAAAAGGACCTGTGGGAGGGGGGGGGGGGGGGAAGGGAGGCTGAGAGAGGGTAGGCGGGGAAAAAACAGGAAGGAAGGAGGGAAGAGGGAGCTCGGGGAAAGGACAGAGGAAAGGAGGGGGAGATGAGGATCATAGTTGATAGGACGGATAAATGGAGGGGGAGAAGGCATCATCCGGGAGGGGGAGTTGACGGAAGCCACCTTGGGAAAGGAGATGAAGGGTGTAGAGATGAAGAGTAGGGGGGACACAACAGTGAAGGCGTGGCAGGGGGCGGGTATGGGAGAGGAGAGGAGCAACCAGGGGGTGAGGGGATCAAGGCGGCGGAAGGTATAGTGTGTGCGGATATGTTCGAGGAATAGGAGCAGATGGGGGGAAAGGAATCAGGTCGTAGAGGATCCGCGTAGGGGACGGGCTGCACCAAGTCGAGCTTCTAGCTAAATAAAATACTGGCCGCAACAGTCAGGAATATCACAGCGTTTTTAAACGCAGACGCTGAGCTAAGGTAATTTTAAAGCTTACACAGTTCTAGATAGTTTTTAGTGGTTAACAGTCAATTTCTTAGCTAATAAGCTAGCGGACCTTATTTCTTAACACTAAAAGTTCGTGTTGTAGAGGCCGCAGAAGCTCCAGCGACCTCCCGCGGCAGTTGGCGCATTCAGTCCTATAGCGCACGCAGTGGGAATATCTGTAAACGGCTGTTGGTAAGCTACGCCAAAACGTAACACTAGTCGGCATCTGCTGAGTCGCCTGCAGCTGGCAGGGACGGATGGGCAGCTGCGAAAGCGCGACCCGGCTGTGGCCGCTGGAATCCGCACGCTGCGCTCTCAGCTCGGCTGACGACGCGCGACGCGCGACGCAGCACAAGCAGGCTCGTGCTCAGCACCACGGGAGGGCCACTCTCCAGCGCTAGGCTGCACCCGATTGCACTTCAAACTTTGGTCACTCATTCCGCCTTATTTAGACAGTCTTGCACTGTCAACTGTAAATTGATGCTAATCTCTAATAAGTAAAGTTGTATGCCATGACTGGCTGGGAGACCGCTAGTTGGAGGTTCATCGCCTAATTCGAAAAGTTTTTCTCACTCATCGCACACACTTCTTGAAGTGGGTCTATGCTGATCAACCAGAACATTATGAGCACCTACCTAAAGGCCGGCATGTCCACCTTTGTCACGGACAACAGCGGTGATGCGTCATGGCATGGAAGCAACAAGGCCTTCGTAGGTCGCTGGAGGGAGCTGGCACCACATCTACGCACACGCACACACGCCACCTCTTTCCCGTAAATTCTGGGGAGGAGGGCGATGAGCTCTGACGCTACGTTCAATCACATCCCAGACGTGTTCGATCGAGTTCAGATCTGACAAGTTGGAGGGGCCAGCACATCAACTGGATCTGGCCGCTGTGTTCCTCGAACCACTCCATCACAATCCTGGCTTTGTGATATCGTGCACTGTCTTGCTGAAAAATGCAACTGCTGTCAGGAAACATGATCGCCATGAAGGAGTGTACGTGGTCTGCAACCAGTGTACGATACTACTTGGCCGTCATGGTGCCTTGCATGATCTCTACTGGACCCATGGATGCCCAAGTGAATGTTACCCAGTGCATAATTGAGACGCCGAACAGATGTCGAGGAGCTGTTCCACTGGAAGACGATGGATGCGCGCCCTCCCATCGGGATGATGAACAACGTATCGAGATTCATCAGACGCTGCTACGCTCTGACACTGCATCAACGTCCAGTGCTGATGGTCAAGTGCCCATTTCAGCCCTAGTTGCCGATGCCGTGGTGTTAACATTGGCATATGCATGGGCAGTCCGCTGCGGCGCCAATCATTAGGAGTGTTCGGCGCACTGTTTAGGCGCACTTGTACTCTCCCAGCATTAATGTCTGTTGTTAGTTTCGCCACAGTTCGCAACCTGCACTGTTTTAGCAGTCTGCCCAGCCTATGATGTCTGACGTCTGTAGTGAGGGGCGAGGGCTCAACCCCACGACGCCTGGGCGTGGTTTTACGTTGCTTTCGCCACGTGCTGAAGACACTCACCACGGCACTCCTCGGATATCCAACAAGTCGTGCAGTTTCCGAAATACTCGTGCCGAGCCTCCGGGCCGTCACATCCCACACTCGATGAAAGATTGCGTGCTTTCCCATCCTAGACACGGACAGCACGCTCACTGAGATTACACACACCGTACGTGTCTCTGGCTAGCAGTCATTCCTCACCAGGCGACGCCGGACGGGTTTCTATAGTTAGGTCCGTCTTCATAATGTTCTGGCTGATCGGTGTATCTGATGCTCGTAGATGACTGTAACAGGTTCGTGTGTAGTGTGGTGTCGTGTTTATGTTGATGATGAGAGAAGCGATAGGGTGAAACCCGGTGCCGCCACTCATCCTACTCCTCTCGACTAGCAAGCACCAAGGGGGCCGTCGAGCGTAAGGACTGACGGATCGCCATCAAGTGTCACGTGCCGTCACTGCACGACACACTACAGAGAGGTTTGAAATTTAATCCAGGACACTGGCGCAAAGTCTGGTGTTCAGGATCCTTACGACACCGCCCCTCCTCCCCCTTGCCGGAAAAGCAAAGGGAAAGTTGCCAACATTGCGTGACGTACCTGGACGATCAACCATCCCAGTACCGACCACGCTCTGTTTCGTTTATCTTCGGTGATTTGACGAGAATCGGCGTTTTCAACGAGGCGAAGCTGCTGGCTGCTAGTCTGTGTTGCAATATATATTTCTGTTTTCCGTCGTTCCTTAGTTGCTTCAAAATTCGTGGAAGAATGTTCCGTCTATACAACTAATTGAAGGCAGTTTTTTTATTTTCCATACGTATTTAGCTTCTTTTATTTGTGAAGCATCATTACAGGCCACTGTAGATGCTTAAAAATAAAAGAAGCTAAATACGTATCGCAATAAACAAACTGACTTCAATTAATTGCATTGACGGAACATTCCTCCACCATATACGAGTATTTTTCTTTAGCTTTTGTCTAATCCTATTTGCCCCTGTGACAATGCTGTATAGTTGCTGCGTTCAAACAAGCCACCTCATGACAGCAGCTGCTTTCGCTGGTAACGCGTTCTCTTCCTGCCACCTAGTTACGTTTGACCATTTGGTGAATATATTACAGCTTGAAATATTAGATGGTGATGAAGAGGCTTGCGCAGAATGGGCTACCGTGAAGACCAACATTAAAGCAGTCTTTGGACTGAAGACCACCACCACTTACGGGTTGGGTTGTTTCTGGGAGAAGACCAGACAGCGAAGTCATCGGTCTCATCGGATTAGGGAAGGACGGGGAAGGACGTCGGCCGTGCCCTTTCAAAGGAACCATCCCGGAATTTGCCTAGAGTGATTTAGGGAAATCGCGGAAAACCTAAATCAGGATGGCCGGACGCGGGATTGAACCGTTGTCTTCCCGAATGCGGGTCCAGTGTGCTAGCCACTGCACCACCTCGATCGGTACCACCACTTACATATGATATAGTATTATACATTTTGATGAGGTATCCAGATAGTATTTCGGCAGTATTGGAACCTTCCTGACAGCGACACTTCCTAAGGACTGTACTTTTACATTAGATTTATTACCAGGTTTGTTACATCAAAAATTTGCTGACAGATTATCCTGGGTGTAGGACCGACATTGAAGTAATATCTGGTGTGCCCCTGGATACGGCAACAGAACCCTATTACCAGTTAGCGAACTGAATTAACTATAAGCTCCGGATTTTGAAGATGATGCACTTCTATATACGTAAATTGTGTCCGGGAAAAGTTACAGTAATATGCAATTAAATCTAGACAAAATACGACCATACATTAATACTGCTGAAGTTTGTGGGACACACATTCACTTGGTCTAATGATCCGAAAGTGTAGGTGCGAGAGTGTTTGACTGACGAGAGTGTATCATAAATATGAGGGTGGTATCTGTTCCCGAAAGAACAGATACCATTGATGACCATGCAGCTTCTCTAGAATGAAATGATAGTTAAATCGACATCCTAGCTGCAAACAGGCGTTGTTATACATAATTGGGGATGTGTTGAAAATGTGTGCCCCGAGCAGGACTCGAACCCGTGATCTCTTGCGTACATGGCAGAAGCTCTATCCACCTGAGCCACCGAGGGCACAGAGGATAGTGCGCCTGCAGGGACTTATCCCTTGCACGCTCCCCGTGAGACACACATTCCCAGCATGTCCATATCACTGCATTCGTAGTGCGCCTAATAAATGTTTACCCATCACACTCATTACACGCTGCAGATTATCTACCAACTTTCGTACGAGTTGGGGCATAGCATGTGCGTTCGCACGAGAAGGTCAATGGGGGGGGGGGGGGGGTAGCCATATTTTAACTATATGTCAAGGTAGTATCTGTTTCCGAAAGAACAGATACCATTGATGACCGTGCAGCTTCTCTAAAATTAAATGATAATTAAATCGACACCCTACCTGCAAACAGGCGTTGTTACACATCATTGGGGACATATTGAAAATGGGTGCCACAACCGGGACTCGAACCCGGGATCTCCTGCTTACATGGCAGATGGATAGAGTGTAACATAAATGTTGAGAAATTATATTGACAGATAGTCGAAGTTTGCCACCGTACATCTCGTGAGTGCTGGGTCGAAGAACTTCAAGAACCGTTTTTCAGGGCAGGAACTATACACATTATTCAGTCTTCTGCGTATCTGTCCTTAGGAGATTGGGCAGACAAAATCTGGCAAGGTCGCTCAGAGGTAACCGCTATGAAATGGGAGAAACTACATGACGGTACAAAAAGGTACCCTGTAATAAGCAAATCGCAATAATTCAGAGGATGGTTCTAAATGAAGATGTAGAAAAATGTATTCTGGTTCGAGTGTAGTTCAGACCTAGAGTCCTTACTGTTGATCATACGATGGGACTTCAGAAACTAATTTACACATTTCGTTCCACCCTAAGACCATTGCGCAACAAGAGTGACATATCGTCAGAAGAGAACACATCTGGGTTCCCTGCAAACGCAGTCCCGCTGTGGTATGGTTAACAGACGCATCACAGTGTGGGAGTGAAATCCCACAACAACTGGAACCGTACTCCAAATCTGAAGTGGTCGGGGCAGTATGAACCTTGTGCGCAAGACGCCTAAATTGGACACAGATTCACAGTGAAATAATGGTGGTTTGTGGACCAGATACAATGTCACGTCCAGCCATAGTGAAATGATGTCAAAAATTTGAACAACGTGGCTGATGATGATAGCGAAGGAAGGCCATAAACATCGACCACTGACGATCGGGAAACTGATTCGCAGGACTCGCTGATTTCCCAACGATGGAGATATTCACAAATCGGTTCCTGAATGGCTCCGTGACGGAGGAGCGGATTTCTGTCGTCGCAGAACAGAATGATTGATACAGCTTTCCGGCAATTGTTTACCGAGACGCGGTGGCTATGTTGGAAAATAGTGTATGTATCTGTGCGGCTTTGAACTATAGAGCACTATACATAAAGTAACTTGGCCTGCCTAATAAAATGTTACTTACTTTTTGAAGTTTCCTCGTATCTGACATGGGACCGATGACCGTAGCAGTCTAGTACCTTTAATCCCACAAACCAACCAACCGTATCTGGCAAAGACTTGGCACCAATGGCGTCCATACAATAGATTGTTAGGGGAGGGGGGGGGTGAGTATTTTTGTTTTGGAAGACGGATGGCGGCTTGTAAATAGCGATAAAACAGTTCGAATTACGATCCAGGTAAAAACATATGTAATAACGACTTTATAATTCATTTTCATGAAAGAAAAACACCAGACTACACTAATTTTTTCCGACAACTAGCTAGATATTAGGGAAGCAAACATTAAGTTGTGGACTTCACGAAACTTGTAGGAGTAGTAATAGCCATTGTCCACAGGAATAATGATCAACTACAGTAAGTGACCTTACGCAAATATGTAGAGTAACTACGTGTGCTGATTTGTAGACAATGGGTGTCAGGCTCAGTTTCATTAGTGGGATAATGGAAAAATGAGGTATGGCTGCAAAGCTGGTTTTTACGAAACACTTTTTCGGACCATACCGGAATGTTTCTCGTATTTGTGGGAATCATGGCATGGCATCAAAAAACAGAGAGAAAGAATTAGTGCTACCTCGTTTGTTGATTAATAGTAACTATCGATATTTATGATGTTGGTTATCTTTGGTTGTGTTGACACTTGTTCTGTGTGTGATGTCTTCCTTGTTTCTCCTCTGTGAACCGAGGTATTAAATTTGCTTGCACATTTTTTCTTCCTTGCATTTGTGCGTTGAGAATGGCAGGGTGTGCTCCTGTCGAAATATCGGCGGTGTTCGACGATGTCACCCGGCAGCAAACCCGTACGTTCTTTGAACAAAGTTTACAGTGCACGTCGGACTAACCCTGGACAAATCACAGGTACATAAGATAACATCGTCATAGGCTCGTCTGCGTCACAAGAGAATGTAACAGATACGCTGAAATTTCTAATTTGCTAGTAATTCTAACAGGCAGATTCTATATTCCTAGATATCCGAATATCGTTTGGCACAGTGGCACTCTATAGACTGTAAACGAAGGTCGGAGCGTGTGGGACAGCTTCTGAGATACGTAACTCGAAGACGTTAAGTAACAGAACCCAGTACGTTGTCCTACATGGTGGGTGTTCGTCAAAGGTAGTGTCAGGAGTGCCGAGGGAAGTGTGATAGGACCGCTCTTATTCTCCTTACAAATAAAAGATTTGACGGAGAGGGTGAGCAGCAACCTGAGAATATTTGCTGATGACGCTGTAGTGTCGTCGCTGATTAATAATAGGAAGTTTGATGTGATGAATGACAGTTTGCTCTAAATGTAGAAAACTGCAAGTTAATACAGATGAAAAGGATAAACAATTCTATTTTGCAAAAAACGACATTTTGTCAATGGAGTGAATGATTGATTATTTTGTAAAATTTTTTGTTTACTTATAGAAGCAATCACATTCTTATGACTAGACTATCTTATAGAGGACGCGCGCATCTAGCGCAAAGAGGGTGAACAAAATCTAACAATTTTTATATCTATATAAGACCGGTGTTTTACATTTTATAGCTAGTTTGACAACGCATGAACCTGTGTTCGCCGGCTGCTGTGGCCGAGTGGTTCTAGGTGCTTCAGTCCGGAAACGCGCTGCTTCAACGGTCGCAGGTTCGAATCCTGGCTCGAGCATGGATGTGTGTGATGTCCTTAGGTTAGTTAGGTTTAAGTAGTTCTAAGTCTAGGGGACTGATGACCTCAGATGTTAAGACCCATAGTGCTTAGAGCCATTTGAATCTGTGTTCAGTGCCGCCTTTAGGTATGAACTATATGTATTTCGCATAAATTCAGTTAGATTGCTAATAAGCCTGGTTAAATATTGCACTTATTTTAAGGTTTTAATATATATTTTCTTCTGTATTGTTTTAGAATCTGAAGATGATCATTGTATAACCAAAACCGGTTATGACTGTGTCATAAGAATGTGATTGCCTCTGTATATAAACAAAAAAGTTTACAAAATTTTTACGAGACAATCCTGTACTGTATTCTTCGAATGCAGTATTAGTGGTGTGCTGCTTGACACAGTCACATCGACTAAATATCCAGGAGTAAGTTTGCAAAGCACCTTAAAATGGAACGAGCACTTTAGATCGGTTATAGGGAAGTCGAATGGTCGACGTTTATTACGAAACTTCTGCAAGTGCAGTTCTTATATAAAGAAGACGGCATTGCAAACACTTGTGAGGCCCATTCTTGAATACTGCTCGAGTAATTGCGATCCCCTCCAGATGGGATTAAACGAAGACGTGGAGGCAATTCAGAGCGTGCTGCTAGAATTCTTGTTGGTAGGTTCGATCAACACGGGAGTATTACGGAAATGCTCCGTGAACTCATATGAGAATCCCTGGATAAAATAATATACTCTTTTCGCGAAAAACTACTGAAAAAGTTTAGGCAACTGGCATAAGACAGACTACTGAGCAATCCTGCTACAAGCAACACACACTTCAGGTATGGACTGCGAAGACGAATCAAGAGATATCAGGGTTCCCACATAAGCATACAGGCAGCTGCTTTTCCTCTTGCTCAATTTTCGAATGGAACAAGGAAGGAAGGAAGGACTAGCAGGGGTAAAAGGTACATTCCGCCATGCACCGTATGATGGCTTGCGAAACATGTACGTAGAGTGAAAGATTGTATAATATGAAATTCACTCCGAAACTACTAACTGTGCAGAATGTATGAATGTTCTAGAATATTCCTAGTTTTCTCGTTGTAAAGACCGTGAAGATTGTCCACTGAAGAGCCAAATAAACTGGTATAGGCATGCGTATTCAAATATAGAGGTATGTAAACAGGCGAAACATTGGGCCACTGTCGGCAACGCTTATATAAGATAACAAGTGTCTGGCGCAGTTGTTAGATCGGTTACTGCTGCTGCAATGGCAGGTTATCAGTATTTAAGGGAGTATGGGTGTGGTGTTACAGTCGGCGCACGAGCGACGGGACACAGCATCTCCGAGGTAGCGATGAATTGGAGATTTTGCCGTACGACCATCTCACCAGTGTACCGTGAATATCAGGAACCCGGTAAAACATCAAATCTCAGACTCCGCTGCTGCCGGAAAAAGATCCTGCAAGAACGGGACGAACGACGAGCGAAAAGAATCGTTCAACATGACAGAAGTGCAACTATTTGGCAAATTTCGATGCTGGACCCTCAACAAGTGTCAGCGTGCGAGACATTCAATGAAACATTATCGATATGGGCTTTCGGAGCAGAAGGCTCATTCGTGTACCCTTGATGGTTGCACTACGCAAAGCTTTACGCCTCGGCTGGGCTCATGAACACCGACATTGGACTGTTAATGACTGGAAACTTGTTGCCTGATCGGATGAGTCTCGTTTCAAATTGTATCGAACGGATGGACGTGTACGGGTATGGATACAACCTCATGAATCCATGGACCCTGCATGTCAGCAGGGGAATGTTCAAGCTGCTGGAGGCTCTGTAATGGCGTGGGGCGTGTGCAGTTGGAGTATTATGGGATCCCTGATATGTCTAGATACGATCCTGACAGGCGACACGTACGTAAGCATCCTGTCTGATCGCCTGCATCCATTCGTGACCATTGTGCATTCCGACAGACTTAGGCAATTCCAGCAGAACAATGCGACTCCCTACACGTCCAGAATTGCTACAGAGTGGTTCCAGGAACACTCTTCTGATTTTACACTTTATCGCTTGCCACTAGATCCCCAGACATGAACATCATTGAGCATATCTGAAATGCTGTGCAACGTGCTGTTCAGAAGAGATCTCCAACCCCTGGTACTCCTACAGATTTGTGGACAGCCCCGCAGGATTCATGGTGTCAATTCCCGCCAGAACTATTTCAGACATTGGTCGAGTCCATGCCACGTCGTGTTGCAGCACTTCTACATGCTAGCAGGGGCCCTACACGACACTAGGCAGGTGTACTAGTTTCCTTGGCTCTTCAGTGTATTAGAGAAATGACAGCAAGTACATTCCCCGTTGCACGCGTAAATGGACGGGGAAGAATGGTATGCGTTAGCTAAAGTGCTTTCTGCCAGGCGCTTTATTGTGAATCGCTGAGTACACATATAAACACAAATGTAGACAGTTTATCCACCCCAAAACAGCAAGGAGGAAACATGCTGAGTTTTTGTCTCAAGGGAATTTCCAATTGCATGAATGAAAACAAACAAGTCAGTTATTTTTGTCCTCTTCAAGCACAAAGGTACAGCGAACTTCATATTTGCAAAATGCTTTATTTTGATGAAGAGTGCTTAGCCTGCTCAGATTTCTGGTGTCAGTCCCCCCCTGATATGAGTTTTCCGACTCCCGGTCGTGCGGCGTACGTAAAAGAGAAGTTTTGTGTGTGCGTATTTCATTCTCATTCTTGTACGCTACGTAAGTGGATTCCAGCAGAGCCCACTTCTGAAACTGACTCCCAAAAAGCTGAAAGCAGCTTTTCAGCAGTGAGCGGCGTCCCTCCATTCAAAGACTTTCACTTTCGCCTGCGTAATATTTGATCAAAGTGACTGGCTTCTCTGAAGTCACGCACAGAGGTGAATGCGACACGGAGACCCCGCAGCCTGCACTGCGCGCGTTGTGGAACTTCCTAAAGCAGAGCGCCCCTTCCCGGCCACTTGGTAGGCGTTCCTTAATCGTCGACATATGAGCTAGCTAATCACGGCAGAATTATGGTTTCTCGTTCACTGGAGCAGCGCTGCCTACACCGTGTTCCGCAAAACCCTGGGTGTCGGTGGAGATCAATCAGGGGTCCGCGAAACTTACCCACCTTTCTTCATAACATTCAAGAAAGGAACTTAAAAAGCAAAAAGGAATAAACTGAAACTTCCGAAGTACTGGCGGAAGTAAAGCTGTGAGGACGGGGCGTGAGTTGTGCTTGGGTAGCTCAGTTGGTAAGCCGGCACGGTAGCTCAGCGTGTTCGGTCAGAGGGTTCCGTACCCTCTGTAATAAAAAAAAACTGAGTTAATCGATCATCAACGAACTTCATCGGATGTCTTACGACGTCCGCCCCGAGCAGATACAACGAACAAAAGCGAACCAAATGAGATTAAATAAAAAATTAAAAAAAAAGAAAAGTTGGTAGAGCACTTGCCCGCGTAAGGCAAAGGTCCCGAGTTCGAGTCTCGGTCCGGCACATAGTTTTAATCTGCCAGGAAGTTTCATATCAGCGCACACTCCGCTGCAGAGTGAAAATCTCATTCCAGAAATAGAATCTACCGCCTCTACTGAAGAAAAAGTAGTAGGACAGTTAACCTTTTCTTGCGCTTACTAATCTGAATAATCGGTATGAATGCGACACCGACAACGAATAATTTTGACTACAGCATCAGCAGCGACCGGATTTTAATGGCATATCATGTTTTTTTTCCTGAACTTAGGGTGAATTTTACAATTACTGCATGGCTCCAGATACTGTAGTGGTGAAAAATTTGTTTTTATTGCGTATAGAAGTCATATTTACACTTTTTTAGTAATAAGTCATATTACGGGTAACTTTTGCCATAATAGGTCATATTTCGGCCAAATTTCGCAAAAATGCGTTTATCGTATCTTTAAGAACACAAGAATAAAAACAGGAAAATGTTGCTCACATGACAATGTTTCATCTGATATTGTCACAAATAAACACATCTATCATTACAAAAGTTCATTTATCAGGACTATAGTGAACACGCAGCGTAAGACACAAGACGGTTCGCTGACGTAAGACGTTGCTGCGCCAGGTCGACAAAACGCTCTCGAAGCCAACAAAGGCGGCTTCCAATGTAATAAGCGACGCACACGTGATGACATTGTTCAGTTTGAATAAAATCTCAATTTGTTTCAACATGCCAAAATTAAAATGTTCAGACGGAATGAAGTTGCGATTTTGGAGAGAAGTTCTTCAGCACTGACGCAGAAATATTCTTTCGTTGATTATGTGGAGTTAAAGCTCGTGCTGAAAAGCAATTTAATGTGTAACAACACTGTAGTACCGCCAACCATAGCAGTTATGTAAAGGGAAGTCCCGAAAGTGGCAGCAGACGAACACCGCTGTCTGAGCAGATAGATTCATCTTCAGCCGTGCTATCGTTCTGCAAAGACTCGTGTGAATGATGGTGTCTTGCAACATCCCACTGGAGAAGCTGCAGAATCCACGCTTTAGACAGTGAGAAGTATACAACACATTCAGTTCATATGAATCTACAGTGAGAAAGAGCTACTTGTCCGTGTGCTACAAGGAGATGCTGAACGAGATAAGAATTACATTTGCTGATCAAAAGATCTGGGTGTCCATAGATACAGATGAAATTTCCGATGTAGGTGGGCGTTATGCTGCCAACGGCTGGCTTTTTTTTTCTGAAAATTGACGGACCGGAAATGATCTTCCTATAAATCAATAATTTGACTTAAAGATGTCGTAGTCATATTTATTTTGCAATACAAGATTGTCTGTATGTGTGTTTGCTATAGAAATCTTGCTTTACTTTAATTTTACGCTATCAGGCCTAGACCGAAACAATTGTGTTAGGCAGCAAAAGGATTGTTTTCCTGGCATGGATCCCTACTTCGCATGATGAGTCCTCCGTCAAAAGTGTTCCCAGATATTTAAATAGGCGGAGTCTCTCGTAGGATCGGTTTCCCTTCTGCAGTGACTAGTTCTTCAGTACACTGACCTTGCCGACGAATCATAACGAGCTAATTCGTGTTGGCTTCGTTTCTCCAGTGTTTCAGTTCTTCAGAGCTGCATAGACTAGGTATGCCAGGTTTTTCCCTTCAACTTGCATTCCTTCGCTTTTTAAAAGTGTCACATGTGATCTTTTCAAGGACAAAACTGAACAAGGCAGGACATAAACCACCTCCTTGCCTGAGAGCTGTCACAGTTTCAAAGTCACCTGTTACTCGGTTTTCCATCTTCATCTTACTGCTTTTTCACTCAGGCAGATCCTTACCAGGTTGATCAGCGTCTGTCGCATCCTGAAGTCTCTTAGATAGCTGAACACTGCGGTGTATGCAATCACAGGTCGTCTTGAAGTCTACAAACCAAATCTGTTGCTCTTTACAGAGTTCTCTCAGTTTATAGAAATCTACGTCTTTATTCCTTGCTTGATAAAATTTTGTACATTTGATGTTCGATGAAGAAGAGGAAAGTCTTTATCTACATAGCATTGTCAGTTTTGTTAAAATAAAATCTTTTCCATTATTTTAACATTAAAAAAGCCATAGAAACAATCCAGGGTCCCACGATAAGTGGACGTTAAAAAGTGCTCCGTTTATCGAAAAGATTGAAAAACACTGCAGTAGAGTACATGAAAAGCTACTACTTCTGTTTGGTTGCACATTCTAAAGTACATCAAGAGTTTATTATCTCACTTAAGCAATTTCCGCTACCTCATTGTTGTTTCCCAATTCGAGAATCACAATTCGTATACCTAACAGTGTAACATATAACTTTGCTTAAGAATTATAAAAATTATCGTTTACTTAATACATGAAATAGTTACTCAGTGATGGGACTTAAAGGAATATTCCCGTCATACTAGTCACACTAAATAACTTGCAATAACCCTTATGCAGATGAAATTATGATATTCATTGTTGGGATATAGCAACTTCAGTCCTCCAAATAAAAGCACTCCATTAACTGGTTTTCGTCGACCTTCCGACACGTATACCATGTTTGAAAGCATGGATAAATGAAATTGCTTTTCAAGTATTCAAGAGGACAGTCGAGCCAAACCATGAATACAAAACAAAGAGGCTTAGATTAATTCGCGTACAATGGAGCTGTGCGGGTTTTATTACAGAAAGAACAAGCTCGGTGATCTAAGAGTCGACGCTCGGAATATTAATCTCGTAATCAGGTAGGTAGATTACAGAAATTCAGAAGAGAAACGGATATCTGGAATTTAGTTACAGTAGGAGAGTGTGAAGTGCAGTGGTAGGACGAACAGGATTTCTCGTCAGATTAGTAGAGGTTTATCAAGACAATCAAGCAATGGTAATGCAGGAATGCAAATAAACTATTATAAGTAACATGGTAAACGCATTAGCTTAGTCAAGCTACAGAGCAACGTCCCAGAAGTATGTAGGCCTTTGAATACCACAGATGATAAAGAACTGAATTACTGTACAATGAGACCATGTAACGTCTTTAGTTCGTTAATGGACACGAAAATTCAGTATGTGTGGCTGGAGTACGATATTAGAAACACAGCTGAAATTGTTAAAATAGAACAAAGCTCGAGGGTCTGATGGAATTTCTATCAGATTTTACACCGAATTT
The DNA here is from genome assembly GCF_023864345.2 of Schistocerca serialis cubense. Taxonomy (NCBI): domain Eukaryota; kingdom Metazoa; phylum Arthropoda; class Insecta; order Orthoptera; family Acrididae; genus Schistocerca; species Schistocerca serialis. The sequence continues at coordinate 820,908,953 of NC_064639.1, read as the reverse complement.
TCAGCTGAGTTAGTCCCTGTTTTGACTACAATATACCGAAGTTCCCTTCAACAAAATACTGTGCCCATTTTTTGGAAGAAAGCACAGTTCACACCGGTCTACAAGGAGGCCAGCAGAATTGGTCCATGGAATAGGCCATTATCCTGGCATTCATTTGTTGTAGAATCTTAGACCATTTGCTGACATCATATGTACTGACGTGTCTGGAACCGAATGACCTCCTCCACACCAACCAGGACGGATTGCAAACGCATTTATGTGAAACTCAACTCGAACTTTTCTTATATGATATCCTGAAAGCTGTGGATGAAGGCATTAAGGAAGATGGAGTGTTTCTTGTCTGCTGAAAGGCATTTGACTCAGTAGAGATTTACGACAAGGTTGAGAATTTCTGCTGCAGATCTACATCTGTACAACAGGAATAAAATAAGTTTAATGGACAGTAAGGAATGAGGCAAAGACATTAAAGGGGAAGCTGGCTGGCAGAATTTTGAGCTGAGCAAAATTACATCATGGTAAATTTTGTTTTTTGATGGTTTCGGCTTTGAGCAAACACAATGTTTACATCTTTTTTACCTAATCATGTTTCGCTGAAGCTATAGATTTCTTTCCTTTCCGTCAAATGACAATGAACTTGCTGTTGGCTATCTGCACATAAAGAAATTTCAGTTTTTAGGAAACCAAATTTGATAACAGAAAATGTTTTTATATATACCTTGTTACCAAATGCAGTGGTTTTTTTAGGCTTTCTGAATTTTACTTTATAGTTGTTTCTATTTCACTGTTTGTCACATGCAACAACAGAAAACATAATGCAGAAAGTCATGTATATCGAAAATTCACGACAGAATGATGTGGTTGGAATTACTTTTTTCTATGTGGAAAACTGCGCTCTCTCTCTCGCTCTCTCTCGCTCTCTCTCGCTCTCTCTCGCTCTCTCTCGCATACATACACGTCAAAATAAGGCAGACAGTTGTGAGAGGGGCTTTAAATCATGTTTCAGCCTTATCGTTTGATTGAGAGGTGTATCTGACACGTTTGTGTGTGTGTTTTGTGAGTGTGTTTTGTGTGTGTTATGATCAAATTGTTTTTGTGTGCTAGATGTCCCTTTAATTTTAGTTTTGTGTTTCACTTTGTCTATAATGATGGTTCCATATCTATTCTCCACAGCTTTTTGTTTGGTTATTTGTAATATCTTCTTGTAGTTCTCCTCGTTGAGCGGAATTTTATTTAATCTGTGTAGCATATATTAGAAACTGACCTGCTTCTGTGTACCTGGGTGGTCTGAGTTTTTGTTTATGGCTTTGTTGCTGGTGCTGACTTTTCTGAAAATGGTAGAATTTTGTTGTTGTGTCTGTGTACTGTGAGGTGACTGAAATTTAACTTTTTGTCATTTCTTTATGTTATGGTGAACTTTATTTTTGGAGGAACTGTGTTTATGTCATTGTGGAGTTGTTGGATGCGCCAGAAGGTGTATGATGTCATCCACATAGCAATACCAGTATACCATCTTGTATTGTTTGGGTCTTACTGTGTTTTCAAACAAATACGCTCTAAGGGAAAAAAAGTGTAATACTGATTTTTCACAGTTAACAAGTACAAAAATTTATCTCCATTCTAAGAAATAAAAGATTGCAATGTCAGAAAAAATTGGGTAATTAATTCAAGAGAAAGATCTTCACAAACTGAGCAAGTCAATAAGGTGTTGGTCCACCTCTGGTCGTCAGGCATACAATTATTCGCCTGGGCATTGTTGGATAGAGTTGTAGGATGCCCTCCTGAGGGATATCATGCCAAATTCTGTCTAATTGATACCTTAGATCGTCAAAATACCGAGATGTTTGGAAAGCCCTGTCCATGATGTTCCAAACGTTCTCAACTGCAGAGTGAGTGATCCAGGGGCTTTGCTGGCCAAGGCAGTGTTTGGCAAGCATTAAAAACTCAAGCCATATATGGATGGGCATTATGTTGCTGAAATGTAAGCCCAGCATGGTTTTCCATGAAGGGCAAAACAACACGGTATATAATATCGTCCACATAGCGTTGTACTGTAAGGGTGCTGTGGGTAACAATGATAGTGGTCCTGTTATGAAATGGCACCCCAGTCAGTCACTCCAGTCTGTCAGACCATATGGAGGGCGACAATAAGGTTGGAATCCCACTGCTGTCCGGTATGTCTCCAGACAAGTCTCTGACCTGGAATCTCATTGGAGTTGAACTGTATTCAGAGATTCCAGGTTGATGATGTATCTGGAGGCGACCCAGGTAGGACTGGGGTCCAACCTGACTGTCATCTGCCAAAAGGACCAAGAACCAAGAATCATGGTCCAGGTTGCCATTTATTTTCGTACCTGGACCCCTTTGGTTATCATTTGCTGACATTTCCGACAGAATATGCACATACACGTAACATTTCTACTGGCTCAAATATGACTCCTTTTTCAGGAATACATGTCGCACTGTGAGCGAGGGTTGCATGGACTGGGCTGCCACGTTTGTTTATGACGAGTTGGGAATTTCAGTCAGCTGAGGAGCACGTCCAGATGGCTGAAGTATTTAAGGCAATTGTTAAAGAGAAGTCGGGTGCCTGGGTTCGAGTCCTGCTCTAGTTCAAATGTTCCGTTTGCATCATTGATTGATTTCAATGCCCTAATGCGACCGCCAACGGAAAAAGTTCCGCGAATATTAACATTCACAGCCAGCGAATCAGAATAGAGTAGTGTCTGTTATGTTGGGTGTGTCTGACAGGTTATTAAGGTTGTGGCCAAGAGTGGTGTGGGAAATGATTCGGAAAATTGAGTGCCATGTAGAACATAGGCATGTTGAGTGTGGGAAGAAATAAATATTCTGACTAAAGTAAAAGGCCTTAAACATAAGCAGTGGTGAAAGGGTGCCAAGAACGAACAGCATTTCTTGCAGATATTTCGAAAAAACAAGATACAAAGATAATAAGAGAAAAACGTAGTAGTAACTACAGTTTCGATAGCACAAAAAGAATCAGTGGTAAAGATAGTCAGTTGAAACATGATGGGAATGGGATTATGGGGAGAGAAATTAAGGAAACTTGCGAAAATAGGTAGAAGGAAGAGGAAAATGTGGTTGCTAGTGGCAGTAGAATACATCATAGTAGATGAGTCCAAAAATGTTTGCTTACTTGTAAGGAACTTGGTGAGATATCTGGCAGTTTTGGAGAATAGGGGAACAGTGTTGGAGAATAGGGGAAAGAAAAGTAGGACAGACAAATAATGGAAATGGTGATCTGATAAAGGCTGTACTAAATCCAAGTGAAATGAAGTATGGTGCAGAAACAGAGCATGTCACAGATGAGTGTGTGTTTTGATGATGAAATTCTTCCATTCTCAAATGAGAAACTTGGGCTCGATACAAATAAATTTTTAATGTTTAGGAGTAATAAGCATATCCCAAAAATGATTCTGATTGAAAGCCATTTTGATTTGTTTATGAAGTTAAAGCAAAAGTGTACAACAATGTGTGCAATGTACATACTGCCAATAGTAACGACAAAATGGGTATCCACTGCCAATGAAACAGCTATGCCCAAAACTATAGACGAGTCCCTGAAAAATATCTAAAAGAGCTTGAATTTAAGATCAGAGAGAAAGTGCTGAATCACAGGTCGATGAAGCTATGTTAATTCAGCATGAACAGAAGTCAGTTAAAGAATTAAAAATCAGGAGAAAGAATAAATTAGTGGACAATGACGGCATTTTTAAAGTTGGAGCGATCTCGCTATAGAAAAGGATTTCTTATGGGAAGATAAGGACAATAAAATTTTAAAATATGTTATCAGTTGTTCAATCATGAATTATTAACGGTACCAAAATCTCACAGTGATTGTTGGAATAGATTGGTTAGAGAAACAATAAGTGAGAACTGACTGTGATAAAATAGCAATGTTATTTTCTTTTCTAGTAAGTGATATTTTACTGCAAGTATAATTCGAAGGCGTGTGTCACAAAGAACTGACTCAGATAGATCCCTTATGCGTAGGCAGATTAAAGAAACCAATGTCCAATGAACGATATTAGGGAAGTAGAGGATTGAATTAATGAACTGTCTTTAACAAATGGTTCAAATGATTGAAATGGGCGTAACAGGGCAAATTACTAGTCGATTTGATAATGATAAGTAAGAAAAATGGGGGAGTTTGAGTTGTCATTGACACTTGTACACTGAACAAAATTGTTAATCAGGAAATGAACTGTCTGAAAATATGGATGAAATGTTGGAAAAATTTTACCGTATTACGTGTATGACCAGCTTGCATCTAACCACTGGTTAATGCAAGTACCATTACTAGCTGAATCAAATAAGTTTATCACATTTTCAGGAGAATGGTACAACTACAAAGTTGTATCTTTTAGATTAATTTTCACTATTTATAAGAGCACTCAATTGAACCTTGACAAAGAGTTGATGAATAATTTATTCATGGCCACTAGAGCTTTGTAAGAATGCCTAAAGATAATGAGTAACAGATTCCAGGCTCTGAAGTGAAGTATGACCATATTGGGAAAGTGTGAACTTGTAAAGAAGATAATTATGTTTCTGGGGCATCACTGAAGGAACAGCGACAAACCTGTCCATAATGGATACAATAAAAGATTCCCCAGTCCCAAAGACTAGGAAACAGTTGAAGACCTATTAGAGTATGTTCAGACTTGATCAACTGTTTGTAGAGGAGTAATAATTTAGTAATCTTCTTTTAAATATTTTACTGAAAAGGAATTGAACTTTTGTTTGGACATTAGAATGCAAAGCAGCAGTCGCAAAATCAAAAGAAAGTCTTTCAGGAAAAATAATTTGAATGACCTAAATGAACCCTGTCATATGGTGTCAAAATTTTTGAGCAAAAGGAAGAGATGGGGCAGCTTAGTCATAAAATGACTGCTTTCACTAGGAAGACATTGAGTACTTACGAAAGAAATTGTACCATTTCTGAAAAATAAGTGTTGGAAACAGTTTGGGGATTTAAAAAGTTCCAGAATTATTTATGAGAGAACAAAACAATAATTCACATCACCTATGCAGATATTGAAGAAATGCATTGATTGATCTGTGCCAGAAGGCAAACTTTATGAATGTTACTAGTAAAGGGCCTATGCAAATAATTAAGCCTACTGAAGTTACAGAATTAGTTACAGTGGGTCTGTATGGCTCTTTACAAAATACTTCAAGAAATTTTCATATATTTTAGTAGTAGAGGAAACCTTTTCAAAAATTATCAGATTATATCAATTGAGATGGCTAAAGCAATTTATAATTAACAAAAGTTTGTAAATATGGGAAACAGAAATATATTATCATACAACATTCACAGTTTTTTTCTAAAATACACAAGGAAGGTGTTAATGAAACCAAGTGCAAATCACTCATATAATGGCACACCATCCTGACAGTAATCTTACAGAAAGGTATGTGCATGAAAAAGGCAGACTGCATCACACATAGTGCCACAGTAACCACAGATCGTAGGGAAATATGTAATTGCTTTTGAAGATGTAACTGTGAATAATGAGAGTACTGGGTGTACTCCAGTGGAAATTTTAGTGTACAGAAAGACCCAGACTTTAGTTAAAGAATTACTAGAGAATCCACCAGAAAAAGAACTTACTTTAGACAAAAAGAAAGAGATGGTTAAAAACAAAATGAAACAAGCAGAATCTTGAATTTGTGGACATGATAAAAACTTGAACAGTAGTATCTTTAAAGTTGGTGACTTATGCTGATTAAGAATTCGGAGTACTCTTCTGGCTCAATATTTAGTAAAAATCAGCACGTATTTCTTTCAGACACTTTATAATGTATATGTTTTACAGAATTTTTTAATATCAGGTAATGCAGTACACTTTCTAAACAAATTATAAATATTTTTGAACCTGCTGAGGATTATTAAAAAAATCGTAAAGAAAGTGATGCAATTTTTTTCCAAAATGCTTCCTCAAATTGAGGTACCATTTAATTTAATTTTATACATTTGAAGGAGACCAAATTTTTACCAGATATGCATGACATATTGGCTGAGATACTAACCTATTTAATTACACCTATAATGTATATTACAGCTTTACTGTATGGTTAAATGATGGCGTCCTCTTGGGTAAAATATTCCACAGATAAAATAGTCCCCCATTCGAACCTCCGGGCGGAGACTACAAAGGAGGACGTTGTTATCAGGAGAAAGAAAACTGGTGCTCTATGGATCAGAGCATGGAATGTCAGATCCCTTAATCGGGCAGGTAGGTTAGAAAATTTAAAAAGGGAAAGGGATAGGTTAAAGTTAGATATAGTGGGAATTAGTGAAGTTCGGTGGCAGGAGGAACAAGACTTCTGGTCAGGAGAATACAGGGTTATAAATACAAAATCAAATAGGGGTAATGCAGGAGTAGGTTTAATAATGAATGAAAAAATAGGAATGTGGGTAAGCTACTACAAACAGCATAGTGAACGCATTATTGTGGCAAAGATAGATACGAAGCCCACGCCTACCACAGTAGTACAAGTTTATATGCCAACTAGCACCGCAGATGACGAAGAGTTTGATGAAATTTATGATGAGATAAAAGAAATTATTCAGATAGAGAAGGGAGACGAAAATTTAATAATCATGGGTGACTGGAATTCGATAGTAGGAAAAAGGAGAGAAGGAAACACAGTAGGTGAATATGGATTGGGGGTATAAAAATGAAACAGGAAGCTGTCCGGTAGAATTTTGCACAGAGCATAACTTAATCATAGCTAACACTTGGTCGAAGAATCATGAAAGGAGGTTATATACATGGAAGAAGCCTGGAGATACTAGAAGGTATAAGATAGATTATATAATGGTAAGAAAGGGATTTAGGAACCAGGTTTTAAATTGTAAGACATTTCCAGGGGCAGATGTGGACTCTGACCACAATCTATTGGTTATGAGCTGTAGATTAAAACTGAAGAAATTGCAAAAAAGTTGGAAATTGAGGAGATCGGACCTGGATAAACTGAAACAACCAGAGGTTGTAGAGAGCTTCAGGGAGACCATTAGGGAACGATTTACAAGAATGGGGGAAAGAAATACAGGAGAAGAAGAATGGGTAACTTTGAGAGACGAAGTAGTGAAGGTAGCCGAGGATCAAGTAGGTAAAAAGACGAGGGCTAATAGAAATCCTTGGTCAACATAACAGATACTGAATTTAATCGATAAAAGGAGAAAATATAAGAATGCAGCAAATGAAGCAGGCAAAAAGGAATACAAACGTCTCAAAAATGAGATCGGCGGAACTGTAGAGCAAGTAGTAAAGGAAACAAAGGAAAAATTTGGTGTAGGTATTAAAATCCATGGAGAAGCAATAAAAACTTCGCGGTTCGCCGATGACCTTGTAATTCTGTCAGAGACAGCAAAGAACTTGGAAATGCCGTTGAACAGAATGGACAGTGTCTTGAAAGGATGATATAAAATGAACATCAACAAAAGCAAAACGAGGATAATGGAATGTAGTCGAAATAAATCAGGTGATGCTGAGGGAATTAGATTAGGAAATCAGACACTTAATTTAGTAAAGGAGTCTTGCTATTTGGGGAACAAAATAACTGATCATGGTCGAAGTGGAGAGGATACAAAATGTAGACTGGCAAAGGCAAGGAAAGCGTTTCTGAAGAAGAGAAATTTGTTAACTTCGATTTAGACGTCAGGAAGTCGTTTCTGAAAGTATTTGTATGGAGTGTGGCCATGTATAGAAGTGAAACGTGGACGATAAATAGTTTGGACGAAACTAGAATAGAAGCTTTCGAAATGTGGTGCTACAGAAGAATGCTGAAGTTTAGATGGGTATATCACATAACTAATGAGGAGGTATTGAATAGAATTGGGGAGAAGAGGAGTTTGTGGAACAACTTGACTAGAAGAAGAGATCGGTTGTTAGGATATCTTTTGAGGCATCAAGGGATCACCAATTTAGTATTGGAGGGCAGCGTGGAGGGTAAAAATCGTAGAGGGAGACTAAGAGATGAATACACCAAGGAGATTCAGAAGGATGTAGATTGCAGTAGGTACTGGGAGATGAAGAAGCTTGCGCAGGATAGAGTAGCATGGAGAGCTGCATCAAATCAGTCTCAGGACTGAAGACCACAACAACAAAGAATTATTAAGAAAAACAGTTGGATAAACAAATTTTGTGTAAAATGATTTACAAATGGTAAAATGATAATAAGAAATTAAATACTGATGTATATATAATTTTTTATGTGTTTGTGTAACAAATGTCACATTTCATTCATAACACAGCTAGCTTACATGTGAGGGCATATTTCCTTGAGGCTGTCTTTGAAGGATAGCTGAAGAGCATGTGGCACACATTTAATCAAATAGCGCTACATTTACTTTTCTTTAATGCATTGTTAGTAAAATTGTTAAATTATTGAAAATAACATTAATACTTTGGGTATTGTGTGCAAGATGGCATAAGGATACTGTATGAGTGTCAGTAATTAGCATTGCGTTACATTATTACATTGTGAGTGATTATTTGCAACAACAAAAGTTGTGAACCTCTGCTCTCTTCCTGAGGGAACATTAATTTATTTGTAAGAAAAGTGTGCCATTCAATCACCAAATCACTGAAGCCATTATGAGTTTTGACTGCTATGTTTTTCCCTTTTTGTTTCCATATCTGGAATAAGTTTTCTTTGGGAGAAATTCACAATAGGCTTACCATAACGTATACAATATCTATAAGGTACTCCTTTGGCCTGTCTTTTAAATTTTTTGGAATGCCTTCTCACTGAGCGAGGAGTGAGTCTGTTAGATATTAGCAGACAATGTGGCTAATGATCAGCGTATGAATTAAGTCCACATAAGAGTACTACAAGAACTCCGTTTTTATGCTTGGTAAAAATCTGGATAAGTGTGACTAGGACTCGCGCATCGAGCGTTTCGTACAAACTTAGTTATGTTGTAGACAGTTCACTCTTCACGGGAATCGAGAATCTCTACTTTTTTTTGCATGTTATCGATATTGCTACTGGTAAGCTCTCAGTACAGGGAATTCATAGACTTTCGAAAATGACAAATAGTTTTTCTCGTGTGATATAAATTACAGATTCTCAGTTTTCCAAGTTTTTTCCTTTATCTATGATGGAAACTGTGGTTCTCCACAAATTTCATGATTCTAGGCCAAAGGTAAGTATCCTGTAGTTTTGGTGAGTGAGTGAGTCTGAGGGTATCGAAGTATGTGACATAAATGGCCGTAACTTTTGATTTAATTCACTTAAAAGCTTACATTTATTACATCATCTGGGGACTATAGACCTTAGAAAGCAACATAAATTTTAACTTGATACATCTACATGTTACTGGGAAAAAGGTGTCTTAACAAACGAACAGACAGACACACAGTTGAATAGCAAATGGCAATTTTTTGTCATGTTTTATAATTACAAATTCTCAATTTTCAAAATTTTTTTCTTTATTTGTACTGTGAAACCTTTCTTCTTGATAAGTTTCATAACTCTAGGCTAAGAGGGAGTACCGTATAGTTTTGATGAGTGAGTTTCCGAGTATCAAAATATGTGACAAAAATGGCGTGTCTTTTCACTGTGTTGGCTTAGAAGCTTCAATCTTCTACATCTCCAAGCTACTGTAGACCTTGGTATGCGATACTTTTACCTATTCCTAAGTAAATGGCGTTTTTAATCGTTGGATAGACAGAGAGACAGACAAATGGACCACCGAGTAATACTATAAGGATTCCACTTTTACCGATTGTCGTACGAAACCCTAAATGTTGTGCAATTTACGGATGAGGGCACTGTTAGCACCTTCCGCAGTATAAAATGGTCTCAGATGGGTTGTAGGCTTGGATACAACATATTTCCAAGGAAAATCGGTGCACCTAAAGTACATCAAGAATGGTTCCTAGAGGTAGACAAGAAGGTATTCTTCGTCTGTACATAGAATACGAGATGTAAATATACTGTGAAAGTACATTCGCGCAATATTCTCAGCTACACTGTGGCTAGAAGCAATCTATATGCTGTATCTGGCAGTGCTGCATGAAAGACAGATACTTTAGATATTGTGGTGATGTTTTTTGACAAATAATTCGGTAACAGTTTGTAACAAATGGGTTACTGTAATTTGTAGTCACCTTATAATTATGTTTGCTTAAATCCTATCAGGATACTATTATTTAAGAAAAGTTTTTGGTTAACATTGAGTTTTGTGTGGCAAAATTTCATAACAAAGTGATTAAATACAAATCTGATGGGTCACACTGGAATAATACCTGATTAATTTGATTTGCTTAGGTTCTCGGCAGAAAAATAAATTTTACCACTTAAAAACAAGTAATCTCATTTTTTATTTCGAATTTTTATAATTTTGGTTGTTAACGAGAAAGCCACTAAATATGTTGTTTGTTTCATTTTGATATTGAAAATTAATGTTGTATTCATTCAAAAATAATTTCATTAACTATTTCAAATTCAATTAAAAGAACTATTTTCAAAATAGGTCCCTTCAAGTCTGGCGATCGATTTCTATAGATAGTATTATATATTTTCAGAAGGGAAGTACTCAAGTTGGCAGAATGAATTTTCACTCAGCAGTGGAGAGTGCACTGACACGAAATTTCCTGGCAGATTAAAACTGTGTGCCAGACAGGGACTAGGGCGTGTTTTGACCTCCCTTGGAAAGTGGGAACTGATTCTGGAAACAATCTTCAGGATGTAGCTAAGCCACATCTCTATCTCTGCAATATCCTTTCTTCCATGAGTGTTAGTCAGTAGATCTTAATAGCAGAATTATATCATTTCCATTTACGATCAGAGACTATTACATTGTAGTGGTGCCCTATCTTTGACTCAACGCAGCGGACACCATTAATTTTGGCAAATTCTGTTCTTTTGTACTACAACTTGCAGTACGCCGTTTCAAGGCATCGGCGCATTGAAGATTTATCGCAAACACGTCACTATTATCATTAAAGTCACTGAATGACGCTTCAAAAGACTTCGAGAGGAAGTACGTTAACTGAGATAATAACCATAAATATTAAAATACAGTGTTAGCGTAATGGATAAGGTCGTGGATTGCGGACACAGATTCGCATCCCGATCTGCACAAATACCGTTTTTTTCGTATTGGCGTTAACACTTTCTGACACTTTCTTGTGAATGTTAACACAAGTTTTTCTGCTATATACAGTGTTATTAATATTTTCGTGTGATTACAAAACAAAGGATGAAATCAATATTTGGCTGCTTATTTCCGAATATGTAGCGATTTCAGAATATATGGTTAGGCAGGAACCTAAGGGGACAGCTTAAATTGACTGTAGAAATTATTTATTTCACAATTGCAGTTTCGGCCTTTGGGCCATTTTCAAGTGATACTGCAAAAGATTTTGCTTCAATACATGGCAGACTTTATAACCAATGTTTACGTGTGCTCGTCTCGCAAGGTATGGGGGGGACAACTTCTTTGAAGTTTGGAAGGCAGGAGATGAGGCGGAAGTAAAGCTGTGAGGGTGGGTCGCAAGTGATGTTTCGAGAGCTAAGTTGGTAGGGCATTTGCCTGTGAAGAGCAAAGCTCCCACGTTAGAACCGCTGTCCGAAACACACTTTTAGTCCGCCAGAAAATTCCATACTCAAGGTGAGTTTGTACTGGTTCCTGGCACTGTGTTTTAACGGGTAATTTTGTCTTTTAAAAACCATAACTATTGTAAGAGTGAAGTGATAAATGCCGTTTCTAGAGAGAACGACCTCCTTAAAATTCCACTAAATGTTCTAGAATAGTTACGATAGACCAAGTTAGAAACAGTGCAGACAGGTTTAAGCGGGGTTAACTGTTATTAAAAAAATCAAGTTTCAGTAAAAGCAGTTGCATGGTCATGCAGTTTAGTCGCAAGCACCACTAGCCTCTCAGAAAACGGGTGGTAAAAGTTAACGATACTCAGAAAAAGTAGAGCAAAGCAGCGTTACACTTGGAGTAGACGACAATCCATTAGAATTGTTGAGAGCCTGTGGAGAATGAACAGAGACAAAACTTTTCCACCCAGTATGGAAAATATGATACTGGCGAAATACCCTCGAACTTCAAGAGTAATGTAATAATCCAAGTTAGAAACAGTGCAGATGTTTAAAGATGTGAACGTTAATTATAATGAATAATAGGTCACGATTGCACAATACTAACGCAAACTACTTGTAGAAGAATGACATAACTGGTACAAGTCGATCTCAGGGAACATTGGTTTGTGTTGTGAAGAGATGTGGTGACATGACAGGTAGCACTGACCCAACGATTAAATTTATAAGACAGATTCACAAACCTACACTTACAGCATCTGCATTTTTTGGCAATGTAAGCACATCAAACTCTCCGAAATTATATAGGCAGCAGAGACAAAATACGAGTAGCGAATGGTCACCTAAAACTTGTACAAAAATGAGACTGCAGTTTTAAGAGCTGAAGAACACGAAGGGGGTGCACTAGTTGAGAGGGTAGAGAGACAGTGCTGTAGCCTGTTCCCCATATTATTCAATATAGGTGAAACGTCCCCTTTGAACAATTATACATGACTGTGCTTAAACTGACACACAATATTTTGTTAGCGCAACGCAATCTGACTTTCAAAATTCCCTACAAAAGAATGGCCCTGACTAACATTAAACTATACCTTTCACAAATCACTTACCTCACAAAAATCTTCGCTGCTCAAGCTACTGCAATACAGCGAGCGCCACTACTGCCAGCTAAATAAAAGATTCAAACTATGGAAGGCACTAACTACTGACAGGGATAGTTAGCAAATGAAAGATATTAATAGAGAACAAACAATGTATTTACCTTGATATCATCATATATAAATATAGCAGTTCATGACAAATTACAAATCTCCGCCATCTCTCTTCCCACATCCACCACTGCTGGCGGCTCACCTCCAACTGCGCAACGCTACGCGCTGTTCACATCCAGCTGCCGCTGCCCAACACTACAATGGCGAGTATTACAACAATGCAAAGCAGCCACAGACTGCACACAGCACAGCCAGTGATTTTCATACAGAGGTGGCGTTACCAATAAAAAAACCTAAACAGCCTACTTACATAGGTTTTATGGAAGCAGTCAAAGAGAGCCAACAAACACTTGGGCAGAGAAATGAAAGCGCCGAGAGTTGTCGATGATACTGTAACTGTATCAGAGGCGTCAAAAGACTTGGAAGATCAGTAATACGGAATGGACAGTCTGTTGGAAAAGAGGTTACAAGATGAATATCCACCAAACTAAAACGCTGGTAATGGTACGAAGTCGAATTAAATCAAACGAGGATCAGTGAGTTAAGATTAATAAAGGGGACAGAAGAAGCGGTAGTTGATTTTGATATTTGGACAGCAAAGTAGCTGACGATGTCCGGAAGAGAAAAGAGAAAACGCAGACCGACTGAAAAAGAAAAATTTTTAACATGTAAGTTATATTGGAACATTAGTAAGTCGTTCCTGAGAGTATTTGTTTGGAACAGAAAAGAAAATTTTGTAATGTGGTGCTACAGAAGTATGCTGAGTAGATGTGTACGTCGACTGAGTAATGTAGAGGTACTGAATCTAATCTGAGCAACAGACTGAATAGGTTGATAAGATACACCCTAAACATCAATAAACACTTGAAGGGTAGTGTGAGACATAAAAAGTGTAGAGGGAGACCAAAGCTTGACTACAGTAAATAGGTTACAGTGGATGTAAATCTCAACTGCTGTGCAGAGATGAAGAGAATTGCACTGGACAAACTAACGTGGAGAGCTACTTCAGTCAAGTTTTAGACGGAAGACTCAAACAACAGAAAACAACATTAATCTACATACACGTATATTATGTAAATATACAGCGAAAGAGGGAAGTAAAGAAACAAGAAAGTAATTCTAATTATAGGTCCAGAAGCCAATGATTTTGCCGATACGAGTGTTATAATGGAGAGCATGAACATCTTACAACAGAATCGCAGAGGATCTAAATTGCACATATGTACTTGAGGACAAACACTTTAAAGCAGGTGTTCCGCATGACCGCAGTTCATGTGTAGCCAGGCGTCGTCAGGATGTCTCCTCATCGATTCCAGTACACCTTCAAAAATCGCAGGCGTGTTCCGAATGCACTGGCAGTTACTCACAATGTATTCCCGTAGCTAATCGACACTGTCAACACGGCTGGAATAAGATACACTAAAGCTTTTAAATATTCCCACACAAAAAAATTCAAAGGGTGTAAGTCGGGGGACGTCGGAGGCCATGGTTTTTGGCGACCCGCTATCGATACATCTGTTGCCGAAGGTACGTATTCTCAAACAGCCACATGAAAGCATACCAGCCTACCACCATGCATGTACCACATACACGTCCCTTCACCATAAGGAACATAATCCAATTAACTGATAAACTTGTGTTGCAGGAAACGAAGGTACATCCCTCTAGTATGACGGAATACGTCGAATCTGGGAAACCATTAGTTTCTGGGCCTAAGTTTTGTAGGATTATTTTTTGCTTCATCGTCCTCTACTAGAACCTTTTGTTAGTACCTGTAATAGTGAAATAACCTACATAAAGGACATCTACAACAAATACCCAATAAGAAACTCATACCCATTTAGAGGGTAGAACCACGTAACAGCGACGCTTTTTTGTTTGTTTATCGCGAAGCAAGTCTGGAAGTTCGATTCTTGTATCACCGTATTATTCCTTGTAGAAGCTGTTTTAATAGTTTGGAGGTTTGATTCTTGCACCTGCATAGTACTCTAAGTATGCTGGAAGCTGTTCTAGTAGTACTCAAGCAGATGGGATGCAGCCACCCTCCGAGTTTATCTCTTACACAAATAGACGGCAGTTCACTCAAGGACCTAATCAGGGCTGCTAAACTTTAATGATTCAGATGATGCTGCTCTCCAGGGTGCTACTGCACTACCGGTGAATTCGCATTCGCTTGAACGTGCCTGAATCACATTTGAACTAGTTACTGATATAGATTTCGGACTATTCTATAGCCCATCCAGATTATGCTCACTCCAGAAGAAATCAGCAGTAAGTTGAAACCTCATTTTTATTTACAATGGATAATGTGATTTTTGGGGTAAAAGGTAGTAAGAATCTAGTTCGATTTTTTTCTGTCAAGAAAGATTCCAGCAGTTCCTATGTCCACTGCTTACAAAGAACCCAAATCAATAACTTTCTACGCCACTCCTCCTGTTTGTTGCATTTTTATATGATTTTTCCATTTAACAGATCCCATATACGAGTAGTTAGTTTTGCACATGTTCGATAGTAAACCTCGCTGCTGCTGATCTATCACGTTGTTATGATACAAAGCCGCCAGGTTTTGCAGAAGAGGTCGGGCGTTCTTTTAGCTCACGGAGACTCTTCTTCTCTTAATCATTGCTGCGTCATCAACATCTCATCCATATGTCTGTGTTGAGCTTGTGCCTATACAGGGTGTTACAAAAAGGTACGGCCAAACTTGCAGGAAACATTCCTCACACACAAAGAAAGAAAATGTTATGTGGACATGTGTTCGGAAACGCTTATTTTCCATGTTAGAGTTCATTTTATTACTTCTCTTCAAATCACATTAATCATGGAATGGAAACACACAGCAACAGAACGTACCGGCGTGACTTCAAACACTTTGTTACAAGAAATGTTAAAAATGTCCTCCGTTAGCGAGGATACATGCATCCACCCTCCGTTGCATGGGATCCCTGATGCGCTGATGCAGCCCAGGAGAATAGCGTATTGTATCACAGCCGTCCACAATACGAGCACGAAGAGTCTCTACATTTGGTACCGGGGTTGATTAGACAAGAGCTTTTAAGTGCCCCCATAAATGAAAGTCAAGAGGGTTGAGGTCAGGAAAGCGGGGAGGCCATGGAATTGGTCCGTCCGCCTCTACCAATCCATCGGTCACCGAATCTGTTGTTGAGAAGCCTACGAACACTTCGACTGAAATGTGCAGGAGCTCCATCGTGCATGAACCACATGTTGTGTCGTACTTGTAAAGACACATGTTCTAGCAGCACAGGTAGAGTATCCCGTATGAAATCATGATAACGTGCTCCATTGAGCGTAGGTGGAAGAACATGGGGCCCAATCAAGACATCACCAACAATCCCTGCCCAAACGTTCACAGAAAATCTGTGTTGATGACGTGATTGCACAATTGAGTGCGGATTCTCGTCAGCCCACACATGTCGATTGTGAAAATTTACAATTTTATCACGTTGGAATGAAGCCTCATCCGTAAAGAGAACATTTGCACTGAAATGAGGATTGATACATTGTTGGATGAACCATTCGCAGAAGTGTACCCGTTTAGGCCAATCAGCTGCTGATAGTGCCTGCACACGCTATACATGGTACGGAAACAACTGGTTCTCCCGTAGCACTCTCCATTCAGTGACGTGGTCAACGTTACCTTGTACAGCAGCAACTTCTCTGACGCTGACATTAGGGTTATCGTCAACTGCACGAAGAATTACCTCGTCCACTGCAGGTGTCCTCGTCGTTCTAGGTCTTCCCCAGTCGCGAGTCATAGGCTGGAATGTTCCGTGCTCCGTAAGACGCCGATCAATTGCTTCGAACGTCTTCCTGTCGGGACACCTTCGTTCTGGAAATCTGTCTCGATACAAACGTACCGCGCCACGGCTATTGCCCCGTGCTAATCCATACATCAAATGGGCATCTGCCAACTCCGCATTTGTAAACATTGCACTGAACGCAAAACCACGTTCGTGATGAACACTAACCTGTTGATGCTACGTACTGATGTGCTTGATGCTAGTACTGTAGAGCAATGAGTCGCATGTCAACACAAGCACCGAAGTCAACATTACCTTCCTTCAATTGGGCCAACTGGCGGTGAATCGAGGAAGTACAGTACATACTGACGAAACTAAAATGAGCTCTAATATGGAAATTAAGCGTTTCCGGACACATGTCCACATAACATCTTTTCTTTATTTGTGTGTGAGGAATGTTTCCTGAAAGTTTGGCCGTACCTTTTTGTAACACCCTGTATAACCAGACCTTTGAACTTTTCGAATGGCTACTTCAGTTGTCAGATTGATAGACTGAAAAACATTGAATAGTGCGCGGGCCACTGGTCTGGGTGGTACTAAACCGAGCAAATCTGTCGTACTACAGGCTTAGAGAAATCCAAGACGGCTTGAATGAGTGACACATATTTGGATGACGTAGGAAGGAGTCATTTTTGGATGACGTAGGAAGGAGTAACATGAAATTTTTGCGGGGGGGGGGGGGGGGGGGGGAGAGGGAGAAGGAGCGCCGGAACCCGGCACGAATCCGCCCAGCGGATTTGTGTCGAGGTCCGGTGAGCCGGCCAGTCTGTGGATGATTTTTAGGCAGTTTTCCATCTGCATCGGCAAATGCGGACTGGTTCCCCTTATTCCGCCTCAGCTACACTATGTCGGCGATTGCTGCTCAAACAAGTTCTCCGTCATTGCTCTACCACGCAAACATAGGGGTTACACTCGTCTGGTGTGAGACGTTCCCTGGGGGGTCCACCGGGGGCCGAACCGCACAATAAACCTGGGTTCGGTGTGGGGCGGCGGAGGGGTGAAGTGGACTGCGGTAGTCGTCGCGGGGTGCTGCGGCGGGGACGGAGCCTCTCCGTCGTTTCTAGTTCCTCGGTTAACATAACATAACATAACATAACATGACATTTCCTCTCCATAATCGCTATGTTTTTCAGAGACGCATAGCCATAATTTTATGCTGCTGCACTTGCCTACTCAGACTGCGCTGTATTGATTTTATTATTATATTTGGAAAATTGTGAAGAAATGGCAAGATCAATTCAGGCGGTTTGAGAAGTCAGTCACGTCGGAAGAGTCATTCAGGATTTCGAGGATGACTTCTACGAAGACACTTGATCTTTGGGACGTAAACTAATAGGAATTGTTCTTCGCGCTGGTTTTGGGCATAGTATTTTTTCCACGTGAGCCCTATAGTGAAATTTCAGCGGTAACAATTTCACTCGCATTTGAGCCAAAGCGTTTTAAAATGGGTAAAGGCGGATTTTAAAATATTAAAATGGTGTGTGATTCTTTAATCTCTTCATGCGTATTTCATGACGAAATAAATCTCGGTTGATCAGCCTGGTGTGAGTGTACAATATTTCGGAAATCGACCTTGTTGCCATCATGAGGTTTGCTGATCAGGTGTGCCTGATGATGGCAACAAGGTCGATTTCCGAAATATTGTACACTCACACCAGGCTGTTCACCCTGTAACCCCTGACACAGTACTCGTTAAAGCCTGTGCTATGGTAAGTGAGAGGGATTCACCTTATGAGAGAGGATTTTCGCATAGGTATCGACTGCGTGTACGTGAATCGTGGCAAATCAGACTTAAATCCACTCTGTAATAACAACCGTCAAGTAAGTTCGAAATGCAATTACGCGTCAGGACGGATCAAAAGCAAACCAGAATGTGTTACCAAAGTGACAATAATATGGTCGCCAGCCTAATTAGGCATTAACTGAGTTTCTTCCCTGTACAAGTTGGTATATATTCATGCAAAACAAGTTGTAACACTGCATAATATAGTAGAATTGTAGAACCGGAAAATCTATTGAACTGATAGTTTCACGTTCTGTACTGATATAGAAAATCATGAATACATAACACTACACTATAATGTTTACTACAAAACTTTAAACTGTCTATTAATCTAATTAAAATCGGGCACAGGTTACCCTAGAAATTGTACTTTCAAGCCACACACACAAAATGTCAATTTTGATAAAGATAAAACACTGATAAATTTTGAATTTTATATTGACTTTAACTTTTGCTAGTCAAACCAATTTAGAACATTTCAGAATTCAAATGAATGAAGGGAGGACCCTGAAACTGTTATGATCGCTGTATTTAAAAAAAATGATTACTGAATTTATTATTCATTCAAGATATCCAGTATATAAGTTACTACTCTTTTCATTTTATTTACTGCTCATTTAAATGCCTTTAAATCTGTCTCGAAATAATAAACTTCATTACTGTATCAATACTAAAGTTATCTTTCGACTTCGTTAGACCTTCGTTATTCATTTACTGGTTCATTAAGAAAACATTTCTTTAAACACCATTCTAATATAGCTAGTTCTACAAATAATTAATATTAACACAATTTTTAATTTTCATTTCGGGACACTGGGATTGCACAGCGTTTGGAAAGGGCCCTGTCTGGGTTAGTTGTGAGGATAATTGAATGATGGAAAACTTCTGGTAAAACTTGGGTGATTATTATACCAAACAAAGACAGTTCACTCTCTGATCCATACGAATACAGTACTAAAAGTTTCGACTTGCTAGTATCGATGCGGCGGTTGGCGGGCGGCAAGATGGAGAGGCACAGAGCACACATACAACCACAGCTATGGCTCTTGATGTATCGGCATTTTAATTCTTCTTAGCGTCGCAATACTTTTCCATTTAGTGCCTGTGGAATTTTGCCAAGCTGTGTGGGCGTTGGAACGGCATACCCGAGGCTCAATGCAGCTATGTCTTCCAGGAGAGCCTCCTCGCTCCATAAGGTGTTGCTCAAACCAGTGCCAAACTCCAACTACTACTGTGCCCGTTGTGCCGTGCAGTGCCCGCGTGCATTTTCCCGTGCTCACCTGCCATCCACCTTTTACCGCTCCCTGACAGACCGGGTATTCACCCGAGGTTTTGCATTCTACATATCCTAACCCATTGCCTACGTATGGACCAGACGCACATTTACAATTTTAAACATCTTACAACAGTTTCAACATTTATTGCATTTCAATTCTATTACAATATTACTTGACATTTGACATAAACATTAATATTCACATTGAAACTTATTTACAGTTTTCTTAACGTAATGGCGTGAAACAGAAAGAAATGAAATCAGAACATCAGTTACACAAGTTTATCGTAAAATCAGATGAAAAGAATTACTTACATGTACAATAGTACAGAGTCGTTGCTGTTACAACCCGAGATTTATTTCGTTATTAAAATGGTGTTAATAAACTTTTGTTTTATAAATGAGAATTTGGACGTGCACTATAGGTGTTTACTTAAGGTAATTAGCAGCTGTTTTGATGAAATGTGAAATGTACGCTAGCTAATCAAAACTAACTCGACACCCGTATGTAATGCGAAACTGACCACAGGAAATCGCAAGAGTCGGGCCCGCCAGTATAAAAGGAGACCGGCAATATTGTGTTACTGTAGAAGCGCTAATAGCAGAATGGGTCATCAGGAGAACTCAGTCGGTTAGAACCTGGACTGGTCATTAGATGTCACCTGATTATGAAATCCCTGAGGGACGTTTGAACTCTTCTAAAGCTGCCCAAGTTGACTGCTGTTCATTGTGAAGTGGAACTCGAAGGAACAACCAGAGCTAAACTAACACCAGGCATATCCTATGTAGAGAAGGATAGCGACCGTCGAGCAGTGCGGAAGGTGGTTGTAAAAAGTCGCATGAAATCAGTGGAGGAAATAGCTCGTGAGTTTCAAAGTCCAGTTAACACAATGACTGTGGGTATGGAATTAAAAAGAGTCGGGTGTAATGGTCGAACAGCTCCTCATAAGGAACGCTAAGTGACGCTTGAGGTGGTGTAAAGAGGGACACCACTGGTCGCTGAATGACTGGAAACGAGTAATTCAGAGGGATGAATCACGCTATACTCTTTGCATATACGATAGAAGGGGTTGGATTTAGCAAATGCTTGAAGGAGGTTACCCGACATCAGGGATGGTGCTAACAGTTAAGCTCTGAGGAGATGGTGATACGATGTGGGGGTGTTTTTCGTGGTTAGGGTGTCGTCCCCTTTTTAGCTTAAGAAAATGCTGAATGCAGAAGGATATGAACACATCTTGCAGCGTTATGTACATTGTACAGTAGAGGAACGGTTCATTATCAACATTACAGTGCGCCTTGTTATGAAGCAGCATTGGGTTATTGACAATAACATCCCTGAAATGGTCTGGCGTGCAGAGTGTCCCGACCTGAGTTCAGTGGAAACCTTTGGGATGAGTCAGATTGTCGCCCCAGACACCAGCGTCCAGCATCAATACCTTCGCAGGTCTAACCTCTTGAGAAAGAATGGGCTGCCATTCTTCCATAGACATTCAGACAGCTCATCGAAAGTGTCCTCAGCAGAGGAGCTGGCACACATTCGTTAATGTCCACTAGTACGTGTCTGGATACTTTTGAACAGATAGTCAACGTAGGTATGTACTGTCTTATGCTGATTATGGCGTTATTGCTGTTCGCAGTGTTCAATAGCCTTTGTGATATCTGAGGGTATAGATGTATGAAGAGTGGGCTTTTGTAAGAGTCAATGACGAGTTGTTGAGTGGGTGTCGGCTTTCAACGGTCGCATCCGGCTGGACACCCGAGAGCCCTGGAAACAATAATTTCTCTGTTAGATTGATTCACTGCCAATACAGACAAACAAATCTTTGAATGATATTCGCGTTTGTCTTCCGACACGAGAGCGTAGAGCTCTTTGGAAAGTTTGGTTTCTGTTTTCCACATTGTCTCTACTCACCCCGTTTTGTGGTATCAGTTATTGAACCATTGAGATGGGAGGTGGGTAAAATACAGGAGATAGTCATCATAAACCACAGTTAGTAGGGAAGGGTAAGTGGTGGATTGGATCGTTACAATTGCAGTGGGAGAAAATGAAACCTCGGATGGTGCCGGTCACCTACGTCAAGCTGGAGGGCTGGCAGGAGGAAACGGGCACCGGCGGTGCAATGAGAGTGCAGGTCCACCGCTGACGTGTCTGGAAAGCGCGTTATGTCCACAGGAACGTTCCTTGTCACTGCGCAGCTGAAGAGCACGACTCGCCGAGCGGAAGTTGTACTCGATGAATATTGCAGAAACCGATACACGGCGTCGGTACATCGTTCGATTTTAACGCTACGCGATGAAAAATTCAGCAGGCCGTAGGTAAGAGGCAAGGGGTGCGCGTGCATAATGCATGGCCAGCGCACCTGCCTCCCGGTGCAGCAGCCGTATTACTCAACGGCACTGCCCGCGATTCGCCTCACCTCCGCGCTGATTTAGAGGCCGCTGCAGTTAGTGACACAGCTCGCGGTCGAAACCGTTCACCGAGTCTCTGGACTGCTATGGAAACAACAGGCTACAGTAATCCATCATTAGCAAATAAGTTCGCCGGACAAAATATTAGTCACCCTGCAGTTACTCTTTTCTTTATTGTAATTTCATCCCCCCATTCCATATCGGCAGGAGGTGGGCTTTCAGTGGATATAATGTGCCGCTCTTTACCCACATGTCAGTAATATTTTAAAAACACGGTATAAAAGCTGGGCACGGCGGTGACCAAAAATAGACGTTTTGTACAATAAAAGGACAGATCATCAGTTGCATAAGTTAAAATATAACAAGTTGATTTGCTGATTAACTGAAATATAAACACATATGAATGGAAAATCAGTGTCACACACGAATATATAAATTAAGGTGCATAAGGTAAAATGGAGAAGCCGATGTTGTGACTGATTAGAATAGCTTCGTAGAAGAGTGATGACAGAGTGGATGAGTGGATGTAGACTGCCAGGGATAAGGGTATTATGGGAACGTAGCATTTGAAAGTACTGCGTAGGAAGGGGTTTATGTGTGTGGATGTTTGGAGGAGGTATGGGAGAACAGTGGAGACAGATGCGGTTTCGAACCGAGACTTGGGAAGTGGGGGGAAGGGTTTAGAGGGGAAGGGAACCCTGACAAAGTGAAGGTGGTAGGGATCTATATCTGGTAGGATGCGTATATATCAGGGCAGATTTCATGGTTGGGTAAGGAAAGGCAATTAAAGTTTCGTTGGCAGATGATGTAGAGGGTGTGGAGGTGTAGTGTTAGGGAATGTGGTGGCAGAGGCGTGACGGAGTACCCGGAAGTGACCTTGTAATGAAACTTCTACATTCACGTAGTGTGTTGTCGGTGTCTGACGTCATTTATTAATGATTAATTAAAGATGCTTATGTGGGGATATTATCAAATCGTTGTAAAAGTATGTGGTGGTTATAACGAAACTTTCGTAAACTGAGCCAGTGTAGACGGAAAAAAAGTTTAACTGTGAGGGTTAGGCGTGCGGTCTTGGGCGCCTTGTAACGGTTCGCGCGGCTCCCACCGTCGGAGGTTCGAGTCCTCCCTCGGGCATGGGCGTATGTCTTGTCTTTAGCATAAGTTGGTTCAAGTTACATTAATTAATGCGTAAGCCTAGGGAACGATGACCTCAGCAGTTTGGTCCCATAGAACATTACCACAAATTTCAATTTGCAATAATGTTCACCGTATGGGTTGTTGTTGTTGTGGTCTTCAGTCCTGAGGCTGGTTTGATGAAGATCTCCATGCTAATCTATCCTGTGCAAGCTGCTTCATCTGCGGGTAACTACTGCAACCTACATCCTTCTGAATCTGCTCATTGTATTCATCTCTTGGTCTCCCTCTGCGATTTTTACCCTCGACGCTTCCCTCCATAACTAAATTGGTGATCCCTTGAAGCCACAGAACGTATCCTACTAACCGATCCCTTCTTCTAGTCGTGCCACAAATTCCTCTTCTCCCCGATTCTGTTCAGTACCTCCTCATTAGTTACGTGATTTACCCATCTAATCTTCAGCATTCTTCTGTAGAACCACATTTCGAAAGCTTCTGTTCTCTTCTTGTCTAAACTATTTATCGTCCATGTTTCACATTCATACATGGTACACTACATACAAATACTTTCAGAAACGACTTCGCCGGCCGCGGTTGTCTTGCGGTTCTAGACGCTGCAGTCCGGAACCGTGGGACTGCTACGGTCGCAGGTTCGAATCCTGCCTCGGGCATGGATCTGTGTGATGTCCTTAGGTTAGTTAGGTTTAAGTAGTTCTAAGTTCTAGGGGACTGATGACGTAAGATGTTAAGTCCCATAGTGCTCAGAGCCATTTTTGAAACGGCTTCCTGACACTTAAATCTATACTCGATGTTAACAAATTTCTCTTCTTCAGAAACGCTTTCCTTGCCATTGCCAGTCTACATTTTATATCCTCTCTACTTCGACCATCATCAGTTATTTTGCTCCCCGAATAGCAAAACTCATCTACTACTTTAAGTGTCTCATTTCCTAATCTAATTCCCTTAGCCTCACCTGATTTAATTAGACTGCATTCCATTATCCTCATTTTGCTTTCGTTGATGTTATATCCGCCTTTCAAGACACTGTCCATTCCGTTCACCTGCTCTTCCAGGTCCTTTGCTGTCTCTGACAGAATTACAATGTCATCGGCGAACCTCAAAGTTTTTATTTCTTCTCCATGGATTTTAATACCTACTCCGAATTTTTCTTTTGTTTCCTTTACTGCTTGCTCAATATACATACTGAATAACATTGGGGATAGGCTACAACCCTGTCTCACTCCCTTCGCAACCGCTGCTTCCCTTACCGTATGGGTACCCAACTTTATATAAATGGTAAACAGATTATGCGCTGCAGGATACGCATTGTATGTGGTACTAATGTCATGACTTGACGATAGGTGTCTGTACTGGTACGGCGGCGTATGGTTATTATTATATCCTAAAAGAAAATTTATGTTCCTCTGTTTAATTCACAGAATGTTTTCGGTTGTCATGCCGCATCAAGTGGCTAACGGCCCATGATCTTTCGGCAGAGATATCCTCTGCTATTGACAAGTGGTTGACACTCGTCTTAACGCCACTACCGTGCTCATATAGCCGCGACACCCTCAATGGCGTTACTGATGCTTAGTCCCGCGTCATATATGGCTATGTTTCGGTGGCGCGACCGCTGCGCCCGTTTCAACTCCCCAATTGCAGGATCCTACGCTGTAATCACCTGCAGTGCACCATTTTTGATGGTGTTTCCGATACTTTGATCTCCATTGCTTCATGTATTACACTATCCCAGAAACTGTTGATCCGTTTAGCAATAGAAGCATTGTAGAATGCAATTCGGTGTCCTTTTTCCAGTGCATGCTCCGCCATGGCTGATTTTTCTGGATAACGTCGGCGGAAACACCTTTCATGTTCTTTGCGACGCTACTAAACCGTGCGGACAGTCTGGTCGACATAAAACTACCCACACCCTCAAGATATTTTGTATATTCCAGGCGTTCTGAAGCCTACACAACCTTCATTAATTGCCGGATCTTTGCTAGTGGCCTGAAGACTGTGTTGACTTTATATTTCTTCAGGAGCCGGATAATCTTCCCTGTTGCTGAACCAGAAAACGGCAAAAAAGCAATATTCTTCGTGTCTTCTTCGGAGGTCTTCCGCTTTAGCGGGCTTAGATGAAACTGCTTGCGAAATTTGTTTTTTCTTGTAACCGTTTCCCTCGACAAGATTTCGGCAACTGAGACGGTTTTAGATTGATGTACAAAGGTCCTCATAGCCCATCAGGTTAGCCGAGAGCGCTAATGCGCTGCTTCCTGGACTCGGTTAGGCGCGCCGGCCCCTGATTGAATCCGCCAGTCGGATTAACGACGAGGACCGATGTGCCGGTCAGCCTGGATGTGGTTTTCAGGCGGTTTTCCACATCCCTCTAGGTGAGTACCGCGCTGGTCCCCACGTCCCGCCTCAGTAACACTACCCACAGACATGTGAAACACATCCGCACTTTTCCATGATTTACACTAGACGCAGACAGATGGGGTACTCTGATTCCGTCCCGGGGGATATAGGTTGGCGGCAGGAAGGAAATCCGGCCACCCCTTCACCTTAACATGCCAAATCCGATTTAACCACGGCAACCCCGCGCAACATGCGGCACAAAGGCGCAAGCAGATCGTTTCTGTGCTGTGTGGTGGTAGCTGGTGGCATGCAGATACAGATCTGTGTAGGTGGACTTGCGGTTATTGCTGTGGTCGAGACACCCGTTGGGTTTCCGGCTGACAAGGACGTCCAGGAAAGGCAGGGAACGGCCCTTCTCTAATTCAATCGAGTAAAATGGCTCTGAGCACTATGGGACTCAACTGCTGAGGTCATTAGTCCCCTAGAACTTAGAACTAGTTAAACCTAACTAACCTAAGGACATCACACACATCCATGCCCGAGGCAGGATTCGAACCTGCGACCGTTCAATCGAGTATTTTATGGGGTTGTGGATCTTGCTGATGTGTTCCAGGAACTCGAGGTTTTCATGTCCATGAGGCCACATGACGACGTAGCGACGAAAACAACTAGGCTCTGCAGGAGCCGTGTCCAAGGAAATGTCCTGAAAATGCTCCATAGAGCGGTTCGGTACAGTTGCAGCTAATGGGCTGGTTGAAATATTCTCCACCATGTAAAAATGCGACAACATCAGGCTATGTTTAAAGAAATCCCCGATGGCGTGGTGAAAAAGCCGGAACAGCAAGTCTATAGAGTCTCTTGGGCGCAAAAGCAAATAAGGAAACCACATTAAAACTAACCGTAATATCCCCTTCACCAAGGCATAGACGTTTAATTTGTTGCATGAGCTGTATCACGACAGCTGCACATCCCACTGTTGTTTCAGTCAGCAGTAGAGCAACCTCTAGTGCGGTTCCAGGCTCTCGTGGATGCACATGGTCGTCCCACTGAGCAAAGTTTCTAACCTGAAATGTAAATATGGTACACAGTTAACAAATGTTGCCCTCTCACGTGGAAACTAAAAAGTGTCTTTCAATGGCTTATTCGTCACTTCTCTTCCGCATGTCCGTACAAGTATTTCCACTCAATGTAATTGTCCTACGATCACTTGTTTGTCGTCGGGGCCCTCTCAAGTAGCGAAAGTTTAACCATGACCACTCTGTATATTGTGATTAGTAACTGACATCTATTTCATTGATATACATTTAAAGATTTAAAACAATAATAGAGTTTGAGCCCTTCCCGAGGGTACTACATTTTGTTATTACGAAAAGAGTAATATTTTGTCTAAGAAATTAGGACGCCATAAGGTCTGAGATTGGGAAAGCTTTTCCCTTTGTCGATCCGTTTTGGGAACGGCTTTTCCACGAAAGCAAATACTAAATACGCTGACCTCGTGGACAGCACAGGAATAGGGTTGGCAGATGTACAGGTGTGCCTTCCTGTTTCCGTTTTGTGAACGCCTTATACGTGGAACTGCGACGTTACCCAATCTCGTGGACAGCATAGGAATAGGGTTGTCAGATGTATAGGAGTGCCTTGTTGTTTCTGTTTTGTGAACGCCTTATACGTGGAATTGCTGCGTTACGCAACGGTTTCCTGCTGAGTAGTTGCTCTCTAATCAGCAGTCCATACGAGCAAACCAGTTGTGACTTTACCTAGGGTTACTCGTACCTTAGGTAATTGGACTACTTACGGTTCTGTTTAAAAGAAATAGTTCGGTGTTGTCGTACGATCGAGTCGCCCACGTCTGCTTTTATCCCCAGCAGCTAACTGGCTACAAATAATGATCTGTAATTGTGATCCTGCAGTCAAATAGTCTGTGTATTGGCTAGAACTACGAATTAAAAAAGTACATAGGAATGTTAAATGAAAGATAAATGAGTAATTAATAAAATGGTCTACTCTAACGTCTGTAACTGATGTAGACCACACCAGAGAACTATGTTGAATAACCTTTATTCCTGAAAGTATATCCCAACTAAACAGAAAGTAGTCCTATGACGTCCATTTTAGATGTAGGTAGAAAATAACCTTATCAAATGCAGAAAACCTGCGTTGAGAGCGTTACGAGAATGGTAGCAGAATCCCCAAACTAAGTACTCATTCAAGATTCGCAAAAACTAAGTCAGTTTCGTGATCACAATACACGAAATATTCACCAGCTCAAAATTTACAAATTAACACACAGAAGATAACAAGTAGAGACCCATGCTCTCTCGATTCTCAATTCCACACAGTAATCGGAAAAAGTAAAGTGTATTGTAGTGGCCGTTCACCATCTAAAATCAATCACCTACACGACCGAATAACTCACGTAATATCAGGTAGGTCTACCTTCCTCCAGAACAAACGTAAACGTGTCTCAGAGTTGAAGTCTCGTAGCGGTAATCCACCGCCCAGAATCTATCACCTACACGATGAAATACCACATGACACCACAGGAAAGTCTTCCTTATTGAAGAACTCTACAAGTGTCCACCTCCTTCAAGATCTCACGTAATGGTGCTCTCAAAGGTTTTTGTAGTGGCCGCTCACCGCCGAGAATGTACCACCTGCAGAATCAAATACTAGGCGGTAGCAAAGACAGATTTGCTTTCTTCAAGCACAAATGTGAATGCTACCACCCCAAAAGTCCCAGTCCTCAGCAGTGTTTTGCCACTGTCTGTTTCTCCACAAAAAATACATCGTTCTTAAATTCTCCAGACATTACTTTGCTCAACTTCACCACTTTCCACACAACACTAATTTTGTTAAACAATGCCTAAATAAAGAAATATTTATAAACATTCAGTCACATTCAGATCATTCACAATAATTACTAATAAAGGTTTATTCATAAATATAAAAACTAGTATTCTTACACAAGTTCACTCACATTAAATGGCAACAAATTATTGTTGGATATTGTTTACACAATTATTTTCATATGCTTGATAGAAGCGTCTTTTGGTTCTATTTTCAATGTTGGTGTCAGCTAATACATATGATCGACTACTTTTAAATTACTATGTTTTTTAATAGCACTTGTAATCAACATTGAAAAGGAGTTACTGACAAAAATAGTAGCGTATTCATTAAATAAATGCAAAAGTATGACATGATATGAGGTATTCATGCTGCATTCATCTGCTGTGTTATTGTAGAGAATACGATGTTCTGACGAACATTTCATAATGAAAAGATATAGAAAACGTAATAAATCAAGAAATAAAGTAGGTACAGATACGTAGCTTTCAACGATGCAATGCTATCACCTGAGATATCATTTGTTGAAATCGCATGAAGTGCTTAAAAGACTTTAATTCAGAGGGTCGTTGTGATAATTTTTAGTAACTGTAAAACATAACTTCTGTAGTTTTAAAGATATTGAAATTTTTTTTGGCTCATTGGATGCACCTCATTCTTCTGAGATTGCAAATCTTTTCAGATTTGCTTTATTATGTAACTGTGATTTATTGTCAATTTTCTAAGACTCTAAGAAGCCATATTTCAGTTTGTCTGACACTCCGCCATGGCTGCTTCATCGCCAACCATTGAGATAACCGATTGCGGGATTGTAAAGCAGCTACAATCGCTTAGTAGCGGAAAGACTTCAGGACCAGATGAGATACCTACAAGATTCTATAAAGATTTTGCGAAAGAAATTGCTCCCCTTCTAGCAGTAATTTATCGTAGATCGCTTGAGCAACGAAAGGTACCTAACGACTGCAAAAACGCCCAGGTCATTCCCGTTTTTAAGAAAGGCCGTAAAACAGATCCACACAATTATAAAGCTATATCGTTGACGTCAGTCTGTTGTAGAATTATGGAACATGTTTTATGCTCAACAATTATCACGGTTTTGGAAAATGAACATCTCCTCTATAAAAATCAACATGGATTCCGCAAACAGAGATCCTATGAAACTCAGCTCCCTCTGTTCCTCCATGAGATCCACAGCGCAGGTTGATGTCGTGTTCTTTGATTTCAGGAAGGCATTTCACACCGTCCCGCATTGCTGTTTAATGACAAAAATACGAGCTTACGGAATATCGGAGCAGACCTGCGACTGGATTCTTCTTGCAGATAGAACTCGTCGCTCTTAAGGGAACAAAATCGGCAGTTGTAAAGGTAATATGCGGAGTACCACAGGGAAGTGTGAGAGGACCGTTGCTGTTTGCAATACGTATATATAAATGATGTAGCAGAAGGCGTCGATGCTCTCTAAGGCTATTCGCGGATGATGCGGTTGTCTATACCAAAGTAGAACGCCATAAGATAGTAAGAACCTGCAGAACGAGCTGCAGAAAATTTATGAATGGTGCAGATTCTGGCAGTTGACCCTGAAAACGTAAATAAATGTAACATACTGCCCATACATAGGAAAAGAAATCCACTACTATGCAGCTACAGTATTGACGACAAACAGCTGGAGACAGCGTCTGCCGTATAAATGTCTAGGCGTAACTATCCAGAGCGATCTTAAGTGGAATGACCATATAAAACAGATAGTGGGAAAAGCGGATACCAGACTCAGAGTAATCGGAAGAATCGTAAGGAAATGTAACTCATCCACGAAAGAAGTGTCTTATAAGGCGCTTGTTTACCCGATTCTGGAGTATTGTTGACCTATTTGGGATCCCTATCAAGTAGGACTGATAGAAGAGATAGAGAAGATCCAACGAAGAGCGGCGCGCTTCGCCACGGGATCGTTTAGCTGGCGATAGAGCGTTACGGAGATGCTTATCAAACTGCACTGGCAGACGTTACAAGAGAGGCGTTGTGCATCGCGGAGAGATTTACTACAGAAATTTCGGGATAGCACTTTTCAGGAGGAGTCGGACAACATATTACTTCCCCCAACATACATATCACGTATTGACCAAGAGGAGAAAATTCGGAAAATTAGAGCCCATACAGAGGCTTATCGACAACCATTCTTCCCAAGCACTATTCGAGAGAGGAACAGAGTTGGAGGGGTTAGATAGTGGTACCGAGAGTACCCTCCACCGCACACCATTAGGTGGCTTGTGGCGTATGATGTAGATGTTAAGTGATCGACCATCGTCGAAGTTCCCCGTACCGGGATTTACCCACATGCGGCACTTCACTGACGCCTCAGCGTCTGGGCTCGCCTGGGGCAGTTACTGCCGCTGGCCTGGCCATAGTGCTTTGGCCGAGATGGCTCGCTGTGCGCCCAGCCCATGGGCACGCTACCTTCCTGCCATACAGACAAAGTTACCTTACTTCATACTGGTTCTAGACAGCCGAATAGCTCGCCTACATGCGCATAATGTTACAGAATGTACTGCAGATGGACTGAACTGTAAGGAATTAGTTGGCTAGGAGTGGTTGAGTGAGGTCGTGTACTGAAGTGTTCATCAAGCTGTTATTTATGTTGAGCCAGTTGTAACACCGAAAATGCAGGATGCATGGAACCTGCTACCGATACATAAATTTTTTGCTGAACTGTATGTAAATATTTGTAATTTAAATGCTCTCTTTTAATAAGTAAGGACATTGCTTCGCTGTATGTGTAAACTTAGGTAGAAGTCCGTTGACATTTCATTGTATTTATCTGTGTCTTACTGTCAAACTTATAAGCTCTGGGAAAAAGCCAAAGGAATTGTTATCTGCATCGATTATCAACGCTAATAGCAGTGCCTGTGTATTGTAAAGTATTTGGGAAGGGAGTTGTTGCGCGGAGCGCGCGGAGAGAAGGAGACGGGTTCCAGCGCTTGTAGTGTGCGGATGTGTGGTGTTAACGCTCTCGCAGTAGAGAGTACCATTTCGGCGGCATCATGTACGCTAGCCCGCCAGATGTCTAGTAGCAGGAGTAAGGAAAGTGGACGGGCGGAAGAGGCTGTATTAATTACGATTGCCCGTTCCTGTAATTGGCCGTGCTCCACAAGATGGTACTGTCTTCAACAACAGCAGCAGTTCCAGCAACACAGATTCGTCTCCAGCTCCGAGTTTCGTCATATGCAGAGCACTGAAGTAAGATTGTTCATTGGTAGAAAGTATTAACGACTAACCCAGCAGCGCAACTAAATGTGATCTGATTGATAAAATTTATTTAAATAATAATCAGTTAAACTCAGGGCGATTGTGTCCTCATTTTCCTCAGACATTTTTACAAAGCAGGGTCCTTGGTCCTTGTTCTTTTTTTTCCTTATATGCTAAGAGTGTTATAGAAACAAATTGAATAGCTACAGTCAGTTTAATAATGAATAATTTCACTTTCGATAATTTTCGCTTAAGTCTACTTTCAATTAACTGTTGTACAGCAGAGGCTTCAGTATATGAGTAAAGTAAAGCAATTTCATTTTTCAAGTTTGAGAATCAATCACTGGAAAAAATCCAAATATAAAGAAATGCACAAATTAAGAGTGCGAAAGTTTTATTTATTTTACATATAGCTTGGAGCCCATGGCTGTTTGGTTTGGTATGTATTCTATTATTTATTTCTGTTCAAGTCAGCAAAAAAAGGTTCAGTTGTTCAGACAATAATTTGAAATCCAATTTGCAAAATAAGTAACTGCAAAGTAACAGTGTTTGCTTGCTTGCTAAATTTCTTTGATGACGTTACGTCGAGGTCACTGAAAATCGTTGTTCACGTAACGGAGTTCAATACTAAAATACAGTCTAATTGCATATTTTCAAATCATTACGCGATTGTTTTTTTTTTTTAATTTAATGACAAACATAACGTAAGAATGACTTCTAAGTTTTCTTTAACATTACATACTCACTTAAAATTACTGTCAAAAAACGTGACAACGTTCAGTTGCCACGTCAGTATTTCATAATACATGTTTTTCTTTCCCATCATCTTGTACAGAATTTTGGATGTAAATTATCCAAGTGGGCTGGCGACCATTAATTTATCCCTTTTCGTTCATTAGTTTAACTTTGCGACTCATTATCAGTGGTGCCCCTTTTCTGTCCAGTGTTGTTTCTGAGTGAATGCACAAAATAACTTTCATTTTTCCAAATTACAACCCTGTTCGGTTTAATTATTTTTAAATTTTAGTAAACTCTTCCATCAGAAGGGTCTGTTGTACACTGTACTCCTACGTATCGGTATCATTTCTTCGGAAAAGATACCCTTATCCAGTTAGTAAAAATCCATTAGGCATACACGCGATCCATGGCCATATTTTATATCGCAAGCAGGATAGGCCGATTAGCAAGGGAGAGGTTACACAGTTTCCATACAATTATGGGTTAAGATGACAATTAGTTCTTCTGCATTAAAAAGTCATCACATATAAATTGTATCCGTGGAAGAAAAACTTTTCCGGGTTGAAATATGGTGTTGCAAGAATTACACAATATTACTCCAAAAATGCTTCTCAGAATTAGACATTATGGTGTCTGTCATCTATCTAAGTAAAGAATCAGTGGAATAATTTTCACACACCCTATCCTCAACTCACCTGTTTGGACAAGGCAGGCTACAGACAACTTATTTCATTATTGGTGTAAAGAAAAACTAGATTTGTGTTTGCAATATCCGCTCTTGGTTACCCATGTTAACAGTTAATTCTAACAAGCATTACTATCTTATTTCAAGTACCCATCATTACTTTGCCTAAATCCTATACTAAAAATACTATCATTGAGCGGAAAACTAACAACAGTGAATGCAGTGTTTGTGCGGTTTATGAAAGTAAGAAAGGGGGAACATGCAACTTTGATGGGTCGCTTAGTAACAGAACTTGCTTAAATTTCATTTATTTAAATTCATTTATTAAAAGTCTCAAGAGTACAGTAATTTTAGTTTAATGACAGTTAGTAACTTCATTTTTTGTTTTCTAAGTTTGAAAAGGAAGTCATTTACAATCTTGTTTGTTTAGTTCGGGTAAAGCAAACAATAACTATATTAATTAAAATATCAGATTAATAACTGTTCTAAGTTTAATAAACTGACTTACTTTCAAAATTCGTCCCTACAGGACTTGGCGACATGTATTAGCAAGTAGAATAATTGATTTTCATGAGGAAACTTCTCAAGATGGTTTATTATTGGTTCCTGGATCAGAAGTTAGTTGGTTTGCAATAGTGATCAGAATGATAAGTGAGGGTAAGAAGTGAAGTGTATGCTTTGTTTCTGTATGCAATAAGCTCCTACTTCGTCCACTGTTGCATAGCAGAATAGTAATTAAGTGTATGAATAAAATTTTGTTAGAACCGGATGGGACGACAGTACATGAAACACGTCCGCCAAGCGCGCAATGGTGGCGGAACCAATCTCAACATACGGAAAAACTGAAGTAAAAACAGACAACGAGATTATTGCGTCATAGTGTGCGAGAGGTCCGTATGCAGGTTATGAAGAAAATGGTACATCGTCTACTGAACTAGTATACTGTGCTGCCTAAGTATGTATGCATATAACAAGTTGGCTTCAGAATGCAACAGCCAACACAACGAGAGGTATCTGGCTGAAAATGTAAAGATTCACAGATTGTAACTGCGTCGCCAGTAAAAACTAAAGATAAATTAATTAATTTGTCATTATTTAAATGTTACTGATGCTTTCAGCATAACATTAGAGCTGTTTTACAAGCTTCTACACGTTCGATAAGCTGCTCTTGACAACCCATCTGACTTCTTTCACTTAACATACTTGGTCTGCAGTCGACGTCGCATTTGCGCTGGGTTCACTATTCAGCGACTTGGCCAAGTTTCGCTAATGAGTCTTTGAGGCTTTATGTACACCAGCCCCGCTGCCATGAACATGACGCGAGTGTTTGGCAAGGCTGTGGCCCGAACGTGGCAGTACTGGGCCACGTTCTGATAGTGCGGTTAGGTCAAGAAGACAAATTTCACTTTGTCGGTTCATTAGAGTTCGATACAGTTCCGCACTGTCGCCTGATAAACAAAGTAAGAGCCTATGGAATATCAGACCAGCTGTGTGGCTGGATTGAAGAGTTTTTAGCAAACAGAACACAGCATGTTGTTATCAATGGAGAGGCGTCTACAGACGTTAAAGTAACCTCTGGCGTGCCACAGGGGAGTGTTATGGGACCATTGCTTTTCACAATATATATAAATGACCTAGTAGATAGTGTCGGAAGTCCCATGCGGCTTTTCGCGGATGATGCTGTAGTATACAGAGAAGTTGCAGCATTAGAAAATTACAGCGAAATGCAGGAAGATGTGCAGCGGATAGGCACTTGGTGGAGGGAGTGGCAACTGACCCTTAACATAGACAAATGTAATGTATTGCGAATACATAGAAAGAAGGATCCTTTATTGTATGATTATATGATAGCGGAACAAACACTGGTAGCAGTTACTTCTGTAAAATATCTGGGAGTATGCGTGCGGAACGATTTGAAATGGAATGATCATATAAAATTAATTGTTGGTAAGGTGGGTACCAGGTTGAGATTCATTGGGAGAGTGCTTAGAAAATGTAGTCCATCAACAAAGGAGGTGGCTTACAAAACACTCGTTCGACCTATTCTTGAGTACTGCTCATCAGTGTGGGATCCGTACCAGATCGGTTTGACGGAGGAGATAGAGAAGATCCAAAGAAGAGCGGCGCGTTTCGTCACAGGGTTATTTGGTAACCGTGATAGCGTTACGGAGATGTTTAACAAACTCAAGTGGCAGACTCTGCAAGAGAGGCGCTCTGCATCGCGGTGTACCTTGCTCGCCAGGTTTCGAGAGGGTGCGTTTCTGGATGAGGTATCGAATATATTGCTTCCCCCTACTTATACCTCCCGAGAAGATCACGAATGTAAAATTAGAGAGATTAGAGCGCGCACGGAGGCTTTCAGACAGTCGTTCTTCCCGCGAACCATACGCGACTGGAACAGAAAAGGGAGGTAATGACAGTGGCACGTAAAGTGCCCTCCGCCACACACCGTTGGGTGGTTTGCGGAGTATAAATGTTGATGTGGATGTAGAGTCATGTCAGAGGTAGGGGGATTGATAGCACAGCCACCCAACACATTCTTTTCCACTGTGTAGTTATTCAGGTGGTCGTTCGCGTTGTAGCGTAATCTAAATGGAACTTGCGAACTTTTAATTACGTTATTACAATGAAATGAAAACCCTTGGCTGCTTACAGGCGTTGACATACGTCAACGGGGACAGATGAAAATGTGTGCCCCGACGTTGAGAACGGGGGTTTCGCGGGAGGCGTGACAGAGATAAATCCCTGCGGTCGCACTGCCCTCTGTGTCCTCGGTGGCTCAGATGGATAGCCGGCACGGTAACTCAGCGTGGTCGGTCAGACGGTTAGCAATCGTCTGTAATAAAAAACTGAGTTAATGGATGAACGAAGAACTGAAACGGGTGTCGTGCGAAGTCCGCCCAGAGCAGATAAAACGAACGAAAACGAACAGAATGAGATTAAAAAAAAAAAAGATGGATAGAGCGTCTGGCATGTATGTAGGAGATCCCGGGTTCAAGTCCCGGTCGGGGCACACATTTTCATATTCTTATCTGTCCCCGTTGACGTATGTAAACGCCTGTAAGCAGCTAAGGGTTTTCATTTCATTGTAATTTCATTCTAACGAGCTGCATGGTTACCAGTGGTATCTGTTCTTTCGGACATATTAGTGTATATACTTTAATTGCGTGTTCTAACAGCCTTTCGGTCTGTCGAACCTGACTCATTTTGCTTTGTCTCTGATTTTCTCCCTGTTTCATTTTCGCTTTTACGCTGTTCATTTTGTTTTATACAATTCTGACGTCCACTTTTGTAAATTCACTTGGAATGTTATGTTACGTCAATCGGCTTCAATGAAATGACGGGGTTTTCCAACGATATCTCTCTGGTGGCGACCCAAATGTTATTTTTTATCCCTTTTGTTCTTTATTCTTTTTTTTATTCACTTTTGAAGTAAGTTTTACGTGAATTGTATGTTCAAAGATCTTTTCTCTAGGATTAGCGTTGATAAATTACATTTCAGCAGGTCAACCTGTATCATTTAATCATGTTTTTCACCATTGCAAAAGTAAGTAACGAGTTATCTCATCCACAAATTGATGTGATATGGCCACAGTAATGTAGTAGAGGCGTTATCCAATGTGGAAACAGAGTGCACTCGCACGGTAATCACCAGCTTCGTGGGCACCCCCTGTTTCACTAGGTCTGGGGTGGCAAGGATTAACACAAGATGTCTTGTCCGTCCGCGTGGTACCTCGTAGGGAGGCTGACGCGTGACTGGTCTCAGCCAGAATGGGGTACAGTTCGCACCAATATTTACACACGTCTCAGCTCCTCGCACCCTGTGTCATAAGAACGTGTTGACAGAATGCAAGCTGCATTTCAACGTAGCACCCACAAGTTAATTCGCCGTGCATCACGCGAACTGCAAGAAGTGTGCTCAACTATCCGTGAAGTGTTACGTTAGCGGCCGGCCGGAGTGGCCGAGAGGTTCTAGGCGCTACAGTCTGGAACAGCCCGACCGCTACGGTCGCAGGTTCGAATCCTGCCTGGGGCATGGGTGTGTGTGATGTCCTTAGGTTGACGATATGTTCTTCATGTAATTACCTTACCTTCTGATGAAGTCACCCTTAGAGGTGACGAAACCTGGTCAAGGTATATAAAAAACCCGTGCAACCGGTTGGCTGATTTTTACATATTTATCAAATTTCTGTATA
This sequence comes from Schistocerca serialis cubense, assembly GCF_023864345.2. Taxonomy (NCBI): domain Eukaryota; kingdom Metazoa; phylum Arthropoda; class Insecta; order Orthoptera; family Acrididae; genus Schistocerca; species Schistocerca serialis. The sequence continues at coordinate 820,871,672 of NC_064639.1, read as the reverse complement.
CGGTTGCTGCAAACGCCAGCCATGTTCAAAGTTGTCCTTAGGTTAGTTAGGTTTAAGTAGTTTTAAGTTCTATGGCACTGATGACCTCAGCAGTTAAGTCCCATAGTGCTCAGAGCCATTTGAACCTTTTTTTTTACGTTAGCGTTTACGCCTTTTGGTGTACAAAGTACAAATGGTCGAAGCACTGCAGCTAAACGGTCGACCCAGCAGTAAGCATTCGCCTGTACCATGCTGACCTCTTTAGATGCAGACTGTTAACAGAAAATGTGCATGTTTTCAGATAAAGAAACCTTCCACATTTCTAGACTTGTAAATCGCCACAACCTAACAATTTGTGACTCCTAAAACTCGCACAGCACTCGTGAACGCATACATAATGGCCCAGAGCATAATGTCAGCGCCCTAATGCACGATAGTCTGATAAGCCCATTTTTCTTCACAGTTTACCTGGACGTGCTTAAACAGTTCCTAACACCACACATCAAAGAGCCGCAGTTCGCAACTCGTGGTCTTGCGGTAGCGTTCTCGCTTCCCGCGCACGGCGTCCCGGGTTCGATTCCCGAAGGGGTCAGGGATTTTCTCTGCCTCGAGATGACTGGGTGTTGGGTGTCTTTCATCATAATTTCATCATCATTGACTCGCAAGTCACCGAAGTGGCATCAGCTAAAAAGGACTTGCACTTTCGGCGGCCGAACACCCCGCATGGGGTCTCCCGGCCAACAATGCCGTACGATCATTTCATTTTATTTCAAAGAGCCGCAGCTGTCCGTCCTCTTCCAGCATGACGATGAACCCCATATTGGAGCTCTAACGCGCGGGGTGTGCTTGTAAGGTGGACTTGTCGTCATGATCCTATCGCATGGACCTCGCGCTCTCTCGATGTCACGCCGTTAGACTTCTATTTGTGGGGTTACGTCAAGAGCCACGTGTACACACGACCAGTCAATGATGCTGCTACCCTTCACGAATCGAAGAAGCAGCTGTTGATGCTGCAACACTGATCCGTACACTGACAGAACTTTAATATCGTCCTAAGTTCTACGAAATATCGAAATTCCGGCATGACAGAAAATAAAATCTTTCAGAGCTGCTAAACATTTTACTGCAAAACTACACTACTGGCCATTAAAATTGCTACACCAAGAAGAAATGCAGATGATAAACGGGTATTCATTGGACAAATATATAATACTAGAACTGACATGTGATTACATTTTCACGCAATTTGGGTGCATAGATCATGAGAAATCAGTGCCCAGAACAACCAGCTCTAGCCGTAATAACGGCCTTGATACTCCTGGGCATTGAGTCAAACAGAGGATGGCGTGTACAGGTGCAGTTGCAGCTTCAGCACGATACCACATTTCATCAAGAGTAGTGACTGGCGTATTGTGACGAGCCAGTTGCTCGGCCACCATTGACCAGACGTTTTCAATTGGTGAGAGATCTGGAGAATGTGCTGGCCAGGCCATTTCCTGTGTCCAGAAAGGCCCGTACAGGACGTGCAACATGCAGTCGTGCATTATCCAGCTGAAATGTAGGGTTTCGCAGGGATCGAATGAAGGGTAGAGCCACGGGTCGTAACACATCTGAAATGTAACAACCAATGTTCAAAGTGCCGCCAATGCGAACAAGAGGTGACCGAGACGTGTAACAAATGGCACCCCATACCATCACGCCGGGTAACACGCCAGTATGGCCGTGACGAATACACGCTTCCAATGTGCGTTCACCGCGATGTCGCCAAACACGGATGCGACCATCACGATGCTGGAAACAGAACCTGGGTTCATCCGAAAAAAATGACGTTTTGCCATTCTTGCACCCAGATTCGTCGTTGAGTACACCATCGCAGGCGCTTCTGTCTGTGATGCAGCGCCGAGGGTAACCGCAGCCATGGTCTCCGAGCTGACAGTCCATGCTGCTGCAAATGTCGTCGAACTGTTCGCGCAGATGGTTGTTGTCTTGCAAACGTCCCCATCTGTTGACTCAGGGATCGAGACGTTTCTGCACGATCCGTTACATCCATGCGGATAAGATGTCTGTCATCTCGACTGCTAGTGATACGAGGCCGTTGGAATCTAGCACGGCGTTCCGTATTACCCTCTTAAACCCATAAACCCACCGATTCCATATTCCAATAACAGTCATTGGATCTCGACCAACGCGAGCAGCAATGTCACAGCAATTTCTTCCTGTCGGCTAGATTTCGCGTCTGTAGCACGCCATGTTTGTGGTGTAGCAATTTTTATGGCCAGTAGTGTATATTACTCTAAGAGTTTCCAGTTTATGGCTTTTTGAAATGGTAGCAAGACTTTGCGGACACACTACATTGACTCACTAGCCATGCGAGCCCAAGGCAAGTCTGCAGTAAAACTTTCAGTAGTCGCTGTGGCCCGACATTGCCACTTATTAGGACTTATATCCGCTGAGTGAACCCCTTTCATTGTACAGAATGGTAATCACTCAAACGGAATATACGATCCCTGTAGCAGACAGCTGCTGCCGCTGACGTGTGGAGCCCTGTGACAGCGCAGAACGAGGGGGGGGGGATAGTCTCTGGCGGCTGCTTCTGCTGCTGTGGCGGCGGGATGAGTCAGGGAGTGCTCTGACGGCGGAGGCCGTCTCATCGCCGCTCTCGTAATGGCGGCTGCATTATTTACGCCGGCATTCACACAGTCTCGGCAAACAGGGGCGCCGCCGCAGACGACGACGCCGACGCCGGCACCGAGGGGCACAAAAAAAGGACCAAAGGCGCGCCGAGGCCTCCGCGCTGCCGCGTCGCTACGCCCGCGGCGCCGTCACACGGAGGCACCGACAAAAGATTTCGCCCACACTTTTTCTAGTCGTCAGCCGTTCGTAGCCTTATTTCATTCCGTTTTGTGTCAGTATCTCTTCTTACATCGCTGTCCTCAAAAAAATTTGCTAAAGTTACCATCAGTTCCTCACTTTTTTTTTTTTTGTCATCAGTCCAGTGACTGGTTTGATGCGGCCCGCCACAAATTCCTTTCCTGTGCTAACCACTTCATCTCAGAGTAGCATTTGCAACCTACGTCCTCAATTATTTGCTAGACGTATTCCAATCTCTGTCTTCCTCTACAGTTTTTGCCCTCTACCGCTCCCTCTAGTACCATGGAAGTCATTCCCTCATGTCTTAGCAGATCTCCTATCATCCTGTCCCATCAGTGTTATCCACATATTCCTTTCCTCTTCGATTCTGCGTAGAACCTCCTCATTCCTTACCTTATCAGTCCACCTAATTTTCAACATTCGTCTATAGCACCACATCTCAAATGCTTCGATTCTCTTCTGTTCCGGTTTTCCCACTGTCCATGTTTCACTACCATACAAAGCTGTACTCAAGACGTACATCCTCAGAAATTTCTTCCTCAAATTAAGGCCTGTATTTGATATTAATAGACTTCTCTTGGCCGGAAATGCCTTTTTTGCCATAGCGAGTCTGCTTTTGATGTCCTCCTTGCTCCGTCGGTCATTGGTAATTTTTCTGCCTAGGTAGCAGAATTCCTCAACTTCATTGACTTCGTGACCATCAATCCTGATGTTAAGTTTCTCGCTGTTCTCATTTCTACTACTTCTCATTACCTTCGTCTTTCTCCGATTTACTCTCAAACCATACTGTGTACTCATTAGACTGTTCATTCCGTTCAGCAGATCATTTAATTCTTCTTCACTTTCACTCAGGATAGCAATGTCATCAGCGAATAGTACCATTGATATCCTTTCACCTTGTATTTTAATTCCACTCCTGAACCTTTCTTTTATTTCCATCATTGCTTCCTCGATGTACAGATTGAAGAGTAGGGGCGAAAGGCTACAGCCTTGTCTTACACCCTTCTTAATACGAGCACTTCGTTCTTGATCGTCCACTCTTATTATTCCCTCTTAGTTGTTGTACATATTGTATATATATGACCCGTCTCTCCCTATAGCTTACCCCTACTTTTTCAGAATCTCGAACAGCTTGCACCATTTTATATTGTCGAACGCTTTTTCCAGGTCGACAAATCATATGAAAGTGTCTTGATTTTTCTTTAGCCTTGCTTCCATTATTAGCCGTAACGTCAGAATTGCCTCTCTCGTCCCTTCACTTTTCCTAATGCCGAACTGATCGTCACCCAGCGCATTCACAATTTTCTTTTCCATTCTTCTGTATATTATTCTTGTAAGTAGCTTCGATGCATCAGCTGTTAAGCTGATTGTGCGATAATTCTCGCACTTGTCAGCTCTTGCTGTCTTCGGAATTGTGTGGATGATGCTTTTCCGAAAGTTAGATGGTATGTCGCCAGACTCATATATTCGTTTTGTTGCCACTTCCCCCAATGATTTTAGAAATTCTGATGGAATGTTATCTATCCCTTCTGCCTTATTTGACCGTAAGTCCTCCAAAGCTCTTCTAAATTCCGATTCTAATACTGGATCCCCTATCTCTTCTAAATCGACTCCTGTTTCTTCTTCTATCACATCAGATAAATCTTCACCCTCATAGAGGCTTTCAATGTATTCTTTCCACCTATCTGCTCTCTCCTCTGCATTTAACAGTGGAATTCCCGTTGCACTCTTAATGTTACCACCGTTGCTTTTAATGTCACCAAAGGTTGTTTTGACTTTCCTGTATGCTGAGTCTGTCCTTCCGGCAATCATATCTTTTTCTATGTCTTCACATTTTTCCTGCAGCCATTTCGTCTTAGCTTCCCTGCACTTCCTATTTATTTCATTCCTCAGCGACTTGTATTTCTGTATTCCTGATTTTCCCGGAACATGTTTGTACTTCCTCCTTTCATCAATCAACTGAAGTATTTCATCTGTTACCCATGGTTTCTTCGCAGCTACCTTCTTTGTACCTATATTTCCTTCCCAACTTCTGTGATGGCCCTTTTTAGAGATGTCCATTCCTCTTCAACTGTACTGCCTACTGCGCTATTCCTTATTGCTGTATCTATAGCGCTAGAGAAGTTCAAACGTATCTCGTCATTCCCCACTGCGGGTTCGGGGGTTAGAATAGGCCCGTGGTATTCCTGCCTGTCGTAAGAGGCGACTAAAAGGAGTCTCAAATGTTTCGGCCTTATGTGATGGTCCCCTCTCGGGTTTGACCTCCATCTTTCTAAATTGTTCTGAAGAGCGAGCCAATTGGGGAAGGGCGCCTTACATGGTGCGCTGTATCTGTCGTGCATTGAGACCTTTAGCCGCCTTTCTCGTCGTTGCAATGGTGTCCCGCTCGTTTTCTATCTCTTGGGCGAGGATACGTCCATGGGTTCGATTTCCACGCTGCACTGTGCAGTGTTGCTTTTCGCTGCGACGACGACCTCATACATTTTTGCATCTAAGATCCAGCACGGTAGCCAATCCGTTGTGGTGGGGCCGCCATGTACCCTGTTGGTTGTAGCCCCCTGACAACACAGGGATCGCTCTACTGATGCCTGCGCCGTTTACTCCGCATGTATTCCAAGGAGTAGATGCCCATCTTCCTGGGGCATCGGGACTTCCGGCAATGGCCATCCTGCCAGGTGGCCCTGGCTGTGGCTGGGTGGCGCCCATGGGGAGGGCCCTTGGTCGGAGTAGGTGGCATCAGGGTGGATGACACGCAATGAAGCGTGGCACATCATCTCTTGCTGGTGGCCAGCCACCAGCAGTCTCTAAGCGTTCGAGGGCTCATTTTAAAGGTAACGTTTATGACCCCAAATCGTTCCCATCCCTGGCCACACCATGGGAGGAACGAAAGGCAATGAATGACAGTGACACGTATTCGCCCTGGTATCTCGTCTGTACCAGAGCTGATGGGGAATCCTTTGTCTCCGTGAAGCCTCAGTTCTTTGTAGAGCATTTAGAGGACAAGTTTGGGGAGGTGGAGGGCTTGTCCAAAATGCGCTCTGGGTCAGTTTTGATAAAAACGGCATCCTCCGCCCAGTCACGCAGGTTACTTGCTTGTGACAAGTTGGGGGATGTTAACGTTATCATCACACCACATAAGAGTTTAAATATGGTCCAGGGTGTTATTTTCCACAGGGACCTACTTTTGCAGTCTGATGACGAGCTGCGCGCCAACTTAGAGCGTAGAGGTGTTCATTTTGTCCGGCGCGTTTATCGGGATCCGAGGGACAATCAGGTTGCTACCGGTGCTTTCATATTGGCCTTCGAGGCTGATACATTACCGGAGAAGGTCAAGGTGATGGTCTACCGTTGTGACGTCAAGCCTTATATCCCTCCCCCGATGTGGTGCTTTAAGTGCTGGAAGTTCGGCCATATGTCTTCCCGCTGCACTTCCAGCCTCACATGTCGAGATTGCGGACGCCCATCTCATCCCTATACTCCATGTGCTCCGCCTCCCATCTGTGTCAACTGTGGAGAGCCTCATTCACCTTGCTCACCAGACTGCAGGATCTTACAGAAAGAACGCAAAATCATGGAATATAAGACCCTGGACCGATTGACTTACACTGAGGCTAAGCGGAAATTTGAACGGCTACATCCCGTGCGCATGATGGCATCTTATGCCTCATCACTCCTGCTCCAGCTCCTTTAGCTGCACCACAAACAGTCAGCTCTCAGTCAGAGGACCTCACCTGCCCCCTTGACGATGGGGGCCCCTTCTCTCGCTGTTGCTCCCACACCATCTACCTCAGGAGCAGCACCCAATAAACCACTGGGGACACCAGTACCCACTTCTAAGCCAGAGAAGCGTAAGTCTTCTTCGGCTTCTCTCACTTGGAAGGGATCCCTTGGGTCACTCCCTTCCCAGGTTCCTACCAGTGGCACAGGAGACACCAACCAGTGGCTGAAGAAGCCACAGGTCGCTGGTCGTCGAGCTTCGCGGTCATCTTCAGTCCCGGAGACTGACTCCAATAAGCCCCCTCAACAACGACAACCAAAGGAACAGCGAGAGAAAACGACATTGAAGACCCGTAAGACCAAGGCACCTGCGGTGGCACCTACTCCACCGCTACCTACAAGCTCTGCGTCTGAGGATGCGGTGGAGATTCTTGCGTCCGCTGAGGACCTCGATCTCGCCGGTCCCTGAGACGCAATGGATAGCACTTGCACGGGTGCTTCATCGGAGGCAGCAGGTGACCCAGAGGCGTAATCTTCCTTCCCAGTCCCGTCACGCCTTTCTCAGCCATGGACAATTCCATCCTCCAGTGGAACTGCAGCGGTTTCTTCCACCATCTAGCTGAGCTCCGACAACTTATCAGCCTTCACCCTTTCTTCTGCATTGCTCTTCAGGGAACTTGGTTTCCAGCAATGCGAACCCCCGCCCTCCGTGGCTATCGGGGTTATTATAAGAACCGGGCAGCTTATGAAAGGGTGTCTGGTGGCGTCTGCATATATGTCCTTAACTCTCTTCACAGCGAGTCTATCCCTCTACAAACAGCTTTAGAGGCTGTCGCTGTTCGGGTGTGGACGCCACAGGCTGTTACCGTCTGCAGTCTTTACCTTCCACCGGATGGCGATGTCGCGCAGCATGTCCTGGCTGCGCTGATAGCCCAATTGCCGCCACCTTTCTTCTTACTGGGCGACTTCAACGCCCATAACCCTTTGTGGGGTGTGTCAGTGGCGACAGGTCGAGGCGCCACCATTGAGCATTTATTGGCACAGCTCGATCTTTCGCTGTTAAATGATGGTTCCTTCACACACTTCAGTGTGGCGCATGGCACGTACTCCGCCATTGACCTTTAGATCTGCAGCCCTAGCCTCTTACCATCTGTCCAATGGAGAGTGCATGACGACCTGTGTGGTAGTGACCACTCTCCGATCTTTCTGTCACTGCCACAGGGTTAGTCTTCTGGGCGCCCTTGCAGGTGGGCAATGAATATGGCTGACTGGGACTTGTTTTCCTCCATTGCCGCTATTGAGCCTCTCTCTAATGATGGCATTGATGTGGTGGTTCAATCGGTCACCACGGGCATCTTCCATTCCCAGTTCTTCTGGGTCCCCTCGGCAGCGGACTGTGCCTTGGTGGTCGCCTGAGATCGCTGAAGCGATTAAAGATCGCCGGCGGGCGCTCCAACGTCACAAGTGACATCACTGCATTGAACACCTCATTACCTTCAAACGTCTGCGTGCGCGGGCCCGCCGCCTTATCCGCCAAAGCAAGCATGAGTGCTGGGAGCGGTATGTGTCCACCATTGGCCTCCATGTCTCTCCATCGCCGGTCTGGGCCAAGATCCGAAGCCTCTATGGCTATCGGACCCCTGTCAGCATCCCTGCGCTCTCACTGAATGGAGCAGTTTGCACAGACTCCGACGAAATTGCCAACCGCTTGGCAGAGCATTTTGCTCTGAGTTCCGCTTCTTCCAATTACCCCCTGGCCTTCCGCTCGATTAAAGAGCGGATGGAACGTCGGAGCCTTTCTTTTTGCACCCACCATTCTGAATCCTACAATGCTCCATTCAGTGAGTGGGAATTTCACAGTGCCCTTGCCGCTTGCCCTGATACCGCTCCTGGGCCAGATCGCATCCACTGTCAGATGCTGAAACACCTTTCAGTGGACTGCAAGCGACGCCTCCTCGACCTTTACAACCGTCTCTGGGTCGAGGGTGAGTTTCCGTCACAATGGCGGGAAAGCATTGTCATCCCCGTTTTGAAACCGGGCAAGAGCCCTTTGGAGGTGGACAGCTACCGCACCATTAGCCTCACCAACGATCTTTGCAAGCTTCTTGAATGGATGGTGAGCCGGCGCTTGAATTGGGTACTGGAGTCTCGGGGCCTTCTGGCTCCGCCTCAGGGTGGGTTCCGTAAAGGCCGCTCCGCCACCAACAATCTGGTGAGTCTGGAGTCGGCCATCCGTACTGCCTTTGCCCGCCGTCAGCACCTGGTCACTGTCTTTTTCGACATGCGGAAGGCGTGCGATACGACATGGCGTCATCACATACTTTCTACACTTCATGGATGGGGTCTTCGAGGCCCTCTGCCGATCTTTATCCGAAATTTTCTGTCGTATCGTACCTTCCGCGTGCAAGTCGCGGCCTCCCATAGTTCCTCCCGAGTCCAGGAGAATGGGGTACCACAGGGATCTGTCCTCAGTGTCTGCCTGTTTTTAATAAACGGGCTCGCTGCGGCGGTGGGAAATTCTGTCTCCACTTCCCTGTATGCTGACGACTTCTGCCTTTACTACCGCTCTACTGGCATTGCAGCTGTTGAACGTCAGCTACAGGACGCTATCCGCAAGGCGCAGTCTTGGGCTGTAGCGCATAGTTTTCAGTTTTCGGCTACCAAGACCCGCGTTATGCATTTCTGCCGGCGCCGAACAGTCCATCCTGAGCCGAGGCTTTATTTTGCCAACGAACTCCTTGCTGTGGTGGAGACCCACAGGTTTTTGGGTGTAGTTTTTGATTCCCGGCTGACTTGGCTGCCTCCTATTCGGCAGATTAAACAGGCGTGTTGGCGGCATCTAAATGCTCTGAGATGCTTGAGCCACACCCGCTGGGGCGCCGACCGATCTACCCTGTTACGGCTCTACCAGGCGTTAATCCAGTCTCGTCTGGATTATGGGAGCCTGGCTTATGGCTCAGCATCCCCATCTGCGCTGCGGGTACTGGACCCAATCCTACACAGCAGAATACGCCTTGCCTCTAGTGCTTTCCGGACCAGCCCAGTGGACAGCATACTTGCGGAGGCAGGTGTCCCTCCATTGCGGTTCAGGCGCCGAAATTTACTGGCCGCTTATGCTGCCCATGTTTTTAGCTTGCCCGGGCATCTAAACTATCGTCTCCTGTTCCCGCGATCGGTCGTCCATCTGCCAGAACGTCGGCCCCGGTCAGGTTGTACGATCGTGGTGCGCGTCAAAGAGCTTCTCTCTGGGCTTAAGGTTTTCCCTGTTCCACCTCCTTTCCGGGCCACTTTGCGTACACCCCCATGGTGTGTTCCTCACCCTTGCCGGCTTGGCACAGGGCCCGAAGGACTCAGTCCCTCCAGAGGGCTTCCGCCGCCGTTTTTATTCCATCCTGGCCACGTATCAGGGCTCTGACGTTGTTTACACTGATGGTTCGATGGTTGCTGGTCGTGTCGGTTATGCGCTAACTCTAGGGGACCATTCCGAACAACGTTCCTTGCCGGCTGGCTGCAGCGTTTACACTGCTGAGCTGGTCACCATCTTTCGAGTCCTAGAGTATATCCGCTCCTGCTCAGGTGAGTCCTTCGTGATCTTTAGCGATTCCCTGAGCGGTTTACGAGCTCTCGACCAGTATTTCCCTCTTTCTCGTCTGGTGATGGCTATCCAGGAGTCCCTGCATACTCTTGCCCGTTGCGGCCACTCTGTGGTCTTTGTGTGGACCCCCGGTCATGTCGGTATCCCGGGCAATGAACATGTTGACCGCCTGGCGAAAGAGGCCACCAGGCAACCATCTCTGGATGTTGGCCTCCCAGAGACTGATTTGCGAGCGGTCCTCGGCCGAAAAGTTTTTGCGCTTTAGGACGCTGAATGGCGCGATCGGATCACGCCCAATAAACTCCATGCCATTAAGGAGACGATGACTGTATGGCGGTCATCCATGCGAGCCAACTGCAGGGACTCAGTCGTCCTTTGTCGGCTCCGCATTGGCCACTCTCGGCTGACACACAGTTACTTACTGCGTCGGGAGGACCCTCCTCTGTGTCGCTGTGGGGCGGCTTTGACAGTGGCCCACATTTTGTTGGCCTGCCCCCTTTAAGCTGTGGTCAGGCGGACATTTGTGCTGCCTGATACGCTCCCTGCCCTTTTAACTGATGACCCTGCTATGGCTGGCTTAGTTTTACGTTTTTTTCGGGCAGGGGTTTTTTATCATTTAATATGAGTGTTTATGTTTTATTTTATTGTTTTGTGTTGATTCTGGCCTTTGGCCTACGGTTTTAAACTGAGTTTTTAATGTGTTCTTGGTGGTTGGCTATTCCTTTTTTTTATTCTATGGTCGGCCAACCACTGCCACACTCCGTGTGATTTTAATTTGTTATGTCTGTTCTTTGTCTGAGTTTTTCTTGTCCTGTGTTGTCTGTTGTCTCTATTATCCGTTTTTTACTCTGTGTAGTAGTTTTTAAGTTTTGGAACAAGGGACCGATGACCGTTGCAGTCTGGTCCCTTTAATCCCACAAACCAACCAACCAACCATATCTCGTCATTCCTTACTACTTCCGTATCCCACTTCTTTGCGTATTGATTCTTCCTGACTAATGTCTTGAACTTCAGCCTACTCTTCATCACTACTATATTGTGATCTGAGTCTATATCTGCTCCTGGGTACGCCTTACAATCCAGTATCTGATTTCGGAATCTCTGTCAGACCATGATGTAATCTAATTGAAATCTTCCCGTATCTCCCGGCCTTTTCCAAGTATACCTCCTCCTCTTGTGATTCTTGAACAGGGTATTCGCTATTACTAGCTGAAACTTGTTACACAACTCAATTAGTCTTTCTCCTCTTTTATTCCTTGTCCCAAGCCCATATTCTCCTGTAACCTTTTCTTCTACTCCTTCCCCTACAACTGCATTCCAGTCGCCCATGGCTATTAGATTTTCGTCCCCCTTTACATACTGCATTACCCTTTCAATATCCTCATACACTTTCTCTATCTGTTCATCTTCAGCTTGCGACGTCGGCATGTATACCTGAACTCTCGTTGTCGGTGTTGGTCTGCTGTCGATTCTGATTAGAACAACCCGGTCACTGAACTGTTCACACTAACACACCCTCTGCCCTACCTTCCTATTCATAACGAATCCTACACCTGTTATACCATTTTCTGCTACTGTTGATATTACCCGATACTCATCTGACCAGAAATCCTTGTCTTCCTTCCACTTCACTACACTGACCCCTACTATATCTAGATTGAGCCTTTGCATTTCCCTTTTCAGATTTTCTAGTTTCCCTACCACGTTCAAGCTTCTGACATTCCACGCCCCGACTCGTAGAACGTTATCCTTTCGTTGATTATTCAATCTTTTTCTCATGGTAACCTTCCCCTTGGCAGTCCCCTCCCGGAGATCCGAATGGGGGACTATTCCGTCATCTTTTGCCAATGGAGAGATCATCATGATACTTCTTCAATTACAGGCCACATGTCCTGTGGATACACGTTACGTGTCTTTAATGCAGTGGTTTCCATTGCCTTCTTCATCCTCATGTCGTTGATCATTGCTGATTCTTCCGCCTTTAGGGGCAATTTCCCACCCCTAGAACAAGAGAGTGCCCTGAAACTCTATCCGCTCCTCCGCCCTCTTTGACAAGACCGTTGGCAGAATGAGGCTGACTTCTTATGCCGGAAGTCTTCGGCCGCCAGTGCTGATTATTTATCAAAATTTAGGCAGTGGCGGGGATCGAACGCGGGACCAAAGACGTTTTTCATTATGAATCGAAGACGCTACCCCTAGACCACGGGTAACGGTCAGTTACTCATTACACGCTTATTAAAAGTACTGGGTGGTTATAATTAAACTGCCGCTTATCACGGAGGTTCAGTCTGGGCTGTAATTATCGTCAGGCCGAGAATCTTGGTAGATGTCTTCATGCGGAGACGATTTAAGCTGGAAAAATATTAGTTACAATTTTCTTTTGGCAACAGGTGACAATTTGGTGCTGTACAGCATCTCAACATTACCCGCCAGGATAGCCGAGGGTGCTAACGCGCTGCTTCTTGGACTCGAGTAGGCGCACATGTCCCAGATCAAATCCGCCCGGCGGATTAACGACGAGAGCCGGTGTGCAGGCCAGCCTGGATGTGGTTTTAGGTGGTTTTCCACATCCCTCTAGGTGAATACCGGGTTGGTCCCCACGTTCCGCCTCCATTACACAGCTTTCAGATATCTGAACACATTCACACTCTTTCATGGATTCCACTAGACACAGACAGTTGGGGTACACTAATCCTGTCCTGGGGGGTACGAGGTTGTGGCAGGAAGGGCATCCGAGATCCCCTTAAGCTTAACATGCCAAATCCGATTAACCATAGCCGACTCTGCGTAGCTGTGGGACAAGGCGCCATTGATAGATAGATAGATAGCATCTCAACATTATGCCTTTCTCACTTTTTTAACCTATTCTGTCCACGTCCCGTTCATAATACATTATATATCCCTTTCTATAAGTCTTTCTAGCATTCACAGCACCAGATTTGCACCTGTTGGTCAAAGTCAACTAAATTTTTCCAGAGTAAATCGGTTCCACAATAACGCATTACAATATCTACCAAGTTTCGCTGCCATCCGATGATTACAGCCGACATTGGACCACTGTGAGCAGCTACACTAAGAATAACCACTGGTACTTTGGACTCGCATTCGGGAGGACGACGGTTCAATCCCGCGTCCGGCCATCCTGATTTAGGTTTTCCGTGATTTCCCTAAATCGCTCCAGCCAAATGCCGGGATGGTTCCTCTGAAAGGGCACGGCCGACTTCCTTCCCCATCCTTCCCTAATCCGAAGAGACCGATGATCACGCTGTCTGGTCTCCTTCCCCAAACCAACCAACCAACCAACCACTGGTACTTGTTATTTCAAGATTGGAAATAGAAAAGGTGCGAAGTGCTTTAATCTCACACGTAAAGGACAGTAGACAGCAATGAGTCGCAGTCCAATCGGCTTTTTATTATTCTTGCATATCCAGATTTCGGTGATATGCACGAATAATATAAAACCAATGGGGTTGCGCTTGATTGCTTTGTTCCTATGGGTCGTTAAGTTAAATTACAGTCGCTGTACGCAACGGTGCCTTGTGGAATCAGAATTGGTTAAGTCTCACTTTCGTCAGAAGAATAAAAGAAGTCTGCTTCTTTTTTCATCTAACTTATTTACATCAAAAAAATTTGGAAGGTATACTGATACTAAAGAATTATGCTGCCCAACTTATAACAAGACAACGATCTACACTCATGGTCATAAATTAAAGATAATGCTGGTACATGGTGAAACAACGGTCTGGAGGGCGGTTTGCGGGTTTAAATCACCTCGGGGTATGACCATGCGATGCATTTGACCTGCGGTCGTCGCACGGTGGCGCTGGCAGCAGTCCACGTAGGCAGAGATGTGTTGGAGCATATGAGAGTATGGCGCAGCGAGTAAGCGTGCAGACGTTTTTAGACGTGCTAATGGTGTCTGTGTGTTGAAAATGGCTCAAAGAACATATATTGATGACGTTATGAGGGGTAGAATACTAGGGCGACTGGAGGCTGGTCAAACACAGCAGGTCGTAGCATGGGCCCTCCATGTGCCACAAAGTATGATCTCAAGATTATGGCAACGATTCTAGCAGACAGGAAACGTGTCCAGGCGCTACAGTACGGGACGTCCACAGTGTACAACACTACAAGAAGACCGATATCTCACCATCAGTGCCTGCAGAAGGCCACGGAGTACTGCAGGTAGGCTTGCTCGGGACCCTACTGCAACCACTGGAACAGTTGTCTCCAGACACACAGTCTGCAGACGACTAAACAGACGTGCTTTATTCGCCCGAAGACCTGCAAGGTGCATTCCACTGACCCCTGGTCACAGGAGAGCCCATAAGTACATGGTCATTGGAACAGTGGTCTCAGGTTATGTTCACGGACGAGTCCAGGTATAGTCTGAACAGTGATTGTCGCCGGGTTTTCATCTGATGTGAACCAGGAACGAGATACCAACCCCTTAATGTCATTGAAAAGAACCTGTATGGAGGTCGTGGTTTGATGGTGTGGGGTGGGATTATGATTGGTGCACTTACAGCCCTGCATGTCTTTGACAGAGGAACTGTAACAGGTCAGGTGTATCGGGACGTCATTTTGCACCAGTATGTCCTCCTTTTCAGGGATGCAGTGACTCCCACGTTCCTCCTGATGGATGATAACGCACGGCCCCACCGAGCTGCTATCGTGGAGGAGTACCTTGAAACAGAAGATATCAAGCGAATGGAGTGGCCTACTTATTCTCCAGACCTAAACCCCATCGAGCACGTGTGGAATGCTCTCAGTTGACGTATCGCTGCACGTCTTCAAACCCCTCCGACAGGCACTGGTTTAAGAATAGGATCTATACCCCAGCATTTGCTCGACCACCTGATCCAGAGTATGCCAACCCATTGTGCGGTTGGTGTACGTGTACATGGTGATCATATCCCATATTGATGTCGGAGTACATGCGCAGGAAACAGTGGCGTTATGTAGCATATGTGTTTCGGGACGGTTTTCTCAACTTATCACCAATACTGTGGACTTACAGATCTGCGTCGTGTGTGTTCCCTATACGCCTATGCTATTAGCGCAAGTTTTGTGTAGTGCCACGTCGTGTGGCACCACGTTCTGCAATAATCCTTAATTTATGTGCATAAGTGTAGAAATTATGCGGTCCAGTCACATCGAAGTGATCAACGCCTATGTTCGATGTCAATGTGCAATAACCACTCACAGAAGGCAAGTGGCAGCACTGGTAGCGGAGGGTATATAAGAGTGTGGGGGTGGGGTGGGGTGGGAGGGGACGATAAACAGTGTAGTTGTTGTCGCAATGCGTAAATAGAGCGATATATCTGACGTCCAAAAGGGAATAATAATTGCCTTTCGGGCCAAGTGGGGAAGCATTACCGAAACGGTTAAGTCTGTTGGTTCCTTTGTTCATTTTGGAGCAGGGGCCCAAACAGTGAGGAAATTGGTACCATGGGATTGTGAACGGATAGGGAAGGAAGTCGGCCGTGCCCTTTCAAAGGAACCATTCCGGCATTTGCCTGCAGCGATTTAGGGAAACCACTGAAAACCTAAATCTGGATGACCGGACGTGGGTATCAACCGTCGTTCTTTCGAATGCGAAAAAATGGATCAAATGGCTCTAAGCACTATGGGACTTAACATCTGAAGTCATCAGTCCCCTAGACTTAGAACTACTTAAGCGGCTCCGGAAAGGCTCAAAATCATGAAAAGTTCAATTTTTACTTTTTTGCGTTTTCTGGATCTGCAGACTATTACCTTTTAATAGATATATAATTTATTCAATTCCGAAGACTACAACTATTTTTAAATTTTTTTTGAAATGTGTTCTACGTGGGCGTGACCCACTGTGGCGCTGTTAAACTGCTGTCAAATGGTGTTATTATTAACGTCCGTGTTCATCAGGTACATTTTAGTGATGTGAGATAAAGTATGTGTTGTGGATAACCTGTGATGGTTCAATATATATCGCTGGTGTGATTGTCGATTGTTTCATGTTTATTTACTCTGTCGTTATCTCGAAAATATTCGTAATTAATTCTGTTTCTTGAGTCTCTGTTTTGTTGAAGTATAATAATGAGTAAAAGTAAAGTTATTAGAAATCCTCTGAAGACTTTTAAGAAAAGAAGAAATGTTGGAAAGCCAAGGGTATGTGTTAGTACTGTAAACAATAAAGACGATAACTGAGTGAGTGAACCTAACCTCTCAAGTACACCTGCCCATAGCAGTCAAAGTGGGAAAGAAAATACTTCACAGAAGAAGCTTGGTTCAATGAGTGAAAACTATGAATTTTTTATGGGCGAATCGGATGTGAATGAAATATTTGATATGTCGGTTCTCAAAGGAATTTTTTCAAACTGTGTAAGATGTATTCATTGTAGTGAAGTTGGTCTGGAACTCTCCATAATAAAGCACGTAGGACTTGCTAGTGAAATACAACTGAAATGTGATAAGTGTTCATACATGACCACCTTTTGGAACAGTGTTGCAGTAACTGCAACTGAAGAAAATGGTAGCAAAATCTACTAACACAACAACGAGCGATGCTTGCTTTAGACAAGGAACGCTTTCGGGCTGCAGACAGGGCTGTAAAGAGTCTAGAAACACAAGCAAGAGTAAACAGAAGGAGAAACAAGAGGAAGCTGGAGGAGGAGTTTGCAGAGGATGAAGATAATCCATCCTATGGACCTGGAATGCACTAAAAAGTTAATCCAATCTTTGTCGCTCGATTCCCAAAACTTTTATTTTCTCATACTAATTACATGTTTTCTAAGGATCTTCCAAACATATTTGTTTCAAACTTTCAGTAAATGTTACACAGTACCTTCTGCATAATTTAACACAGCCTTTTTCCAAAAAACTGTATATTTTTGAATATATAAATGAAAAATTGCAAAAAAAGTTGTGAATTTTCATTACAATTGAAAAAAAATCATCTTTAATAACTGAACTAAAATTTTGTAAAATCCCTGTGTTAAGTTGTAGCCCATATTCCAGTAAATAATCTGTAAAAAGTTCAACTTCCTACCTCAAATACTTTGTGAGGAAAGATGTAAGTTATAAGCGTTATTTTAACATTGCAAGTATAGGGCGTTCCGGAGCCCCTTAAACCTAACTAACCTAAGGACATTACACGTATCCATGCCCGAGGCATAATTCGAACCTGCGACCGTAGCAGCAGCACGGTTCCGGACTGAAGTACCTAGAACCACTCGGCCACAGCGGCCGGCCTCTCGAATGTGGGTCCAGTATGCTAACCACTGCGGTACCTCGCTCGGTGCTATGTCTGTAAACAGTTCGCAGATTGCTGTGTTTAAAATATACCGTGCATGGCAAAATGGCACTATCCAAAACCGGCGCCGGGGCAAGGGTGGTACACCACGAGTCAAATACGACAGGGGTGAACTGCGGCTCCGGAGATGTCTATGGGCGAATAGATGTGCCACTATTGAGCAACTGACTGCCCAGATGAAACAAGAGACTACCAACTGTGTTTCCTCAGCAACCGTTTAGTGAACGTTGCTGCACATGGGGCTCTGCAGCGATGCTGCGTATGGAGTCCTGCAACTGGTTCATGCATTCATGCTGACTACTGTTCATCAGCGACGAAGATTGGAATACGCACATCATTACCACAATTTTACGTCCAATGAGTGGCGACAGGCGTCGGCCTCTCAGATGGTTCACATTTTATGCTCCTTCGCTCTGACGGATCTCTGACAGCAAACACTCTCAACAATTGGCGGAAGGGTTCAGGTCGGAGGAGGGAGCTTTATAGTCTAGGGAATGTTTCTGTGGCATTCCCTGGGTGATCCTGTCATTCTGAATGGCACAATTAATCAACAGAAGAGTACATCTATCCTTGGGGATCGTTTCGATCCCTAGATGTAGATTTTTTCCTCGGTATGATAGGATCTACCAGAAGGTCAATACAACGTGTTACAAAGCTTGCAGTGTACACGCGTGGTTTGAAGAGCACCAGGACGAGTTTACCGTACTCTTGTGACCACCAGAATTCATGGATTTAAAACCAGTCAAGAATGTGTGGGAACAGCTGGATCGGATTGTTCATGCCACAGATCCTCAACAGAGAAACCTGGCCACGACATGAGCTCTGCATGGCATCACATCCCAGCTGCTATCTTCCAGAACCTCTCGAATATTCAGAATAAAATTTTTCTTCATCTCTTCGGACAATGGTAACCGAAGAGAAGCCTTTGCAAGATTAATTGTTGAAAGAACTGACCTCCCGCTAGGCGATCCAAAATATCCTCTATACGTGGGAGAGGGTAGGAATCAATCAATGATTGCTAATTTATCGTGAGCTTGAAATCCACACAAAGACGAATCTTCCCATTCGTCTTACGAATGACG
Organism: Schistocerca serialis cubense; assembly: GCF_023864345.2. Classification (NCBI taxonomy): domain Eukaryota; kingdom Metazoa; phylum Arthropoda; class Insecta; order Orthoptera; family Acrididae; genus Schistocerca; species Schistocerca serialis. Next base: position 820,853,137 of record NC_064639.1, on the reverse strand, counting down.
ACGAAGTGTGATGCCCATTGACTCATTGAAATCGATTTTAAGACACCAACGGATTCCAGGCTCTCAATTTTTGTTGCCATGTCGTCGCGTAATGCATACCTCACAGGGTACAGAGTGTACGCGGCAAAATTTGGGTTGCACATTAGCTTTTAACGTAATGTGACAGTGATAATCTTCTGCATATCCTAGAACACCGTCGAACAAATTTTGACACTTATCACAGAATTGTTAAATTGTGGCATGGGAATCTTTTGCGTCAATGGCATGCACATTGTGTTGTATGTCTAATACGAAGGAATCAAACGCATCCGTGCCGAAAATATTTGGCCTTGTACGTGAGTGAACTACAGTGAAAGGGACTTCCTTAGCAGTGTTTTTGTATTTACCAGGTAAGCAAGACATTCCAAGCACTGAAATTCTGTCGCCATTACAGGCCGTGAGATGCAGACTTGATACTTGGGAACATGGTGGGCCAACTTTCTCAGATGTATCTAGGTTAAGCAACGTGACAGAAGCTTCGGTATGTAGTTGAAAAGGCGCTACCTGGCTACAAATTTGCAATGTAACCCACCGTTTATGGTGTGCTCTCTGAATACAATTGTCCATTCTGTGCTGCGAAAAGCTGTTCTCTGTTTCCAACTGCGATCTAGAGAACTTTGGTGAATTTCGAGATTGGGGGAGCCTCGTTAAAGCGTATAGTATTCGCTTTAAAAGCGTGGGTTTTCTGCATCTTCACTAGTCTGATTTTTGAGTAGGAGGAGGCGCACAGTCTGAACATGAAATCACACTTGATTTCCATCAGTTCCGGCTTTACATTAGTCCCACGTGAATCAGAGGAGGGCTTTCTAGTCTTTTGCAGGCAGACTGGTTTCGTATGTCCCATGTGATGACAAATTTGCGTTCAGTTAATCTGAAGAAGCAATTCTTCCGATCATGGGTGACAAAGTATTTAACACATGACTTCACCTTGCGCAGAGCTGAAACAGTATAATTAGCATTTCTTCGGAGCGGCAAAGGCTGTGTGAATTGAGTCCGGCCTTCAATACGCCATGTTGACTGGCGAGTGTTAGGGCCTGGGCTGTGACTGGGGCACATGTTGTTTGTCTCAAGTGAAGCGATAACTGTCAGACAGAAATCTTGCTTGGCCACGTCTTGAACTGCGCTTGCATCGACCACTTCAAGCACTTCACTGTGGCAAGGCTTGCGATGCTTTAGAATTTCGGCTCATAATTTCTGATCTGACAGATTCCGAATAATAGCATCGCGAAGCATTTCATCCTGATAAGTTGCGCCACAGACGTAATTGAATTTACCATCTCTAGTCATGCCCTGGAATTCCGCAGTCCATTCTTTATAGGACTGATCACTACGACATTGCCCGCGGAAAAATTTATACCTCGGAGCAGGAACGTGTATTTGACTCTAAAATAATTCGCCTAATCTTTCATTATGAACTCGTAGGGCTGGGTTTGGGGATCAGTCAGAGAAACTACTTCACTAGGAGGTGGTACGTATACACACGAAAAGAAAAAAAAAATGCATGACATAAACCACCTGTGATTTTGCAGGCGTCGAAGTGTTGATTCAGCTGTGTTATGTATTCTTTGCATGTATCCGTCGTCTCACTGAACTGTCAGAAGAGCGGAGGCGCCAGCTGAATTTCTTCTTAGGTTCTGACGCCTTTTCTGCGCGCTGCTTGTGCCTGTACGAGGAAAGAAACTGCTGACAGCAGATCTGTTATTTGTTCGCTCTGAAACTAAACAAGGGAAGTTAGACACTGCTCATCGCGTACATGTTGCTCTCCTTGGTTTGCCGTGATTCCTTAAATACACTCCTGGAAATTGAAATAAGAACACCGTGAATTCATTGTCCCAGGAAGGGGAAACTTTATTGACACATTCCTGGGGTCAGATACATCACATGATCACACTGACAGAACCACAGGCACATAGACACAGGCAACAGAGCATGCACAATGTCGGCACTAGTACAGTGTATATCCACCTTTCGCAGCAATGCAGGCTGCTATTCTCCCATGGAGACGATCGTAGAGATGCTGGGTGTAGTCCTGTGGAACTGCTTGCCATGCCATTTCCACCTGGCGCCTCAGTTGGACCAGCGTTCGTGCTGGACGTGCAGACTGCGTGAGACGACGCTTCATCCAGTCCCAAACATGCTCAATGGGGGACAGATCCGGAGATCTTGCTGGCCAGGGTAGTTGACTTACACCTTCTAGAGCACGTTGGGTGGCACGGGATACATGCGGACGTGCATTGTCCTGTTGGAACAGCAAGTTCCCTTGCTGGTCTAGGAATGGTAGAACGATGGGTTCGATGACGGTTTGGATGTACCGTGCACTATTCAGTGTCCCCTCGACGATCACCAGTGGTGTACGGCCAGTGTAGGAGATCGCTCCCCACACCATGATGCCGGGTGTTGGCTCTGTGTGCCTCGGTCGTATGCAGTCCTGATTGTGGCGCTCACCTGCACGGCGCCAAACACGCATACGACCATCATTGGCACCAAGGCAGAAGCGACTCTCATTTCTGAAGACGACACGTCTCCATTCGTCCCTCCATTCACGCCTGTCGTGACACCACTGGAGGCGGGCTGCACGATGTTGGGGCGTGAGCGGAAGACGGCCTAACGGTGTGCGGGACCGTAGCCCAGTTTCATGGAGACGGTTGCGAATGGTCCTCGCCGATACCCCAGGAGCAACAGTGTCCCTAATTTGCTGGGAAGTGGCGGTGCGGTCCCCTACGGCACTGCGAAGGATCCTACGGTCTTGGCGTGCATCCGTGCGTCGCTGCGGTCCGGTCCCAGGTCGACGTGCACGTGCACCTTCCGCCGACCACTGGCGACAACATTGATGTACTGTGGAGACCTCATGCCCCACGTGTTGTGCAATTCGGCGGTACGTCCACCCGGCCTCCCGCATGCCCACTATACGCCCTCGCTCAAAGTCCGTCAACTGCACATACGGTTCACGTCCACGCTGTCGCAGCATGCTACCAGTGTTAAAGACTGCGATGGAGCTCCGTATGCCATGGCAAACTGGCTGACACTGACGGCGGCGGTGCACAAATCCTGCGCAGCTAGCGCCATTCGACGGCCAACACCGCGGTTCCTGGTGTGTCCGCTGTGCCGTGCGTGTGATCATTGCTTGTACAGCCCTCTCGCAGTGTCCGGAGCAAGTATGGTGGGTCTGACACACCGGTGTCAATGTGTTCTTTTTTCCATTTCCAGGAGTGTATTTCATCTTAAATATTTGTACCACTTATATATTTCGATTTATGTAATTCAACTTAAAATACGCACACACACAAAAAGAATTCAGCAGAAAGAAAAGAATTGTCTTGCTCTGGTGTCCAAAGTTCCTTGCTCCACTATTCCTTTTGCTCCTCGCCAGTCTGTTGTGTCTTCCTTACACACTGTGTGGCTCTTTAGGTGGATTCAGGAGCGAGGAACAGGTGCTGTTCATGAACAGGAAATTCAGATATCAATTTATTCTTCGTCTAATATCGAGTAATAAAATAGTACATACGTTTGGTGCCGTAGTGGTAGTGACAGTCGCTAACAGTAGAGTTGAATTAGAAATATATACAGATACAAAAGATTTACAAATATGTGACTTTTCAGTCCGCAGCTCGTGGTCGTGCGGTAGCGTTCTCGCTTCCCACGCCCGGGTTCCCGGGTTCGATTCCCGGCGGGGTCAGGGATTTTCTCTGCCTCGTGATGACTGGGTGTTGTGTGCTGTCCTTAGGTTAGTTAGGTTTAAGTAGTTCTAAGTTCTAGGCGACTGATGACCATAGATGTTAAGTCGCATAGTGCTCAGAGCCATTTTTTTTGTGACTTTTCAATACGATGTCTATTCAGAAGACGTCGAGCCCCTGCCACTATGAAAGTCTGTACATGTTAAATTGGCAAACACACAAAATGGGGGTCAGTGCATGAATGTTCGCACTTGAGTTGTGGAGACGGAATGATTGCATCTCATTGGCAGCGGCGTGATCGTTCGTGGCAGCACCCTCGTGTCCCGGTGACGACTGTAGGAAACACGGCGGCGTAAGTGGTGGCGAAAGTATTTGAAAGTGCGGCCGACCTGATAGCTGGAGATACCGCATGAAAGACGACGTGTGGTAGGGCTACTAGAAGCTGGATATTCCTTCTGCTGTACTAAACAAACACTAGACAGGAATGTAGCAGTTGTATATGATTGCTGGAAGCGGTTGTTTCGAGAATCTACGATCGCAAGGATTGAGGACTCAGGACGGCCACGTTGCACTACCGTTAGGGAAGACCCTCCTGATTCTCGGATGGCACTGGGGCATCGTACTGCGTCTGCAGCAGCAATTTGAGCAACTGTTGGCACAAGTGACACAACGAACTGTTACACATCCGTTACTTCAGGGACAGCTCCGAGCCAGACGCCCTGTAACGGACATTCCATGACCCCAAACCACCGCCGTGTGGAACGTCAGTGGTGTCAAGCGAGAGCTCATTGGAAGAGTGTTGCGTTATATGATGAAAATAGTTCTCCCTCGGTGCCTGTGATGGCCGTGTGTTGATTAGGGTACCTACAGTCAATCTGTTTGGGTGCTAGACACACTGGACCTACGAATCGAATTATGATCTGGGTGCAATTTCGCATGACAGCAGGGGCACTCTCGTGGTCAACTGACGCAGCCTGTGCATCAGTCTGTTGTGTTGGCATTCGTGAACAGCATTCCGGTGGGTGTTTTCCAACAGGATACAGCTCACCCACATGCCACTGTTGTAACCCAACATACTCTACAGAGTGTCGACAGGTTGCCTTGACCTGCTCGATCACCATATCTGGCCGCAATCGAGCGTATATGGGACATCATCGGACGCCAGCTCCTGCCTCGTCCACAGCCAGCAGTAACCGTCATTGTATTGACCGAACAAGTGCTACAGGCACGGAACTCCATCCCACAAACTGAAATCCGGCACCTGTACAACGCAATGCAGGCACGTTTACATGCTTGCATTCACCATTCTGGCGGGTACATAAGTTATTAATGTGCCAGCATTAGACATTTGCAATGTCTCATCTCGCGCTTACATTAACCTGTGATCTTGCAATGTTAATCACTTGAATATGTTACTAGACAAATGTATTTCCGAAATTTCACAGTCTACATTAATCTTTTTTTTTTTTTGTTGTTACGGACCGCGCCGAGTGGCAGCGCGGTTTGAAGCGCCATGTCACGGGCTGCGCGAGTCCTCCCTCGGGTATGGGCGTGTGTGTTGTTCATAGCATAAGTTAGTTTAAGTGGTGCGTAAGTCTAGGGACCGATAACCTCAGCAGTTTGGTCCCTTGGGAATTCACCGGTTCTAGGCGCTACAGTCTGGAACTGCGCGACCGCTACGGTCGCAGGTTCGAATCCTGCCTCGGGCATGGATGTGTGTGATGTCCTAACTTCTAGGGGACTGATGACCTCAGCAGTTAAGTCCCATAGTGCTCAGAGCCATTTTTGAATTCACGCAGATTTGAACATTTTGTCGACACGATTTTTTCCGTCAGTGTATATGGACCATAGTACATAGATAATCAAGAAGAGTTTTCAAATGTAATAATAGAAGAAGAAAAATGTGTGCAGAAAATTAGTTGCTGGTGAAGGGGTCCATTGCCAGTTATCGTTGCCGCGTTATACATTCTGCCGCATTATCTGCAGCTCATCACAAAGTAAGACTATGTCATATAGCAGCGCAGGTTTGTAAAAGATTTGCCATGTCGTAGATGCATTAACTTCAAACATTATAGTAACTTCTGGTAAACTGTAATTAGCATTCAGCGTTAACGATTTACCCAAGTTATCAACCATTATTAGGATCACTACCTGTCATATTATTCGACTTGAAAGACGTTAAGAGCTTAAGTGGACCAGCCATTAACAGTTGAATTTAACTGATTTAAGAAACTAGTCACAATGATAATTATCGAAATTCAAGTTTCGCTGGAGCACGTCAACTATACTCTAAACGATTTAATAAAGAAATTTAGTGCTTGTTAAAATTAAATTATTGGCAAAGAGTTATGAATTTCAGTATTTAAACAAAAGTTCATTTTGTATATGTTTCACACACTTGTCATGTAATCTTGGCTTTGATAATTTCGGCGTTGTTTCTAGTGGCTGCTGCTAGCTGCAAAGCTATGTTGAGCGTAACTTCTGTAACATCTGGTACTGAATAATCACAGGCATTGCTTCACAAAATCGTACGACAGTTAACATTAACGTGATTAACGTAGCTCTGTCCAGACCGCTTTATGTGTTACTTTGTACGGTTGTCACTGATTCTACAGTCTTTTCTTGCAGTAATTATTAACTTTCATTCACGCTATATATGGCCGGCCGTTGTGGCCGAGCGGTTCTAGGCGCTTCAATCTGGAACCGCGCGACCGCTACGGTCGCAGGTTCGAACCCTGCTTCGGGCATGGATGTGTGTGATGTCCTTAGGTTAGTTAGGTTTAAGTGGTTCTAAGTTCTAGGGGACTGATGACCTCAGATGTTAAGTCCCATAGTGCTCAGAGCCATTTGAACCATTTTTTTTGCTATATATGTATTTCTTCCGTGACAGAATATTATATCAGGTACAGTGACGTTTGCAGTCGTGCTTCCACATGTACATTAAATTTGCCGTCTAAATCCATCTCAGTAATTGTTACATGATTTTATTTGCAACCAAACAGACACTAATTCATAACTTTTGCTCAAGAATGAGCTGGCATCCGTAAATTTTGGTTCAAATGGTTCAAATGGCTCTGAGCACTATGGGACTTAACTGCTGTGGTCATCAGTCCCCTAGAACTTAGAACTACTTAACCCTAAGAAACCTAAGGACATCACACACATCCATGCCCGAGCCATGATTCGAACCTGCGACCGTAGCGGTCGCGCGGTTCCAGACTGTAGCGCCTACAACCGTTCTGCTCTCAGGCCGGCTTAATATCTCAGTCAATCGCAGTCACACAATTAATTAACATTTCGGCTAATGGCCCTAAATTAACTTCGATACGAAGTTTGTTTCCGAAAGTTGTTGTGCAGTGTTATACACATTACTGTGACCACCGTCCGCCTCCGGTAGCTGAGTGGTCAGCGCGACAGACTGTCAATCCTAAGGGTCCGGGTTCGATTCCCGGCTGAGTCGGAGATTTTCTCCGCTCAGAGACTGGGTGTTGTGTTGTCCTAATCATCATCATTTCATCCCCATCGACGCGCAAGTCGCCGAAGTGGCGTCAAATCGGAAGACTAGCACCAGGCGGGCGGTCTACCCGACGGGAGGCCCTCGTCACACGTCCACACACACTGTGACCACCACCTGTGTTCGACGTCGACGTACAATAACCATTCACCGGCGGCGGTTGGCACCACTAGCAGTGTAGGGTACGTAAAGCGTGTCTAAGGGACGCGGAAAACACAACTGGGCAAGATTATTGGATTTCTTGCCACGGGTTTAAGTATTTCCCCAACAGCTAACTTTGTAAACTGTTAGCGTGCCTATGTGGTGAAAGTATACTGTGTATGGAAAAATGGCGCCGAGGCAACCGTGCTGCACCACAGGCCATAGACGACAAGAATGAAAACTGGTTGCGGAAATGTGTACGGGTGAATGGACGAAATAGAGAGAGAGAAAGAGAGAGAGAGACAGAGAGAGAGAGAGAGAGAGAGGGGGGGGGGGGAGAAGCGATACGTACTTATGATAAACCCCTTCCCTCAAAAATATTTCTTTCATACACGATGTGATAATAAGTATACGGACACCTGGCTGAAAAGTACTTACAAGTTCGTGGCGTCCTCCATCGGTAATGTTGGAATTCAGTATGGTGTTGGGCCACACTTAGCCTTGATGACAGCTTCCACTCTCGCAGGCATACGTTCAATAAGGTGATGGAAGGTTTCTTCGGGGATGGCAGCTCATTCCTCACGGAGTGCTGCAGTGAGGAGAGGTATCGATGTCCGTCGGTGAGGCCTGGCACTAAGTCGGCGTTCCAAAATATTCCGAAGGCGTTTTGTAGGATTCAGGTCAAGACTCTGTGCAGGCCAGTCCATTACAGGGATGTTATTGTCGTGTTACCACTCCGCCACAGGCCGTGCATTATGAGCAGGTGATCGATTGTGTTGAAAGATGCAATCACCATCCCCGAATAGCTCTTCAACAGTGGGAAGCAAAAAGGTGCTTAAAACATCAATGTAGACCTGTGCTGTGATGGTGCCACGCAAAACAACAAGGGGTGCAAGCCCCCTCCACGAAAAACACGATCACACAATAACACCACCGTCTGCGAATTTTACTGTTGGCACTACACACGCTAGCAGATAAAGTTCACCGGGCATTCGTCATACCCACACCCTGCCATCGGATGGCCACATTGTGTTCCGTGATTCGTCATTTGTACTAAGACTGCAGTACACACGAGGTGCCTATTTGCTTCCACCGCCCTGAGTGGAGTGCATAAAAGTGTTTACCAACCTGCAGTCTTCTACTGTTGTTGTCTCCGGCGCAGAAAACAGCACGTAGGCTGTGAGTCCGTAATATTGTGGCTGAAAGAAACTGTTTGCGAGGAACTGTTATTCTAGAAATGAATAAATTTCCAATCAGTTTATTTATACGGGATGCCACTCGCTTTTTATTGGCAGAACACGAGAAACTGTGCAATTACATTCCGTTTTAGAGTCACAAATGATTTTTGTTCCTCAACAAATTAATGAACTGCTATTTCCGCAATTAGTATCGACTGTTCTCCACTATATGTCCAAATAACCATAAGTTGCTAATGAAGTCTTAACTAACACTGACTGCGACGGACTACACGTCTATCTTCCGACACTGCCGAACCAGCTCTGATTTACACACTGGACACTGCTAGCTATGTCTTAACTGATACCACTGCAGATAAAAAGTCCAAATTAGCAGCCGAACCACTTCGCCCGCCATCCAAGTTAGGCGCGATTCGAAGATCTCCGAAGAGCTTCGTCTGCTTCTTCGTTTCGCAGTTGTTTATTATTCTGCTGGTTACTAATACTTGTGAAATAATGGAATGATAGCACGCTGTTAAGAGATGCTTTAATTTTAAATTCAAGTAAATATGCTGTTTAATTTTTCAAATATTAATAATAGGAGATCACCATTTTGTCGCGCAACTTCCGAACGCAGCAAGCAATCGCGGAGAAGGACCACAAAGTAGGCAGTCTTTATCACGATACCGTACCGAAGAATTCATCTGTCATCGGCACCTCATGCCACATTACATCATCTTGCCAGACTGCCACTCAACTGCTCTTAAAGGAGCTTTTTGTAGCCGAATATGATTGTTGCAAAACCAGAAATATTGAAATGTGCAATTGCCCAGATGAGTCAAGAAGCTACCGACGACGCCTCCTCAATGATAGTTCAGTCAATGTTGCTGGTTATGCTCGTCCGCAGCAGCCACCTGTTTCGTGACATTCATGACGACTACTGTTGACAAATGTGAAAATTACCGAACTATCAGTTTAGTAAGTCGCAGCTGCAAAATACTAACACGATTTCTTTGCAGACGAATGGAAAAACTGGTAGAAGCAGACCTCGGGGAAGATCAGTTTGGATTCCGTAGAAATGTTGGAACACGTGAGGCAATACTGACCCTACGACTTATCTTAGAAGAAAGATTAAGGAAATGCAAACCTACGTTTCTAGCATTTGTAGACTTTGAGAAAGCTTTTGACAATGTTGACTGGAATACTCTCTTTCAGATTCTGAAGGTGGCAGGGATAAAATACAGGGAGCGAAAGGCTATTTACAATTTTTACAGAAATCAGATGGCGGTTATAAGAGTCGAGGGACATGAAAGGGAAGCAGCTGTTGGGAAGGGAGTGAGACATGGTTGTAGTCTCTCCCCGATACTATTCAATCTGCATATTGAGCAAGCAGTAAAGGAAGCAAAAGAAAAGTTCAGAGTAGGTATTAAAATCCATGGAGAAGAAATAAAAACTTTGATTTTCGTCGATGACATTGTAATTCTGTCAGAGACAGCAAAGGACTTGGAAGAGCAGTTGAACGGAATGGACAGTGTCTTGAAAGGAGGGTATAAGATGAACAATAACAAAAGCAAAACGAGGATAATGGAATGTAGTCGAATTAAGTCGGGTGATTCTGAGGGAATTAGATTATGAAATGGGACACTTAAAGTAGTAAAGGAGTTTTGCTATTTGGGGAGCAAAATAACTGATGATGGTCGAAGTAGAGAGGATATCAAATGTAGACTGGCAATGGCAAGGAAAGCGTTTCTGAAGAAGAGAAATTTGCTAACATCGAGTATTGTTAAGAGAGACAAGAAGAGAATAGAGCTTTCGAAATGTGGTGCTACAGAAGAATGCTGAAGATTACATGGGCAGATAACATAACTAATGATGAGATATTGAATAGAATTGGGGAGAAGAGGAGTTTGTGGCACAACTTGACTAGAAGAAGGGATCGGTTGGTAGGACATGTTCTGAGGCATCAAGGAATCACCAGTTTAGTACTGGAGGGCTGCGCGGAGGGTAAAAATCGTAGAGGGAGACCAAGAGATGAATACACTAAGCAGATTCAGAAGGATGTAGGCTGCAGTAGGTACTTGGAGATGAAGAAGCTTGCACAGGATAGAGTAGCATGGAGAGCTGCATCAAACCAGTCTCAGGACTGAAGACCAAAACAACAACAACAACTGTTCATTGGCGACGAAGAGTGGAGTTTGCACACCAATACCGCAACTGGACGTCCACTCAGCGGTGACAGGTGAACTTATCAAATGAATCACATTTTACGCTCAGTGAAAGGGCAGACACCCTGCATGAACTGTCGGAAGATTACAAGGCGGAGGAGGGAGCTTATGGTATGGGGAATGTTTATGAGTCATTCCCTATGTGATGTGGTCATTCCGTAAAGGATAATGATTCAATACAACTATGCATATATCCTTGGGGACCATGTCTACTGCCATTTTTTGAGTCATCAGTCTTCTGACTGGATTGATGTGGCCCGCCACGAATTCCTGTCGTGTGCCAAACTCTTCATTTCATGATAGCGCTTGCAAAAAATGGTTCAAATGGCTCTGAGCACTATGGTACTTAACATCTGAGGTAATTACATCACACACATCCATGCCCGCGGCAGGATTCGAACCTGCAACCGTAGCAGTCGCGCGGTATCAGACTGAAGAGCCTAGAACAGGTCGGCCACACTGGCCGGCTAGCGCTTGTAACCTACGTCCTCATTTATTTGCTGGATCTATTAAAAGCTCTGTCTTCCTCTAGTACCACAGAAGTCATTCCCTGATATCTTAACAGATGTCCTATCATCCTGTACCTTCACCTTGTCAGTGTTTTCCAGGTATTACTCTCCGATTCTGCGCAGAACCTTCGAGATTTCTTGCCTTATCAGTCGACCATTCGTCTGTAGCAACATATCTCAAATCTTCGATTCATTTCTGTTCCGGTTTTCGCACAGTCCGTGTATCACTACCACACGATGGTGTGCTCGAAACTTACATTCTCAGAAACTTCTTCCTCAAATTAAGGCCGATATTTGATACTAGTAGACTTCTCTTGGCCGGCAATGCCCTTTCTGCCAGCGCTATTTTGCTTTTTATGTTCCTCTCGCTCCGTCCGTCATTGGTTATTATACTGCCTAGGTAGCAGAATTTCTAAACTTCATCTACTTCATGGCCATCAGTCCTGATGTTAAGTTTCTCGCTGTTCTCATTTCTGCTACTTATCCTTACTTTCAGCTTTCTTCGATTTATTCTCAATCCATATTCTGTACTCAATAGGCTATTCATTCCATTCAGCGGATCAAATGATTCTTCTTCAATTTCATTTAGGATGGTAATGTCACATGCGAATCGTGTCATTGATATCCTTTCATCTTTTAATTCCACTTCGAAACCTTTCTTTAATTTCCATCATTGCCTCTTCAAATCAAATGGCTCTGAGCACCATGGGACTTAACATCTGAGGTCATCAGTCCCCTAGACTTACAACTACTTAAACCTACCGAACCTAAGGACATCACACACACCCATGCCCGTGACAGGATTCGAGCCTGCGACAGTTGCAGCAGCGCGGTTCCTGACCGAAGCGCCTAGAACCGCTTGGCCACTCCGGCCGGTATTGCTTCTTCGATGAACAGGTTGAACAGTAGGAGCGAAAGACTGCATCCCTGCCTTACACATTTCTTAATCCGAGCACATCGTTCTTGGTCGTCCACTCTTATTATTCCTTCCGGCTCTTGTACATATTTTATACTAACCATGTCTGCCTATAGCTTATCCCTATTTTTCTCAGAATTTCGAACATCTTGCACCATTTTACACTGTCGAAAGCTTTTTCTACGTCTACAAATCCTATGAACGTGTCTAGAGTTTTCTTTAGTTTTGCTACCATAGTCAACCGCAACGTCAGAATTGCCTCTCTGGTGCCTTTATCTTTCCTAAAGCCAAACTGATCGTCATCTAGTACACCCACAATTTTCTTTCCCATTCTTCTTTCTACCCTACATGCAGTTTATTTCTCCTCATCACGATGGCATCTATCAGCAGGACATTGCAACGTCCCACACAGCTCCCAGTGTACGTGTGTGGTTCGATGAGCACCAGAATGAGTTTACCGTAATCCCCCAGTCACCAAACTTTTTTTTTTTTGGTCATCAGTCTACTGACTGGTTTGATGCGGCCCGCCACGAATTCCTTTCCTGTGCTAACCTCTTCATCTCAGAGTAGCACTTGCAACCTACGTCCTCAACTATTTGCTTGACGTATTCCAATCTCTGTCTTCCTCTACAGTTTTTGCCCTCTACAGCTCCTTCTAGTACCATGGAAGTCATTCCCTCATGTCTTAGCAGATGTCCTATCATCCTGTCCCATCAGTGTTTTCCACATATTCCTTTCCTCTCCGATTCTGCGTAGAACCTCCCCATTCCTTACCTTATCAGTCCACCTAATTTTCAACATTCGTCTATAGCACCACATCTCAAATGCTTCGATTCTCTCCGGTTTTCCCACAGTCCATGGTTCACTACCATACAATGCTGTACTCCAGAGGTACATCCTCAGAAATTTCTTCCTCAAATTAAGGCCGGTATTTGATATTAGTAGACTTCTATTGCTCAGAAATGCCTTTTTTGCCATAGCGAATCTGCTTTTGATGTCCTCCTTGCTCCATCCGTCATTGGTTATTTTACTGCCTAGGTAGCAGAATTCCTTAACTTCATTGACTTCGTGACCATCAATCCTGACGTTAAGTTTCTCGCTGTTATCATTTCTACTACTTCTCATTACCTTCGTCTTTCCCCGATTTACTCTCAAACCATACTGTGTACTCATTAGACTGTTCATTCCGTTCAGCAGATCATTTAATTCTTCTTCACTTCCACTCAGGATAGCAATGTCATCAGCGAATCGTATCATTGATATCCTTTCACCTTGTATTTTAATTCCACTCCTGAACCTTTCTTTTATTTCCATCATTGCTTCCTCGATGTACAGATTGAAGAGTAGGGGCGAAAGGCTACAGTCTTGTCTTACACCCTTCTTAATAGGAGCACTTCGTTCTTGATCGTACACTCTTATTATTCCCTCTTGGTTGTTGTACATATTGTACATGACCCGTCTCTCCCTATAGCTTACCCCTACTTTTTTCAGAATCTCGAACAGCTTGCACCATTTTATATTGTCGAACGCTTTTTCCAGGTCGACAAATCCTATGAAAGTGTCTTGATTTTTCTTTAGCCTTGCTTCCATTATTAGCCGTAACGTCAGAATTGCCTCTCTCGTCCCTTTACTTTTCCTAAAGCCAAACTGATCATCACCTAGCGCATTCTCAATTTTCTTTTCCATTCTTCTGTATATTATTCTTGTAAGCAGCTTCGATGCATCAGCTGTTAAGCTGATTGTGCGATAATTCTCGCACTTGTCAGCTCTTGCCGTCTTCGGACTTGTGTGGATGATGCTTTTCCGAATGTCAGATGGTATATCGCCAGACTCATATAATCTACACACCAACGTGAATAGTCGATTTTTGCCACTTCCCCCAATGATTTTAGAAAATCTGATGGAATGTTATCTATCCCTTCTGCCTTATTTGACCGTAAGTCCTCCAAAGCTCTTTTAAATTCCGATTCTAATACTGGATCCCCTATCTCTTCTAAATCGACTCCTGTTTCTTCTTCTATCACATCAGACAAATCTTCACCCTCATAGAGGCTTTCAATGTATTCTTTCTACCTATCTGCTCTCTCCTCTGCATTTAACAGTGGAATTCCCGTTGCACTCTTAATGTTACCACTGTTGCTTTTAATGTCACCAAAGGTTGTTTTGACTTTCCTGTATACTGAGTCTGTCCTTCCGACAATCATATCTTTTTCGATGTCTTCACATTTTTCCTGCAGCCATTTCGTCTTAGCTTCCCTGCACTTCCTATTTATTTAATTCCTCAGCGACTTGTATTTCTGTATTCCTAATTTTCCCGGAACATGTTTGTTCTTCCTTCTTTCATCAATCAGCTGAAGTATTTCTTCTGTTACCCATGGTTTATTCGCAGCTACCATCTTTGTACCTATGCTTTCCTTCCCAACTTCTGTGATGGCCCTTTTTAGAGATGTCCATTCCTCTTCAACTGTACTGCCTACTGCGCTATTCCTTATTGCTGTATCTATAGCGTTAGAGAACTTCAAACGTATCTCGTCATTCCTTAGTACTTCCGTATCACTCTTCTTTGCATATTGATTCCTCCTGACTACGTCTTGAACTTCAGCCTACTCTTCATCACTACTATATTGTGATCTGAGTCTATATCTGCTCCTGGGTACGCCCTACAGTCCAGTATCTGATTTCGGAATCTCTGTCTGACCATGATGTAATCTAATTGAAATCTTCCCGTATCTCCCGGCCTTTTCCAAGTATACCTCCTCCTCTTGTGATTCTTGAACAGGGTATTCGCTATTACTAACTGAAACTTGTTACAGAACTCAAGAAAATGGTTCAAATGGCTCTGAGCACTATGGGACTCAACTGCTGATGTCATTAGTCCCCTAGAACTTAGAACTAGTTAAACCTAACTAACCTAAGGACATCACAAACATCCATGCCCGAGGCAGGATTCGAACCCGCGACCGTAGCGGTCTTGCGGTTCCAGACTGCAGCGCCTTTAACCGCACGGCCACTTCGGCCGGCGTACAGAACTCAATTAGTCTTTCTCCTCTTTCATTCCTTGTCCCAAGCCCATATTCTCCTGTAACCGTTTCTTCTACTCCTTCCCCTACAACTGCATTCCAGTCCCCCATGTCTATTAGATTTTCGTCCCCCTTTACATACTGCATTACCCTTTCAGTATCCTATCTGTTCATCTTCAGCATGCGACGTCGGCATGTATACCTGAACTATCGTTGTCGGTGTTGGTCTGCTGTCGATTCTGATTAGAACAACCCGGTCACTGAACTGTTCACAGTAACACACCCTCTGCCCTACCTTCCTATTCGTAACGAATCCTACACCTGTTATACCATTTTCTGCTGCTGTTGATATTACCCGATACTCATCTGACCAGAAATCCTTGTTTTCCTTCCACTTCACTTCACTGACCCTGTAAGTAGGCTGTTTATGTTTTCTTATTGGCAACGTTACGTAGCGCTCTGTATGAAAATCACTGGCTGTGCTGTGTGCAGTCTGTGGCTAATTTGCATTGTTGTCTGCCATTGTAGTGTTGGGCAGCGGCAGCTGGATGTGAACAGCGCGTAGCGTTGCGCAGTTGGAGGTGAGCCGCCAGCAGTGGTGGATGTGGGGAGAGAGATGGCGGAGTTTTGAAATTTGTAAGACTGGATGTCATGAACTGCTATATATATTATGACTATTAAGGTAAATACATTGTTTTTTCTCTATTAAAATCTTTCATTTGCTAACTATGCCTATCAGTAGTTAGTGCCTTCTGTACTTTGAATCTTTTATTTAGCTGGCAGTAGTGGCGCTCGCTGTATTGCAGTAGTTGGAGTAACCAAGATTTTTGTGAGGTAAGTGAATTGTGAAACGTATAGGTTAATGTTAGTCAGGGCCATTCTTTTGTAGGGATTTTTGAAAGTCAGATTGCGTAGCGCTAAATATATTGTGTGTCAGTTTAAGCACAGTCTTGTACAATTTTTCAAAAGGGGACTTTTCATATGTCGACCCTTAGCCGAGGATACCTCACTGGAATCTTCTGATTTTTTCTTGTAGTTTGTGTAATTAGTGTAGATTTTGTTTATTGCTAGCCCATAATTGTAGAGAGAATATCCTTTGTAGTTGCAGTCTTTCATTGTTGTACAGTAAAACAGGTGTGGAACGCATGTAAATTTGCACCAAGTATTTCGCAGCTTGCAATTAACTAGATATTATTTTCAGCGCTATGTTAATGTGTTCTCTTGTTTTCTGTGTATCGTGTGAAATATTGTGACAATAATGGCGTGTGAATAACGTAACACTAGGCTCCAAAGTAAACAGAGAAATAATAGTGACGACGAGCGTAGCTTACCAGCACCGCTGTGTAATAAATTAACAGACATTCAAAGTAGTAATTTGGTAATTGTGCATAGCGAAATGGAGCGGGCGTCAAATAATGGTGTAGACAGTGAAACAGGTAGTGAACAGGGAAGCATTATCGATCGATCGGTCGGCAACAGCTCGCATCAGGAATCGGGAATGACAGAACACAATATTGCAAATACTGTAGACTCAGGTTTTGGGTTCTCACCGTTTTCTCAAATGAGTCAAGACACATTTTCCGCTTGTCAGAATGTGAATGTTTCCGGTGCAAATTCACTGCCGAAAAGCACTGAAGAACATGTTTCAGACACCAGTACATTGTTATTACAGTTAATGCAACAAACGGGACAAAGGCTACAAAAGTTAGGAACAATGGAACAAAATCTTCACACCACGCTTGAACAAACACGTGAAGATTTAACTACTGAGTTACATAAAATCGAATCGAAATGTCAAAAGTCTGTGATGATGTAAAAACACAAATTTGTGAGCATTTTCAACCTATTTTTTCGCGGCATGTAAATGTATTACAGAATCATGAAGCAGCCATAAAAAACTGCAAACCATTGTTCATGAAAATCACTACACCTTGCAAGCTAAAATTGACTCAGTTGCATCTACCGATTCGGTTACGCAATTTGCAAAAACTCAGGAAAACTTAAAGGACACAGTAGATGCTCTGAAACTTGGTTCAGAAAAACACACTGAGGAAATAAGTACACTATCGGAGAAAGTAGCCGAACTTTCGGATCAGTTCACTAACTTATCTACAAAGGTGGATGGTGATCTGAATGACACAAGACCTGTAGCCACCACTGACACAGAAGAGTATGAACAAATTAAGAAATTCAAACAAAATCAGAATCAAATTAATACGCAACACAAAAGAGAAATCCGGGAAGTACAAGATCAGTTGGCACATGTAATACAAAAATTACATATTTCAGAGGACTCTCACGCTCCAACACGGGAAGGGGGACTTAGAAATACGGAACAGCCACGAAGTAATAACACGGGACACTTCGGAAATTGTGAAAGAAATTGGCAAGGCGCACCGAATTTTGAGATGGAACCGCCGAAGCGACGTAACAATGACCGACATGCGACTCGCCGACATGATGATTTTGACTATAAGATGTTCATTACTGCACGTAAATTCAAAACATTTAAGAATTTTGGCAACGACATTCATCCACAAGCATGGCTCCATCAATTCTCTCATTGTTTTCCTCCCAACTGGTCATTAGAACACAGATTAGAATTTATGTGTGGCTATTTAGAGAATGAACCAGCTGTAAGAATGCGATCGGTCATTCACGATTGTCATAGTGAAGGAGAATTTTACCATGCCTTTCTCTCAGCATATTGGTCTCAAGCTACACAAGACCGAGTAAAACATAGCATCATGACGATGAAACACTATGAACAATCTGAATTTTCCAGTCTTTTCAAATATTTTGAAGACATGTTGCACAAGAATCAGTACCTGTCAAACCAATACAGCCCCTCAGAACTCGTCCGCATTTGCTTAATCAAATTACCTGAACATTTACAACATATTATTTTGGCAGGACGTTGCAAAGACAACATTGAAGCTTTTCAGGGACTGTTAAAAGAATTAGAAATTGTCACTGACAATCGCGGAACGCGAAAACAGGAACACAACAATTACAGGTCACATCCGTCGCAATTCCGCAATGAAAGAAATAATAACTGGACACGACAAGGCTATTCTCACAACACAAATCGTGACCAAAACAGACACCACCCGTATGACAACCGTTGGCAGAGTAGTAATAACTCTAGGGAAAGATCACCACTCCGCGGTAATAACTATCACACAGACAATCAGAGAAACAGACAATGTGGGAACCAAAATAAATATTATCAGGGGAGACAGAATAACTTTAGACGCAACGGACCAGTGCGCAGTTACGATTCAGGGAGAAGTTCTCCACCACGTGACCGACAAGAAAGAAACTATGGAATCTACCGACATGCCGACAGACGATATGATCGTAACGACAGATCTGAATTGCATCAGAACTGGCGGGATTCAAACAGAGCAGGGCCCTCTCGACAAGGTGAATTTGTAGAAGTTAGGTCTCCAAATCCCAATAACGACGCGCGCCAACAAAGGGACAATAGGCAATGACTCATACCGCTGGCAGCCACGAAACGTACGTATGAAACTGACGACGCAGCTGCCGTAGCTAGTAATTACATAAAAATGGAAGACAATAGGGACATCTTACTCCAGGAACACGACGTAAAACATAACAACATTGCATATCCTGTGATTCACATTACAGTAAAAGACGTAAAATTTACTGCAGTACTTGACTCTGGCAGTCCCATTTCAGTAATTAGTGAAACAGCCTTTACCAAATGCAAAAAATCGAGCCATTGTCCCACACTTCCGTTATGTAAGATTAAATTACAAGGTGGAATCGTTGGAAAAAGTGTAGATGTACGCCAGCAAACCAACTTAGAATTCTTTTGTCAAAGCCACAGCTACTATATGAACTTTCTCATTGTTCCATTATTGTCGACGGAAATTATATTGGGAGTAGACTTTTTGAATGAATACAAAGCAATCTTAAACTTTCACGATGCTGAAATAAGTTTAGAGAAAGAAGGTAAGTCAATAGCTTTGAAATTTGAAGATTGGCTCTTAAACAATGACGAGGAAATTAATCGGATTTACTTTCTGTTAGACAACAGTTCGGAATTTTCTACGGAACTAGACACTAACAATCACTCTGCAAGTACTGACAGGGATGATATCGATGACATATTTGATACTAATGAGTTAATTCAGAATAAAATTTGAACAATTGAGAATTGTAATGGTACTGATAAGTAAGACCTTTTTGAGATTTTACAAGCACATTCCACAGTTTTTACTCACAAAACAGGAACAATCAAGGGATTTCAATACCAATTTCGTGTTTGTGAGCATACTAAATTTTGTGTTACACCATACGTAATTTCAGCACATTATAGGGACCGTGTTAGGACAGAAATACAATCTATGCTTAATGAGGGCATTATTGATCCTGCAGTAAGCTCATACAACAATCCATTACATGTTGTTGAGAAGAAAAATGGATTGATCAGGCTTGTCTTAGATTCGAGACAAATCAATACTATCATCATTCCTGAAACAGACAGGCCGCAAACGATGGAAGAACTTCTTCAAAATTTTAATGGCGTAAAAGTGTTGTCTTCTATTGATCTCAGATCCAGCTTTTATCAGATCGAACTTCATCCAGAATGTAGAAAATACACAGCTTTCCTTTGTTTCGGCGTTTGTTATCAGTTTCGGAAACTTCCTTTTGGTTTGAACATTTCTTCGGCAGCATTCATTCGCGGGCTAAATTCCATATTACCTGAGTTCTTAAAACGTCACATCACCTTATCTGTGGACGATATTCCGATAGCAGAAGCCTCATGGGAACAACACAATCGCATCCTCAACAGCGTGTTACATATTTTTGCAGAATCTGGAATTACATTTAACTTGGAAAAGTCTGAAATCGGTAGGTCAAAGATGAGGTTTTTGGGACATATTATTTCTTCTGAAAGCATTCAGCCAGATCCTGAAAAGTTAGAAGCAGTCAGAGCCATTCCAGTTCCATCCACAAAAAAACAAGTCCGCAGTTTTCTAGGTCTCGTAAATTTTTACCGTCGTTTTCTGAATATGCAAATTCTAGTTACACCAAAACTTTGTTCTCTCACTGGAAAAAATACTGTTTGGAACTGGGACGAACAAGCACAGTTGAAATTCAATTCTTTGAAAGAATCGCTACTTAACGCGCCAATACTAGCTCATCCAGATCTGTCACAATATTTCTGCCTTAGCAAGGATTCTTCTAAAGTCGGTCTTGGTGCCCATTTATTTCAAGAAGCCACAGAAAATGACACTACTGTTCAGAAAACCATTGCTTTTGATAGCCGAGTGCTAACAAAATCTGAAAAAAATTATTCCGTTACTGAATTAGAAGCTTTAGCTATCGTTTGGGCATTTAACAAATTCCGTTTCTTTCTTTCTGGTAAGCACGTAAAAGTATACAGTGATCATCGTGCATTACAATTTCTTATGTCTTCAAAATTAAATCATGACAGGTTAAAACGTTGGGCATTGTTTCTGCAAGAATTCCGCTTCACAATAGTCTACATTCCCGGCAAGGAGAACATTGTTGCGGACGCACTGTCACGCGCACCGGCTGGGCTTGAGAAAAGTAACACAGATGGCAACCTAGAGAAAAATTTCAGTATTCTTTACATTCAGAAAGTCGCCTTTGAAAACTTCATCACCACATCTTTAAAGGACATTGCTCATGAACAAGATAAAGATCAGATTTGGAAAGACATCAAGAGCAAATGGCATGAAAAGACACACACACAGATTCGGCATTATTACCTGGTTAGAAACAACATACTCTTCAAACGCTGCACTGTTGATGACAAGCTATGGGTACTTTGCATTCCAGGCGATTTTGTTAATAAGCTCATTTGGTACATTCATTTCAGCTATGCACATTTTTGTCCACGAAAATGTTATCTTATTCTTCGAATAACTTGTTATTTTAACAATATGGAAAAGAGAATTCGAAGAGTCTTGTCTATTTGTAAACTTTGTCAAAAGGCGAAACCATCTACTATCTCACATCGTGCTCCGTTGTTTCCTATTATTCCTGCTGCTGTTGATCTCTTGGGACCGCTTGTCAGAACATCGAATGGATTTTCGTACGTTCTAGTCGCTGTTGAACTTACTTTAAAATTTGTTTCTTTCACTCCGTTACGTAAAGCCGCTGGACGGTCTGTACACAACGCCTTTGTTAAAAATTTCTTACGTGAAGTTGAACACGTTAGTAAAGTCATTTCAGATAACGGACCACAATTCAGATCTGCTGTTTGGTCACGCATGCTTCGGAATCAAAAAATCAAACCTGTTTTTATTTCATTGTACTCACCACATTGTAACCCGTCTGAACAGATTATGAAAGAAATCAATAAGCTTTGCAGACTTTATTGTCACAGAAAGCATCAGCATTGGGACAGATATTTACACTTATTTCAAAACGTGCTGAATGAAATGCCTCCCGACTCCACTGCTTTACCACCTACTCTTGTACTAAAGAATGAAGAACCACCGAACAGAATCAGAGAGCTTGTACCTTTCCCGAATACACGTAAACTTCGACACAAAGACATAATTGATTTGGCTATTATAAATATCAAATCTGCAGCAGACAAAAGGAGAAAACTACACGGTAAAGCAAATGCAAAGGAATTATATATTGGTCAGAAAGTTCTCATTAAAGCTCATTCATTGTTACATAAGAAGAAACACTTGAGTCACAAATTCTTTCTAGTTTACAATGGACCTTACAGAATCCGACGTATACCACATGATAATTGCGTTGAAGTTGAAACTCTGCGTACTAGGAAGAGTAAAGGTTTACACCACATTTCACATGTAAAACCGTTTATTGAAAGATAATCTGCTTTTTAACTTTGTCTTTGCCATAAAACTTTTCACTTCACATTTCTAGTATGCTTTGTCAGACTTAAGAAACTGTTAACATGCAACAATGTTTGAAGTTAAATATCCAGTCTAGAACCTAGGGAACATTTTTAAACAGAAATTACGAATGCATTGTTATAGTGAACAGACGACACAGTGTTGTATTTGTACATTCTTGCTTGTTAGTTGCACGATTACGTAACGACTATCAGGCTTACATACTTAGGACATATACTGGTACTGCTAATGAGATTTTAATGCAACATTTTGGTTTACTTGAAAATACATTCTGGGTTTAAAGTACTTTCAGTGAGATACCAGATGACATAGTGGTTAGTTTATGTGACAGCTACACGATTTTATCACGACGCTACTAATGAGTGACAATTTACAATGTTGCTTTTGCAGTGTTTCTGTTTTATATCTGCACAGTTTTCTGTTTTATTCTGGAAAGTAAAAGATGTTTTAGTAGTAACATTGGTGGTATAGCTACAATGAGACAGCCTTTTCCATAGCACAACAATATGTTACAGTACAGTACTTTCTTCATCACGACAATAAGCGTAATAACTACGATATCTATACACAAAGCATTTCACTTTTGTTTATCATGAGGTAAGTACATTGACTTCTGCAGAACTTAGCTTTTGGAGGACGATAACTACGACACTTCCACAGAGATTATGTTGCAACAAGATGCACAGTTTAGCGCTACAGTACACGTATTTGAGTGATTAATTTTGTACTTAAATAATTTATTTTTAAAGATATTTGAAGTACAATAATAGAAAGGTTTTCCGTCATACATTTCATTCCATTGCTGTAATCTGTAACACCTAAGGGTATAATTGCATTAATCCTCAGGGGGGTCCACGCTTACTTTGTGTACCATGTGTGTGGCAAGCACAAGGATCCCTAGCTAATATGGTATTTGCTTATACAACTTTACACATCGGTACCATATTTCTCCAACACAGAATTACACAGCTATCTGATTATTTAACAGAGAAACAAAAATTTTTTTTATGTCAGTGACACATGTTTACGCAATTACACAGTTGGGTAACTTCACACTTACGAAATTGTATTTTGTCTGTACTTTGTGAACTCTTCATATTTTTTCATAACCCTTGTGATACTATGAGAGCTTTGAATGATGTATTTGGTATGGGATCATGATTTTTAAAGTACGTTTGAGGTAGATGACACTTTTGAAACGAGCAGAGAATTTTTTGTAGGTTTTAAAATATTCAGAAAGCTACGACGATTTTGAGATGTGATTGATCTTTTATGATGTTATTATTATGACGATGATGTGTATTATGCTGTTGAGG
Organism: Schistocerca serialis cubense; assembly: GCF_023864345.2. Taxonomy (NCBI): domain Eukaryota; kingdom Metazoa; phylum Arthropoda; class Insecta; order Orthoptera; family Acrididae; genus Schistocerca; species Schistocerca serialis. The sequence goes on along the minus strand of NC_064639.1, from coordinate 820,829,715 downwards.
TATGTTTTTATCAATGAGATGATGCTATATGAGGAATTTGATTATGTTACGTATTTATTATGATGAAATATTGAAGAATGTCTACGAATATGTATATGTGTAATAAGGTAAGGAATAATGAGTAGTGGTTAGGGACGCTGATTTGTGAAAAAGGTTGTTGGAAACCAAGAATCGTACTTTAAGAGTTATGAAATGTATGTAAATGCGTGAATGTATCACAATGCCGACGAAAATCTTTTGGACACTGTTATATCAATAGGATTTTGTTTCTACAGATTTGTAACGTAAATTCTTGACCTGTGAAATATTTTTATATGAGACGGCCACTGTAGTGGAAACTGCTGTCGTAAATATTTCCGTAAGAAAGTTAAGTGACCACCTGCACGTAATGCGTCGTGGGCACCCAGCTGTGTCGAACACCTGGAGAAAAAGCCATTAGTGTGTGCATTTTCAGAGGCACAGGTAGAAAAAAAAAGGGAGGCCATTATCCTTGCTATTGACATTCCTTTGTAGAAAGCATCGCAAATACGACACGCTCAAACTTGAAAACATATGATTATACTGTGGACTTCTTAATTTATGATATTTACTAAAATGCCTAATGAAATGATGAGAAACATTTCACGGCTATTGTCTTGCTAGTTGAGAGAAACGCCATATGGCTTGATTTATGTATTTATTTACTCATTTTGTTTAATATCTAGTTTCTAGCTGCACTGCAGCATTGGTTAAAATAAAATTTAATAGATGTACTAATATAAATATTCTATGCTTACAGATCCAGTAAATAATTTTTTGATCTATTCAAAAAAACGAAGGAGGATAAAAAAGACATTTCCCTTCACAGGAATTGCATACGGAATTTTCATTTCAACTACTTGGTAATATTTTTGGTAGAATAACTTCTTGTGATGGACCACTTTAATTACATAGACATTAAGATGTGAATATACATTTCCCTTGTCTGCATTGTTGTCTTTAGTGTAATATTTTTTCTGCTTGAGCTATGTCATGTTTAGATATAAGTTATTTCATTTGCTGCTGCTGTTTGCCAGGCATAGTGTTACTGAATTTGACTTTGTGTTACTCTGCTAAGCCTGTTTACTACTGATTTATTTTTCTTGTTTGCTGCTCATTGCCTTATATTAGTTGTAATATTGTTGCTTACTTTGCCAATTTGTATTTTTTTTGTCCTTGCTGTTTGTGTTAATTTATTATGTGCTGCTGCATTGCCTCGTCCCTTAGTTTAGCATCTGAGCTCAGTAGATTGAAGTTAGCTTAAGATGGGGTAGGCTATATGAGAGAACGAGTTGTGATGAATTGGAAGAAATGCATTGAGAAGCTGTAAGAAAATAGTTTGGCCAAAAAAGTATTTTGAAAGAGGATATGAACCAAAAAAGTAGGGTTTAGGGACAACAGGTTTAGGTAGGATTTTCTTGGAAATAAGTAATGAGGTAAGAAATATGTGACCATATAAATACAGAAAGCATGCTTGGATAGGATTTTTTTGGTGGAAACAAATGTTGAAATAAGACGAAAGATCTATGGAATGAAGTTTTTAGGTTGGACTGCAGTACCAAATGTTACACTGAAAACAAACCCTGCCCTTTCCTCTTGTGTTATTCTGCTATGTGCTTGTGTACTCTTGTATATTTGTGTTTTTCCTGTCTTTATATGTTCATCTGATGAGAGTTACGTTGTAGAATTTTTCTGATAATATGTTATTGACATTGTAAAGATGTTTAGACATTATTTATTCTGTTTTGTTTTAATGCTCATGTGTGAAGTTGATGTTTCAAAAGTTATTCTGATCTTTTATGTATTTACTTATGTCATAATTCCCGTAACACTGATGTATATGTTTATTTCTATACTTTTGTAAAGCCCCTATTACTACAAATGTTATCTGTATTATTATGTTTTTAATTATGTACACTCCTGGAAATGGAAAAAAGAACACATTGACACCGGTGTGTCAGACCCACCATACTTGCTCCGGACACTGCGAGAGGGCTGTACAAGCAATGATCACACGCACGGCACAGCGGACACACCAGGAACCGCGGTGTTGGCCGTCGAATGGCGCTAGCTGCGCAGCATTTGTGCACCGCCGCCGTCAGTGTCGGCCAGTTTGCCATGGCATACGGAGCTCCATCGCAGTCTTTAACACAGGTAGCATGCCGTGACAGCGTGAACGTAAACTGTATGTGCAGTTGACGGACTTTGAGCGAGGGTGTATAGTGGGCATGCGGGAGGCCGGGTGGACGTACCGCCGAATTGCTCAACACGTGGCGCGTGAGGTCTCCACAATACATCGATGTTGTCACCAGTGGTCGGCGGAAGGTGCACGTGCCCGTCGACCTGGGACCGGAACGCAGCGACGCATGGATGCACGCCAAGACCGTAGGATCCTACGCAGTGCCGTAGGGGACCGCACCGCCACTTACCAGCAAATTAGGGACACTGTTGCTCCTGGGGTATCGGCGAGGACCATTCGCAACCGTCTCCATGAAGCTGGGCTACGGTCCCGCACACTGTTAGGCCGTCTTCCGCTCACGCCCCAACATCGTGCAGCCCGCCTCCAGTGGTGTCGCGACAGACGTGAATGGAGGGACGAATGGAGACGTGTCGTCTTCAGCGATGAGAGTCGCTTCTGCCTTGGTGCCAATGATGGTCGTATGCGTGTTTGGCGCCGTGCAGGTGAGCGCCACAATCAGGACTGCCTACGACTGAGGCACACAGGGCCAACACCCAGCATCATGGTGTGGGGAGCGATCTCCTACACTGGCCGTACACCACTGGTGATCGTCGAGGGGACACTGAATAGTGCACGGTACATCCAAACAGTCATCGAACCCATCGTTCTACCATTCCTAGACCGGCAAGGGAACTTGCTGTTCCAACAGGACAATGCACGTCCGCATGTATCCCGTGCCACCCAACGTGCTCTAGAAGGTGTAAGTCAACTACCCTGGCCAGCAAGATCTCCGGATCTGTTCCCCATTGAGCATGTTTGGGACTGGATGAAGCGTCGTCTTACGCGGTCTGCACGTCCAGCACGAACGCGGTCCAACTGAGGCGCCAGGTGGAAATGGCATGGCAAGCCGTTCCACAGGACTACATCCAGCATCTCTAAGATCGTCTCCATGGGAGAATAGCAGCCTGCATTGCTGCGAAAGGTGGATATACACTGTACTAGTGCCGACATTGTACATGCTCTGTTGCCTGTGCCTATGTGCCTGTGGTCCTGTCAGTGTGATCATGTGATGTATCTCACCCCAGGAATGTGTCAATAAAGTTTCCCCTTCCTGGGACAATGAATTCATGGTGTTCTTATTTCAATTTCCAGGAGTGTATTTTGTACCTTTGTTATTGTATTATTATGTTATAAAATTGTAATTGACACCAGTTCATCATATCATTAACTTGTAAGTTCCATTTCACTGCAAACGTTTCTGTTGGTCATACTATGTGGACAATATGTGAGAAGTAGGGACTGTTAGTGTTTGCACATGTGTTAGTAATTCAGCAAGGGACTGGTTAACAGCATTGCTGGTTCTAAGGACAATTAGATAGAAACTTTGTGAGTGCACAAGTGGTGGTTTATGGACTTGCTATATTCTCCGCAAGACTCTTCGATGAGGATTGTGCACCTGCACAGTCGCAACGGATGGCTGCTAGCCGTCTCTACAAGGACTACAGTGGGTCTGCACCTTTGATGACCCACCAGTACCATTATTTCTACAAGGACTGCAGTGGGTCTGCACCTTTCATGACCCACCAATACCATTATTTCTACAAGGACTGCAGTGGGTCTGCACCTCTGGTGGCCCACCAATACCATACACTCTACCAGGACTACAGTGGGTCTACTCTGTGATGACCTACCTACCAATAGTCTTCAAAACTTCGAATGACTCCGTTGTGGGTTTCCTCTGTTGTGGCCCATTACCTGTCTGCATGTCAAGAGTCAGCACTGTCTTTTCGTTGGAAGGACAACACTACTTCTTCAAGACTGCATGGAAATCCACTACTTCCGTGTGCATTTTCTTCTACTGCTCAGATTTTGAGAAAAACACTGCTATTTTACTGTGATGAACGATCAGGACTGTCTTTATGGACTGTGAGAAAATTTTAGCTTTTGACCAACATTGTATTAATAAGTGTGAGCATTTGATATCTTTCTTCCTGTAATTATGGAAATTTTTTTCAAATCTGTATTGGCCAGTGCCCAAAACAATTTGTAAAATTTTTTGTGTGGAGCATTAGGGAAAAGAATGGCGTAAAGTAAATAATACTATTAGTTATTGTGAGAAACTTATTAGTGATATACATTTTTGGAAAGAATAACTCTAGTAAATGAATAAAACTGAAACTAATCTATCACAATTTGAACGCTCTGTCCTAATGTAACAACGTTGAAGAACGTACTAAATTAGTATTTACTAGCAACTATTAAATGAAAAGGAGTAATCTCCATATATTCGGTTATGAATTACCATAATAGCACAATTAAGAGTAAATGACAAATAGTCACAATAATATCATAGTAAAAGGATTAAATCTATCTAAGAGCAAGGACTCTAGAGTACGTAAAATGTAAGGAAAATGTATTAACAGTTAAATATTGTATATAAAAAAAATTTATTTTCGGTTAAAACCTGACAAACTGAGCTTGTGGGTGGGGTATGTAGTGGGACGAAATTGAAGCGTCACCCATCCACCAGTGTCAGCCCAGTTTGCAGGTGAATATAAGTTTAATTTAGTTTTGTTTATGTATTTTTGTAATATTTGTAATGGTTGTGAAGTGTCTAAAGTTTTTGTATTTTTTTTATGTTTCATGTACGGAGAGGGCGGCGCAACGAACGGAGACAGCATCTTCGTTGCCGGGACTGGAGAGAAAATTGCTGGCCACTATACGTCGCGGGTCGACAGCAAAAGAGCGACAGAAGATTCTGAAACCGATTTGTTGCGTCGTGCTTCTAAAAATTGAAAATGAATAATTTGTAATGTTTTGTACAACAATGATATCATAGGAAGTTTAATCTTATTGAAAATGTTAGTTTTGTCTTGTCAAGGCTCAGGTTCACGTCTGTATAGGAAGATAATAAACTAGTGGATGCTACTAAAGTTGAAATACGTGTTCCGAGGATTTATTTATGAAGAATTATGTGAATGAATTAATAATATATTTGACAAGATTATTGGATTTTGACAGCGTTCATCGCGACTTTGAATCTCAAAAAGTTTATTCAATGTGGTTCTATTATCGATTAAATCAGATAACGTGTATCAATATAATTTCCAAGGAGAAACAAACGACATCTAAAATTGAAAAAGTTTTACACAAACCAATTGGACTGAGTGACGTAATTCTGCGCATACGACTCAAATGATGTTTTAGTATTTCATTCAAGAACCATTCTGAGACAATTTAAAAAGAATATAAATAGTTTTGAAGTGGGTTGTAACTGACATAGGTGACGAAGTCTACACATGGTCATATGTCAAAAGACAATCGTTTATAAGAAACTTACGTCGTTACACTACATCGCCAATGCTGATTATTTACCAAAATTTAGGCAGTGGCGGGGATCGAACCCGGGACCGAAGACGCTTTGATTATGAATCAAAGATGCTACCCCCAGACCACGGGTCCACCAAAGTAGCCCAATTAAAATCCAGTTCAGAATGTATGGAACGACCTTGGTCGGGCTCTTCGTGCCGTGTATTCTCAACCGAGAAAACTGAGCAGTTGGTCACGGCACTGGAGTCAGCAAGTCTCCACAACACTGTCGGTACCTTCCAGAACCTCACCGACTTTCTTCCTGCACGTCTAGCAGCGGTCCCCCATGCAACAGGCGGTTCTTCAGGCTTTTGACAGGGGCTCACATTCATTAGACTGGAAAGTGTATAATGCGGACGCTGTAACGTGGCGGTCGGCAGCAAGTGTAAACAAACGAGAACTGACGACAGCGCGAGAGGAGCTGGGAGTTTGGTGGCAGCGAGTATCGCCTCCCTCTCTCAGGGTTGTCAGCCTCCACTGGTATTCTGTGCTTCTCGGAAAGCGCATCTGGAACATTGTCACAGGGATCATGGATTCTTTGTGGTCTCGTGAGAATCGTATTCATGCTGCTTGATAGACTATGATCAGCGTGACGGATTGCCGTCCTACGGGCCCGGGTTCGAATCCCGGCTGGCTCGGGGAGTTTCTCCGCTCAGTGACTGGGTGTTGTGTTGTCTTTATCATCCCCCTCCGGTGCGCAGGTCGCTCAATGTGGCGTCGAATGTAATAAGACCTGCACCGAGGCAGCCGGACCTGCCCCGTAAGAGGCCTCCCGACCAATGACGCCAAACGCTCAATTCCATTTCCATACACTAGAATTAGACTCTCCATAAATTTTAAAACATCACAACCCACGTTAACGGAATCAGTGCAGTTGTTTGCTTAGGTTGGCAATATCGTAAATACAGGGTGATTCAAAAAGAATACCACAACTTTAAAAATGTGTATTTAATGAAAGAAACATAATATAACCTTCTGTTATACATCATTACAAAGAGTATTTAAAAAGGTTTTTTTTTTCACTCAAAAACAAGTTCAGAGATTTTCAATATGGCCCCCTCTAGACACACGAGCAATATCAACCCGATACTCCAACTCGTTCCACACTCTCTGTAGCATATCAGGCGTAACAGTTTGGATAGCTGCTGTTATTTCTCGTTTCAAATCATCAATGGTGGCTGGGAGAGGTGGCCGAAACACCATATCCTTAACATACCCCCATAAGAGAAAATCGCAGGGGGTAAGATCAGGGCTTCTTGGAGGCCAGTGATGAAGTGCTCTGTCACGGGCTGCCTGGAGGCCGATCCATCGCCTCGGGTAGTTGGTGTTCAGGTAGTTACGGACAGATAAGTGCCAATGTGGTGGCGCTCCATCCTGCTGAAATATGAATTGTTGTGCTTCTTGTTCGAGCTGAGGGAACAGCCAATTCTCTAACATCTCCAGATACTGTAGTCCAGTTACAGTAGCACCTTCGAAGAAAAAGGGACCAAAAACTTTATTGGCTGAAATGGCGAACAAATGTACAACTAAATGAAACTTTATAGCTCCCTTAATTCGCCGACAGATAGTGCTTAACTCTGCCTTTTGTCGTTGCAGAGTTTTAAATTCCTGAAGTTGTGGTATTCTTTTTGAATCACCCTGTATTATAGTTCAAGTCCGACCTATAGCAGTATCTTACGTAACAACTGTTCAAAACATCACTCATCTGAAACTGCTACGTTAAAGTGGCCGCATAATACTGTAGATCGGAGGAGATTCCCTTTGGTTTCGGGCGGTTAGCGGAAATGGTAAAGACTGCCAGTCCTGCTTGCGAGATTAAGGCGGAGCTCACCATTTGCAGCATCGTCGACAGAACTGACTATGGTCCTTTGGTGCGGAGCCGAGTGGAGGGTCTGAAGCAGAGGCTCAGGCGGTTCTATGACCGTGTAGGCTGCAGATTCCTTGACTTGCGCCATCGGGTGCTTGGTTTCCGGGTACCGCTTAATAGGTCAGAAGTCCACTACACGCAGGAAGCGGCTACACGGGTAGCGGGAGCTGTGTGGAAGGGACTGAGCGGATTTTTAGGTTAGAGGGTCTCAGGAACCACAGAATGAGCATCCGTCTAAAAGGGGGCAGGTAAAACACAGTAAGATAGTTGTAGAAACGATCGGTATTTTAGTTGGGAAAGAACCAGAGCTCCAAGCCCTAATAGAAAGCACTGAAGCTCAAATAGTTACAGGTATGGAAAGCTGGCTAAGCCGGAAATAAGTTCAGCCGAAATTTTTTCAGCCGACCCAACAGCGTTTAGAAAGGATAGATTATATACAGTTGGTGGTGGAGTATTTACTGCTGTCAGAAATAGTTTACCTTGTAGTGAAATTGAAGTAGTTAGTTCCTGCGGAATAGTATAGGTAGTGGTTATACCTCACAATCGGACTAAACCATTAATTGGATCGTTTTACCGACCCATCGACTCAGAAGATATAGTTACTGAACAGTACAAAGAAAACCTGAGTCTCATTTCAAATAGATACCCCATTCATACAAATATAGTCGGTGGTGATTTCAATCTACTTTCGATATGGTGGAAAAATCATACGTTTAAAGCCAGCGGCAGGCATAAAACGTCATCCGAAATTGTACTGAATGTTTTCTCAGAAAATTATTTTAAACAACTAGTTCATGAGCTCACTCGAAGCGTAAATGGCTTTTAGCAACAAATAGTCCTTGACTAATAGGGAGTATCATGACGAATACAGGGCTTAGCGATCACAACGCAGTTGCTGCTAGGCTGAATACCGTAACACCCGCAAACATAAAAAAGAAACCCAAAGTACATCTATTTAAGAAAGCTGATAAAAATGCTCTTAACGCCATTTTAAGAGACAGTCTCCACTCCTTCCGATCTGATCACGTCACCGTGCAAAAGATGTGGAATGATTTCAAAGAGATAGTACCGACGGCAATTGAGAGACATATACCACATAAATTAATAAGTAATGGTATTGATCCCCCATGGTACACAAGACGGGTAAGATCGCTGTTGCAGAAGCAAAGAAAAAATGCATGCCAAACGTAAAAGAACGCAAAATTTCCAAGATTGCCAAAGTTTTGGAGTAGTTCGAAAGATACCGCGTACTTCAATGGGAGATCTTTATAATAATTTGCTCAACGAAACCCTGTCTCGGAATCTGGCAGAAGACCCAAAGAGATTCTGGTCATACATAAAGCACACCAGTAGGAAGACGCAATCAATATCTTCACTGCGCGATAACAACGGTGAAGCCACTGATGACAGTGACACTAAAGCAGAGTTATTAGACACACTTTTCCGAAACTCCTTCACCAAAGAAGACGAAGTAAATATTCCTGAATTCCAATCAAGAACAACAGCCAAGATGAGAAACATAGAAGTAGATATGCTCGGTATAACGAAGCAGCTTAAATCACTTAATAAAGGCAAGGCCTCTGGCCAAGATTGTATACCAGTCAGGTTCTTTCAGAGTATACTGATGCAATAGCTCCATGTTTAGCAATTATATACAACTGCTCGCTCACAGAAAGTTCCGTACCTAAAGACTGGAAAGGGAAATAGGAGTAATCCGCTGAATCACCGGCCCATATTACTAACGTCAATTTGCAGTAGGGTATTGGAACATATACAGTGTTCGAACATTATGAATTACCTCGAAGAAAACGATTTATTGACACATAGTCAGTACGGATTCAGTAAACATCGTTCTTGTGAAACACAAATGGTTCAAATGGCTCTGAGCACTATGGGACTTAACTTCTAAGGTAATCAGTCCCTTAGAACTTAGAACTACTTAAACCTAACTAACCTAAGGACATCACACACATCCATGCCCGAGGCAGGATTCGAACCTGCGACCGTAGCGGTAGCGCGGTTCCAGACTGTAGCGCCTTTAACCGCTTGGCCACCCCGGCCGGCTGTGAATCACAACTAGCTCTTTATACTCATGAAGTAATGAGTGCTATCGACAGGGGATGTCAAATTGATTTCATATTTTTAGATTTCCAGAAGGCTTTCGACACTGTTCCTCACAAGCGTCTTCTAACCAAACTGCATGCCTATGGAATATGGCCTCAGTTGTGCGCTGGATTCGTGATTTCCTGTCAGAAAGGTCACAGTTCGTAGTAATAGATGGAAATTCATCGATTAAAACGGAAGTAATATCTGGCATTCCCCAGGGAAGTGTTATAAGCCCTCTATTGTTCCTGATCTATATTAACGACATGAGATAATCTGAGTAGCCGTCTTAGATTGTTTGCAGATGATGCTGTCATTTACCGTCTTGCCAAGTCATCAGATGATCAAAACGACTTACAAAATGATTTATATAATATATCTGTATATTGCGGCCGGCCGAAGTGGCCGTGCGGTTAAAGGCGCTGCAGTCTGGAACCGCAAGACCACTACGGTCGCAGGTTCGAATCCTGCCTCGGGCATGGATGTTTGTGATGTCCTTAGGTTAGTTAGGTTTAACTAGTTCTAAGTTCTAGGGGACTAATGACCTCAGCAGTTGAGTCCCATAGTGCTCAGAGACATTTGAACCATTTTGTATATTGCGAATAGTGGCAATTGACGCTGAATAAAGATAAGTGTGAAGTTATTCACATGAGTACTAAAAGAAATCAGCTAAATTTCGATTACACGATAAGTCACACAAATCTGGAGGCTGTAAATTCAACTAAATACATAGGGATTACAATTACAAATAACCTAAGCAGGAACGATTACATTGATAATGTTGTGGGTAGAGCAAACCAAAGACTGTGATTCATTGGCAGAACACTTAGAAGGTGCAACAGGTGTACTAAAGAGACTGCTTACACCACGCTTGTCCACCCTATCCTGGAGTATTGCTGTGCGGAGTGGAATCCGTACCAGGTAGGACTGACGGATGACTTCGAAAAGTTCAAAGAAGAGCAGCTCGTTTTGTATTATAGCAAAATAGGGGAGATAGTGCCACAGACACGATTCGTGAATTGGAGTGGCAATCATTAAAACAAAGGCGTTTTTGGTTGCGACCGGATCTTCTCATGAAATTTCGATCACCAGTTTTCTCCTCCTATTGTGAAAACGTTCTGTTAACACCCACATACATAGGGAGAAATGATCATCACGATAAAATAAGACAAATTAGGGCTCGCACACAAAAATTTAAATGCTCGTTTTTCCTGCGCGCCTTCGAGAGTGGCACTGTAGAGAGACAGCTTGAACCCTCTGCCAGACACTTGATTGTGAATAGCAGAGTAATCATTTAGATGAAGATACAGATTTGGCGCTGTTGGCTGTTGTGCTAAATAAATTTGTGCTAACTATCGCGCAGTGGTTGACACCATACGTTGCTCACGGGAAGATTTATCTACGAATGAAATACTGGAAGAAACACTTAACTTTTTTATAGAGACAGTAGAGCGTTTAAGAGGACTTGCCTCTAATAAGAAAACGGTTGGCACGGATTGACTGCTGAGCTTAACATGGCTCAAGAGAACAGTGTGTAAAGTAAATTCATGCAGCTAGAACCATAGGAAAAAACGCATTGATAATAGCTTTCTATTTCCAACTTCTTGTCGACCAATTGATCACAAGAAAAACCTTCAGTGGTACAAGGAGTACAGAGTTTCATCTATCGACTCATTTAAGAATGGCATTTGGTCCCATGAGTCTGTTTTTGTACTAATTCCTTCAACACGATGTCTTTCCCCATGGAGAACATCAGGGAAAATATAATCTAGATAGCGTTATTGCAATTGTGAAGTGTGGTGGCGATTCTGTAGGTGTTTCGGCGGTCGTATTTTAGTCAGATTGAAGGGACTGTTGAGAAGTATCGTTGCTAACGTGTGTGAAATTATTTTTGGTGTTTATGATCATTTGTGGCACAGGTATCGTTCCAATCCAGAGCTTCCTTCTTCCAACACGATAGTACCCCAACCCATACGACCTGTCCTATACAGGATGATCTTCTTCTTCTTCTTGTGGATTATCAACGGCTGGCGTCACTTCTCCGCCCCCCCCCCTCCCCATTCGCGCCCTTATTCTGTCTTAGATTTCCCCAACGTTCATATTCCTTGCTTCCATTACCCCCTCCACGTCGTTTTGCCAATTGCGTCGTGGGTGACCCTTTTTCTTCCTCTGGGACGTTATCCATCGTAGGAGCCTGTTTGGTATCATATCTTCCTTCATTATGTTCACGTGGCCAAATCACATCAGCTGTTTTTATTGATTGTCGTCACAGATATCCCTGTCCATTTTCATCCTTTGTCGGATTACGGCAGTTCTTATCCTATCCATCTTAGTACAACCCGAGCTTCGCCTTAAGTTATCCGTCTCAGTGGCAAGCAGTTTATTCTTATTTCTTTGATAATGCCCCAGGATTCTTCTCCATAAAAAACACCACTCTGGGCTAATGTCTTATACATTCCTTCTTTGTTCTTCTTAGTTTTTTGTGGCGGAGAACGGAGTACAGTGCCCTTGTTAGCGTTAGTTCTTTATTAATCAAAGTAGTGACTTCATCATTGCTTGTGCCCCGTTTATTAAATAATATCCCAAGGTATTCTGCCTTCCCCACACCTACAATTATTTCTTCATTTACCTCCAAATTACTTACTTTTTCCGTTCGAACAGCCAAGTACTCACACGTCTTCATATTGAGGCCAGCCTAATTATCTCTTTAAGCTTTCTTATCATGTAGCTTAGATCATCCTCATCATCTGCTAGTACAATCTGGTCATCTGCAAAATACAGGCGAAATATCTTGTGTCCTCTACGTTCGTTCCCATATCCTGGTATTTTCCATGCTACCCCCCCAGTGGGCTCACGGTTCTTTCGTGAGTTCGTGCGTGGTGCACAGAGGGCCCCGAACTATTGCAGCCAAATCTTTCTTCCCTGCCAGTATTTCCTTCACCCTGCCCCCCTCCTTACCCTCACTCCTTATCCATTGCCCCCTCGTTCCCCTCTCTCGGTGATCTGATTTATATTGACCTGGCTATCCACCTGGTTCCCTGTATTGCTTGCAATTTTGTTCCTTCTGTCTGTTCTTTCATCCCTTTTGGCGTTTAGATCCCTGCTTGAGGTTTGACCTTCACTTCCAAATTCCCTTTTTTTAGTGTGAGCCATTTGGGTAAGAACTCTCTCCCTAGCATCTACACAGTGGATTCCTCTCCCCCATTCCTTCCCCTGTGTTTTCCCCACTGTAGCACCCTTCCACCCTGCTTGGTCACCAACATGTGTAGCCAGTCCGTGTGGTGGGGCTGTTGTGTACCCATATGGTGGAGCCCCCTGATAACACAGGGATCACTACTGATACTCGAGCTGTTCCCTCCCCATGTATACCAAGGAGTGGTTGCTTGTGTTCTGGGAGCATTGGAACTCCTGGCAATGGCCACTGTGCCAGACGGCCCTTGCTCTAGCTGGGTGGTGCCCGTGGGGAGAGCCCCTGGTCGGAGTGGGTAGTATCAGGATGGATGCTTGGCGCATGAAGCGTAACAATCTGCAAAAATCTGGCCGTTCTAAAACGGCTGTCTCTTTGAATGGTGAAGGATCACTAAATGCAGCTTCATACGTCCTGGCAACCACCCCTTCTCTGGCTGCATCATGGGAGGAAGGCCAGGCTAGCCATCTTAAGATGAAACACTTTCTCCTCCACCTAGTCTGTACTAGGACGGATGGGGACACATTCACTGCCACAAAGCCATTATTTAGTGTGGAAAATATCGAGGACAAGTCTGGTGGAGTCTCTTAATAAGATGCAGTTGGGCTCCCTGTTGATCAAAGCTTCTTCTGCCACCCAATCCACAGTTCTTTGTGCCTGTGATCGTCTTGGCAATGTCCAAGTGCCTATTACTCATCACCAATCTAAGAATACGGTCCAGGGAGTAATATTTCATAGGGACCTCATTCTGAAAACTGATGAGGAACTCTGGCTTCAAATGGTTCAAATGTCTGTAAGCACTATGGGACTTAACATCTGAGGTCATCACTCCCATGGACTTAGAACTACTTAAACCTAACTAACCTAAGGACGTCACACACATCCATGCCCAAGGAACTCTGGGATAATCTGAAGTGGCGCGGTGTTAATTTTGTTCAACATGTGCAGAAGGGTCACAAAGACAACTGCACCGATAATGGCGCCTTCATTCTGGCTTTCGAGGGGATATACCCCGCCCCCCCCCCAGAGAAGGTCAAGGTTATGTGCTACTTACCCCCCCCCCCCCAATTGCCTTTCATGATTCCAGCTGTGGATATGTGGATCTACGTCAAATCTCCCTTTGCCCAGAAATGGAATGACATCTGGTGCGCTACTGCTCATAGTAATAAACTCTGCACAATCAAGGACTCTACAGTAGTTTGGCGCTCTTCCTTCCACTCCTGGCGGAAGGAGTCCACTGTTTTATGCTGTCTATGCTCTGGCCATACCAGGCTCACCCATTGGTTCTCGAACATAACGATCCATTGCCACAATGTGGTTGTGGAGCACGACTGACGGTATCCCACATACTGGTGGAATGTCCCCTCCTTTTGGCCCTTCGTGCTAAGTATAGTCTTCCCGATTCCTTAAATTTAATATTAACAGATGATTCATGGATGGTGATGGTGAACTGGTCCTCAGTTTCCTCTGTGAAAGTGGTTTTTATTACCAGATATAAGGTTTTGCTTTACTCTTGGAGCAGGGGTAGGGTGGTTGTGGTTGGGACCTCTTTTCCAGTATTCTCCGTCTGGGACCCCATGACCACTCCCCCAAGGACAGACCACCCCCTTTTTCCAGTTTTTAGATTTGGTCTCACCTTTTACGTCTTTTCTGTGTGTCTTTTAATCTTCATTATTTTATAATTTGACTCCCCTAACTGGATCCGTCCACTTTCAGCGGATTCTCTTTCTTCTCTGACTTCGGAATCGTGGGACTGATGACCTAGCCGTTTGGTCCCATAACACCTCTCAATTAATCAATGAATCATTTTCCATGCTAAGCTACTGGCTTGCTGATAGATACAGCTTAAAGAGGCTCGGTGACAGCCCACATCCCTGCCATAGGCCGTTATTTACCTCGAATGCGTCTGTCCAACCATTCCCAATCCTTACTCTCACTGTGTTGATTTCATACAATTTCATAACAGCCTGTAGCAATTTTTGATCTAATTCTCTATCCTTCAACTTTTCACATAGTTTGTTGGTGGTTATATTGTAATACACTCCTGGAAATTGAAATAAGAACACCGTGAATTCATTGTCCCAGGAAGGGGAAACTTTATTGACACATTCCTGGGGTCAGATACATCACATGATCACACTGACAGAACCACAGGCACATAGACACAGGCAACAGAGCATGCACAATGTCGGCACTAGTACAGTGTATATCCACCTTTCGCAGCAATGCATGCTGCTATTCTCCCATGGAGACGATCGTAGAGATGCTGGATGTAGTCCTGTGGAACGGCTTGCCATGCCATTTCCACCTGGCGTCTCAGTTGGACCAGCGTTCGTGCTGGACGTGCAGACCGCGTGAGACGACGCTTCATCCAGTCCCAAACATGCTCAATGGGGGACAGATCCGGAGATCTTGCTGGCCAGGGTAGTTGACTTACACCTTCTAGAGCACGTTGGGTGGCACGGGATACATGCGGACGTGCATTGTCCTGTTGGAACAGCAAGTTCCCTTGCCGGTCTAGGAATGGTAGAACGATGGGTTCGACGACGGTTTGGATGTACCGTGCACTATTCAGTGTCCCCTCGACGATCACCAGTGGTGTACGGCCAGTGTAGGAGATCGCTCCCCACACCATGATGCCGGGTGTTGGCCCTGTGTGCCTCGGTCATATGCAGTCCTGATTGTGGCGCTCACCTGCACGGCGCCAAACACGCATACGACCATCATTGGCACCAAGGCAGAAGCGACTCTCATCGCTGAAGACGACACGTCTCCATTCGTCCCTCCATTCACGCCTGCCGCGACACCACTGGAGGCGGGCTGCACGATGTTGGGGCGTGAGCGGAAGACGGCCTAACGGTGTGCGGGACTGTAGCCCAGCTTCATGGAGACGGTTGCGAATGGTCCTCGCCGATACCCCAGGAGCAACAGTGTCCCTAATTTGCTGGGAAGTGGCGGTGCAGTCCCCTACGGCACTGCGTAGGATCCTACGGTCTTGGCGTGCATCCGTGCGTCGCTGCGGTCCGGTCCCAGGTCGACGGGCACGTGCACCTTCCGCCGACCACTGGCGACAACATCGATGTACTGTGGAGACCTCACGCCCCACGTGTTGAGCAATTCGGCGGTACGTCCACCCGGCCTCCCGCATGCCCACTATACGCCCTCGCTCAAAGTCCGTCAACTGCACATATGGTTCACGTCCACGCTGTCGCGGCATGCTACCAGTGTTAAAGACTGCGATGGAGCTCCGTATGCCACGGCAAACTGGCTGACACTGACGGCGGCGGTGCACAAATGCTGCGCAGCTAGCGCCATTCGACGGCCAACACCGCGGTTCCTGGTGTGTCCGCTGTGCCGTGCGTGTGATCATTGCTTGTACAGCCCTCTCGCAGTGTCCGGAGCAAGTATGATGGGTCTGACACACCGGTGTCAATGTGTTCTTTTTTCCATTTCCAGGAGTGTATGTTTTCTCTAGATCAATCAATGCAACATGCATCTCCAGTCTAACCGTTGTCTGTTTTTCAAATATTAGCTCCATTGTGAAGATGTTGTATATTACCGATGTTCCTTCTCGGAGTCCTGCTTTCTCTTCTTGCTGCTTGTGAGCTATTTCTTTCTCTACCAGAAGATATTTCAGTACCTTCGGGTACAGTCTTCCAAAGAAAGTGATCACTACCAATCTCCTATAACTATTTGGGTCATTAAGTGACTCTTTCTTATGTACCAGTGTTATGTAACGTGTTTTAGATTCAAAATGGAACATTATCTGCATTTCATACTCTATCACACAGCCTTTGTAGCATCACCAACAGTTTCGGTGAACCAAATTTCCCCAGCTCTGAATATATTGATCCATTTCCTGGTGCCTTCTTCATTTTACAACTACTCACAGTTCGTTGAAAAACTCCACATGTTACATCCTGACCTCACAAAATGGCTCTGAGCACTATGGGACTTAACTGCTGTGGTCATCAGTCCCCAGAACTTAGAACTACTTACACCTAACTAACCTAAGTACATCACACACATCCATGCCCGCGGCAGGATTCGAAGCTGCGACCGTAGCGGTAGCGCGGTGCCAGACTGTAGCGCCTAGAACCGCTCGGCCACTCCGGCCGGCTCCTGACCTCACAACTGTGTGAAAATTCAGGCCTATTTTCCTGGAGTAAATCCTTAAAATACGTTGCCCATTGACCATGACTAATATTATCACGATGTTACTTGACTATAGTTGACACTCGCATTGACTTGATTGTTCTCCATGCCTCAGCACTACGAGCCCCATCAGTCACCTTCTCCACATATTCGCATCTTTCTTTCCACGCTTAATTTTTCCTTTTTAACATTTCTCTGGTTATTTCTCTATATAGTGTCCTTTACGTATCTCTACTTTGACTGCCATTAATATCCAGGCACATCAAATAAGCTTTCTCTTTACTTTCAGGTATCTCCATTATTCCTGCATTCCATCAAACTGTATTCATCTTTTTCTCATACTCTCCAAGGACTTCTTTCGGTGCTTCATCTATGATCTTCTTTATATGCTCATATTCTTCTTCTACTGTTCTATGTCATTTTTCTACATGCAGGAAAACTGAAGGAAAAAATTCTCAAGAGAATAGGTGCAAAAATGATCATATGGATATATGGCCAGAAATGGGTTTCGAAGGAGGTGTATACATTTGAAGGTGGACATAAAGTTTCTCTGACGGTGTAGCTTTCAGTGATAGACGGCACACTGAGAACACATGAGGGAAATGAGAATATTCAGCGTGTTTAGTGTCTCAGCTCCACATCGAAGAGGGCAGCTAGGTGGAGTGGCGACGTATGGTAACCCCATTACCCTTTGTACCACTACAGGTATGTCTTAAGGGGAGATTTTCTATCTTTTGGTTCAAAAAATCTATTTCTTAAAATTGCATTTTTGGGCCCATAAAATGTTTAGAATCCACCCCTGAAACCGTTTTTCCGAATACGGGACGGAAATGTTTGTTATTTGTGGTTGAACAAAAAAAAAAAAAAATGCACTTGCCTGAAATCGGCCTTTTTCAAGCACAAGTTTTTTTTTTCTTTTGGAGGACGAGTTATTGTACCGCTGCTCGGGAGGAAAGACACAAAATTCAAATGAAAGTTTGAACGAGTGTGTTTGGAAGTTAGCCCCCAAGCACCTACACTTTAGTGCGAAGACTGTGGAGAATGCGACTTTCCTGGCAGTGAGCATCTTCAACGAAGGGTATTCAGCAATTCTGAAGACCATGACAACGATGGACGTCACCCTGGGACTCTATTCGACCCTGGTCGCCAAGCATTCGGACGACCATCGGATTCAAGCGACCGAAAACCGCCTGTCACCGGCTGTGCGAGCGGCTCTGGAGCAGCGCGGGATGGCTCAGATAGAGCAGAACGCCCTCTGTGAGGAAGAGGAAGGACTAGTTTATGGACCCGGAATAACAGATTGAACGTAAGCTGCATAATATTGCATTTATATGTAGTCAAAACTTCAAACGCGTTTTTCTCGAAATGTTTTTTTTTTTTTTTTTGTCGCAAGGTATGGTAACTTCAAATCTACTGAACCGATTGGCATGATCTTTGTTTCCGACGAAGCTAACTAAATTGTCTAGGAGTTGTACCACTTTTATTCAGATCCATCAACTATAAATATTTTTAGTTGGCCGACGAATTCGAGAAATCGACGAAAAAACCCTATTTTTTCAAATGGCCGTCATTTTGTTTCCTATGGTCCAAATAACTTATGCAAGGTATAGTTCCTAAAGAATTTCATATAGTTCGCTAACGTCAACTCAATTTTGATTTCAGATGAGCCGGCTGACCTGTGACATACCGCGCGTGGAGGCTACATCGAAATTTTGTTTCGTTCCGACGGCACTTCCGCCTTTGATCTTCGACTATTGTGGTCGAAAAAATTCCAGTTTGTAGAGGAAATATCAATAAACATTTTGACCAAATTTGACATTAATACCTATCACACATCCCGAGAAAAAAATTCTCAAAGAACATGCTTTTTCCGGGCAAAGATAGTAAACCTCCCCTTAAGCTGGGGAGGCAGGACCACCTGCAGGAAGTGAAGATATGCCTCCCTGCGAGGCGTTGTGGAAGGATGTCTGCCCCCACAATATGGTCGCCAAAAATCCCCGCCCACTCACTGAGGATGAACCGGTGCTGATGGTTTGCTGCCACCATTCCATGGGGATCCTCCGTGCCCACAATACGTCGACAATACCGCATCTCTTAAAGGCAGTGAATAAGATGAGTGACAGAAATTGCGGCACCGTGGTAGCCTGTGAGACGAATCAGTGACAAAACCGTCTTCACAAAGGCAAGTCTATAGGTAATAAGGTCTTCAAACATTGTGAGATGGCGGTTGTAGCCGAGAATGCACCACACGATCGTGTGGCATATCCCGTACCGGCAGCACACCTGCCATAACGAGGATACTGTCAAAGATTTTTTATCTGCACCTCCTAGTATCGCCTTTTGAACGCCTTCCCAGCCATATGACCATTTTGCTCTTTGTCCCTTCAGGGACTGTTTTCTTGCTGTTTGTCCCCTTTTAGCCAGTCACCCTGTGTTGGTTTGTTACGCAGGAGGAAGAAAAACACGTCGTCTTCCGCTTACACATTTGCTGATTTCAACCCGTATGATTACAATTTGTATTGAAAGGACAAAAATCCTGGCCCGTTACCGTTGGCCAGGATCGTTCAAGGAACAGAATAAGTCTTGTGCGTAAAATTGTAGACAGTCTCAAGGACCGCTCTCGGGACCTGCATGGTTCGATTTCTGAGAGGACGGTAGTTCTTTTGAGTGTGATAGTATATTTTACAATTACTGTTCAGCTTTAGCGTCTAACTCAACTCAAGGTTCCGGTAGTGTAGTAAGACGTTTAAAGAAACAACAGGCTGCATTCAAAGCCCTGGAATTTTTTTCTGTCGTGGTTGAAAGTCGTTTGGAGGCTTCCACTAAGGACGTGAGAGTCACTGCTCACCATGATGGTGTGGGGTCCACCACGTTGCTTTAATATTTGTACCTAATATCGAGACAAAAAGTGTAATCTTGTTTTCAGATGATGTTGTTATTCTGAGATGTATCCCAGTGGTGACATCACAAAGAACCTACAACGTATATTTGCACTGTTCGAGATGCATTTCCTACCATCTCACCCCACAGCCCGATTCTCTTTAACAGTGATGCACTTGATGATACAACAGCCCATCTCTTATTTTATGCAAAAGAAAACTGGGCGCATCCAGTGTTGGAGGCTAACGGAGTTACATAGGAGAATGCGTAGTAGGCTTTTAGACGTAATAGTCAGACTTCATTTGCACCTGTAACGTAAAACTTGCTTCTCTGTGCCATACACGTTTCTCCATTATGGATGAAATTTCCGCCACGCTATATTTTACGTAGTGGATTCAAATATCAGAGAATGAAAAGGCGCAGGGGGATGATGCTTTTTCGCCTTTGCTCACGTACGCGCGTGTGTGTATGTGTGCGTAGGTGCGTGCGCAGCGTCTGCAGGCAGGACGAGACGCCCCTTATAAATTTATGCAGTCATAAAAAGTTGGCAGCGCTGCCGGGGTATTAAGGCGGGCGTTTGCGCGTGTAGAGTTACCTGCCGGGCTGTGTGTTCTCGGGAGGCGGCGCCAACTCTCCCGGTCCTCACGAGGGCTCTCGAGCGTCGCTACCAACCATGCGCACCTGACGAGCACCGAGCGAAGCCGCCACTAAAATAGATCTGCGTAGGAATTACAGTGTTTCCAGTATGAAGCGTCATGTAGGAGCTACACTGCTGCCGTCATTTCGTTAAATCGTGTGGTGATAGTAGCAACATCTCAAGTACGCTTATTTAAATATTCACTTCTTACATTAGTACGAAGTACACTGATGATATACATTATGACCACCTGCTGAAGGAAACAGGGCAATTTCTCAGCCCAAAATTGTGTGAATATCACCTGCTATTTCTTTCATGCACAATTTCCTTTGCGTATGTATTACAGTTGTGTAGTTTATCACAGTTAACGCAGAATACTTTGTAAGCAATTTACAAGTATTTTGAAGAATTTAGGACGTGTTGATGATTATAAAAAAGAACATTTAAAAAGGTGATACACAATGTTTCCTGAAATGCTTCGTCAAATTCTGGTACCATTTAATACCTTAATATACATGTGAATGAGACCAGTCTTTTACACATATGTTATGATATTTTGCCGGAGATACTAAACCTATTTAATTCTGCACATTAAATATATTAACCAGAATAAAAGTTATTGGGTACTATATTTTAATTTTCAAAACATTTTTCCTAGTTAAAATTTTATTCTCTATAATTTAGTTGAATGTAGAACAAAGTTTAGGTACCTAAATGCGGACAAGTACAGCTTGCGATAAAAGTGCGAATTAACATTTTAGTCATATTAAAATGTGCCTCAAAACATTAATCAAACATAATCTTCATCCTGATGAATATATTCATCTTTTAGGTTCCTATTGACATTCCTTTCAGTACTTATTGCTTCTTTCCTGAACGTGTATTAATAATACTTACGTCCACATACTTCAGCACAGATAACCAATAAATTACTTTTTGTTGTATGAAGTTGCTAAGGAGGTAAATACATACAATGAATATATAATTGCTTGAAATAAATGATGCCTGTCGTTTTGGCCGAGCGGTTCTAGGCGCTTCGGTCTGGAACCGCGCGACTGCTATGGTCACAGGTTCGAATCCTGCCTCGGGCATGGATATGTGTGATGCCCTTAGGTTAGTTATGTTTAAGTAGTTCTCAGTTCTAGGGGACTGATGACCTCAGATGTTAAGTCCCATAGTGCTCAGAGCCATTTGAACCATTTTTTTGAAAGAAATTATAGTTGCTTAGCATTAGAATTTTACACTTAATTCATCATTATGCTTGAAATTCTGAGTGATATTATTATATAATATCATTGTAAATTATAGATTATCGAAACATCTTCTTTGATAAAAGGAAATGACAAAATGTAAACAATGTGATGGTGTAAAGTACCTGAAAGTAACTGAACAGCAAACTTGTAGGAAGGGTTTAGCATCCACAACAAACAACATTATTGTTAACACTAAAAGCTAGCTATGTGGCAGTTTCTTCCCTGAAAAAGCATAGGTTTCTCTCAACAGTACGGACCGCTCTGTTTGTAGACTGGTTATCCTACTATTTTACTGAATTTCTTCATGCGTATCATTGTTAGTATTTGTTGCACACTAATGAATATCCACACTCACAGAAATCTGTAGCAGTTGCGCAACAAACTTACAGTAGGACGTGAACTAAATACTTTACCAAAGTGACAGGAGCAAAGAGAGTCATAAACAGATGCTGGAAACCAGCAGTGTTACCAACATACACGAGGTGAACTCAAAAAATAAAAGAACTTTTGAGAAAAGGAATATTTATTCTAATTGTTGGTTGGTTGGTTTGGGGGAGTCGATCAAATAGCGAGGTCGTCGGTCCTATCGGATGAGAGAAGGATGGGGAAGGAAACTGGCCGTGCGCTTTCAAATGAACCATCCCGGCATTACCCTGAAGCGATTTAGACAAATCACGGGAAACCTAAATCAGGATTTCCGGACACGGGTTTGAACAGTCGTCCTTTTGAATGCGAGTCTGGTGTGATAACCACTGCACCACCTCGCTCAGTTTATTCTAATGACACAAATCTGAAACATACATTTTTTTGTCTACATAATATCCCCGCAATCCAACGCACTTTGTCCAAAGTTTAGAACTTTTTTGATTCCTTTGGAAAAAAAAAAAAAAATCTTGGCTGCACCTGTAACCAATTTTGCACTGCATCAGTGACTTCTGCACCGGTTGCAAATCTACTTCTCCTGAGCTCTTCCTTCAATGCTCCAAACATATGGAAATCGCTTGGAGGTAGATCTGGACTGTATGGCGGGTGTTCCACGAATTCGAATCCCAACTCCTTTATTGTTTCGGCCGACCGTTTGGCAGAGTGTGGGCTAGCGTTATTTTGCTGCTAGGTGAAACCTTTTCGGAGTTTTCCCGTGACATTTGGACGTGACTGCAAGTTTCAGTTTAGTTCGCAACACATCACAATGCTTATCACTGTTCACAGTTTCACCTCTTGGGATGAAGTGAACGGCACCTTCCAAGTCCCAAAATTGTGTTAGCATAATCTTGTTTTCAGATGATGTCAGCTGATGCTTGACGTTTGAATTTCTTTACTTCTGGTGATAAGTGTTTATCCATCTCCTTCGCGATGATAACGGGCCAAATGTTTACGACGTATGTCCATCCTTTGCGCCTTAAGCTGCGCTGACAATTCTTTTGGTACTTACCTTGCTCACACTTTCCGAAAATTTAGCCTGTCGTGTGAAAGGGAATACGCTGAACCATGACTAATATGTATGGTATTGGCGATTTTGTTAATTGCGATTCGCCTTTTTTTCTATCACCATAACCTCAACGACTTCCAAATTGTTATCAGTTATTGACGTCGGTGGACTGCCCGGTCTTTTCTAGTCACATTGAGGACTTCTTCCCTGTTTGAAGCGCTCTATGAATTCGTAGATCTTGCTTCGCGATAAGCATCTGTCATCATACTGCGCTTACATTCGACGAATAGTTGCCGCAGGCCTAACACCTTACGCAAACAAAAGGCGAATCACTTGCCCCATTTCCGTCTCGGTGCAGATCGACGATTGAGATTCCATATATCACGGCTAACGCGGGAATAAGAGTGACACGTTGTATAGAATAGATACAGACAACAATACCTCAGCCCTAGATATTAGCAGTGTTACCAAGCCCTACGGAGAGAAACTGCAAAGGTCCCTTTACTTTTTGACTTCTTTTCGTACAACGTATCTCAGATAAAGTCGCTGGAAGCAAAAATTTTCCAGTTACTCGTATTTTGCAAAATGCTAATGACTTTCCATAACGTAAGTAATAGGGGCGTGACAGCGTGCATGACCGTGGCTCTAAAATTTAGTATGTAGTGGTCATTATTCATTCAGAGTCTAATAAAGTATGTATCAATGTGATTAGTAAAGAGGATAGAATTTAAGAGTTCTTAAAAAATTTCCGGTTTGTTCGCCATTCAAAAGTACTCTGTGTCCTTAAAAGCTTGTTTGCTTCGGAAGACAATATTGCAGCTTGGCATAGGTTATTCAGGTCCTTGGTAGGTTTCCCGAAGTATGCGCCACCAGATATCTAAACACGCCTAGTAATTTACTATTTAAAAGCAGTTCTGATCACGATTTATTTATCAAGGTGACCATTGAGTAGTAATCAACAGAAAGAGGTTCCTACTCAATGGTCTGAAGATAACCACAGTAGTGGTCGAAACTGGTCACCTTGATAAATAAATCGTGATCAAGACTGCTTTTAATAGTAAATATTTGTAACACATTGATCACTGCCTCTCCCATAATGTATTCAAAAGTAACGTCTAGTAATACTCATAAGTTACGAGCCGATCAGCTGGGGCCCGGCGGGCTCGCAACGAAAACATTACCGTACATGGCATTCGAGCGAGCGCCAGTGAGGTCACAAAAGGCAGCGCGTCTATGTAGCAGCAACCACAACACAGTAACCAATTGATAATGACAGAGGAGTACTTGACCAAAAGCTCGTGGACTTTAAACCACTTGACGCGGTTGGAAGATCATGACCATTTTATCAGCACATATCACCGCGAAACCATACGTTAGTGACATGACATGTAAGCAAGAAACTAAAACAAGCTACTTATTGCGAAAGAAACATTTCACAGGAGTATTTTTGTGGCCCATGAAATGTGCAATTAAAGAAAATATTAGTAAAGTTTTTGTAGGGAACGTTGTTCTCTAAAGTTACAAAACATGGACACCACATTAGAGAGAGGAGAAATACTTGTAACCATTTTGAGATGTTGAGAAGAACGGAAGATGCGAAACCGACAGATAAAGTAAAATTATGATTGCGTAGGCTTCCGCAGCCAAAGTCAAAAAAATGGCTCTAAGCACTATGGGACTTAACATCTGAGGTCATCAGTCCCCTAGACTTAGAACTACTTAAACCTAACTAAACTAAGGACATCACACACATCCATGCCCGAGGTAGGATTCGAATCTACGACCGTCGCAGCAGCGCGGTTCCGGACTGAAGCGCCTAGAACCGCACGGCCACAAAGCCAAAGTCAGTCCACATAAAAGTTTTCTGGGTATGGTACTGACTCATATTGTATAGAACTACTGCTGGAGAAAACCAACGTTTCGGCCACGGTTGCAGCGGTCTTCCTCTGGGTCTACTGGTGCGTTCTAGCTACGCTGTGTCCCTTATATTTTACTATTACTGTTCACTGCCCATGCCATTATGTCATAATTTTAAAAAGAGGAAGGAGAGGGAACTTTAATAGGTTACTGCGGTGTAGGGAGAGCGTAACATCTGTTGTCTATTGGCTCTTGTATTATGTCTCATGATTGGTGGTCACCGTCGAATGAGAAGTTGGCTTCTGTTTACTAAGTGGTGCTGGACGTCGGCAGCGCGGCAGCAGTTACTAGCCGGTAGTGCTGGTGCCTCGTGTTGACAGTGCGGTTTGTTGGACTGTGATTGTTGGCAGCCGAGATGGGGCAAGCCTGAGTCCATCCTCCCTATTCATGTTATTAGGGTGTTTAAGTATTTCGATGACCTCGCTGATTTTACGTTTCGTCGTAACAGGCTGCTTGGCCAACACACAGGCTTCGCTGAATTTTATTTCTTTTCCGCAATCTTGCTGATGTTCTGCCACTGTAGATTTGTTGTGTTGCCCTAGACGAACATAGCGCTTCTATTTCCGAATGCGCGTTGCTATTTGCCTGCCAGTCTCGCCGATGTATCCCTCTCCACATTCGCCTTCCACCCTGTACACGCCTGCAATGTGTAATGCGTCCACCTTGTCCTTTGTGGAGCCTAGCACGTCCTTAATCTTGCGACCACTATAGAAGACAGGTTGCACCCCAACCCAGCGAAATGTTTGTCTATTCGGTCAGTAACATTTTTCGCATAAGGTAAGAGCACTGCTGGCTGCAGATTGTCTATTTCTTGCTTATCCTTCATACTTGTATTCGTCGAAAAGGCAGTGTGGATCGACGTATGGCTGTAGCCGTTGGCTAGAAAGGTTGTGCGTCGCCTTTTAATCTCAGGTGTGATGTCTTGAGCATCACTTAGGCGCTGCGCACGGATTGCCAAAGAACGGATGACCGAGTTCCTTTGCGCTGGGTGGTGGTAGGATTGACCGTGGAGATTTCTGCCTGTATGCGTAGGCTTGCATTACACTCTGTGGCCCAGAGTGCCCTCCGTTGTCTTGTATACTTCGACGTCTGGAAACGGAATTTCACCATTCTTCTCTTCTTCGAACGTGAACTGTTTCTTCCCGTGCATGTTGTTCAAATATTCATGAAACTTGTGTAGCTTCGTTTCACCATAAGGAGATATAGCGAACATGTCGTCCACGTATCTGATCCAGCAACGTGGGCGTAAAGGAGCTGAACCAAGAGCCGTTGCTTCAAAGGCTTCCATGAATATGTTGGCTGCCAGCGAGGATAGGGGAGACCCTATTGCTACGCCGTCTGTCTGCTCGTAATATTTTCCTTACCATTTGAAGCACGTTGAATTCAGGCACAACTGAACCAGTCGCATATTTCTGGCGAGACATGCTCCTGAAGGATGCGGATAGTTTCGTCTACTGGCACGTTCGTAAATAGTGACTTCACGTCACGGCTGACCATGATGTCCGTAGATAAAAATGTAGCAGCAGAACTTAGATACAACTGCTCGGATTAGTGGTATATTATATTTAGTAGAACTGAACATAAATGTAGGTGAATGAGAGGTTGCACCTGCTGTGTACGGAAAGAGAGGGAACAGGCAACTGTCCAGAAACAGTTGGAAATAGCATTGTAGTCTCTTGATGCAGTAACCGAGGCACCAGCGGCGAAGCTGTGGCAACACTTCTGCCTCTAGCGCCGTCTGGTATCCCCTATGTCTTAGCACCGTCTGA
The DNA here is from genome assembly GCF_023864345.2 of Schistocerca serialis cubense. Taxonomy (NCBI): domain Eukaryota; kingdom Metazoa; phylum Arthropoda; class Insecta; order Orthoptera; family Acrididae; genus Schistocerca; species Schistocerca serialis. Next base: position 820,802,952 of record NC_064639.1, on the reverse strand, counting down.
CACGCTCGACTTGGCAGGTTGCACCTCATCTGAGGTCGACTGGCGACTAGTACAGGGGTCATGAATATTTGGGTATAGCTTGATCACATGGCTGTCCCGTTACTCCTTGAGGTTTATCCTTTGTTGAGAGCATATCCGAGCCAACTTGGGATTCCTCGCCAGTTGGAACAGAGCCAGTCTCCCTGAAAGGCCTGGACAGATGCAGAGGATGAATTGCCGGTGCCGCGTGGGATTAGCCGAGCGGTCTAAGGTGCTGCAGTCATGGACTGTGCGGCTGATCCCGGCGGAGGTTCGAGTCCTCCCTCGGGCATGGGTGTGTGTGTTTGTCATTAGGGTAATTTAGGTTAAGTAGTGTGTAGGTTTAGGGACTGATGACCTTAGCAGTTAAGTCCCATAAGATATCACACACATTTGAACATTTTTTAGAATTGTTGGTCACTGGAAGCCCACGGAGAAAGTGAAGGCAGGCAGGCAAGGAAGGCCAATGTACTTTCGGTATGCTTCCTGGGCGACCCCGTCCGTTATCTGGAGGAAGCTCTGCAGGTGGCTGTTGAGTGCACTGGGGGCAGCTGACGGGAGATCGTGGCTTTTGACGGCACGGATGATATCTGTCTCCTGGCTTTAGAAGCCATCAAAAAAATGTTCAAATGTGTGTGAATTCCTAAGGAACCAAACTGCCGATGCCATCAGTTCCTAGACTTACACACTATTAAATCTAACTTAAACTAGCTTATACTAAGAACAACATACACATCCATACCCGGGGGAAGACTCGAACCTCCGGCGAGAGGAGCCACGCAATTCGTGACATGGCGCCTCAAACCGCGCGGCCACTAAGCGCGGCTTAGAACCCATCCTCGATTCCTAGTGGTGGCTTGCAGGTCTGGTGAAGAACGCTGGTCTCACCTTTTAATGAAAGAAAGTAACATTGCCATGGCAGATCGTAGAAACAAAATGTTAATTTGGTTGTAGTTAACTGCAGCCCTGGGTGATGCCAGATGTTAATAGCAACCAAGTATTAATATACCGTTTGCAGTGTACGGCGCAACGATAGTTGTACGCTGATAGTAGAGGCATATGTAATAGGATAATAGACAGTGAGTTTAGAACACATTCCGAATGCGAAATAATTTGAGTGCATCAAACACGGCAATAGGGTTCTAAGGGGTTCACCACTTTGCTGGAGCAAATGTAATTTCGATGTATTGCTCACGCTCTGCATGCGGTGGAGTCACGAGTCAAAGCAGTCTCGGCAGCAGTTGCAATCGCTCGCTGCTACAGTGCAGTTGTAGTTTGTCTCTGGTACAGCGCAGTACATAGCCATGTATTGTAAGGTAAATTTTATTATTTTTATTGGCATACGCGTAGTTAAGTCACTTGTCTGAGATGTTAACATGAATTTATTTCAATCTTTTTGTGATTCGTCAGCACCAGTTGACTCAGATTTGTAATATTCAATTTTTCATATAATGCATTGCACATCTTTATCAATAATGTAAAAGATCTTCAGAATATAATTTTTACCAGTCTACAAAAAAGGAAGGAATAATTCTGGCTTAAGTCATTACCAGTCCCGATCCAGTCATTTACTTACATTTAAATATTTCAGAAATTTTTGCAGATCATAGTCATATGTTGTTTAGTAATCAGACGACCAGCTGTGCAGCTGTGTCAATAAGAAAAGTCAGTTTTTCTAATAATTCAGATCTCAGACAAATGTTGTCCCGTATTAGTAGATAGGCCAGCATTGCACTAAGATGTGCCATTTACGAGCAGATATGTAGAAAGCGTTATCCGGCGACACCATTAATATTACAAATATGGATCAACTGGTGCCGACGAATCACAAAAAGATTGAAACAAATTCATATTAACATCTCAGACAAGTGACGTAACTACGCGCATGCTAATAAAAATAGTAAAATTTGCCTTACAATACATGGCTATGTACTGCGCTGTACCAGCGACAGACTACAACTGCTCTGTAGCAGCGAGCGACTGCAACTGCTGCCGAGACTGCTCTGGCCTGCGACTCTATTGCAGCAAAGATATTCTCTGTCGCAGGCAGCGCCTGAGCAATACATCGAAATTACATTTGCACCAGCAGCACGGTGAACCCCTTACAGGGTGTATTGGTAGACCCCATAGCCAGAAGCCGTAGTGACAGTCATTTCAGAGAAAGGGAGATTTTCGCTCGTAAATTTCGTGTTCGTGTTTTCAACATCCATACACTGAGAGACTCAAGTGATTCGAGCAGGTGATAGGGTCAGGGACAGGGTATAAATATCTCATCCGAAAAATACCTTAAGCTGTTCGTCACAGCACCGACTTGAGAGGGGTACGCCTCAAGTTTCCTGGTTACAAACACACACGAATTTTTCGACTAAGCAGCATGGAGTCCGTGATCAGAAGAACATCGCTGACCACGAGTTTCAAAAAAATGTAAAGAGAAGCAGGAAGATACACTACTGGCCATTAAAATTGCTACACCAACAAGAAATGCACATAATAAACGGGTGTTCATTGGACAAATATATTATACTAGAACTGACATGTGATTACATTTTCACGCAATTTGGGTGCATAGATCCTGAGAAATCAGTACCCAGAACAACCACCTCTGGCCGTAATAACGGCCTTGATACGCCTAGGCATTGAGTTAAACAGAGCTTGGATGGCATGTAGAGGTACAGCTGCCCATTCAGCTTCAACACGATACCACGGTTCATCAAGAGTAGTGACTGGCGTATTGTGACGAAACAGTTGCTCGGGCACCATTGACCAGACGTTTTCAATTGGTGAGAGATCTGGAGAATGTGCTGGCCAGGGCAGCACTCGAACATTTTCTGTATCCAGAAAGGCCCGTACAGGACCTGCAACATGCGGTCGTCCATTATCCTGCTGAAATGTAGGGTTTCGCAGGGATCGAATGAAGGGTAGAGCCACGAGTCGTAACACATCTAAAATGTAACGTCCACTGTTCAAAGTGCCGTCAATGCGAACAAGAGGTGACCGAGAAGTGTAACCAAAGGCACCCCATACCACCACGCCGGGTGATACGCCAGTATGGCGATGACGAATGCAGGCTTCCAATGTGCGTTCACGGCGATGTCGCCAAACATGGATGCGACCATAATTATGCTGTAAACAGAACCTGGATTCATCCGAAAAAATGACGTTTTGCCATTCGTGCACCCAGGTTCGTCGTTGAGTACACCATCGCAGGCGCTCCTGTCTGTGATGCAGCGTCAAGGGTAACCGCAGCCATGGTCTCCGAGCTGACAGTCCAGGCTGCTGCAAACGTCGTCGAACTGTTCGTGCAGATGGTTGTTGTCTTGCAAACGTCCCCATCTGTTGACTCATGGATCGAGACGTGGCTGCACGATCCGTTACAGCCATGCGGATAAGATGGCTGTCATCTCGACTGCTAGTGATACGAGGCCGTTGGGATCCAGCACGGCGTTCCGTATTACCCTCCTGAACCCACCGATTCCATATTCTGCTAACAGTCATTAGATCTCGACCAACGCGAGCAGCAATGTCGCGATACGATAAACCGCAATCGCGATAGGCTACAATCCGACCTTTATCGAATTCCGAAACGTGATGGTACGCATTTCTCCTCCTTACACGAGGCATCACAACAATGTTTCACCAGGCAACGCAGGTCAGCTGCTGTTTGTGTATGAGAAATCGGTTGGAATCTTTCCTCATGTCAGCACATTGTAGGTGTCGCCACCGGCGCCAAACTTGTGTGAATACTCTGAAAAGCTAATCATTTGCATATCACAGCATCTTCTTCCTGTCGATTAATTTTCGTGTCTGTAACACGTCATCTTCTTGATGTAGCAATTGTAATGGTTACTAGTGTACACGGTGTTTATTTTAGCTTGAGACGACTGAATAGCTCGAAAACAACACCTCGTACGAAAAAAATGTTCTAGGTGAAAAGTTAATGTTAGTTAAGGGGACATTTGTTTTTGGTACAACTGGCCATCTCCTAACCACCCCTCTGCATGAGCAGAACTTCCTCCCTTCCCATTGTCACTGCATATTCGAATTCAACACCAAAAAATACCTACCATTTACTCAAAGCATTATTTCCCATTCGTGGTTACTGGTACTGTAATAGACAAAGAAGTCTGCCTGTTTCTGCAATTAAGTGCCGAAGCATTTAATTCCACATTTCATTTATGATGTAGATGTAAACCTTCGTGTTCTAACGGTTGATGCTAATGTTCAAATGTTACTTGGGTGTTGTAAATGTGATTATACAGTACAAATAAAATGATTAGACATTCACATTTCTGGCAAATAAGCCACATGTATGGTAACCTTAGTTTGGTGCAACCTATGTGGTTGATTGTGGCGAGTCGTCAAACCATTGGACTGCTAGCCCATCAGTGTGGCTAATTTCGATGAGTTTGTTTCCATCCAACTGTTGTTATTCTGGCGCTAGCCGCTACGCGGCTGTTGGCGGTATATAGAGCGAAACCGATGTAATAACGTAAATTGTCCATGCTGTGATAGTGACAGGCCCACCTGTCATGGGTACTCTCCGAAATCAAGCAGCCCAGTGATGGGAACAGAAAACTATTAAATCCATATCGTTGTTCCTGGATGCCCAAGTTACTCCCAATTCGCTGCACCAGCGGCGTACGTCGGCCCCACATATTGCCACCCCAAAACAGCAGGGAACCTCCACCTTGCTGCACTCGCTGGACAGTGTGTCTAAGGCGTTCAACCTGACCAAGTTGTCTCGAAACATGTCCCCGTCGATTGTCTGGTTGAAGGCATATGCGACACTCATCGGTGAAGAGAACGTGATGCCATCGTGAGCGGTCCATTCCGCATGTTCTTGGGTCCATCTGTACCGCGCTGCGTGGTGTCGTGGTAGCAAAGATGGACCTCGCCATGGACGTCGGGAGTGAAGTTGCGCATCATTGCGCACAGTTTGAGTCGTAACACGACGTCCTGTGGCTGCACGGAAAACATTTTCAAAATGGTGGCGTTACTGTCAGGGTTCCTCCGAACCATAATCCGTAAGTAGCGGTCATCTACCGCAGTAGTAGCCCTTGGGCGGCCTGAGCGAGGCATGTCATCGACAGTTCGTATCTCTGTAACCGCTCCATGTCCGAACAACATCGCTTTGGTTCACTCCGAGACTTCTGCACACTTTCCTTGTTGAGAGCCCTTCCTGGTACATAGTAACAATGCTGACGCGATCGAACCACGCTATTGACCGTCTAGGCATGGTTGAACTACGGACAACAGGAGCCGTGTACCTCTCTCCTGGTGGAACGACTGGAACTGATCGGCTGTCGGACCCCATCCGTCTAATAGGCGCTGCCCATGCATGGTTGTTTAGGTCTTTGGGCGGGTTTAGTGACATCTCTGAACAGTCAAAGGGACTGTGTCTGTGATACAATATCTACAGTCAACGTCTATCTTCCCCAGTTCTGGGAACTGGGGTGATGCAAAACTTTCTTTGATGCTTGTATATTTGGTACTGTTATCCTTCGTTGCATTTAAGATGAAGTGACAATATTCCTATTAGTTGTCATGCTGAGCTTTCTTGAGCAATAAATACTATCTATGATGAATAATGTTTCTCCAACTACGAAATAATTTCAACCCATTAAATTGAACAAGTTACATTAATACTAAATAAATTTCTACTGCATAAACATTTCACATTACACGTTACTTTCCGATATTACACGCCAATACAAATACGAGAACCATCTTGCTACGTGGCCGCCCGAGGCTCACCACAGTCAAACACCAACTAACTCCTTGTTTTCTGTGCCCACTGCTGTACCCTGTTGGGGTTAGCGATGTTATCTACATTTTATAATAGAACTATGAAAAAACCGGCCGGAATTGGAGATCGGCATGCGATTTCTCATCTACATTCAAGATAAATGTTTGTCTAGCAGAACCAGACAGGATGCATTTTGAAAACACATGTATGAAAACGAGGAGGTGGCACACACTGTCAAAATCGTGTAGCCCATCACAATCTACAGAGGAATTCTTGTCACCCCGCAGCAGCCATTTCAGCTTACTGAATAGACATCAGACTGACATCCCCCATGGAGTTGTCTGTTCCTTCGTACTCGCAGTTTAGAAGCATCACATCATTTTGTCCCATGAAGATAGTCTATCACATGGCAGTGGGATACATGAAACTCCATGCATGTGTCTACAAATAGTATAAAACTATAACTGGTCCTGTCAAGTTCATATAGGGCAGCTTCCCTATGTAGTACATAAATGATGAATGCATCGATATGCTGCCGTTGCTGCTCGTGTGTATGCTGCTTGGTACTCTCAAAGACGCCATGGCGATGGGACTGTTTTTCACTGCCTGGAGCAACGCCTTCGGGAGACCGGTGATCTTCATCCATAAGTAATGGATAAAGGTCGTTCAAGGACTAGACTTTCTCCACTAACACAGGATGCGATTCTTGAAATCGTTCAGCGGTCAGCTCGGCGAAGTACTCGTGATATTGCAAAGCAATAACAGATGTGTCATGGACTGGTTGTTGAAGTGTTGCAGGATGAGGAACTGCATTCATATCACTACATGTTCACTCTACAGCAGCTGCCAGAGGATCGCATTAGACGAGTATAGGTTTGTGAATAGCCTTTGCACCAAGTGGAAGATAACGAACATTTTATGATTAACGTGATTTGAACTGATGAATCTCGCTTATTTTCAACCTCCACAACAGCCTTTATAGGTTGGAACACAATCCACATGTCACCCATGAACGTGGCTTTCAGGCATGCTTTGGCATAAACCTGTGGTCTGGAATCGTGGTAGTAGTCCTTTTGGGCCGTTACCTATTGCCAGAAGAGAATGAGCTCCTATATGGTACGTTTCTTTGTAATACTTTGCCTGACGTATTAGAAAGCGTTCCATTTGGTGTTCGGCGACAGATATGATTTCAGCATGATGGTGCACCGTCGCATTTTGGAACGAAAGTGCGTAAGTATTTAAATGAAGCGTTTCCAGGGAATTGGATTGTACACAAATGTCCGATGTTCTCGCCTCCACGTTCCTCGATCACGCTCCACTAGATTTCTATTTGCGAGGACACTTAAAGGAGCAAGTTTATAATACTTCAAGTGTTTGCAAATGCAAGGTGGTCGCTTTGAACATCTTCTCTAAAGTGAACATTGCTCATATGTGCATGTACCAGCCCTGTAAAGATAAGTCTGGGCGTCAAATATACGGAATGGAGTTACTGTGCGTAGCATAATGTGAAATCTAGTGCAGCCCACCTACTGTGTATTTTGTACCTCATTGGATACCGACGATGTTACTGGGTTCACTATTATTTTCTTTTGGCTTTATTTGTGTCATGGACGAAACAAAGTGGTCATTTATATCTATAAGAAGTTACGTTATTTCTTAATATTTAGGTAAGGATGACAGTGACACAAAGCATTATACAAGATACTGCATTGTGAGGATGCAGTTTGATTCTTTAATGGGACTCGGTTTTAATTGCTACATTTTTGTCTCGAACTGGTATGAGGAATCACATGCCGACCGCCAAATGCGGCATTTTTTCTTCATCCTAATATCCTCATGAATGCACAGATAGTATTATGAACGCTTGCAGTATGTGTATACTCGGGATAAAGTGACAAAGAAAACTTAGCTCCTGAAACTCACTTTTTATTTTTCGCATGCATTCCGGCAGGACAACGCTCATAAAGTGGTAACATTTTAGTTTTATGTTTCTTGGATCAGTAACACAATCTGAAGAGAATTGGTGTTTTCATTCAATATTATCACAACTGCCTGTCCAAAAGTTGACTTTTAAATATTTTTAAAGCTTTTGTTATGGTGCGCGACTGTTTAAGCTGGACGGTAGAAGAAATGAAAAGATCGTGTGGCATTGATGGCCGGGAGGCCCCATCTGGGGAAGTTCGACCGCCGAGTGCCGGTCTTTTTTCAGATGACGCCATACTGCATGGGAGGCAAGCATGTTACCACTTTTTCTTGTTGATCTTACTTTGTTCGTTATAGTTGGTTCAATCTGTTCGGGGCGAACATCCCTTGACGCTTGTTTAAGTTTATCGTTGAGCCATTAACTCAGCTAACCGACCGAACACGCTGAACTACCGTGCCGGAGCCACTCAGCTAAGCAGGCGGACTTGCTGGATGGTGTTAAAACAGTGATGCCATCGACTGACGATCATTATAGCAGTCTTAAATGCATATCCTATGGTCAATAATAGAACCTTCGCCGGCCGTTGTGGCCGAGTGGTTCTAGGCGCTTCAGTCCGGAACCGCGCGACTGCTACGTTCGCAGATTCGAATCCTACCTCGGGCATGGATGTGTGTGATGTCCTTAGGCTAGTTAGGTTTAAGTAGTTATAGGTCTAGGGGACTGATGACCTCAGATGTTAAGTCCCATAGTGCTCAGAGCTACTTGAACCATCTGAATAGAACCTTCATTCATTCTAAATTTAGCATACCAAGTCCAACATTCTATAAAGAATCACTACATTTAGAAGCCCAAGCAGGGCAGGCACTGAAATACCGATTCACAGTCACGCATCACTGTGCAGCGAATCAGCGACCACTAATTACGACGACTATTTCCCATCTCAAGCACTGAGATAATTCCCCTTTCTCTTCTTCCTAGTTATTAAATAATTAACCATCAACCTTTTATTTGAAGGAAAGAGTGATTATAATGGCGACCATGACAGGACTTGTAAATATTTTACATTATCAGCTTTTTTTATATTCATATCCAACCTATTCATGGAGACAAGAGAGTAAAGAAAAAGAAAATTGGAGAGAAAGTCAACAAACTAAATTACAAAAATGGATAAGAGGAGAATCATAAAAAGGAGTCATCATCATGTCATTATTCAGGTTAACGACGACAGCACCTTTTAGCTCATTCCTCATGTATGTACAGCCTTTAACATTAATTCACAACTTCCTTCTTCCGAAACATCAGTAATCACCCCTACTATAGTGACTGTTCACTGAGGAGGAAGTGCTATTTTGACTACGGTAGATCGTTTTCCATAAGTGCTTAGGGAGCCACCTCGCGAGGGGCGACATGTCGTGGCACGTTCCCGAGTTCCATGCCGCGGGAGCGCGCGCTTGGCGTGCGCCGAGGTCTCTAGTGTGGACAAGACCGAGCAAGAAGTGAATCTGGAGTAAGACATACTCGCTTAAAGATGACAGTCCGCCTCTAGCAGCCGAGGCGTTTTCTGTCTGGACGAAACGACGCACAGCCTGAGTTGGTGTCGGAGATGGACTGCTCATACCGACACTCAGAATGGGCCAGATCGACAACGTCCGTCAGCCGACGAGTGGACAGGAGATAGTGTGCGCAGCAGCACCCGGATGAGGGAACCATCGGCCGCGAGACTACGGCCACAACATCTACGCGAGTCTGCTACAACCGGCAAGTCTCCTGCCAAAAGACTATACCGGGTGTTTTTGAACCGATTTAAAATTGTAATTGCTGGTTGCATTGTACACACTGGAAGGAAATGACGACAGCTTGAGATCTAGTTGGGGGGGGGGGGGGGCTTACTGTGTGACTGATACATATTAACATTCAGAATAGTGTATCGTTGTGTCATCCACGTTTCAGCTGCGACTGTAAGTGCTGTTTGGCTAAATCAGTGTTAATCTGAAACGTTCAGGACTCAGTCTCTCGTGGTGCACATTTACTCATGAGTTTTATTCTTGTTCTCTGTATTTAATGATAAGCATTTGGGAGATATTTAAATTGTGCTGTTATCATGTGCTAAACATTAACTCCACTATCTCATGTAGTTTTACTTCTGCGTTAAGGCTAGTTTATGCGGCATTAGTAATTCGTCCTGCTAATTACGTCTTGCTTATCGGTGAGAAAATTGTCTCTGCATTGTGAAACTATCGTATATTTGGAAATGTCTCGAATATTACCACTGTGTGTGTGTGTGTGTGTGTGTGTGTGTGTGTGTGTGTGTGTGCGTGCGAGTGGGGATGGGGGGGGGAGTTAAGGGGGGGATTAACGGGAGCAACATCACCGTCCCCATTATTTGTATTCCTTTGTATAGTGTTATTTCAAGGAAAGGGTTTCGATTTTCTTCTGTTACATCTTTGATACTAGGTATTTAAAGGAGCTAAAAATGGTTCAAATGGCTCTAAGCACTATGGGACTTAACATCTGAGGTTATCAGTCCCCTAAACTACGTAAACCTAAGTTACTTAAGGACATCACACACATCATACCCGAGGCAGGATTCGAACCTGCGACCGTAGCAGCTTTTAAAGGAACTACCGTATGATCTGCAGGCAACTGATTTACCTTTCTAAATTGTTTGGTTATTTAAGAGTAGACGTTGGCCCACGAAGTCGCATTTTTTACATACGCTTTAAGATATCTTTGCTTATGTGTTCTTGAATGTCCAGTTCCTGTGTTAGGCGACCAGTGTGTGATGCGGCGTCCAGACTAATGGGCGATGCTGGGTTTGTGTTGTCTCCCGATGTTTCACTGGGGAGCAGGCTAATTGTATTCTGCTGTTATGATTGTTAACTTCGTTGTTAGTTTACCGCAGTACTGGGAAGTCTAATAAAGGGTATTATTGTTATGAATGATGTTACAATTTCGCATTGCCCGATCCTTCCACACGCCCTAGCGACCACTCACGGCTGGCCATGTATCAGCTCGGGAGCTTAATAAAGTGAATTCCTGCACCTTCGCTCACTTTTTTTCTCCAACTCTCATAAGAGAGCTTGTAAAATCTCAAAAATGCCTCACACTCCTTCGCGTCTTCCCGCGCTTGGGTAAAACGGACGATCCCATTCTTGCAAGGACAGGGTGTCATCGCACGAAATTTGCGTTTTAACCCGACAAATTAGCGGCAGTGTATGTCCGCCACCGTCTCTGGAAGCTTCCCTACAGCCATGTAGCCGTCTCTGGCTGGAAAACGTCGTAAAGTCAGTCATATTGGCTCTCAATGCTTTCGCATAGACACTCTCTTCCGGTGCATAGTCTGAGCATTTTAACTCCTGAGATCAGTGATTCAGCAATCAAGATGGAGTGAGCCCAACGAAGCGTGGACCCCATCTCGATGCCACGTTATGTGATGGGTTGCATACGAGGAAACTGCCGTGCTATGGACATGTGACGAGGATGGGAAATTCGAAAAAGGAGAAGAGGACACCCATGACTTCCTGGCTCCAAAATGTGCAGCTGACAATGATAATGCTTGGTGCAGAAGATAATATACAAGGTTTAAATACAGGAGGAGGACAAAAATACGGTA